>NC_133522.1:24782500-25982500 GCF_049354715.1 Callithrix jacchus
AAGTCCTAGATGTTCCAATTCACAGTTTGTTGATTCTATTTAGTGTACTCATTTTAAATGAATGGCACAACAAACATGGAAACTGCCTAACTTCAATGCTTAGAACATAGGAGAATTCCAGTGAATGAAAAGTTTTAAGATATCTCATTTTTGCTAAGGTGAACCTGTTATTTAAATACAATGTTTACCAAATCTACAATTCCACAGTAAAATTCTTGAGCCATTATACATTTATACAAATGTAAAAAAACCCCAAACCACCCAACTTTTACTTTTCTCCCCATTTTACTTACATTCCTCTCTGCTGTAATGTGGATGCTGGGTCTGGACATTAGCCTCTGGACTAGAGATTGTCTCTTCTTTGTTCTGTGCCTGGTTGTGACTATGAGACCACAATACACTGTTATGACACAAAGTGGCACCTGAATCTTGTAACATAGCAAGTCCAAAGTCTGTATTTTCCCTCTGCTCCAAAATTCTTTGTGTACAGTTAGAGATGCCACCTGCACTTCCATCTACCCATTTTGCAGAATATTTTGGTACTTGGGAGTCAAACTGTGGAAGTAATTTTTCTTCTGGCTTATGCCTGAAATTAAACAGATGATGCTGGCGGTTTTTAGAACATTCAGAACCTGAATCCAGATCCTTATTTTGTGCATATTGTACAATCCAGTTTATCTTCTTACTCAAAATGGTTTTGACTTCTTCATAAGTACTTTTTGAAAGCTTAGATTGAGGACAACCCTGGTTTGCAATTAAATGGTATTTTTCAAAGCAGTCTTTATGGCCCCTTAATGATTTGGTGTGCAAGAGATTAGACTTTGGTACTCCTATGGAAGAAAAAGAGAGACAGAAGACTTGAAGAATTGTGTTTTCTTCTTTAAATCACTTTAAGAATATACAAATCTTAGTAAAATCAGCGTCTTTGATAGTCTGTGAATTAGAAGAAAAATGCTAAAGAATATCAGTATTAATATACAATGTGGCCTAATAATTTCTGCTTCAATTTAACTTATTATATTCAGTAATATTAAATTCTTATGAATAGCAGAACCTTTCTAAGGAACTTAATTATTCAATTTTAATCTTAGCCCAGAGATGTTACCGCACAATATAAAAAACTACTACTGAACCCAGCAATTTTCCTTTACAGATTCTTGGCCTTTACATTATAGCGCTTTCTTCATTAAAACTTCTCAAGTAGACACTTGTAAAAATGTCTATAATATTATAAGGTTCAATAACAGAAATGCTCAACAAGTTTTTTTTCTCTCCAAAACATAGTAAATCACGTTCCTAAATTATGAGTTATGTTTAACTGGAGAGAAATAAACCAGAACCAGAAAATTACAAATTAACAAAAGTAAAAAATTCAATAAACTATTTAGATTTATTTTTTAAGAAAAAGCATCTAACAATTTTCACGTTTCCGTTTTATACTTACTAAAACCTTATAATTTTATATCCTAGAAAAAATGTATAATACACAATCATTTTTCATATAGCAGTAAATTCCATCTGTCAAGATCCAATAGCCAGTAATTCCTCAACTCACAAATATTCATTATATACCACAAATAACAGAAATATTAATATTACTTTCATATCTCCCAACTTAGTTTATGCAGATGCAACCTTGTTTTTTAAAAATACAGAATATCTTTTCAAATATAAAATACATTTCAAAATACAGAATATATTCACACATTTTTATAAGTTCAAATCATATTATTAAAGTCAAACAGTGCTACTTTTATATTGAAGGTGAATCAGGAATGTGGACCTAAAAATTTATGTCTGCCAGAACTAAACAGTTTAAATCAGCTTAGCTTTTTAAATGGAGTAAGTGGAGAGCCACTCAGGAGCTAGTTTAAAAAAAAGTTTTAGCTGATTCATCAGAAAAAAATACATTCTGTAATTAATCCTTTGCTTTTGAAAACTGAACTCAGTGATTTTATTATGTGAACTCCAAAGTCTACTAAAAGAAAGATAATGAAGCATTTGCACTTTAATGGTATGAAATCAAGTATTAACATACTTGTAAATATTAATTTTTTTTTTTGAGACAGGAGTTTCGCTCTTGTTATCCAGGCTGGAGTGCAATGGTGCGATCTCGGCTCACCGCAACCTCCGCCTCCTGGGTTCAAGCAATTCTCCTGCCTCAGCCTCCTGAGTAGCTGGGATTACAGGCATGTGCCACCATGCCCAGCTAATTTTTTGTATTTTTAGGAGAGACGGGGTTTCACCATGTTGACCAGGATGGTCTCGACCTCTTGACCTCGTGATCCACCACCTTGGCCTCCCAAAGTGCTGGGATTATAGGCGTGAGCCACTGTGCCCGGCCTAATTTTTTAAAAAAAATATATAACATCAGCCAATGGTGGGACTTGGTGAGACTGTCAAAACCAAGTGTTAAATTGGTTATCAGTTCCCTCAACAGTAACTGTAAGCTATGTGAACAGACCTCTAAAACACATTAATATTATTAACACATGTAAACAACTACTTTCACGAGGTAAACTTAAATATCTGAGCCTCGTTTCTTCCAATTAGCACAAAAATTGTTAGAAACTTAAACAGAATTTAATACACATTTTATTTACTACTTTGTTCCTTGTACCGCAATTGTGAACATGTATACATTTCTACCAGTTATTATCTGATTAGGTCAAATTTCCAGCAACATTAGAATATGTACAGGATAATTCTCAAAGCTTTATTTGATAATAGAGTATATACATCTTCAAAACTGGTAAATTGTCATAAAAAGGAAACTCACAAGCCCTGTTTTATTAAAAGTTTTATTACACATTTTAGGTAATAAGACAAAAATAGTAGTTATCGCAAAGCAAAAATGGTTGCATTCTGCTATTTGTTTCCAATGCTTACTTTTCTGGGAAACACCAGTATGCAGAGAGAACCTGAAACTTGCCTATTACTAACTGTAGCATTTATTAAAGAGCTCCCCTATTCTCTGCAAACTCTTTTAGGTCTTGTTGCCAACAGATGGTTAGCTAATTCCTCAAAACAGTAAATGGTCTCATTCTCAGTCTACTGCCTCAGCTCTATGTAACAATGATTTAGTTGAAATAGAAGTTTCTCCTCCAATTTATATGAAATGAAATTCTTCAGCATATAAAAAAGGTTGTGAACTAGGCTATAGAAAGTAATTAATATTGTTAAATTTTGTAGGTTTTTTAGCATTTATACAGAAACTCCAGAAATTATATTAAAACAAGATGAAAAAGTAATTACATTAAATAACTAATTCTCTGATGTATTGTAGATGTTCAACAACAGGTCAGTATAATAAATATCTGAACAATAATGTGGACTTGTAAAGTTTTTTAGCCACTGTTTCTTCTTAATGTTTCATGTAATATAATTTCTACTTAGATGTACCTACTGGCTCCCCAAACTCACCTTACTGAACATTAACTCCTCTTCCTCTCTCACCACACAACTCTAAAGCTGATCCTCTTACTGAGTATGGCAACACCAACCACTCAAGGAAGAAACCTGGGTGTCCTCCTTGAAAGCTTTTCACTCCCTGCAATCTTGGATATTTTGCTGACCATCTTAACAGATTTCTCCCCCATAAAATCTAGCACCTACAAGATCTTAAATCCTTCTGCTTCACTCCAGTACCACTCCCACTACAAATTTGAGTCATGATTATCATCCCCTCCTGCCTAGTTCTCATTTCCCTTAAGAAGCCTTGACTAACCCAAACATCTGAGTTTATTACACCAGATTTTATAATTGCCTCTTTCCTGGCCTGTATTTCTGGCAAAATGTACTTTTTGTGAAAAATACAGACCGTATCTATCTTACTCATACATATTCTCAATGTCAAAATGCCTGGCACATAGTGGGTACTCAAAAGCAGTTAAATACATAAAAGAAAATTAAAATTATATTTTAAAACAGCAAAAACAAACCAATTATCACTCAAGGTCCCTTACAAGGTCTCTCCTGGCAAGGGAACCAGAATGTGCAGTTCTGCCACGCTGCTCAGTGGGTAATTAAAGGCATCTTTCAGTGAAGTTACTCCTGTATTTAGTCTAATGGGCTATTAGTCTAAAGAACTTATCAGTGGCACTGATACAGAAATGGCATTCCTGTGGCATCAATCTGCCAAAGAAAATCATGAATTTCTCCTCGATTATATATTTTTAAAATAGAAATTTACAAACAGAACATATACTAGAAGACTGTTCTATGTTAACTGTAGCTCATTCATTTAGATATGTACCTTTAATTTCCTTAGTTATGTCAGTTATACTAAAACTTAAAAACTTGACTAGTTTTTAAAGTTCAATTGGAAACATTTGTTTTATAAGCATATTTAAAAATATCCCGCATGGCAGTAGCAGAGGAAACAAAAACTTCAAAGAATATAATACACTGACTACCTCATATACTTGAAAAAAATTACTTTTTAATCTAGAAAATAACGTGAATAGTTTACTTAATGTGCATGGTAATACACATATCATTTTATAAACTCTTGAAGTTATTTATTTTACCTCACCAGTTCAAATTATTATAGTAGAAACAACCGCTGCTCTTATCAAGAGATCCCAGTGAGTTTCCCAACTGACTTTTCAATTTTAATTGCATTTACAAGTGTAAACAGCTCTGAGCACTAATTTGTTTCCTAAGTAGCTTTTGAAAGGAAATGAATCTAAATGCAATACAATCAGTTGATACTTCTGAGGAACTGAGTTATAAGAATTTCCAAACCAGTTCAACCAGGACTGCACTATAATTTCCTTGATAATAAAAAATTTGAAGGCCAACATATTAAGACATTTCAAAGACATCCATGTCACTGTTTTTTTTGGTCATAAAGTCATTATTAACGAACTGAGACCTTAACTGGCAACCAAAAGTTTTAATCTTATTATCATTTTTTAAGCATGGGTTTCTCAACAGATGCTGGAAAGGATGTAAAGAAATAGGAACACTTACATTGTTGGTGCGTTGAACTAATGTTCAACCATTGTGGAAGACAGTGTGGCAAGTCCTTGAGGATCTAAAGCCAGAAATACCATTTGACCCTGCAATCCCATTACTGGGCATATACCCAAAGGATTATAAATCATTCTACTACAAAGACACATGCACACATATGTTTACTGCAGCACTGTTCACAACAGCAGAGACCTAGAACCAACAAAATGTCCATGAATGATATTCATCTGACTCCCTTACACATTTCGTGGTCAATCGATCAGCCTATATTTTGAATTTGATTACATATTCTATTTCCCAATCAAATGACTGGCTTCCTATAATCGGGTACTCCACAGGGAGAGCAAATACAATACAACCATCAGTGGATGTGATGTATCATGTCAGTAGGAGACTGGAAAGCACTAAGAAAGCAAGCACTCCAACTTTTACCTCAAACTTTGAGCAGAATCAGGGAACTGGGAGTATGGGTTTGCTAAATGGTGGGTTTATGTGTTCTTTCTTAATGTTTAAATAATGCAAGAAAAATTAATTTAAGTTTCTGGTTAACATGTTGTGAAAAAATTTTAAGCAGATTTCCTTAAAACATAAAACTTATTTGTGCAATAATACATGCAGTTTTGCTTCAAAGTATAGTATTTTTTGGCCAGATGTGGTGACTCATGCCCGTAATCCCAGCACTTTGAGAGGCCAAGACAGGTGGACTGCTTGACTCCAGAAGTTCAAGAGCAGTCTGGGCAACATTGTGAAACCCTATCTCTACAAAAAAATAGAAAAATTAGCCCAGCATGGTGCATGCACCTGAAGTCCCAGCTACTTGGGAGGCTGATGTAGGAGAATCACTTGGGCCTGGGAGGCGGAGGTTGCAGTAAGCCGTGATTGCGACACTATACTCTCTGTAGCCTGGGCAACAGAGTGAGACCCTGTCTCATAAAAAAAAGAGAAAAACCTTTTATGGAGGCTCACATTTTACCCAGCCTAAATAATTTTCCAAGATTAGAGGTGCTTTTCTTTTTGTGATGATTTATCTTCGGTGCTGAGAAAGGGAGTATAGGTACTTGAATATGTATTTGTTGTCTGTATTAAGTAACAGTAATCTTGTGCTTCTTTAAGCAAGTGTTCACTGTAAAAAACGGGAGGTAGCCAACTTCTATCTTATTAAGAAAGAAAATGGATTAAAATGTTACTTATTTTTGAGGAGCAGACAATCATTCCTGATGAAAAGATTAAAGGAAAAGCCCTGTGGGTAGAGGTGGCACTCCCAAAGACTGAAAGCTGGATCCATACTGTAAATTTTGTTTAGCCCACAAATACTTTAAAGAGAAAAATTAAAAACAAAATGAGAGGATCTGGCAGGAACTGACTGCTGAACAGGGTATATACTCTTCAATTCCAAATAGTTCTTCTTATTTCCTTAATGAAAGCACATGTACTTGTGATCCTGCAGGCTCCAAATCCATGTCAGGTCATCTTTACTGTACTGAGACTAGGCTGGATTGCTGCAGTGTAAATACTATTTGCCCCAATGATGGTTTGGTGCTCAATTCGACTAGACAACTATGTATTTGATGAGGAAGCGGCAGCCAAGCAATAATTCAATAAGAGTTATTACCATTATATCTATTGCCAAGTACTGCCACTTAGTGGGAGGATGCTCAGTTTGTCTATTCTGACATGTGACCAAGGCAGAAGATTACAATGAAAGTGAAAGGCAAGGATGAACAGTTAAGAGTATCTCCTTCCTTCCTAAACCCACAACAGGACAGGCATCTGCCTCTTAAATTTTTTTATTAGCTGTCCCAGGTATCTTAGAAAGTACTGTGACAAAAAGTACCTCATTTCCTTGCCTTCATGCCTTTAGCTAACTCAGGAGCCACTTAAATGATTTAAATAGAGTCTCCCATATTCAAGTACCCAACATACCATTTAAAAATAAAAGGTAACTGCTTATCTCTTGGTAGCAGACAAAATATTGGCAATCATATGAAGCCAATCAATATACAGATGGGTTCAGAAACTTACTTTACCACATTTTGAGAATTACTGTCCTAAATAAAGATTTATTAATGGTGGTCTTTAGATGGCAGATTTCAGCTTAGAGATGTGCATGCCATTTAAAAGTTCCTGTGTGTGCTAAAGATTAAAGCAGTTAATTAAAGCAGCTTAATCTAATAAATGAATTGTAAGGGTAAATTTCAATAAGCTAAGAGTTCAGAGAGACAATGATAAACCTTATCCTCAACCAAGGATGCCAGAGCAGAGCTGAGATCTTTTATTGATAGAAGGTAAACATTGCAAATGACTTGTCAAAAAGAAAACCTCTCTCAGTGAATTTTGCTTTTTTTTTTTTTTGATTTTTGTGAAAGTTCCTTTATCAACATTTTTTTTTTTTTTTTTTAATAATTGGATTTTAGGTTTTGGGGTACATGAGCAGAGCATGCAAGACAGTTGCGTAGGTACACACATGGCAGTGTGCTTTGCTTTTCTTCTCCCCTTCACCCACATTTGGCATTTCTCCCCAGGCTATCCCTCCCCACCACCCCCTCCCACTGGCCCTCCCCTTTTCCCCCCAATACACCCCAGTGTTTAGTACTCCCCTTTCTGTGTCCATGTGTTTTCATTTTTCATCACCCACCTATGAGTGAGAATATGCGGTGTTTCATTTTCTGTTCTTGTGTCAGTTTGCTGAGGATGATGTTCTCCAGATTCATCCATGTCCCTACAAACCACACGAACTCATCATTTCTGATTGCTGCATAATATTCCATGGTGTATATGTGCCACATTTTTCCAATCCAGTCTATTATCAATGGGCATTTGGGTTGATTCCAGGTCTTTGCTATTGTAAACAGTGCTGCAATGAACATTCGTGTACATGCGTCCTTATAGTAGAACGATTTATAGTCTTTTGGATATATACACAGTAATGGGATTGCTGGGTCAAATGGAATTTCTATTTCTAAGGCCTTGAGGAATCGCCACACTGTCTTCCACAATGGTTGAACTAATTTACACTCCCACCAACAGTGTAGAAGTGTTCCTTTTTCTCCACATCCTCTCCAGCATCTGTTGTCTCCAGATTTTTTAATGATCGCCATTCTACCTGGCGTGAGATGGTATCTCAATGTGGTTTTGATTTGCATCTCTCTGATGGCCAGTGATGATGAGCATTTTTTCATATGATTGTTGGCCTCATATATGTCTTCTTTCGTAAAGTGTCTGTTCCTATCCTTTGCCCACTTTTGAATGGGCTTGTTTTTTTCCTGTAAATCTGTTTGAGTTCTTTGTAAATTCTGGATATCAGCCCGTTGTCAGATGGGTAGACTGCGAAAATTTTTTCCCATTCTGTTGGTTGCCGATCCACTCTAGTGACAATTTCTTTTGCCGTGCAGAAGCTGTGGAGTTTGATTAGGTCCCATTTGTCTATTTTGGCTTTTGTTGCCAATGCTTTTGGTGTTTTGTTCATAAAGTCCTTGCCTACTCCTATGTCCTGGATAGTTTTGCCTAGATTTCCTTCTAGGGTTTTTATGGTGCCAGGTCTTATGCTTAAGTCTTTAATCCATCTGGAGTTAATTTTAGTGTAAGGTGTCAAGAAGGGGTCCAGTTTCTGCTTTCTGCACATGGCTAGCCAGTTTTCCCAACACCATTTGTTAAACATGGAATCCTTTCCCCACTGCTTGTTTTTGTCAGGTTTATCAAAGATTGTATAGTTGTATGTATGTTGTGTTGCCTCCGGTGCCTCTGTTTTGTTCCATTGGTCTATATCTCTGTTTTGGTACCAGTACCATGCTGTTTGGATTACTGTAGTCTTGTAGTATAGTTTGAAATCCGGTAGTGTGATGCCCCCCGCTGTGTTCTTTTTGCTTAGAATTGACTTGGCTATGCGGGCTCTCTTTTGGTTCCATATGAAGTTCATGGTGGTTTTTTCCAGTTCTGTGAAGAAAGTCAGTGGTAGCTTGATGGGGATAGCGTTGATTCTGTAAATTACTTCAGGCAGTATAGCCATTTTCACGATATTAATTCTTCCTAACCATGAACATGGAATGTTTCTCCATCTGTTTGTGTCCTCTCTGATTTCGTTGAGCAGTGGTTTGTAGTTCTCCTTGAAGAGGTCTCTTACGTTCCTTGTGAGTTGTATTCCAAGGTATTTTATTCTTTTTGTAGCAATTGCGAATGGCAGTTCGCTCTTGATTTGGCTTTCTTTAAGTCTGTTGTTGGTGTAGACGAATGCTTGTGATTTTTGCACATTGATTTTATATCCTGAGACTTTGCTGAAGTTGCTTATCAGTTTCAGGAGTTTTTGGGCTGAGGCAATGGGGTCTTCTAGGTATACTATCATGTCGTCTGCAAATAGAGACAATTTGGCTTCCACCTTTCCTATTTGAATACCCTTTATTTCTTTTTCTTGCCTGATTGCTCTGGCTAGAACTTCCAGTACTATATTGAATAGGAGTGGTGAGAGAGGGCATCCTTGTCTAGTGCCAGATTTCAAAGGGAATGCTTCCAGTTTTTGCCCATTCAGTATGATATTGGCTGTTGGTTTGTCATAAATAGCTTTTATTACTTTGAGATACGTTCCATCGATACCGAGTTTATTGAGGGTTTTTAGCATAAAGGGCTGTTGAATTTTGTCAAATGCCTTCTCTGCGTCAATTGAGATAATCATGTGGTTTTTGTTTTTGGTTCTGTTTATGTGGTGAATTACGTTTATAGACTTGCCTATGTTGAACCAGCCTTGCATTCCCGGGATGAATCCTACTTGATCATGATGAATAAGTTTTTTGATTTGCTGTTGCAATCGGCTTGCCAATATTTTATTGAAGATTTTTGCATCTATGTTCATCATGGATATTGGCCTGAAGTTTTCTTTTCTCGTTGGGTCTCTGCCGGGTTTTGGTATCAGGATGATATTGGTCTCATAAAATGATTTGGGAAGGATTCCCTCTTTTTGGATTGTTTGAAATAGTTTTAGAAGGAATGGTACCAGCTCCTCCTTGTGTGTCTGGTAGAATTCGGCTGTGAACCCGTCTGGACCTGGGCTTTTTTTGTGAGGTAGGCTCTTAATTGCTGCCTCGACTTCAGACCTTGTTATTGGTCTATTCATAGTTTCAGCTTCCTCCTGGTTTAGGCTTGGGAGGACACAGGAGTCCAGGAATTTATCCATTTCTTCCAGGTTTACTAGTTTATGTGCATAGAGTTGTTTGTAATATTCTCTGATGATGGTTTGAATTTCTGTGGAATCTGTGGTGATTTCCCCTTTATCATTTTTGATTGCATCTATTTGGTTGTTCTCTCTTTTCTTTTTAATCAATCTGGCTAGTGGTCTGTCTATTTTGTTGATCTTTTCAAAAAACCAGCTCTTGGATTTATTGATTTTTTGAAGGGTTTTTCGTGTCTCAATCTCCTTCAGCTCAGCTCAGCTCTGATCTTAGTTATTTCTTGTCTTCTGCTGGGTTTTGAGTTTTTTTGATCTTGCTCCTCTAGCTCTTTCAATTTTGACGATAGGGTGTCAATTTTGGATCTCTCCATTCTCCTCATATGGGCACTTATTGCTATATACTTTCCTCTAGAGACTGCTTTAAATGTGTCCCAGAGGTTCTGGCACGTTGTGTCTTCGTTCTCATTGGTTTCGAAGAACTTCTTTATTTCTGCCTTCATTTCGTTGTTTACCCAGTCAACATTCAAGAGCCCGTTGTTCAGTTTCCATGAAGCTGTGCGGTTCTGGGTCGGTTTCTGAATTCTGAGTTCTAACTTGATTGCACTATGGTCTGAGAGGCTGTTTGTTATGATTTCAGTTGTTTTGCATTTGCTGAGCAGTGCTTTACTTCCAATTATGTGGTCAATTTTAGAGTAGGTGTGATGTGGTGCTGAGAAAAATGTGTATTCTGTGGATTTGGGCTTTACTTCCAATTATGTGGTCAATTTTAGAGTAGGTGTGATGTGGTGGTGAGAAGAATGTGTATTCTGTGGATTTGGGTGGAGAGTTCTGTAAATGTCTATCAGGTTTGCTTGCTCCAGGTGTGAGTTCAAGCCCTGGATATTCTTGTTGATTTTCTGTCTGGTTGATCTGTCTAGTATTGACAGTGGAGTGTTAACGTCTCCCATTATTATTGTGTGGGAGTCTAAGTCCTTTTTTAAGTCATTAAGAACTTGCCTTATGTATCTGGGTGCTCCTGCATTGGGTCCATATATGTTTAGGATCGTTAGCTCTTGTTGTTGTAGCGATCCTTTTACCATTATGTAATGGCCTTCTTTGTCTCTTTTGATCTTTGTTGCTTTAAAGTCTATTTTATCATAGATGAGAACTGCAACTCCTGCTTTTTTTTGCTTTTCATTAGCTTGGTAAATCTTCCTCCATCCCTTCATTTTGAGCCTTTGTGTATCCTTGCATGTGAGATGGGTTTCCTGGATACAGCACACTGATGGGTTTTGGATTTTTATCCAATTTGCCAGTCTGTGTCTTTTGATTGGTGCATTTAGTCCATTTACATTTAGGGTTAATATTGTTATGTGTGAATTTGATACTGCAATTTTGATGCTAAGTGGCTGTTTTTCCTGTTAGTTGTTGTAGATTCTTCATTATGTTGAAGCTCTTTAGCATTCAGTGTGATTTTGGAATGGCTGGTACTGGTTGATCCTTTCTATGTGTAGTGCCTCTTTTAGGAGCTCTTGTAAAGCAGGCCTGGTGGTGACAAAATCTCTGAGTACTTGCTTGTTCGCAAAGGATTTTATTTTTCCTTCACTTCTGAAGCTTAGTTTGGCTGGATATGAAATTCTGGGTTGAAAGTTCTTTTCTTTAAGAATGTTGAATATTGGCCCCCACTCTCTTCTGGCTTGTAGTGTTTCTGCCGAGAGATCTGCTGTGAGTCTGATGGGCTTCCCTTTGTGGGTGACCCGACCTTTCTCTCTGGCTGCCCTTAGTATTCTCTCCTTTATTTCAACCCTGTTGAATCTGACGATTATGTGCCTTGGGGTTGCTCTTCTTGCGGAATATCTTTGTGGTGTTCTCTGTATTTCCTGCAATTGAGTGTTGGCTTGTCTTGCTAGGTGGGGGAAATTTTCCTGGATGATGTCCTGAAGAGTATTTTCCAGCTTGGATTCATTGTCTTCGTCCCCTTCTGGTACACCTATCAAACGTAGGTTAGGTCTTTTCACATAGTCCCACATTTCTTGGGGACTTTGTTCATTCCTTTTTGCACTTTTTTCTCTGATCTTGGTTTGTCGTTTTATTTCATTGAGTTGGTCTTCGACTTCAGATATTCTTTCCTCTGCTTGGTCAATTCGGCTATTGAAACTTGTGTTTGCTTCGTGAAGTTCTCGTATTGTGTTTTTCAGCTCCTTTAATTCATTCATATTCCTCTCTAAGTTATCCATTCTTGTTATCATTTCCTCGAATCTTTTTTCAAATCTTTTTTCAAGGTTCTTAGTTTCTTTGCATTGATTTAATACATGATCTTTTAGTTCACAGAAGTTTCTTATTATCCATCTTCTGAAGTCTAATTCCGTCATTTCGTCACAGTCATTCTCCATCCAGCTTTGTTCCCTTGCTGGTGAGGAGTTTTGGTCCTTTCTAGGAGGCGAGGTGTTCTGGTTTCGGGTGTTTTCCTCCTTTTTGCGCTGGTTTCTTCCCATCTTTGTGGATTTGTCCGCTGGTCGTCTGCGTAGTTGCTGACTTTTCGATTGGGTCTCTGAGTGGACACCCAGAATGTTGATGATGAAGTATTTCTGTTGCTTGGTTTTCCTTGTACCAGTCTAGCCCCTTCGCTGTACGACTGCTGAGGTCCACTCCAGACCCTGCTTGTCTGGGGTGCACCTCTAGCAGCTGTGGCACAGCGAGGGATGCTACCAGTTTCTTTTCCTGCTCTCTTTGTCCCAGGATGATGCCTGCCTAATGTCAGTCTTTTGGATATAGAGGGGTCAGGGAGCTGCTTGAGGAGACAGTTTGTACTTTATAGGGGTTTAATTGCTGAGCTGTGCACTCTGTTGTTCCTTCAGGGCTGTTAGGCTGCTATGTTTGATTCTGCTGCACCAGAGCTCATTAGAAAACCCCCTTTTTTTTTTTCTCAAATGCTCTGTGTTGAGGGCTTTGGGCTTTATTTTTGGATGTTCGATGAGGTGTCCTGCCCAACTAGAAGGCAGACTAGCCACTGTTTGGTTGCCGAGGCTCCGCCGTGCTGTTGTGTGATTCGCCCTGTTCCTGCAGGCTCTGCTGTCGTCTCCGCCACGCCCTGTGGTGGAGTCTCTTCATTGTAGCATGTTGCCTCAGCAATGGCAGGCTGCGTCAGCAGTGGGCGTGTATCTCAGTTGGGGCGGGTTGCCTCGGCAACGGCTGGCTGTCAGCAGTGGGCGTGTATCTCAGTTGGGGTGGGTAGCCTCGGCAACGGCTGGCTGCGTCAGCAGTGGGCGTGTATCTCAGTTGGGGTGGGTTGCCTCGGCAACGGCTGGCTGCGTCAGCAGTGGGCGTGTATCTCAGTTGGGGCAGGTTGCCTCGGTAGTGGTGGACGCCCCTCCCCCACAGAGCGTCTTGGACCGTCTGCTCGGGATAGTTTGAAATCGCGGTTTTGTTCGTCCCACTGGGTATCCCAAACGATCTGTCCCTGCAATCCCCTGGGCTGGGCTACTGTCCAAGTCTCGTTCAGTCTCAAGTCCAGCCTTCTCAAGTCTCAGGTTGCCGGTTCAACAAGGCACCCGGACAAGTGCGCCCTGTGGGGATTGCTGGGTAGGGCCGGCCGACGCCGGCCGACGCCGCCCCGGCTGCCGGCTTCACCAGGCAGACCTACTGCCTGGCGTCCCGTGTCTTTTTATACTTGGGAGTTTCCCCGTTCTGTGGGCAACAAAGATCAGTCTGGAAATGCAGCTCTGACTCACCGTTTGCGGATTCAACGCGAGCTCCAATCCTGGGTTGTTCTCACAGTGCCATCTTGAGTCCGAATTTTGCTTTTTTATTCTAACACTTGGAAAGTTGGGAACAGACATCTACAGAACAACTGCTTATTACTAAACAGGCACAAAACGAATCCAAACTCATTTCTACTACTTAATGTAGCTACCTATCTTTTTTTTTTTTTTTTTTTAAAACACCAATGCCCAACAGAACTTTCTGTGATGATGGACAAGTTGTATATCTGAGCTATACAATAAGGTAGCCACTAGCCACAAATGGCTATTTAGCATTTGAAAAGTAGCTAGTGTGACTGAAGAACTAAAGTTTTAGTTTTAATTAAAATGAACACAATGTGGCTAGGCTACTGAATTGGACAAGGCAGCTTGTCCATAGGTAACTACGTAAAAGGGTACTTGGAAAGAGAACATGGATAGAAACTACCACTGTTTCTTTTAAAATCATACTGTGATAACTATATATATATAGTTTTTTTAGATGGAGTTTTACTCTTGTTGCACAGGCTAGAGTGCAGTGGTTTGATCTTGGCTCACTGCAACCTCTGCCTCCCAGGTTGAAGCCATTATCCTGCCTCAGTCTCCTGAGTAGCTGGGATTACAGATGAATACTACCATGCCTGGCTAATTTTTGTATTTTTGGTAGAGACAGAGTTTCACCTTGTTGACCAGGTACACATCAGCCAGTGTACTGATATATCAATATGGGATATTACACTCACCACAGCACAATATAGAAAGCTAAATTTGTTTTTCTGGTAAAATAAATCATATTTATGCTATAAGGTTTAAATGGTACAATCAATTAACATTATGTTATAAAAAGGTTCAAGCCAATAATCTAATGGACCCAAGTAAACCTCTACTTGTTCCATATTCTCCTGAAGGCTTTAAGTGAAGGTACTGACATTTATTCTAAAAAAATTTGTGCGTGAAACTGTCATCAGACACCTAAAAAGCTATGCAAATTAACTCTAATTAAATTACTAGTTTTAAATATCCACTTACATGGGGCATATGAAGACAACGACTTACAGCAAAACAAAAACACAACAAAAGTTTCCTAATGATAGACAAGGTTAAAAAGATGTTGCTTGAAAGATAACCTTAAAAAATGCCTTTATCATAATAACCAGATGAATGAGGGCACATTATGACGAAGCAAATTTACGATTTGAAAGGAAGAAATGTGATTAACTCTGTCTCTACCCTTCATCTCCTGAACTGTCACCTGCTCAACTTAAGTTCTGAGGAAGTGATCTATTTTCTTGAAAAATAAAATGAAAAGCTCATCTCTAACTATGAAACGTAAGTTTTGCAACTCAACTTCTCTGCATATATTTGAATCACTGTTTCTGAAATTCTAGTTAATTATTTCTTAAGTGCTTTATAACAGCATCTAATGGAAATATACTAGTGAATTTGAGGCATTTAGAATTCAATTACTACAGAATGTAGTAAATGGTGAAAGTTAAGGCTGATTTGAGAAACTATCAGTGCAACTCAACCAACCATTTGGTAAGACTACAACTAAAAATAAAAAAATGCAGTAACTGATAAATCATATTGCAAAATGCTAAAACAGATATAAGAAATTACAGTTCAGCTGGGTGCAGTGGCTCATGCCTGTAATCAATCTCAGCAGTTTGGGAGGCCGAGGTGGGTGTATCACCTCAGTTCAGGAGTTCGAGACCAACCTAAGCAATATGGTAAAACCCTGCCTCTCTTTAAAAAAAAAAAAAAAAAAAAAAAAAAAAAGCAATTACAGTTTAAACCAATGTGAACTACAAATATGTAGTATTATGCCAATATATGTTTTAGTCAATCTATATTTTAATCATACCTACAAGCATTTATCTTTCTGATTTTTTTTTTGTTTTTTGAGACAGAGTCTTGCTCTTTTGCCCAAGCTGGAGTGCAGTGGCACAATAACAGCTTATTGCAGCCTCAATCTCCTGGGCTCAAGGGCTCAACCAATCCTCCCATCTCAGCCTCCTGAGTCCCCTGGAACTACAGAGGTATGTGTCACCCCGCCTGTATAATTTTTTCATACATATAGTAGAGATAGGGTTTTACTATGTTGTCCAGGCTGGTCTTAAACTCGTGAGCTCAAGCTACCCTCCTACCTTGGCGTCCCAAAATGCTGGGATTACAAGCATGAGGCACTGTTCCTAGCCAAGCATTTCTTTTGATGATGCTACACAGAGACAAGAATAAGAAGCTATTGCTGGGGACTAACATACTGACTTATACCTAGGAGCCTGAATTCTATCTCAAGTTGGGGTTAATATCGTTAAACACTGGGGCTACCTGTCATAACTGCATCATAGCAATTCTAGAGTTTAAAAAAAAAAACCAAAAAAACTATGATCTAAACAAAGGGGTTGCAGAACTAAGGTACAATACATTTTTTTCCATAATGTAAAATACTTTTTAACATAATGGAATACATGGCATCAATTAAGTAGTGGAGGAAAGACATTAAAACAAATGACAGGACTGCAAATTGGGGCATCCATTTGACCCAGAGTCTACCTTTGAGAATTTAAGCTACCTACAATGGGAATTTAATCAGACAAGCAAAAAAGATGAATGTATAAAAAGATTTTAGTACTGGAAATTGAACACGAGCTAAATATTTATCAATGGAAAACTGGTTAAACAAATTGTGGTACAATGGGATGCAAAAAAAAATGATGTAAACAAAACTTTACCTGTTAACAGAAAAAAAGATGCTCCTAATATATTACATGAAAGGCCTAATTATTAAATGGTATATACAGCCTCATTTCACTTTTTAAACACAAATGTTTAAACACAAAAATGTTTTCAAAACATTGTTACCCTCTGCCCCCATGCTGTACTGCAGAAAACTTAGAACACCACAAATATTAAGAGAGTATGAGTAAACAGGGAGAATTATGAATCTATCTTTTTGCTTTCTGTATTCGGTTTTCTTATATTAGGTATTGTTTTTTAATAAAATAAGGAAATTTTATTTTGAGAAAAACAAAATTATCCTTTTAAGTAGTGAAAACTTAACAGATTGAAAAAATGTCTGTGAAGAAATGCTTTTTAGTTTAAGAAAGAACACAGTGTTCTTTGGTCTAAGACAAATTAGACTTCAGGTATTGCATGTTACATTCCAATGAACTAAGTTAAATAAAAAGATTAAGACACTAAAATGGTATGCATTCCTAAAACATCCTAAAATTCTGAATTTTATTTTGGTTGTAAGAATCCTCTTAAGAATGTATCTAGCAAAGAAAAGTATTTAATACTAAAATGAAAGCAGCCCGCCTCCCCCCAAAATCACCACCACAATTTTATCTGGGAATCCTTGTTGGAGAGCCAAAGACTACAAAGGGAGTGGAGGAAATCTGCTGATAATTGAACAAAATTCATACCATTGACTTGAATGGATTTGCTGGGCACCTACCAAAGGAAGAAATGAGGAAAGCTAGAGCAGAAAAACCTACTGAAAACCTCATCACTGAAAGGTTAACTCAGGACAAATTTGAATGTCCTCAATGTATATAGAATACTCAATTATTTTGTTAATGAAGAAGCTGTTCAACATACAAACCAATCACAGCAATACCCTCAATATAGTATTTCATCTTTTCAGATAAGATGAAAACAAAACTCTTCTAAATTTCTATTTACATGAATACTAACATTTGCATCACATACTGATTACCTGTATTTACACAGGGTTCCTATATTCATCATCTTTTCTCATCCTCACAGCATCCCTGTGACACAGGCAATGATGTTATTTATTATCCCCTGTCATTTATTATTACAGGTACTCCAAAAGATAGGCAGCCGCAAACAAGGAGGAAGGAAAGTAAATGATGTTCAGGACAGAGGGCACTAGATAAGTAAAGGCACAGAAGTGAGACAGAAAGAAAGGGAGACTGAAGGCAGGAGAGCATGACTGGCTGTAAAGTGCCTGTGGAGGGTAATGAAAGATGAAGGTGGCCAGTTAAGCAGGTTCCTGGTCATAAGAATGACATGCCATGTTAGAGAGTTAGTAATTAGCCTGCGGAAAATGGCAGACAATGATTTAAGAGTTTTATGTAAACGAAATGGCATGATCGAATTTGTACTTTAAAGATCTTTATGGTGGTACTGAATGATAGGTGTTGGAAGTGAGGAGTAGGGGTGGGGGAGAGGATCAAGCCTATGAAACCAATTAAGTGGTTCTTGAGGTAATACAGGTAAGAAGAAATAATGGCTTGGACTAAGGTACAGCAGAGAGAATGACAAGTAGGGAACAAACTGGAGAATCAATATGATTCAGAGACAGACTACATGGAGAGGGTGGACAGGAGAGAAGTGCTGAGCCCAGAGTTCAATTTGCCTTTGCAAATTGGAAAACCATCCCTGATAGGGCACACGGCTTGAAAAGCAGACATCAGGATAGATACGAGCCCCAACTCATCACTACACCTACAGAACTCTCCATGGTTCCTGAAGAACCTGGTCCTTAGATCACCAGCATAAGAGTCAGCCGAAATTCTTGTTAAAATTCAAATTCCTAGTCTCAACCCTAGATGTCTAATGAATCAAAATCTCTTGGGAGGTCAGGCCTGGTGTTCCACATGAATCAAGGATTAAGGAAATAGAAAATGAATGTGTATATGGAAGAAGATTAATTTAGCTCAAGAAACTTCAGCTCAACACCTGAAAAATATCTACATGGAGAGGCCCAGCAGGTAGGATATATGAGTCTGGTGCTCAGAATAAAGATTTGGCCTCACAATTTAAGTTTGTGGAGTTCCAGCTTAACTTTATCAGCTTACAGAAGTACAGTTGAGCCATGGTAATAAAAACAACACATAAAAAAAGAGACCAGGATTGAGGGAGTTGAGTATTTCAACAAACAGGGAAATGTTAAATGTCAGAAAATTTGAAAATTACAGTAACATGAACCTGTTTATTGCCCAGAGAGCTCTAAGTGATTACTGATGAGAGCAAAAGAGGCTGGCAAATTAGAGGGTGCTGAAGAATAGTTGGGAGGAGAAACAATAAGAGACCCCAACGAACTGCTCTGTAAAGAACTATGGCTTAAGGAAAAAAGGGAAACTTTTTTTCCTTGACTTTTTCTTTCTTTTGTATATGAAGACATGATCATTTCTGATATGCTAATCATTCCTTTAGCCAATCTGCCAGGTTACACAGAAAGTAATTTTAGGTTGACAAGCTGATGAGTTAGTAAAACGAATGGAGGAGAGAGTAAATAGGTGAATTAACAAGAGTGGGAGGCTGGGCATGGTGGCTCAGGTCTGTTATACCAGCACTTTGGGAGGCCAAGGTGGGTGGATCACCTGAGGTCAGGAGTTTGAGACAAGTCTGGCCAACATGCTGAAACCTCATCTCTACTAAAAATACAAAAATTAGCCGGGTATGGTGGTGAGTGCCTGTAATCCCAGCTACTTGGGGGGGCTAAGGCAGGAGAAGCACTTGAACCCGGGAGGCAGAGTGAGCCAAGATCATGCCACTGCACTCCAGCCTGGGCAACAGAGCAAGGCTCCGTCTCAAAAAAAAAAAAAAGGAAAAAGAAAAAAAAGAAGAGGCGGAGATGGAAAAGACAGAGGCTATAAGAAGTGTGGAACTAAATTAAATTGTCCCATATTCAGTCTCAATGGAGAATTCTGAGATTTTACTTTCCAGAATATCTATGACTGATATTTATCCAATACATTTTGTTAATAAATAACCTGGTAACTTAAAACTGAATTTCCTGGAGAACTTTCTGACATGCAGGAATTATATTTTATCTATACTGTATTTATTCTAGTATATAGTAGAAATAAAATTGATATGGTTTGGATTTGTGTTCCCACCCAAATATCATGTCAAATTGTAATAAGCAATGTTGGAGGGGGGCCCGGGTAGGAGGTGACTGGATCATGGGAGCAAACTTCCCCTTGCTGTTCTCATGATAGTGAGTCTCACAATATCTGGTTGTTCAGAAGTGTGTAACACCTGCTTCTCTTTTCCTCCTCCTCCGCACATGTAATATGTGCCTGCTTCCCCTTCACCTTCTGTCATGATTGTAAGTCTCATGAGGCCTCCCTAGCCATGCTTCCTATACAGCCTGTGGAACAGTGATCCAGTCTCAGGTAGTTCTTTATAGCAATACAAGAATAAACTAATACAGAAAATTGGTACTGGGAGTGGGGCATTGCTATAAAGACACCTGAAAATGTGGAAGTAGCTTTGGAACTGGATAATGGGCAGAGGTTGGAACAGTTTGGAGGGCTCAGAAGACAGGAAGATAAGGGAATGTTTGGAACTTTCTAGATGCTTGTTAAATTGTTGTGATCGAAATGCTGACAGTGATATGGACAATGAAATCCAGGTGTAGGTGGTCTCAGATGGAGATGATAAAGTTATTGGGAACTGGAGTAAAGGTCACACTTCTTTTTTTCTCTCTCTCAGGTTGTCCCAGGATCCACTATTGAGGCTGATAAGCAAAAGGGAGCTGCTATGCAATTTCAGGATCAGTGCTGACATCTTCACCTGCGCCCGCACTGCCTGCTTCCACTCACTCATACTCCTATTCTCTCTCTTGAGAGAAAGGCTAATCAGCATAAACATGCTAGTCTGCATTACCTGGATGATGGAAGGACAGAGAGCAGTGTTAGAATCACTATTTCACTGCCAGCTGACATCTGCATAGTTCTTCTGGGTAAGGACCAGCAACAAGACTATCTTGCATGTGTTGCTTTTCTTCCTAGTTCCTCCCATCTCTCTGATTAACATCGATCCAATAAAGATTTCTCAAAACTAGATTATGTTGGCAGTTAGATTATAATCTACATGGAAATGGCGTCATCAGAAAGGAGTATTTCTGGATAGTCCATAGAATGTATATTCATTAAATAACATGAGTAGAAATTATTTAAAAATTAAGCATGTCTTAGGATCCAAAATTTAGTCCTTGCTTGAATATTCACATTTATGTAATTCATTTCCAATCTTGCCTAAGTTACTTAACAGCTCCTAAATTCCTAACAGTCTATATCATTTTCTTTGGAAGCAAAAATTTAGGCATTTAGTTTTTTGGAATCAGAGACCCTGGGTCTCTAAGCTTTTTGATTTTTGGAATAGTTACCCAGACTTTCTGCTCACTTTCCTTATTCATAAAACTGGGATAACACAGCACCTACTTCATACAGTTGTATTAAGAATACAATTAAAAACTGCATGTAAAGTGTACAATACCTGGTAAATAATATCCAACTAATATTTAGATAGGAGACTTGCCTAAAAGTATAAATTCCCTAAATATTTACTAAGCATCAGGTGGACTAGTTTCTTTCAACTATTTTTTGTCTTCTTTCTTCACTATTATTTGCATGTAATAAGAAAAATTACTCTTTTAGTGTCTATTATACTTCATAAAAGCAAATGATCCTTTCTGGATAGCTGATGTCTCTTTATCAGTTCTCCAGTAACCATTATATTATAAGTTATTTCAACATGAAAACTCTATCTTTGAGAATAATTTTGACCAAGTAAAGACTTTCAATCTAGATTTAAGTTGTTTTCATATACCTCGTAAAACATTTATTTTCATCTTTGTCATACTATTGGGATAAATGAACGATGGTTTTGAACCAGAATTTCATTTGTATGTACTCAATAAATCATTTAAATTTATAATTATGATATTCTTATTAATAGGATATTCTGGGTTATATACTCTGCTTGTTTTCAATTTTAAATCACTGATTTTTATCGATCGCTGACTTTAAAAGCACTCAAGACCATCATAATGAACATATGCTCATCTGCTGCAGAGGATACATCTTCACAACCAAATATGATCTAAACTTTAAACACACCCTGGACTTCAGAATTAGAAAGCCTAACAAAGTTAGGTGGGAGGAAAAAAAATAAGGCTACCATCATTAAGACAGGGATAAAAGTCTGGAAGCTGCTCCTCATATATGGGTTGTTAGTTAAATCACAAGTCTACCAGATATTGTTAGCCTAGTTTCAATTCTTTTTCTTTAAAAATATTCTATTATTTAAACTTATCACCAATTAAGCCTACTTTCTACTCTTACCCATCCCTACTCCTGTTCAAATAAAGTATTACTACCAGAGCCATTTTTAAAGTGTTCAAACTAAGTGACATTAAAAGGCAGTTAAGGAAAAATATTAACTCTGAGCCTTTATTTTCAAGTTGCTATGGTCTGAATGTGTCCCTCAAAGCTCATGTTTTGGAAACAATCCTTAAAGCAACAGTATTGGGAGATGGGGTCTAATAGGTGATTAGGTCATGAAGGCTCTGACCAAATGAATGAAGTAATGTCATTATTGTAGGAGTGAGTTAGTTATCTTGAGAAAGCTTTTTATAAGAAACCACTTTTTTGTTATAAAAGTGAGTTTAGCTCTCTCTCTTGACTTCCTGCCTTCTGCCATGGTGTGATGCAGCATGAAGGGCCTCACCCAAATACAGGGCTAAGAAATAATAAATCTCTGTTCTTTATAAATTACCCAGTCTCAGATATTCTGTTACAGCAACTCAAAATGGACTAAGATAAGTATATTAAAGATCTCCAAGCTAAAGTTCAGAATTCCTATTAGGCTTTATATTTCAAAGTGCAACTTTTAGTTAATATATGATGTTTGCCATTACAGGATGGGAAATCAAAGAGGCTAATGCCAGATTTAAGTAGTTCATTATAGCTTCCTGATCCCAAGTGGTGGGCCCCGTTAGTTAAGAGGGACAGTTTATGTCCTCTTCAAGTCATAAATAACCAGTTCTAACTTCCAAACCAAATCAAGAATTTCATACTGAGATTCAAATTGGTCCCGGACTACTGACCACAAACAGCATGTGGTAAAGACACAGAGAATCAAGGAACAATGCAATTAAAAGTAGGCACCTACGACTTAACCAGTATTACAGATTTTTTTCTTGCTGGAAAGATTACTAAGGAGCTGAATTTGGGTTTCCTTCTAGAAAGCAGAAAGGTCCCTAGAAAGAAGTAATTGAGAGAAAGTAGTCCAAGAGGAACTACACAGAGAGCAGCCAGACACATACTCATCAACCAGCAAGGTCAACTTACACTGAAAACTTTGGTACAGGCTGAATATCACTTATCTGAAATACTTGAGACCAGAACTCCTTCAAATTTCTTCAGATTTTGGAATATTTGTATTATACTTACTAGTTGAGCATTCCAAACCAAAAAATCTGAAATCCAAAATGCTCCAACAAACATCTCCTTTGAGCATCATGTAGATGTTCAAAAAGTATTAGATTTTGGAGCGGTTTGGATTTTGAATGCTCAACCTGTATAACAGGAATTGGTCCAATTTTATAAAAAAGTTTTAGCCAGGTATCAGGTGATACACATCTGTAATCTCAGCTTGCCGGGAGACTGAGGTGGGAGAACTGCTTGAGGCCAGACTAAGCAACATAGTGAAACCCTTATTTAAAAAAACAAAAAAAAAGCTAAAGTATTCTCAGCTAAGCTAGCTTTAAAAAAAAAGTTTTCTTTATGGAAAAGAAAGCAAGTCAATTATAAGAAGAGAGAAATGCTCTAAGAATTATTTGCACACTATTCTAGCGCAAGATGAAAACTGATAATATGAACCAACAGTACTGGAGCCCTGGATCTTTTCCTGCTCAAGCAGTTTGGGCTTTGTTACCTTACAGTGGAGTTCCATTACTGGCTCATAACCACCCTGGCCTACCTTCCTCTTTGTATTCCTTAGGGAATGGTAATGAGTTGGTCATTAAATATCTTTAGAGATTTCAGTACATTGAACTAAGATGCATATTAGAGTATCTGGTCATTAATATGTATGAAAAAGTTTATAGTGTCTTAGGGCCAAGGGCAGGCTGTATTTGGGAAGTTCAGGCATCTGTCTCCTAATCTGAGAAGCAGACAATGTATTTTAATGGCGTATTAGTCCATTCTTGCATTGCTATAAAGAAATACCTGAGACTGGGTAATTTATAAAGAAAAGAGGTTTAACTGGCTCACAATTCCACAGGCTGTACAGGAAGCATGGTGGCATCAGCTTCTGGGGAGGCCTCAGGGAACTTACAATCAAGGCAGAAGGCAAAGGGGGAGCCGACACTTCACAGGCTAGAGTAGGAGGAAGAGAGTGAGGGGGAGGTGCTATGCACTTTTAAACAACCAGATCTCATGATAACTCACTCACTCACTGTCATGAGAACATCACTGAGGAGACGGTGCTAACCCATTCATATGAACTTTGCCTCCATCGTCCGATCACCTAATACCAGTCTCTGCCTAGAACACTGGGGATTACATTTCTCTGCCTAGAACACTGGAAATTACATTTCAACATGAGATGAGATCTGAGTTGCAACACAGATTCAAACCATATCAAATGGTGAATTATAGGTTAAAAAAAAAACCTTGTGAACATTTAAAAATATCTAAGTCCTGAAAGTGTGTTTCTCAAGGTCCTCAAAGCATAACACCTGTGGCTTGGAAGCATATAAAATTTAGGCTCCTCTTTCCTTTTCATTATTGTAAAGTCACAGAAAAAGCCAATTTAGAGCCATGCCCAGAATACAAAATCTGTTCGATAAGATTAGATTGTCTTTTGTTATTTCTTTCTTCCTTTGTCTTCATTTTAGAAACATACGCATGCACACAGCTTTTAAACAAGGGGCTAGTTGATTAGGAAACCAGTGTTGATTTGATGTAAGCAACAATCCTAAAAGTAGAAAATATTATTTTTGTTTCCTACAAAAGTATGGACTCAAAACCAGCTGAACTGTTATTATTCCCCAGGAAAATTTATTTTTACTCAGCCTCTTTTCAGAGAAGAGGGCTTAGAGCAAAGTTAGCAATTCCTAAGATAAGACAAGAGCTATACTACCAAGCTACAAAAAATTACACTAAACTACTAAAGTGAAATCTCATTAAAAAGTCCCTCTTACATTCTGGTCTATTGACAGGCATTGTGTTGGGAACTTGGTAGAGCAAAGAAAACTCCAAAAACATTTTAAAAGGTTTACGGACAAAAATATACCTCATAGTTTTTCCAGTATGTAATTATTATCACTTTTTTCCCCACTGATTTCTAAAGACCTGTAAACTGATATTAAAAACTAAAATTTTGTGCAATTCAAGATGTTCATTTCCCTTTTCTACAATCTTAAACAAAACCGTTGTGATACATTAGCTTATCACTGCAGTAAAAATGAAACTGTGTATTTGTGAGCTAATAACTGACACTAGATAGAGATTATCTGACTCTAATTTTTCTTATAAAGATTAAATTGATATTTTAATATATAAAACCTTGACAATACATAGATTATTAAATGAAATAGTTCCAATTCAAATTGAGAATTGCCTTTTTACATTGAAGGCAACTATGACTTCAAAAATAAAGGACTTATTCCATATTCACATACTGAGATATTATCAGAGCTGAAATGTTAAGAGATAGTACCTGAGGAAATATCTGTATATGCTCTTTATAATGACTAAGAACCGGTTAAAAGGCTTATTTTAAAAAGTTAGAAAAGCAATTAAGAAATTTTAGGGTTCTATGGAAAAATTCTACCATGGCATGAACTCCATTAATGATGATTTGCCAGGAAACACTGTTAGAAAAAGCTGGCTGAGAGAATAGCAAGGATAACCAATTAGAATTAGAACATCAGCCCTACTGATATAAAATAACTATTGACAGTAGATCAATGCTATTAAGATCACATATACTTGAATCAGATTGCCAGGTTTTAAACCCAGGACTGTCAATAATGAGCTATATGACTTTAAACTGTATTTCCTAGGTTTCCAACGTTGGGTTCTAGCACATTTAAAATAGATAATGATGGTACTCATTCCAAATCTATCTTGAATTAAATAAGATAATCCACGTACGGGGTTTAACACAGGGCCGGGCACATTAACAACAGCTTGCCATCACCACTACAGCAACCCTAGGCAGTCCAACTAGCTGGCTCTGTTTCCTTAAATGTAAAATACAGGGTTTGGACTAGAAAATTTCTAATGTTTTTACTCATCTAAAATTAAAATTCTACAATGTGTCAACAATACAGAAACCAACTCTATTTCCAAAGAACATAAATTTAGATTTTCACTCTAAGTACTGCAAAAGAAACATTTTAAAGTCATCTTTTTATTTTTATTTTTTAGGGACGGGGTCTTGCTATGTTGCCCAAGCTGGACTTGAACTCCTAGGCTCAAGCAATCCTCTCGCCTCAACCTCTGGAGTAGCTGAGACTGTAGGGAATACATACACCACTGTTCCTGTTATGTCATCTTTTGAAATTAGTTATAATCACTACATTTATTAAAGCCAAAGTTATAAACATCCTATGTAATCCACAGCAAATTCATAATCTCCCAACACATACTGTTTGTGACCATAACAATTTCTGAATAACAAGTCCTAACAGGAATTTCAAGGTATATAACCCCCCAGTATATATTTTTTAAACGCTAAGAACATTTCATACCCCCAACTTAGTAAACAGAAAATAAATATCATGAAAATTTCAAAAATATCAGAAAAAGGGAAATAACTTTTGAAACTGTTCAAAATCTAGAGGTTTAATAAAGTCTCTCTACTGATACATTACAACTCAAAATTCAAATTACAGGCCAATTTTTTTTTTTTTGCAGGGATATTAAGTTTTTTTTTTTTTAATATGACTCAAATAGCTAAACAAAAAATAAATAAATAAATTTTAATATGACAGCACTAACTGCTCCAACCCAAATAAATACTTCCAAAAAGGCTTGATTTTTTTCTTTTGGATTTGGAAAATTTTTCTTCATATATTTTAGGGACACTATTAAAAAAATACTAAAAACCTTTTCAGTTTTTAAAACTTTCTAACAGTGTGTGGGATCACTGAAAGGAGGTTAATCTAAAAATTTTAAAATATTTTACCAGCTAAGACGGTCCTGCTCAGAAGAGTTCGGGCTCATCTCACTCGAATACTTGCTAACAGGCTCGAAAGAATAAAAAAATCGTTGTTATTTCTTAATATGAAAAACACACGTCTGCTAAAATCTGACAGTTCAATAAGCTCCCAAGCCAGAAAACACATTTCCCGGTCAACACTCATACTTATTTCTGTATTAGGAAAAATCGGGTTGTTTCAGGGGTCTTTCAAAAATGAAGATTTCTCTTAAATTCATAACTGTTAACTGCACCTTCATTTCCAGAAACCTTATTTTAACAAATCTCTATACTATTCATACTTAGCACAATTTCAAATCATTTAAGATACTTTTCTTTTACCTTATAATCAGCTCAGTACAAAGCAGCTGTGTTAAATTCATGCCATAAAATCAAACCTATATTGTGTCCTTACCTTCAATATTTAGCTCAAAACAAATGTGGCAGAAGGAGAGTGTTTCTTTGTCTGTTCCCAGTTTACAAACACTGCAAATGTTGTCATCATTCAAATCAATGTTTACAAACTGCTCCTCTTCGTTCATAGTTCCCCTATTAAGAAACAGAAAAGCATAGTTACACAATTTCAAGAACCTGCCTTTAGGGTAGTTCCCTTTACTGGGAACTTCTAGGAAACAAGGATGATGTTCAGCTCATCTAAAGCAAAAGCCCCATCAAACAAGCATCACCGTTCTCGCACTACGACATTGCACTTTTCCTGTGGGAAGACACAAAGCTAGTAAAACTTAAAGCCAGGCCATAGGTGACACTATGCCCGTGTCTTTTTTTGTCCTATAGTTGAAGCAGTTTGTGGGCATTCTAGTCCTCCTCCTTCGGACCCCAACATTGAATAATCAGAGAGCTTAGGAGCGAGGCCTTTTCGAGCTACCAGGTTCTGTCAACCTAGTTAACGCTGTGAGAAACAGGAAAAACGACCTGCACGGGACACTGCCAACTTCACTGGGGGAACCTTAGATGCGTCTCGCAACTCAGAGTTGCGAAGCTTCGCATCGGACGGAGGTTGGCAGCAGAAAAATGCACGTGGGTACCGAACACCCGAGGAGGGCGTCCCCGTCCGGGGCAATTACACCGAAGAAGGCCGAGGGGCGGCTTCGCGGTGCGGGCACCGCCAGAGGGGCCCAAGACGGAGCTGGGGGAGCCGCGGACTGGAGCCCAGCGGGCGGGGGCGCCTCGTCCCATCGCTCTGGGATTCCTCCCTAACGGAAGAAAGCGTCCGAAGGCCACGGCGGCCGGTTCGCCCAGCCTCAGCATTTCGGGGAGCCTGGTCCTCGTTTGGCCTCCAGCGTTGGGGGCGCGCTGCTGCCCGCAGGGAGTAGAGGACCCGCAACCGTCTCTCCGTCAGTCCGGGCGCCTGGCGCGCAGTAGCGCGAGGGGCCACGGGGCTCGGAACTCGAAGGAGGCTGGCCGATGGGACAGAGCGTCGGGACTCAGGCAGGACAGGAGAAGGGGTGCGGGGTCTTTACCGTCCTGCTTCGCGGGCCACCACTGCCGTTCTACACGGCTCGGGTTCCTCCACTATTGTTTCCGGCCGCAGCGGAGGCGGCTGCAGCGAAGGCGGCCGCCGCGCGCCTAGCCCCACCCTCTCCCGCCGGCGCCATCCGGTGAAGGCTGTGGGGAGGGGGTTGCGGCCATGGGCACACCTGCGCTCTCGCAGGGCTGCTATGGGCCCGCTTCTCCGCTCCTACACCTTCGTCGCACCTTCGACTCGAGTCCTCCTGTGATCCCGTGTGTCCTGGCTGGAGTTTCTTACGGTTCTCTGGAACGTAGCTCCTCACATCCCCCTCCTCGAGGTTAGTAGATAGACGAGTCCGTGCCACCTCTCCCTTCAGCGTAGAGCAAACTACTGCCCCGGGGCGGAGGCCGCAGCTGCAGGGGCAGGAAGGCTGCGGGTGGACGGGAGAAACCGAGAGGTGCGTGGGTGGCTCTTCAACTTCGGGAGAAAGAAGCAGAATACTCTCACTGAACTTGTAGTTAAGTGCCAGCTGAAGTAGGTAATGAAGAAAAAGTTCATATTCAGGTGTCGTGATAGAGGCATAATTTCAAATACAGAAGGTATTTAAATGGATTTGTTGTGGGCGCCCCTTCCCCAATATGGTACATCCCTCAACGCCCACGGGGAAAATCCCAGAGCCCCAACTCTTATTTTTAGGTCCTGCTTGGTTTTCAAAACTCTGCTTGATTTTTATTTAAGCTATTCTGGTTTTTTTAGGGTATGGTTTATACAGTACTTTCACTTACATTTTCTGTTGTAATCCTCACAATAACCTAGAGAGAAGAAACAAAAACTGTTCTCTCATTTTGCAGCCTGGGAGTAATTGACCCAAGTTATCACAGTTGGTTAGGGACTGGCTGGAATTTGAACCCAAGGCTACTGACCTAAGATCAATGCTATTTTCCACAGCATCGTATGCACATGTTCTGGTTGCACTCAAGTAGAAAGAGGGCTGGCCTGTCAGTCTACGTGTAGGCATTCTTGAACCGATGGCAGGAATGGACTCCATAAATCCTGGAAACTTCTGGGCCAAATTAGCTCTCTATGCCATCTGTGCCTCAGAGGAGCGATCTGTGTCCTTGCTACCTAAATTGTAGTAGATGAACCAGCAACATTGACGTTATCTGTTTTCCTATTAAGAGATGTAGCCTCTCAGGTCCCACCTGAGATTTTCTAAATCAGTATCTGCACTTTAACGAGACCCCCCAGGTGAGTCCTATGTTCATCGAAGTTTGAGACGCACTAACTGAAATAGAAAAGCCTGTGCCTTTCCTCTTTGAATTTCTCATTCTAGGTAACTACGACTAAAATATCTTGCATCTTGGATTCTACCCATCTTTTCAATAAAAAGGATTCTTTAAAAAAGGACTCTTAAAACGAGTCATTAAAGTGTTCTAAAATCACTAAATTTTAAAAATTGAAACAAGTTCTTTTCAATTCTCAGAGTTGTCTTCCTTTCTATGGCATTTCACATTGTTTACTTGCTATTCTTAAAACTCTCGTTGCTGGCTTTTAAAAAAATATCAAAGAATAATTTACAGAAATAAAATTTGCCCATTTAAAAAACGCTCTTTGACAAATACATACACTTGAGTAACCGCTACCCGGTGAAAATATAGAATATTTCCACAGTCCCAACATTTCTTTCTGTTCCTTTCTGGTCAAGCTCCTCCAACATGGGACCTAATTTATATGACTAAGTGTTTAATTTCATCTGTTATAGAAATTCATGGACGTGGAATTAAGCAGTGTGTTCATTTGTGATTGGATGTTGTCATTCAGCATGTTTTTTTTGAGATTCATAATGGTGTGTTATAACAGTGGTTTCTTTTTACTGCTGGTCTTAATCAGTTTATGTTCCTATAAAGGAACACCCAAGGCTGGATAATTTATACAGAAAAGAGGTATATTTGGCTCATGGTTCTGAAGGCTGTACAAGAAACATGGTGCCAGCATCTGCTTCTGGTGACGGCCTCTGGCTGCTTCCATTCGTGATAGGAGGCAAAGGATAGCCAGTGTGTACGGACATCACATGGCCAGAGAGCAAGCAAGAGAGAGAGGAAGAGATTCCAAGCTCTCTCTCTCTTTTTTTTTTTTTTTTTTTAAACAAACAAAACGAAACAAAACAATTAGTGTCATTGGGAATTAAGAGTGGGAATTGACTCATTCCCTAGAGAATGGCACCAAGCCATTCATCAGGGATCCATACCCAAGATCCAGCCCCACTGCTCCCGGTCCCCAGCCAGGCTTCACCTCCAACACTGGGGATCAGTGGGGCATGGTGGCTCACACCCGTAATCTTAGCGTTTTGGGAGGCTGATTTGGGCTGATCATTTGAGCCTGGGTGTTCAAGACCAGCCTGGGAAACACCATGAAACCCATCTCTACCAAAAAAAAAAAAAAAAAAAAAAACCTAGAAAAACTAGGCAGGAATGGTGGTGCATGCCACTATACCCCATCCTGCGTGACAGAGTAAGACTCTGTCTCAAAAAAAAAAAAAAAAAAAAAGAAAGACAGCCACATCTTAATTCTTGGGTCTTTTGAATATGTATGTTAACATAGCAAAAGAGACTTTGTAGATATAATTAAGGTTATAGACTTTAAAATAGGTTATTCTGGATTATTGGGGTGAGCCCAATCTAATCACATGAGCCCTTATAACCAGAGGCTCTGTGTCCACCCAAGTCGCATGTTGAATTCTAATTCCCAATGTTGAGGAAGAACCTTGTGGGAGGTGATTAAATCATGGGGGTGTGTTTCTTCCTTGCTGTTCTCCTCATAGTGAATTCTTATGATATATGGTTGTTTGGAAGTGTGTAGCGCTTCCCTTTGTGCTCTCTCTCTCCTGTCACTGTGTGAAGATGTGCTTGCTTCCCTTTCACCTTCCACCAATGATTGTAAGTTTCTTGTCGTCTCTCCAGCCGTGCCTCCTGTACAGCCTGCCGTACTGTGAGTCGATTAAAGATCTTTTCTTTATAAACTACCCACAGTCTCAGGTAGTTTCTAGTAGCAGTGTGAGAACAGATTAATACAAGTACTGAGTTGTGGGTTGTTCAGTTTTCCAACACTTTGCAGTGATAGCTGATTAATACAGTGGGATTCTGAATGGCCAAATGTAATTCATATGCTCATCTCTGAATCAGATACAATTGCTAGTACTTTAATTGGCTAGGCTGTGTTAGATTTTCCAGCTCTTCCTCCATTCTCAAATAATTGAAGTTGGCTCAGGAGTGGGGGGTATAGGAATTAAAATTGGATCTCAAGATATGGAAGACAAGTCTCCCTAAAGAAAAGTGGTTGGTTTTACCAGAGGAAGGGAATTGGTTTGAAACCTATTAAACAGGAAAAATCTGTTGTAATCTAGTCTGGTACTCTTTCTACATCATTATTGCTGCTAAATTTTAAGCTGATTGTATGCAGAAACTTGGCCTTACTCATCTTTTTTTACTTTAACGCTTAGAAATGATAATATCTTATAATTTGTGTTTGAATCCAGTAGGATCATTTCACTGTAAGTAATGTAAAAACCCCAAGTAACAGTGATGTAAAAAGTTGGACATGGGCAGACACTCTGGCTCATGCTTGCAATCCCAGCACTTTCGGAAGCCTGAGGCAGGAGGATCACTTGAGCCCAAGAATTCATGACCAGCCTGGGGAACATGGTGAAACCCTGTCTCTACAAAAGACCCCCAAAAATTAGCTGGGTGTTGTGGCATAGGCCTATAGGACCAGCTACTCAAGAAGCTGAGGTGGGAGGATTTGCTTGAGCACAGGAGGTCAAGGCTGCAGTTAGCTGATATCATGTCATGTTGCCTGGGCAACAGAGTGAGCCCTGTCTCAAAAAAAAGTTGGAGTTTATTTTTTTCTCTTACGTTGAAGTCTAGAATTGAGCAGCTAGGGTGAGTGTGGTGGCTCTGATCTTCAAAGTTTTTAGGTATGCATGTTGCGTTCTTTTTTTTTCCCTTGAGACACAGTTGCTCTGTCACCCAGACTGGATTGCAGAGGTGCAATCTTGAGTCACTGCAACCTCTGTCTTCTGGACTCAAGCTGAGGTGGGGACTTGGGGACCACATATTCATTCCAGATGTCCATATGATCAGCTAAAAGTCAGGGCTTCTAAAAGAGGGAACACAGATATTGGAATTTACAGCAAGCAATCTCTGCTGCAGTGCTCAATATTTATTGAATGAAAGAATCCCATTAACAATTAAAATTGATTAATAAACACTGACAATTACATTTTTAATCTTAGATGCAATGCTGACTTAATATATTTGCGGTTAAAATACCTATCTAAACTATTTCTTATTTTTAATAATGGAGAAAGCAATATATCTTTGTTTTAAAATAATTTATTTAGGCCAGGCATGGTGGCTCATGCCTGCAATCCCAGTACTTTGGGAGGCCCAGCTGGGTGGATCATTTGAGATCAGGAGTTTGAGACCAGCCTGACTAACATGGTGAAACCCTTTGTCTACTGAACTACAAAAAATTAGCCAGGTGTGGTGGTGTGCACTTGTAATCCCAGCTACTTGGGATGCTGAGGCATAAGAAACACTTGAACCTGGGAGGTGAAGGTTGCAGTGAGCTGAGATCGTGCCTCTGAACTCCAGCCTGGGTGACAGAGAAAGACTCCATCTCAGTAATAATAATAATAATAATAACTATTATTATTTAAAATATTTTTGATTTCCACCCATGTTTAACAATTTGGCAGGCTTATTTCATTTTCATTCACCCATTTTCTAAAAGTCTAATTCTTATAAGATTCTGCACAGGGAGGCTAGTGCTGCTCTTCTGGAATCTTTAACTCTGAAGAAAATATCACTCTTAAAATTATGGCTCCTCTTAAGCTTAGACAAGCATCCCTCCGAAAGTGTGAGATACAGATATTTGCATTAAAGGGATTTATTACCTATAGTTTTAGTAATGCTGACATTATGGGTAAGCTGTCTGCTGATGCATTGTCTTGTTTGGAAGCAGAACAAAGCAAACCTATTTTCAGTCTGTGGATAAATTCCATGTTGACATTTCTGGGAGAAGATTGGGAGTTAACTACCAAACTATTGATTTTTTTTCTACTGTGAGCCGAATCAAGTCTTCAGTAATGTGCACAGTCCCCATTGCTAAATTCAAGGTGATAAAAGGAAAGTTTAGTATTGATGTCTGAAGTTAGAAAAGTCTGTTTCATAGTTTACCAGAGGTTTTTTTTTTAAATATATATTCCATTGTATAAGTATTAGGCTTTGGGTATAGAATACTCAAGCTAGAAATTAAAATCCAGCCATATTTCTGAGTTTACCATTGGTGTATCCATTGAATTAGATACAATTTTAAAGTTTGATGATGAGAGAATTATAGCATTGTTAAAAGAAAAACCTCAGGCAAATTAAATTTAACAGAGTTTAACTGAGCAAGGAAAAAAAAGGGTTCACAAATCAGGCAGCTTCCAGAATCACAGCAGATCCGCAGAGACTCCATGATGCCTCATAATCAGAGCAATTGATAGACAAAAAAAGAGAAAGTGATGTACAGAAAATGGAAGTGAGGTACAGAAACAGCTGGATTGGTTACAGCTTGGCATTTGCCTTATTTGAATACAGTTGAAACATTCAGCAGCATGTGAGTAGCTGAAGTATGCCACAGAAGCATTCTCCTAAGGTAGGTTTTCAGTCTTGTCTACCTACTATGTTAGCTTATGGTTTGTCCACTAGGACTCAAGTATGGAAGTACAGAAGCTTTCTCAGGCCATATTTAGTTCTATTTAACAGCATTAAGGGTAGTCAAAAAAGTACAACTTTTTTGCTTTTCTGCTTTTTGAATTTCTACTAAACATTCTTTTTTCACAAAAGTTAAAACCAATGAAAAATGAAATTTCTTCATCCAATCAATCACTGATTTATTCATTCGATAAGTATTTATTAAATGCACATTGTATTGAGATACTGTACCAGGTATTAGTTACACAGTAGACAGCAAAGCAAAGTCCCTCCTCTTGAGAAATTTACTACTTAGTGTAAGAGCAAGGCATTAAGTAATTGCAATTGGAAAGGAGATTTTAATGGCAATGAAATAAATTTGCATTTCAATTGCTATAGCACCATGAAGATGTCTATAAGTACCACATTGGCAAATGACATTTTGTTTCCTGCTGTTTTCATTATTTTGCTAAATCTGATATGTTAAGCGTATAATAATTCACTATCTATAGTCTGAAATAAGGGATTCCACCATAGTTTTTTTTTTTTTTTCCAAAATAACTGGAAAATGTAAGTGTCAAAACTGAAAACATTTTAGCTTTTTTGAAAGAAAGGCTTCCAAAGTGTATGATGTTTCTTTTTCGCTATCTTAAAATATATAGAAGATAATTTGTGCCTTAGTAAAATGTTTGTGTTAGAGGAGGATACAAGAGAATGATTTTTCCTCATGTAATAACTGAAGGTAGGTACCTCAGGTTGGTAGTAGCTCTCCTTCACATGGTGATTTAAGGACCCAGGTTTCTTCCATTTTGTGACTCTTCTGTCCTATAGGACCTTGTCATCTGGTGCGAGGTCAGGACGGCATCCAGATTTCAGCCACTGGAAAAGGGGGATAGTGTGAAGGAGGTACGCTGCTCTTAAAAGGCCCAGATCTGAAGAGGCAGGCACATGTCACATCTACTCATATTTCACATTTCATTGTTGATAATTTAGTCACATGGTTACATCAGTCTGTGAGGGACACAGGAAAATGTAGCCTATTTTTGTGCCTAAGAATAATGGGTGGATAATTTTTAGATTTTTTGCTGCCTCTCCCACAGTCTGAAACTCTGGCTGCCAAGTTTCTGTGTATATTCTTCTCACTCTCATCGTCTCTCTGGGCAAGCCACAAAGAGCACATTCAACACCTTCCCCTAGGGAGACAACTCAAAGTTATATATTCAGCTGCTGCATCCAGCTCAACATCCTTAGGTATGCTGATCAGTGATGATCAGTCTTCTCACTTACGACTGTAGATAGCTGCTAGTTATCTGGTGACCTAAAAATTGAAGGTAAAATACTTTCCTCTCTTTCTGTCACCCCTTCCTCCCACCAGAATAAATGACAGATCAGGGACAGGATAACCATAATTAAAACTCCTATTCAGAAAGGGGAAGAAGGAGAAACATAGCAATCACTGGTCCATAGTACTGATGGAAACCAGCTGGACCTGGGAGTCAAAGACCTCTGCCTTAATAGTGAGGGAACTTCCTTATTGGGCCTTGTTTCTTCTTTATGGGAGTAAATTCTTGTCCACTGCTCTCTGGCCCCCTGCTCTGCTCACTGGAAGTAACTTCTTTGCCTACTATTCTTGATCAGATCAAAGAGGACTTTGGAGAATTCGTTACTCTTGAAGGCTTTATATATTTTACAACTTAGTTTGTAGGCCCGTAGAGTCACAAGGCTATTTGGTTCTTAGGCTCATAGATTCTTTAGCAACACAGTTTCCTCAATCATAGTAAATTCTAAGTTTATTTGCTTCTAAGGTGCCTGTAAGCGCAACCAAAAATTTTTCTGGATGTATTCTAGGTAGTACTTCAGCTTTTGCTTTCTTGCTGTTTCTCTGACATGTTCTTTCACATTAATAGCAGCTATCTTGAGGATAATCAGACTTTACTGGGAAGGCAGCAATATGACCTTTTGCCATTCGGAATCCAGAATCAGTGAGCTTTTTGGGTGAGGGGGTGGCTTAATCTTTGGCCCCTTCTCCTTAAAATCGTTGTCACTTTTTAAGGAGGTCTTCTTTGATAACCCTATTTAAAAATTCCACCTGGATTCACCTTACCCTGATTTTTTAAAAGCACTACTATCACTTTCACATATATATGTATGTATATATATGTGTATGAAATGATATATAAAACATATTTCTCATTTATTATACTGATCGTTTATTATCTGTCTTCCTCCTCTGGCATGTAAATTCCATGAGGTTTGGAAGTTGCATTATATTCCGTGATGTCTCTCAGGTATAGAGAACCGTGCCTGCCTGCTGCATGGTAGGTGCTCAACAAATGTATGTTACTTGAGTGAATGAATAATTTAAGAGTGTGTTGACTTTTCAGGATCTGCTATATATCATGCTATCTGTGAGCTCTGCAGATACTGCAGGTTACAGTTATTCTTTTCTATTGCAAATAGATAGAATTTTTACTTTGTTCATTTGGCAGTGTAGGGTAGGAAGAGTGCATCTGTTTTTTCTCTGTTCTATCCATGGAGACCTATTCTATGTCAATTATGGAAATTCCATTATTCTTGTTGGTGATCAGTCTAAGAATGGATAAATAAGGCATGTTGGCCAGTGAGGGATAAGCAAAATTATATTCAGCTGCTGCATCCAGCTCAACATCCATAGGTATGTTGATCAATGATGATCAACATCATCACTGGGTGGCATGAAGAAGCTCTACACATTTTTTTTTGGTTTCTCTTCCTTCCTTTCTGCTGTGGGTTTTTTTAAAGGTAGAGACAGGGCCTCACTCCATTACCCAGGCTGGAGTGCATTGGCACAATCATAGCTCACTGTAGCCCCAAAATCATGGGCTAAATTGATCTTCCTGCCTCAACCTCTTGAGTAGCTGGGACCACAGGTATGCATAGCCACACCCATCTAATTTTTATATTTTGTGTAGAGATGGGGTTTCACCACATTGCCTATGCTGGTCTCTAACGCCTGAGCTCAGGCAATTCACCCACCTCGGCCTCCCCGGTTGCTGGGATTCTGTGACTATTTTTTATTCTCATGATGATATGATGTTGGAGCTTCAACAGCTGTCTTATAATCGTGAAGGCAGACATTGCTAACATTCTGAGATGTAATGACGGGAAAGACAGAAAGAATATCGACCCATATGACATTATTGAATCCCTGTTATAATGTTGGAATAATTTTCTTTCTAAATGAGATAATACATTTCTACTTTAATCCATTTTAGTCTACTGTTCTGTCATTTGTTGATGCACCTGCAAACACCTTAACTGATACAGTGGCAATATCTTCAGTAGCTACTGATACTAATTTGCTACCACACTGCATGCAGCTCATTTGACCATTCGTCCGTTCATTCATTTATTGAGTAAATTTACTATATTCTAGACTCTGTGTAAAACCTAGAGGCAAAAAGATAAAGATACAGTTTGTGGGTGTCCTCATGGATCTGACAATAGTGGAACAATTACAAAGTCAGTGAACTAGTAGTAGCTGTACTAGTTGCAGTAGTTCTACTGAATTTGAATGACGGTAGCACTTGCTCTGGGATAACAGTGTGCTAGACAGATGTTTGTCTTCTAGATCCATACTTCACCATTTGAGGGAGGTTCTCTTCTGTTGCCACAGAAGACGTGGCACCAATGTAGGCAATTGCAACCATATTGTTTAGTTCCTATCTATTGATTCATAGGTGGTGAAGATTATATAGAGTTATGAAAACATGCAAGATAGTTTGCTAGTTTGCTTCTTTCTTGTCCATGCCCACTTATAGGTTCTCTTAAATACTTAGACGAATAGAACTCTGACTGTGGTTAGAATGCATATGGCTGGGTAGGGTGGCTCATGTCTGAGATCCCAGCACTTTGGGAGGCCAAGGCAGGCAGATCACCTGAGGTTAGGAGTTCGACACAAGCCTGACCAATGTGGCGAAACCACATCTCTACTAAAAATACAAAAATTAGCTGGGTGTGGAGGCAGGTGCCTGTAGTCCCAGCTACTTGGGAGACTGAGACAGGAGAATTTCTTGAACCCAGGAGGCAGAGGTTGCAGTGAGCCAAGACTGTGCCACTTCACTCCAGCCTGGGTGACAGAGCAAGACTCCATCTCAAAAAAAAAAAAAAGAATGCATACATCAAATTGTAGCCATTTAAATGTGCTCCTACACGCTCTTGGTCAATTTTGCATGTATGCCTGGAAAACAAATTAGAATTGCAGATTGTTAAATACTTCAGTTTTATCCTCTGGAAAACTATAGCTTCGTGTGTTTGTGTCTTAAAGAAAATAACCCTACAGCTTTATCAATCCAAGCCAGCTATCTAGTCATTGATATATTGAACAATTTTATTTGCAAAGCTGTTCAATATCTGCAAATGGTAATGTTAGTGGTCAAATGAATATGTGGGCTTTATACCTCAAACTCAGTAAGAGAAGTTGTGTATTCCCCACTTTTTTTTTTTTTGGCAAATTTGAATTCAAATGACAACTACATGTATCCTCAGGATGAAAAAGTATGTTATGTAATACTAGATTCACTTGACTACTTTTCATATTAGGCTCATTGAAAGTTTATCTAGAGAAGGCTGGGCGTGATGGCTCATGCCTGTAATCCCAGCACTTTGGGAGTCCTATTCAGGCAGATCACTTGGGGTTAGGGGCTTGAAATCAGCCTGGCCAACATGGTGAAACCCCGTCTCTACTAAAAATAAATAAAACTGGGCATGGTGGCACATGCCTGTAGTCCCAGCTACTTGGAAGACTAGGCAGGAGAATTCTTTGAACCTGGGAGGTGGAGATGGCAGTGGGCTAAGATTGGGGCATATAATTGCTATAATTTATAAGAATGTTGTCATTGAGTGTGTCACTTAAGGTCTTCGGCTGCGAATCTAACTATATTTAATGAAATGGCTTACTGTACAAAAAGTCTAAACCAAAGGTTCTCAGAGAACAAAGTACATGTGCAGTGTTTTGTCCCATTGCTGTGATTTTTTGTAATACTTTACTCACTCTGAAATCCAATTAACGTTAAAGGATTAAGTGTGAGATTTTGGTTTATGCAATTTCTGTATTTCATACTACTCCCTCTTAATAAACAGTTTCCACTGATGAGATGAAGAGCTAGTATAAAAATGTCTTTAAATGAGTAAGCTTTCTTTGGTAAGATTAAATCATACAAATTATTTTTAAAACCTGATCCATACAGTGGTTAGCCCAGTTTTCTAATTTTCTGGATGTAAAACAAAAGGTTTAACATACATTCCTTGGGCTGTTAGTGCCATTGAAATCTTTTGTTCCATTTAAGTCCTAAACACTTTTGGTTGGTTGAGTAGGATATGAATTTTATTGGGTCTCATACCATGCATTTTGGCTTAATTTCAAGTGTATATATATATATCTGAAATTAAGTTATATATCTACTGATATATATGTACCATATATATACCGATATATATATATATATACACACACACACACACACACACACATATATATATATATATAAAGGAATTAAGTAAAAATAAAATTTCAGTTAATTTCTGAAAGCACCTGAAATCTTGGATTGGAATAGGTTGTCTATTTCAAGTCAAAGCTGTGGTTTTCCCATTCTGCTTTATCCTTCTTCAAATGCTGTTTTGATGTAATTCTTTCCTGAGCTTTCCCTGTTTCCTTAATAATGTATAGGATGGCAATAAAAATAGTTTTAAATCTCATCCCTCTATGAGAGGCTAACTCCCTAAGTATAAGCTCCTTTTGTATTGTACTTGTAATGGCTCATTCAACTTTGGTTTTGCTTAGTAGATTGTAAGCTTCCTGAGGGCCAATAATGCCTCTGCCTCTTCCATTGTTGCTTCCCCAGTACCTTCTGTATATTTCATAACCAAATAATGAAAATGATATATTCCATCTAAAGGGCAAAAAAATGTTTATCTAGAGAGAAAGTTTATGTAGAAAGAAAAGGTAGTACATTGTTTTCCCACAGACAAAACAGGTAGATTAATTTATATGCATGTGGAAGCTGTTCAGGAACTACTCTTAGTTTGCTTTAATGTATTTAAAGTTTGTCTTAAGTATCTTTAAGTCTAAGTATTCCTATTTTTTTCCTCTGTTCTAGATTGATTTTGGAATTTCCATTTTTTGTTCTTGTGTACTTTATGATTACCAAGTTCTCTAAGGGTATTTGACAGTTTTGCACTGTTTGATTTGTGATATATGATGGATAAGTATAGGTAACAGATATGGAAGGGAAATTGTCAAATGTAATATATGTAAACCTATACTTTTAAAAAGAGGAACTAATAATATATAGGTATCTGTGATGAAACAAAAAAATAGATTCTCATATCTAGAAATAGAAAAAGGTTATTAATATTTAGAGGAAATAAAGCTAGCAACCCTGCCTATACCAAAGAATACTTTTTCATAGTAGTGCCTTTTGTCAACTAAAGAAAGAAATGGGGGCAAAATTAACATAAGTCGAGAATTTATTTGGGTCAAATTTGGGGACCGCAACCAAGGAAACATAGATTCAAGTTGCCAGGAATATATGATTTGATTAGCAGCAGTTACAAATGAGCTTTTAAAGGGAAAAAAAGGGCAGTTCTTACACTGGATCATTAAAATAACATAAGTGATCAATATGTTGTTCTTTGTATCACAAATTCAAGGAACATTAAAATAATGGGCAATGGTCATATTATGCAAATTGTGGTAACAGTATAGGTAATTTGTCAGCTAGTCTGGGAAACTATAAGGAAGGAAAGAAAGAACAAAATGCCTTTAAACAATTGCCCCTGGGCATGGGTGCAGGGGCATGACTGAAGTTTTATACTATGTCTCGATGGGTCTGATGCATTTTGCAGACATCTCTGAGCTACTTTTCTTCTCATTTCCTCTGTTTGATTGAGATCTTCCTCTTCTGAAAGCATTGATAATCAACATTAAATGTAGGTTTTTCCCACATTGCTGGGAAGGCTCATTCCCAGGTAATTTCTCTCTACATTGGAGGGAAGAAGAGAGGTACTATAGCTTAAGAATTTAGTGAGGTCTTTGGCTAAATTAACTCGCAACACAGAGGGACAGAGGAACTGGATCTCGGTTAGGATTTCATTCACTTATAAAGGAAGTGTGGCATGTTGAATCATTTCTATGCATCTAGCTATCATGAGGTTAGTTTCTGTTGAACACTATAGATATCTAGAAATGCAAAGCATAATCAACTTAAGAATAAAAATATGACATAAATAAGGACAATTAATAATTAAACCATTTGAAATCCAAATGTGAAAAATATTCCTACACCTGAAGGTAACCAATCAAACATATCATATAAGGGGCTGTCTCGCAGTCATTTAGCCTTTTGGATGATCTTTTTAAACTGAGTTTCAATTTCTTGTCATGTTCTGAAGAACCAGGTGAGTGGCTGCAGGTCAGTTTCAGTTGGAGATCTCTGGTGATGGAAGATGTCTACTCACGCAGGGCTGCGTTTTTAAAATGAGAAATGTAAATCCATGAGTCACTGTCTTTGAGTTTAGCTGCACAAGTGTTGGTAAGCAATATTTGATATAGTTTCTTCCAACATGGTTAGAGAGAGTCTAAAAATCTCCAAGTTGGAAGCCATGATATTCAATATCTTCAATTCCCAAAAGTTTACTGTTAAAAGAATCCTCAATTAATTTAGAATTTTTAGTGAAATGCTTTTTAATGCCTTGGTAATAATGAAGAATATCACCTTTAAGGATTGCTGGTTTGCAGACTCCTTCATCCAGGCACATGGGCCTTCCTGGTATTATTTCAAAGGGAAAAAGCTGATGTTTTCCAAGGAGAGTAGAATGTAAGTTAAGCAATACCAGTGGAAGAGCTTTAGGCCTGTTACCCCAAAAGCAAAAAAAAAAAAAAAATCAGGTAACTCATTGCAAAAGAGAACAAATCTGTACACCTGAGAGGAACCTTCATATGACTCTTGGAACTCCACAATGAAGACAGAAAGCCTTCAAGTGAGGGGTGTGCATGGCACTTTTTTCTGTGTTTCTCAAGGGGTTTCAGGGATGTTAGAAGTCTCTTCTAAATTTCTTCATGTGGCACCAAAGATGGTAAAGGGAAGGAGGAGCAGAGTAGTAGGAAATGGAAGAACGAATTTTAGAGAAGCCAATTTAGGGAGATTTTAAGCTTTCGAAAAGACCAATGAAGTTTTATATTTTTCTCAGCAAAAATCATGCCATTAAGAAAGGAGGCAAACAGACGGAACAAGCATACAATTAAAAAGGAGTTTTAGTTGACTAGAAAAATTCTTGGAAATGGTTGCAAAAGGGAGCGGAAATGCCTTGCTTTTAAAAAATTTTATAATATATATGTAATTTTATAATATATATTACAAATTATATATATATATATATATATATATATATATATATATATACCTTGAATATCAGCTTTTAATTAAGCTGTCCTGTGACCAGAGAGATTTTAAAAACAAAAACCTTCAAATCCCTTATTATCAGATTTCATCCAGCACAAACAGAAAATAGGCCTCTCATTCAGTTTGTTTGGTTATAAAATGTGATTTATTTTTCAACTGTGTATGCAAATATATTAATTTAGAAATTTTAAATCACCTTCATTTTGGCCGTTGTCATGGCCATTTGGGGGTCATCTTGAGTCATGTGAGTCTATTTACGTTGGTATTTGAAGATGGAGATTTGTAGGTATTAATTGAGAATTCAGCTAGTGTTTCCAAGAAGAACTGTTCCTTCAGGGGAAGCTCAGTTTTGATGAGCAGTTTTTCATAATTTTGGAAATTCCTTTTCAAATGTGATGAAGGCCAGATCAGTGTATCAGGTTGAAGTGTACTGTTTCGTGAGCGTCACTTCTCAAAGAGTCAGCAGTGTGTCGTGACTTGCTTTTTATGTCTTGTAATCTCTGATCATCTTATGGTGGCAGAGTATTCAAGATGCCAGGCAATCAGCCCTTGCGTGCACCTTCTGACTGAGCTGAAAGTCATCAGAAGTGTTCTTCTTGCAGGAAGGACCTATGATAATATGATACATCTTGAACAAATGTTCTGAATCTTCATAAAGTCTTTAGTCACCTATAGCACCCAATTGAGTTTGGAGGTAGCAAGTTTCTCTAAAATTTCGGGGTGAGAAAGCTCAACCTCATGTACCTTTTGGCTTTAAACTAGCAGGAATTGGTCACAAATAAAATGACAGTTGTGAATCACAAGCAGTAAGAAGCAGCTACAATTTTAAAAGAATGTAATTTGTATAATTTCAGGCCTAAAGAAAGTGAAACCAGCAGCGCTAGACTGCCAGTGCCATCACCTGAACCTCTTGCTGTGAGGCAGAGTCAGAGAAGGTAGAAATTCTCTGCAGAATGGTGTGCTGCACTGTGACCTGAACCTCCTACCATGGATCAGAGGCAGAGAAGGTAGTTCCCTGCAGAGGTTTTTACCCGAAGCTCCCATTCAGAGACAGAAACCAAAGCCCTTAGTGTTAAAAAAAAAAAGAGGTTTTGAAAAACAGCCCAAATAAAGCCTAGACCTCAACTGTAAAGAAAGAGGTTCAGATTCAGTAGCACTCATCCTTTTGTACCCAGGGAGAGATATGTAGAAAGAGAAACACAGTGGGTTGTGCTGGTGCTGAGACCAGAGAGATCACTGTGTGGTTCAGGGTGCAAGGAGGTTGCTCTGAATCCTGACAGCTCCACCAGATACGTTGACCTGAAGAAAGAAACTGGGGCAAAATTAAGTAGAGAATTTATTTGGACCAAATTTGGGAACTGTAATCCAGGAGTTACAGATTCATTAGCAGCAGTTACAAGTGGATTTTATTTTATTTTATTTATTTATTTTTTTTGAGACGGAGTTTCGCTCTTGTTACCCAGGCTGGAGTGCAATGGTGCGATCTCGGCTCACCGCAACCTCCGCCCCCTGGGTTCAGGCAATTCTCTGCCTCAGCCTCCTGAGTAGCTGGGATTACAGGCACATGCCACCATGCCCAGCTAATTTTTTGTAATTTTTAGTAGAGACGGGGTTTCACCATGTTGACCAGGATGGTCTCGATCTGCTGACCTCGTGATCCACCCGCCTCGGCCTCCCAAAGTGCTGGGATTACAGGCTTGAGCCACCGCGCCCGGCCACAAGTGGATTTTAAAGGAAAAAAGAAGGAATGGTTCTCACATTGATTCATTAAAATAACAATGTAACACATACATTGTTATTACCAAGCTAGTGACCGGCTAAATCACAAATTCCAGAACAATAAAAATAATGAGTGAGGGTTACATCGTGCAACTTGTGATAACATGTTAAGTAATTTATCAGCTAGTCTAGAAACTACAGAGAAGGAAAGAAAGAACAAAATGCCTTTAAATAATTGCCCCTGGGAATGGGTGTACCGGAGTGTGCTGAAGTACTCCTGTCTCTCTGGGCCTGATAAATTTTATATACCTCACATAGCACAGACTGCTCTGAGCTACCTTTCTTTCTCAATTTCTTCTGAGGAGATCACAAGTATTTCATGTATTACCTCCTTATGTCCATGACATTCTTACTATTGTACAGGTGCAGATGCCGTATCTGCTTTATATTGTGGTGTTGAAGGTTCATCTCCCTGGTGGCAGAGGTGAACATGACTCTGAGAGCAATGCCTTTCCCATCCATCATGAAAGACATATTTATTCACCACTGTTCTGTATTAGCGATCCTACTGTGTACTGAATTACTGCAATACCCACAAGGGAGTCTGAAAATTCTGACCCACAGGACCTCTACAGGGCACACTTGGCATCAGTTAATTAGAAAAATATAAGGCAAGACATGCAGCTTGCCAGAATGACAGTATCAGGTATCCCTCTTTAATAAGACTTCTTGCTGAAGTCCTCACACCAATGAAGAAGCAAATCTCTGGCTTTTAAGTTGACAGTTAAGGTGCAAGGAGATGAGACATGTACACATGGTCCATCTTGTCTTGGAAGCCTCATGTCTCAAATAAGAGCCTATATTTCTTACAGTGTTTGAGGCATCAATTCCAGAGTTCCTGCAGTGAGGCTGCCCAGCTATGAGAGTCATCACACTCAGGGAGCCCAAAGCTTTGGTTTCTCACCAGGTATTTATATATAGTTTCTCTCCTGTCAGATGCAATTTGTCATTTTGTTATCATAAGAAATATTGCCTAGTAGCGGTATTTCCATCCTACCCTTTTCAAATCTCCAGGGAAACAGTGCTACAAAGCTAACCCAAGGTCAAGTATGTTCATATAGGACAAAAGATTGTGTTAATGCTTTAACCACAGATATGCAGTCTCTTTTATACTATTAGGACTAGGTCACAAGTTTAGCAGATCTTATTAGTTACTAATTAACTGACACATTTTTTTTAGTCCTTGATAAAATGAAGTCAGTTACATTTAATTTTTTTTAATTAAAAAAATTAACTTTTTTATAGATTAATATTTGTCTTATAAATAAAATCTTGTCATACTATATTTTGTATTTACAACTATAGGTAGAGATAGAATTAGCTCCTGGGACTTGTCTAATGGAACAGATCAAATATAGGGGGAGAAGACAGTCCCACTGTTAGGAATTCCTGTGAGTTAAAATGTAATCCAGAGTGAAACAACCTCCAGTGTATAATCTTGACTCTCCATTTATATCTAAAAAGGCACAAATGAGGACAGATCCTTCTAGGCATACAGAAAATACAGGCATAGCCCCACAGTATTTCTCCCAGTTTAACGTTTTTCCGTCATAATGCCTTGTGACTTTTAATATCTGAACTTCATAAAGTGTACAAATTTCTTAGCTGATGCATGTTTTGGACACATTTATATTTGTGCCTACAAAATGCGATATGGTATATATTTTTAAGTTATAATTTTCATGTGATAAGATGCATAAATTTTAAGTATACTCTTCAGTAACAAAATGAATATACCGTAACATTATAATAGCAACATAGCCACAACATTGTCAGTAACAGTATAAGCTACATCACTGTGATATAAAGCCTTTCTAACATCTAATAGTAAATTCCCTTATGCCCCTTCCTGGGCTCTTTTCTCCTCATCCCAAGACAACCACTCTTAATTTCTATCAGTATCAGTTAGTTTTACCTATTTTGAGCTTCATGTAAATGGAATCATAAAGCATATAGTCTTCTTTGTCTGTCTTCTTTTGCTCAGTATGGTGTTTTTGTGATTGATCTATGTTATATACATCAGTGGTTCATTCATCAATGTAAGAATATGTCACAATTTGTTAATCTCCTACCTGTTGTTGGACCATTATGCTATTTTCAGTTTTAAGCTATTATGAATATGGCTGTGATAAATACTTTTGTATAAGCTTTTTTGTGGACATGTTTTCCCTTCTCTTGAGTAAATACCTAGAGTGAAATTGCCTGGTCATAGAGTAGGTACATGATTAACATTGTTAGACCCTTCCAAACAATTTTCCAAAGTAATTTTACTATTTTGCACTGTAGCAATTGGTGCACTAATGCACACATCTTTGCTTGCATTAGGCGTTGCCAAGTTTTATTTGTAGCCATTCTAGTTTGTAAAGCTTCAGAAGAAAGAAACACAGTGATAACTTGGTGACCTTGAGGTAGGAAAATATTTCTTAAACAGGACATAGAAATCACTAACCATGAAAGAAACAATTGAATTGTTGGATTATAAAATTCAAAACGTCTATTCCTTGAAACACTATTAAATATGAATAGCAAATCACAAACTGAAGAAAAATGTTCACAGTATGTATACTTGACAAAGGACTTCTATTCAGTATCTAAAAGAATTCATCTCTCAGTAACAAACATACATGCAGTTGAATTTTAAAAATATTTAAAATACTTGAATAGACATTTAACAAAAGATGATATTTATAAGTACATGACAGGCACATAAAAAGATGTGTGACATTATCAATGAAATGAACAATTAATAATAAAATAATTTCAATGAAACAATGGGAAAGGTTTTAAGTAATTTCAGCCACACCATCCAAGTCACATGTTGATATTTTGAAAAATTCTTGAAGATTCAAAAAGAAGATGTTTAGTATTTTACTGTATACCACATAACTGATTATTAGGTATGTTAATTTATTGGTTGCTAAGAAGTAATGTTCTTCTTAAGCATTTTACACCGTAACATGACAATTTGTTATTTATTTATAGATGTTTTATTGAGTTTTAGTTATGTTTGAGGAAATTGACTGTGGGTTATGGTTAACATTTCTGCATTATAATTTTTCCCATGTAAAATCATGTTAATTAGGCTCCCAGTTAGTATTTCAATAGAAGTAACCAAGAACAGATTATTGAAATTAAGACAGAGATGACTGTATTTATTGATTGATTAATTGGATTCTACGTTTTAAAGGAAGAAAGCATTTAAAGAACTCCAATAATTTTATTTAGGTGTTAAATATTTATTTATTTATTTATTTAATTTTTTATTGGATTTTAGGTTTTGGGGTACATGAGCAGAGCATGCAAGACAGTTGCGTAGGAACACACATGGCAGTGTGCTTTTCTTTCCTTCTCCCCTTCACCCACATCTGGCATTTCTCCCCAGGCTATCCCTCCCCTCCTCCCCCTCCCACTGGCCTTCCCCTTTTCCCCCCAATAGACCCCAGTGTTTAGTACTCCCCTTTCTGTGTCCATGTGTTCTCATTTTTCATCACCCGCCTATGAGTGAGAATATGCGGTGTTTCATTTTCTGTTCTTGTTTCAGTTTGCTGAGGATGACGTTCTCCAGATTCATCCATGTCCCTACAAACGACACAAACTCATCATTTCTGATTGCTGCATAATATTCCATGGTGTATATGTGCCACATTTTTCCAATCCAGTCTATTATCAATGGGCAGTTTGGTTGATTCCAGGTCTTTGCTATTGTAAACAGTGCTGCAATGAACATTCGTGTACATGTGTCCTTATAGTAGAACGATTTATAGTCTTTTGGATATATAGCCAGTAATGGGATTGCTGGGTCAAATGGAATTTCTATTTCTAAGGCCTTGAGGAATCGCCAAACTGTCTTCCACAATGGTTGAACTAATTTACACTCCCACCAACAGTGTAAAAGTGTTCCTTTTTCTCCACATCCTCTCCAGCATCTGTTGTCTCCAGATTTTTTAATGATCGCCATTCTAACTGGCGTGAGATGGTATCTCAATGTGGTTTTGATTTGCATCTCTCTGATGACCAGTGACGATGAGCATTTTTCCATATGATTGTTGGCCTCATATATGTCTTCTTTCGTAAAGTGTCTGTTCATATCCTTTGCCCACTTTTGAATGGGCTTGTTTGTTTTTTTCCTGTAAATCCGTTTGAGTTCTTTGTAAATTCTGGATATCAGCCCTTTGTCAGATGGGTAAACTGCAAAAATTTTTTCCCATTCTGTTGGTTGCCGATCCACTCTAGTGACTGTTTCTTTTGCCGTGCAGAAGCTGTGGAGTTTGATTAGGTCCCATTTGTCTATTTTGGCTTTTGTTGCCAATGCTTTTGGTGTTTTGTTCATGAAGTCCTTGCCTACTCCTATGTCCTGGATAGTTTTGCCTAGATTTCCTTCTAGGGTTTTTATGGTGCCAGGTCTTATGTTTAAGTCTTTAATCCATCTGGAGTTAATTTTAGTGTAAGGTGTCAGGAAGGGGTCCAGTTTCTGCTTTCTGCAGATGGCTAGCCAGTTTTCCCAACATCATTTGTTAAACAGGGAATCTTTTCCCCCTTGTTTGTTTTTGTCAGGTTTATCAAAGATTGTATGGTTGTAGATATGCTGTGTTGCCTCCGGTGCCTCTGTTTTGTTCCATTGGTCTATATCTCTGTTTTGGTACCAGTACCATGCTGTTTTGATTACTGTAGCCTTGTAGTATAGTTTGAAATCCGGTAGTGTGATGCCCCCCACTGTGTTCTTTTTGCTTAGAATTGACTTGGCTATGCGGGCTCTCTTTTGGTTCCATATGCAGTTCATGGTGGTTTTTTCCAGTTCTGTGAAGAAAGTCAATGTTAGCTTGTTGGGGATAGTGTTGATTCTGTAAATTACTTTGGGCAGTATAGCCATTTTCATGATATTAATTCTTCCTAACCATGAACATGGAATGTTTCTCCATCTGTTTGTGTCCTCTCTGATTTCATTGAGCAGTGGTTTGTAGTTCTCCTTGAAGAGGTCCCTTACATTCCTTGTGAGTTGTATTCCAAAGTATTTTATTCTTTTTGTAGCAATTGTGAATGGCAGTTCGTTCTTGATTTGGCTTTCTTTAAGTCGGTTATTGGTGTAGACGAATGCTTGTGATTTTTGCACATTGATTTTATATCGTGAGACTTTCCTGAAGTTGCTTATCAGTTTCAGGAGTTTTAGGGCTGAGGCGATGGGGTCTTCTAGGTATACTATCATGTCGTCTGCAAATAGAGACAATTTGGCTTCCTCCTTTCCTATTTGAATACCCTTTATTTCTTTTTCTTGCCTGATTGCTCTGGCTAGAACTTCCAGAACTATATTGAATAGGAGTGGTGAAAGAGGGCATCCTTGGCTAGTGCCAGATTTCAAAGGGAATGCTTCCAGTTTTTGCCCATTCAGTATGATATTGGCTGTTGGTTTGTCATAAATAGCTTTTATTACTTTGAGATACGTTCCATCGATACCGAGTTTCTTGAGGGTTTTTAGCATAAAGGGCTGTTGAATTTTGTCAAATGCCTTCTCTGCGTGAATTGAGATAATCATGTGGTTTTTGTTTTTGGTTCTGTTTATGTGGTGAATTACGTTGATAGACTTGCGTATGTTGAACCAGCCTTGCATCCCCGGGATGAATCCTACTTGATCATGGTGAATAAGTTTTTTGATTTGCTGTTGCAATCGGCTTGCCATTATTTTATTGAAGATTTTTGCATCTATGTTCATCATGGATATTGGCCTGAAGTTTTCTTTTCTTGTTGGGTCTCTGCCGGGTTTTGGTATCAGAATGATGTTGGTCTCATAAAATGATTTGGGAAGTATTCCCTCTTTTTGGATTGTTTGAAATAGTTTTAGAAGGAATGGTACCAGCTCCTCTTTGTGTGTCTGGTAGAATTCGGCTGTGAACCAGTCTGGACCTGGGCTTTTTTTGAGTGGTAGGCTCTTAATTGCTGCCTCGACTTCTGACCTTGTTATTGGTCTATTCATAGTTTCAGCTTCCTCCTAGTTTAGGCTTGGGAGGATGCAGGAGTCCAGGAATTTATCCATTTCTTCCATGTTTACTAGTTGATGTGCATAGAGTTGTTTGTAATATTCTCTGATGATGGTTTGAATTTCTGTGGAATCTGTGGTGATTTCCCCTTTATCATTTTTTATTGCATCTATTTGGTTGTTCTCTCTTTTGTTTTTAATCAATCTGGCTAGTGGTCTGTCTATTTTGTTGATCTTTTCAAAAAACCAGCTCTTGGATATATTGATTTTTTGAAGGGTTTTTCGTGTCTCAATCTCCTTCAGTTCAGCTTTGATCTTAGTTATTTCTTGTCTTCTGCTGGGTTTTGAGTTTTTTTGATCTTGCTCCTCTAGCTCTTTCAATTTTGACGATAGGGTGTCAATTTTGGATCTCTCCATTCTCCTCATATGGGCACTTATTGCTATATACTTTCCTCTAGAGACTGCTTTAAATGTGTCCCAGAGGTTCTGGCACGTTGTGTCTTCGTTCTCATTGGTTTCGAAGAACTTCTTTATTTCTGCCTTCATTTCATTGTTTACCCAGTCAACATTCAAGAGCCAGTTGTTCAGTTTCCATGAAGCTGTGCGGTCCTGGGTTGGTTTCTGTATTCTGAGTTCTAACTTGATTGCACTATGGTCTGAGAGGCTGTTTGTTATGATTTCAGTTGTTTTGCATTTGTTGAGCAGTGCTTTACTTCCAATTATGTGGTCAATTTTTGAGTAGGTGTGATGTGGTGCTGAGGAGAATGTATATTCTGTGGATTTCAGGTGGAGAGTTCTGTAAATGTCTATCAGGTTTGCTTGCTCCAGGTCTGAGTTCAAGCCCTGGATATCCTTGTTGATTTTCTGTCTGGTTGATCTGTCTAATATTGACAGTGGAGTGTTAAAGTCTCCCACTATTATTGTGTGGGAGTCTAAGTCTCTTTGTAAGTCATTAAGAACTTGCCTTATGTATCTGGGTGCTCCTGCATTGGGTCCATATATGTTTAGGATCATTAGCTCTTCTTGTTTTATCGATCCTTTTACCATTATGTAATGGCCTTCTTTGTCTCTTTTGATCTTTGTTGCTTTAAAGTCTATTTTATCAGAGATGAGAATTGCAACTCCTGCTTTTTTTTTGCTTTCCATTATCTTGGTAAATCTTCCTCCATCCCTTTATTTTGAGCCTTTGTGTATCCTTGCATGTGAGATGGGTTTCCTGGATACAGCACACTGATGGGTTTTGGATTTTTATCCAATTTGCCAGTCTGTGTCTTTTGATTGGTGCATTTAGTCCATTTACATTTAGGGTTAATATTGTTATATGTGAATTTGATACTGCCATTTTGATGCTAAGTGGCTGTTTTGCCTGTTAGTTGTTGTAGATTCTTCATTATGTTGATGCTCTTTAGCATTTAGTGTGATTTTGGAATGGCTGGTACTGGTTGTTCCTTTCTGTGTGTAGTGCCTCTTTTAGGAGCTCTTGTAAAGCTGGCCTGGTGGTGACAAAATCTCTGAGTACTTGCTTGTTCGCAAAGGATTTTATTTTTCCTTCACTTCTGAAGCTCAGTTTGGCTGGATATGAAATTCTGGGTTGAAAGTTCTTTTCTTTAAGAATGTTGAATATTGGCCCCCACTCTCTTCTGGCTTGTAGTGTTTCTGACGAGAGATCTGCTGTGAGTCTGATGGGCTTCCCTTTGTGGGTAACTCGACCTTTCTCTCTGGCTTCCCTTCGTATTTTCTCCTTTATTTCAACCTTGTTGAATCTGACGATTATGTGCCTTGGGGTTGCTCTTCTTGCAGAATATCTTTGTGGTGTTCTCTGTATTTCCTGCCATTGAGTGTTGGCCTGTGTTGCTAGGTGGGGGAAATTTTCCTGGATGATGTCCTGAAGAGTATTTTCCAGCTTGGATTCATTGTCTTCGTCCCCTTCTGGTACACCTATCAAACGTAGGTTAGGTCTTTTCACATAGTCCCACATTTCTTGGAGACCTTGTTCATTCCTTTTTGCGCTTTTTTGTCTAATCTTGGTTTCTTGTTTAATTTCATTGAGTTGGTCTTCGACTTCAGATATTCTTTCTTCTGCTTGGTCAATTCGACTATTGAAACTTGTGCATGCTTCGCGAAGTTCTCATATTGTGTTTTTCAGCTCCTTTAATTCATTCATATTCCTCTCTAAGTTATCCATTCTTATTATCATTTCCTCATATCTTTTTTTAAGTTCCTTAGTTTCTTTGCATTGATTTAATAGGTGTTCTTTTAGCTCACAAAAGTTTCTCATTATCCACCTTCTGAAGTCTAATTCCGTCATTTCGTCACAGTCATTCTCCGTCCAGCTTTGTTCCCTTGCTGGTGAGGAGTTTTGATCCTTTCTAGGAGGCGAGGTGTTCTGGTTTTGGGTGTTTTCCTCCTTTTTTCGCTGGTTTCTTCCCATCTTTGTGGGTTTATCCGCTTGTCGTCTGCGTAGTTGCTGACTTTTCGATTGGGTCTCTGAGTGGACACCCAGATTTTTGATGATGAAGTATTTCTGTTGCTTGGTTTTCCTTCTACCAGCCTAGCCCCTTTGCTGTACGACTGCTGAGGTCCACTCCAGGCCCTGCTTGTCTGGGGTGCACCTCTAGCAGCTGTGGCCCAGCGAGGGATGCTACCCATTTCTTTTTCTGCTATCTTTGTCCCAGGATGATGCCTGCCAAATGTCAGTCTTTTGGATATAGAGGGGTCAGGGAGCTGCTTGAGGAGACAGTCTGTACTTTTAAGGAGCTCAATTGCTGAGCTGTGAGCTCTGTTGTTCATTCAGGGCTGTTAGGCTGCTATGTTTGATTCTGCTGCAACAGAGCTCATTAAAAAAACCCTTTTTTTCTCAAATGCTCTGTGTTGGGGGGTTCGGGCTTTATTTTTCGATGTCCGTTGAGGTGTCCTGCCCTGCTAGGAGGCAGACTAGCCTCTGTTTGCCTGCCGAGTCTCCGCCCTGCCGTTGTGTGATTCGCCCTGTTCCTGCAGGCTCTGCTATGGTCTCCGCCATGCCCTGCGGCGGAGTCTCTTCGTTGTAGCGTGTTGCCTCGGCAATGGCTGGCTGCGTCAGCAGTGGGCGTGTATCTCAGTTGGGGCGGGTTGCCTCGGTAGTGGTGGACGCCCCTCCCCCACAGAGCGTCTCGGACCGTCTTCCCGGGATAGTTTGAAATCGCGGTTTTGTTCATCCCACTGGGTACCCCGAACCCTCTGTCCCTGCAATCCCCTGGGCTGGCCTACTGTCCAAGTCTCATTCAGTCTCAAGTCCAGCCCTCTCAAGTCTCAGGTTGCCGGTTCAACAGGGCACCCTGACAAGCGCGCCCTGTGGGGATTGCTGGGTAGGGCCGGCCGCCACCGCCCCAGCTGCCGGCTTCACCAGGCAGACCTACTGCCTGGCGTCCCCTGTCTTTTTTATACTTGGGGGTTTGCCCATTCTGTGGGCAACAAAGATTAGTCTGGAAATGCAGCTCCGACTCACCTCTTTGCGGATTCAACGAGAGCTCCAATCCTGGGTTGTTCTCACAGCGCCATCTTGAGTCCTCTCCCTGGTGTTAAATATTTATTAAAGTAATAAACAATCTAAATTTTGTCTAGGGCCTCCCCAGAAAAAAAGAGTCTTATGTACACCAAGTGTCTTATATTAGCTAAGAGTAGTTGGTCAACTTTAAGAGGCTACCAGAGGCTGGGTGTGGTTGCTTGTGCCTGTAATCCCAGCACTTTGGGAGGCTGAGGCGGGCGGATCATAGGGTCAAGAGGTCAATACCATTCTGACCAACATGGTGAAACCCCTGTCTCTACTAAAAATATGAAAATTAGCTGGGCATGGTGGGACATGCCTGTAGTCCCAGCTAGTCAGGAAGTCAAGGCAGGAGAATCTCTTGAACCTGGGAAGCAGAGGTTGCATTGAGCCAAAATTGCACCATTGCACTCCAGCCTGGCGACAGAGCAAGACTCTGTCTCAAAAAAATAAAATAAACTAAAAGAGGCTAACAGGATTCAGGAGGTGAGTAGGCGAAACTCACCTCTAGAGTAGATTTCTCGATCATGGTATTAATGACATTTTGACCCATATAATTCCTTGTTGTGGGGTTGTCTGTGCATTGAGTGGCGTTTAGCAGCATCTCTGGTTTCTACCCACCAGTTGCTAGTTGTGACACCCTCATTTGTGACAACCAAAACTATCTCCAGGCATTGCTAACTGTCCTGTGGGGAGCAGATCCTCTACCCCCAAACCCCATTGAGTAAAACTGCTCTAGAGTTTATCTTAAATATAGGTCTATTTTGTATTAATCTGTTCTCACACTGCTATAAAGAACTACCTGTGACTGGATAATCTGTGAAGAAAAGATGTTTAATTGATTCATGGCTCTGCAGGCTGTAAGGGAAGCATAGCTGCGAGGCCTCAGGAAACTTACAATCATGGTAGAAGGCAAGGGGGAAACCAGCACATCTTGCCATGGTAGAGCAGAAGCCAGAGAGTGAAGGAGGAAGTGCTACACACTTTTAAACCATCAGATCTTGCGAGAACTCACTATCATGAGAAGAGAAAGGGGGAAATCCTCCCCTATGGTCCAATTTCCTCCTTCTAGGTCCCTCCTTCAACATTGGGGATTACAATTCAACATGAGATTTGAGGGGGCACACAGAGCCAAACCATATCAAATTAGATTCAATAGCTAATATATCTGTTCTGAGTCCTCTAGACTTTGATTGACTCAAGAATGGACTAGAAATCTTTGACTTGTACTGAAGAATATTGACTGGAATCACCTTGGTGACCCAAACCAATTAGAATTATATTTAATCTAATTTAATTAGAATTAAATTAGGATCAGAACATGCCTCAGAGAGCGGGCCAGGCATGGGGAAAATAGCAATTCACTTTGTGAATTTCAACTTAGAGTTGAACCATTTCAGCCAATAATTTGTGTGTGTGTGTGTGTGTGTTTAAATGAAACATGTTATAGTTCCACAAAGAGAGCACTTAATCATCTTACAAATGCAGTAAACTCCTTTGTAACTATCATAAGTATAATTTTAAGGGCCTTAAAGTTATACATACAAATTAGGTAACATTTTATTTTTGTGTCATTGAATTTAGTTTCTATTATATGCCCTATTTCCTCTGATGGTATAATGCAAAATCTAGTCATTTCCAGATGGATTTAGCCTTTGTCATACTTTTTTCATGTCATCCTTTGTCATGTAACTTAAAGTTTAAAATCAAGTCATTATTGGACTTTGCCTTTGCCTACTCCTCTTCAGGGTGGTATTCCTGTTTCCAGGTTTATTTTAGACAGGATGGAGGTAGTGGGTGAGGGAAGAGGGATCTGTTCTTTGCTGGTCATGGTAATTGTCAGTCTTCCAGAAGACTACTTCTTGAAATCTCTGCAATTGTGAATGCCTCAGCTGCATTATGCACACTTGCATTTACGTTAAAAATTCAAGACCCTTTGGCCCTGAGCTGTCTCTTTCAAGTACCTTCTGAACCCTGCTTGGGGAAGTGGAAAATGTATTTGCCCACAGCTCACTGGTGACCTTAAGGTAGGATCAGAGCCTCTTTGCCCCTTGATGTCACACCAAGCCATGTCTAACTGTTGGCCCAATGTAACTGGCCAACGCCATTTTTGCTCTGATGCTGGGATACTAAGTTGATGTGGTAGATCTAGAACATCACACTTTTTTCAACCTTCTTACTCCTCAAACTATACACCTGGGGAAGGGTAAGGTTTCAGTTCTCCTTCATATGCATTTAATCCTTTTGCTGTTCCTCCATGAATTATTTTCATCCTATCAGGAGGCTTTCACTTACTGGGCACCTGAGCTTGCATGGAAATAAAGGGTGTAACCTCTTTCTGTAAGTACTCGTCCAAAGTCTTTGCTGTTCTAGAACATTTCTTTTTGAAGCTAAAAGCAAAAAACATGACATGCCTTTTATTCTGTTCTGCAGTAATTTTTCCTTCCCTGAATTTGACAATGTCTTAGAAAGAACAAGATGAAGGAAAGGCCTTGGGGAAACAAGAAAATTACCATAATTAAAAAAAAACACATTTCAATTTTTTTGTCATGATATATGAACATACTCCTTCCTCTTCATCCCAGTACCAATCAAATCCCAACATCTTCTTAATTTTATTTCATAAATCTGGATCTTCTATTCCATCTCCTACTCTCATACTCAGCATTTTGCAGTAGGTTGCTGGCTAGGCTCTGGCCTCACTGTCTTGTTTGTACCCTACTCACTGAATATAGGTGAATCTTTTAAATAGATAGTACAAAAACCTTTAATGACATTATATTGCCTCTGAGATAGGTTGCATTTATATCCTGCATAATCTGACACCAACCTATTTTGTTAGACTGACCTCTCATTTCTTCCCTTCATGAATCTCTAGTTTATTTTGTCGAAGCAAACACTGAGGGCTTCATATGTTTCAGAAACCATGCCAAGCACTGGGGAATGAATGAAAGATTTCAGTCACTCAGGCCAAAGATTCTTGATGAGAAGAACCAATGAGGAACTGAGGAAACAGTGGGAATGCTAATTACTTTGCTAGGTTTCATGCCTCTTTGCATTTTTCTAATTCAACGAGGACTGGGGAAGACAGAAATCAGAGAAAATTTCGTAGAGAAGATGAAGAGGATAAGGAGTGTGTTTAGGCATGACTCTCAGCAACAATAAACAATGAAGGTATGAAATATTATAGTACACATAATAGCATTTGTTTTTTTGGTTTGATGACCCAGCATCTAACTACCCTTCCTGCATTGGAGAATTCCCTATTTTAGTAAAGGGAAACCATCTCCATTGTAGAAACTGAAGATGCCAATGTGAAACTAGGGTGTGGGCACACGACTTAGTTTCCGTTAACTAGATGGAGACTCCCTAGATTTTGAATTGAGGATAGTGATACAAAATAAAACAAAACAAAACACAGTTCATTCCAGTGAGCTTAGCAGCCATGGTGGGAGGTACATGCCCTTTCCAGAGACCCTAGTAATAGTACCGTGTTCACCATCGGTAGGTTAGCCATGTAAACTGTAGTTTCTGGGTTTCACGGGAGGGTGGTGGGGTTTCCAGGGCACCAGTTCTGTGGTGTGATTTGAAAAATGATATTATTTAGATTTTGCTGCATAACCAACCATCCCATAACTAAGTGGTAAGTCGCAAAGACTCTCTTCTTGATTGAACTTTAGACAAGCTGTTCTAAGTTCTCTTTTTGACCATGCCGCAGTGTAGGATTATAAAAACTGCAGACTCTCAGCACCAACGATTTTTGTCTATTTTCCGCACTCTACTCCCACACTAAAAGATTTGAGCAAAAATTAATATAGTTTCTAGCAGCTCAGAGCTACATTCCTAGAATGACCCTAGCCCCTTAAATTACTCACCTTGGAAAGCTCAAGACGGATCCAGTCCAAACTAGTAATAAACAGTTAGGACCCTGAACCCTCCCCTCTTAGAGCAGTTAGTTTAGGAAGCTTGAAGTTGTAATTTCTTTCTCTTTCCTTTTCAGATGTAAATCTTCTACCACCCAAAATTGACATTCAGGGAAATAATTTTCTCTTTAGCTCCCAGACCCATGGCAGCTTGCCTCTAATTTACACCAGTACCTTCTGCCATAAAAATATAAGAAGTTTGCTTCTCCTTTAGATAAGCACCAATTAACAAACCCAGTCTCTGCTTAAGCCCCTACTCATCCCTCTTCCTTACTCCCTCTTTGTCCCTTTACAAAGGGACACCTCTGCACAAATCAAAGTTCAGTTCAGTTCAGTTCCTGTTGGACCCTCTTCCCCTTTGGAATGATTATTACTGAATAAATGCTATCCTTAGTGCTTTATCCAGTGTCTGGATTTATTTTTGACACAAGTCATCTCAGAACTTCATAACTTATATTTACCTTATGATCTCGTGAAAACAGCAATTTGAATTGGGTTTAACTGAGTAACTCTGGGCTCATTCATGTGTTTGCAGTTGGCTGCTGGTCAATCAGGCAGCTTTGTTTCTGTGGTTTGGCTGACTGTCAGCTGAGGCTATGGGGATGACTTGACTACATGTCCCTATCACCAAGCTGGCCAGCCTGGGCCCATTCACGTGACAGCTCAGCAGGATTCCAAGAAGTAGAGCTCTCATGAAGTCTACATTCAGAACTGATACAACCATCACTTCTGCCACATTCTGTTGGCCAAAGCAAGTCACAAGTCTAGCCCCAAACCAAAGGGTAAAGAAATACACCCTACCTCTTGATGGGAGGATCTTCAAAGTCACATTGTCCAGGGATGTGGATACAGGGAGAAAAATAATGGCAGGTATTTTGCAGACTATCTCTATACAATTGTACATGTAGCCTCCAAGTTTGATTCTTTGGGCCAGGTTTTGGAGCCTCCTTTAATCTTTAATGAAGTCTTTCTGACTTACGTCAGCCTAAATTGTTTCTATGGCTTATAATTAAACATTTTCTTGAATATTCTGAGTCACAAATACATTTTTTTCTCTCTCTGTTCACACAATGACTCTTTCCTACAATGTCCAGAGCAGCACTGTCTAATAGAAGTATAATACAAGACTTAATATAATTTAAAAAATTTGGGTAGCCATATTTTAAAACAAGAAGAAACAAATGGAATTAATGTTAATACTATATTTTATTTTGCCTAATATATCCACAGTGATATCATTTCAACTAACCAATCTACAAATTATTATATTATGAGATGCTTTACTGTTTTTTATTCTAAGGTTTTGAACTCTCTTATGAAGCTTACACTGTCAGCACCTCTCAATTTGGATTGGCCACATATCAAGTCCTTAGTGGCCTCATGAAGCTACCATATTTAGGACACTGTTTTTCCCAGAGTGAATCATTGCGTAGAACTGGTTATCTGATTCACAAATAAAGAATGACACTACTGAAGAGACATAGGAAAGGAAACCATTATGTACTAACCATGAATTTTATACCGGGCACTGTGAAAAGCACTTGAATTAATATCTTAGTTTGGTTCTCCTCCTAGCAGAGCCTGAGACAAGCATTTGGGTCAAAATAATTTATTTGGGGAATGATTCCAGGATGCCAATTTAAAGATACATTATTGAGCCAGTTATTGCTATGCAGAACTGGCTCAATTCCATGGACCCCTCAGGGAACAATATACAATGAATATCAGAATTGTTCCTCTGAAGAACAGAAGATTGAAGAATTTATTTACTGACCCCCATTTCTCACTGGCCGAGGACTGTGCCTTTGGGTGTTAGTGCCCCAATGTTTCTGGACTGTCCTATATAAGGCTGAGGAATCTTATAGCTTCAGAACAGGTTCTGAGGCAGAAAAGCTCAGCAATAAGGCAAGCATGTGGCATAAGGATTTTCCAGTGTGCATGGGAATTGTCTGCTACCAGTTGGAACTGGAATCAGTGATGGGCCAGGCACATGGCAAAGCCTCTGCTATGTGTACATTATAAAATTGTCTTTGTTTGTTCAGGCTGCTATAACAGAATACCATAAATTGGGCAGTTTATAAACAACCAAAATTCATTTTTTACAGTTCTAGAGGCTGGGACGTCTAAGACCAACTTACCAGCAGATTTGATATATAGTGAAGGCCTATTTCCTGGTTCACAGAATGGTACTTTCTCGCTGTTTTCTGTAGAAGGGAAGAACTCTGGTCTCTTCAGCCTCTTAAAAAAGCACTAATCCCACTATGAGGGATCCAACCTTATGACCCAATCACCTTCCAAAGGCTCCACCTCCTAATGCCTTCACATTGGAATTACTTTTTAACATATAAATTTGGGGGGAACCCAAACATATTTTGCAGCAATACTTGCAAAACAGACATTATTATTTCCAATTTAAAGAGGAAACTGAGAATAATAAAAATTCCAGTACTATTCAAGATGATATCCTCTTAAGTGATAGAGTGTGCTTCTTCACAAATATGACTTATTTCAAGGTCCACAAAAAACATATTTTTGGGGATTTTTTTTTCCTTTTGGAAGAAATGTTCAGAGATCATATTTATGTGTGTATTTATGATTTCAGAAATTTAGACAAATCTACAAAGTAGGTTTTGTTCGAATTATCATTAACCAGTTTTTTTTTGAAATGGTACTTCCATATGACAGGGTCTCATAAGAATGTGATAAGTTATTTTAAAAATACACATTTGCTATTGTGCTTGATCTATTTTCTGACCTTCAGAAAGAAATTTCCAATAAATTTTGTAAGCTCACTTATTTCCATCATTCACTGCTGAGTTTCTAGTGTAGAACTCATTTTCAAGTCGATATTAGTACAACAGATCCTCCCTAAATGAAAGGGACCGAACACATCACAGACTGGACAGCTCCCATTATCTGAAATAGCCATAAGCGGCTTTAATGTTAGAGATTTAGTTTAAAGGATTGTCCTCCTAGAAGACTGGCTGCAGTTGTTTGTGAGGCAGAACAAATTATAAAATGATTATGGCTTCAGAGATGTATGTTTCTAAGTGACTGCTTCACCAGTCCATAAAATGTCTGCTTTTAAAAAACAGGTAAAATATTAGAGCCTTAAGAGATTAGATCTTTGGGATATTATTAAAAATGTCTTTTTAGGGTCTGGATGCAAGGCCACTGGAGTATATAACTTACCAGGAAGGCTGACAGGAAGCCATCAGCATAAAGAAAGAAAGGCAAATTTAAAGATGAAAAAGAAAAACCTTTAGAATGAACTTAGAATATAAACCTAACTTAGAAGAACAGTTGGAAAAATTCAGCCCAAACTGTTAACCGTATTTTCCTTTGCAAAGTCTTTATTTAGAACTGGGGATAGTCATGGGTGTTTGCTTATGTATTTACTTGAAATTTTAAATACAGAAACATGTATTCTGTACAATTTGTGCAATTAAAAATAATCTTAAAAGAAAATGCTGGTCACTCATGGTGGCTCATGCCTGTAATCTCAGTATTTGTGAGGCTAAGGTGGGAAGATCACTTGAGCTCAGGACTTCAAGACTAGCCTGGGGCAACATGGTGAAACCCTGTCTCTATATAGAAAAATTAGCCAGGCATGGTAGTACACACTGTAGTCCCAGCTACTTGGGAGGCTGAGGTAGGATTGCTTGAGCCTGGGAGACAGATGTTGCAGTGAGCCAAGATCACGCCACTCCAGCCTGGGTGACAAAGTGAGACTCTGTAGAAAGCTTGAGCCTGGGAAGCAGATGTTGCAGTCAGCCAAGATCACGCCACTTCACTCCAGCCTGGATGACAAAGTAAGACGAGAGAGAGAGAGAGACAGAGCGAGAGAGAGAGAGAGAGAGAGAGAGAGAGAGAGAAGAAGAAGAAGGAGGAGGAGGAGGAGGAGGAGGAGGAGGAGAAGAAGGAGAAGAGAAGAGAGAGAACAGCCATTAACAGACTGACTTTTCAGTTTTATCCTGTTATTTTTGCCTCCAATATAACTTACAAGTCTAATAAAACATAGTAAGTATTCATTAGACATTCACTGAAGAGGGAATCCTCAGAAATTTTGGTGTCATCAACAGTTTCATTTTGCAGTCAGAGATATATTTCAGCTTCTCTGTGTTTTCTAAAAATGAAAATTTTGCTGTTAAATATGATTTTACGCCTGTCAGACTTCTCTGCAGTGAAAGACATGGTGCCTTGTACTAACAGTCACTCAATGGAAGCTTTCTAGAAATCACAATTATGAAAAGCTACCTGAAACAGAGAATAAATATTTGACCAAACAGAGGAAACTAAGTTTTTAATATTTTGTTGTCTTCCTTGATCTATTCATGTAAGTATCTATTTAAAAATACTTGTTCTTGTTATGACAGTCATAACAAGACCTTTTTTGGGGGCCTTGCTTGGCTTGTTTTATTGGAATCACCTCTCCAGCATTTGGCTGAAGGAATGGGGTTGGATGGCCAGTGGCTGCCATGTTTTGATTAGTTGACCTCCTACTCCTGGTTCCAGCTAATTGACCAAAACAAGGAACCTTGATCCAAGCTGAGCCAATTAGCGTGTCTCCTGTGGATTCTATCTAAGAAGGGTAAAGATTCGGTCAGGTGATGTGGTCTCTGGGAATATGGGCTAAGATAAGAGCAGCTATGTTGGGGTCCCGTCGTGGTTTGTCCAGCACAGGGACTCAAGGGAATGCAGAAGCGCAGGAGACAACACACTCAGTGAGAGAAAAGACGAAGAGAACTGTCAGGTTTTATTGCTTTCAGATTTAAATTTCTTGTGGAACCTGGCTCTACCACTTTCTCTTTAGTTATATGAGATAGTCTTGAATACTAATTGGCTTAAGATTGGTTACGTTTTGATTTTTGGGAAAATATTTGGAGAACATAGAAGAAAATGAAACTGCCTATAAAACTGTAGCCACTCATACATGTCTTTAGTGTGTTTTTTTAATTCTACAGGAATGCTATAATCATGCTTTATGTAAAATTTTCTATCTTTCTTTTTTAAATAAAATTATGAGTTTGCTCCTATGTTGTTAATTTCAGTCCCGGTAAATCTCACAATTAGTTTTCAAGATATGTCTCTGTGTGGCTAAATGTGAATGAGAAAAAATGCTATCTTGCTGACTGGTTGAAATTTGAATTTATTGTTATTAGCCACAGGTGAATGCTTAATGCTGCCTGGTGCCAAACTGCATTTTCCTTGTCTTCCACTTGCCCATTGCCCAGAGGCTCTTTCCTTTTCTCTTCTTTTTTTTTGAGACAGAGTCTTACTCTGTTACCCAGGCTGGCATGCAGTGGTGTGATCTCAGCTCACTGCAACCTCTGCCTCCCAGGCTCAAGCGATTCTCATGCCTCAGCCTCCCATATAGTCATGACTACAAGCACGTGCCACCATGCCTAGCTGATTTTTGTATTTTTAGTAGAGACAGGGTTTCACTGTGTTGGTCAAGCTGGCCTTGAACTCTTGGTCTCAAGTGATCTGCCCACCTTGTCCTTCCAAACTGCTGGGATTACCAGTGTGAGCCACTGCGCCTGGCCAGAGACTATTTACTTCTTTTTCCTCTTCCTTCAGTTCCCTCCTCCCCCTTCCTTATTTTTTGCTGAGACCTTGTTTTCCATTTTACTGGGTTAATAAAAGCCACTAGAAGACATGTCCTGCATTTTGCTGCCAGCATAGCTACCTACTTGCTTGCTCTGGGCCCACATACTCCGCCTTTCACTAGCAGCAAGTGCTCTATGGTCCAGCCCTCTCCATTCCTTCACCAGTTTCTATGCCCTCTTATATAGTTGAGGACATCACATCTGCAGTAGGTGTCTCTCTTCCTGTTAACATCATGTTTTCTATATTGCTTGGTCATTTCCATGAGCTTATAAATGCTGTTATTTTTCCTATCTTAAGAGAGAAGACAATTTTCCAGACTCTTTATCTCCTGGCAGTTACTGGATCACTTCTCTGCTCCTGTGAAAGGCAACTCTTTTCAATAGTTATATCTATTCGATATCTGCAATTTGCTTGTCTCTCATTTTCTAATCAGGCATTCATTCTCATGGCTGTTACAAAATAGCTCTTGTCAAATTGCTATTGATGTTCACATAGCTAAAACCAGCGATGGTTCTTAGTTTTCATCTTACTTAAACTGTTGGCAGCATTTGACCGAGGTAATCTCTGTCAAGGTCCTGCTTCACAGGCCCCCTCCTTTTAAGGTTTCTTTGCTTGTTGTTTTATCTATTTCTAACTTCTAGTCATTGGTGTGCCCTGAACAATGTCTCACGTCTCTTCTCTTTATTTTCAACACTCACTTTCTAGGTGATATCACCTAGTATAATGGTTTTAAACACTATCCATATATGAAGGACTCTCAAATTGGTTTTTTTTTTTTGGAGTCAGAGTCTTACTTAGTCACCCATGCTGGAGTGCAGTGGCATGATAACAGCTCACTGCAGCCTCTGCCTCCCGGGTTCAAGAGATTCTCCTGCCTCAGCCTTCCGAGTAGCTGGGACTAAAGGCATGTGCCACCATGCTGACTAATTGTTGTATTTTTTAGTAGGAACAGGGGTTCATCATATTGGACAGGCTAGTCTCAAACTCCTGACCTCATATATAATCTGCCCACCTCGGCCTCCCAAAGTTCTGGGATTACAAGTGTGAGCCACCATGCCAGGCCCTCAAACTGATTTCTTGTGCCTGGATCTCTCTCCTGAACTTCAAATTTATATACTTAAACTCCTATTCAGAATTTTATCTTGGATATTTAATAAGTATCACAAATGCCTAAATATTCAATGGCTTTAGGACTCAAATCTTAGAACTCTCCTTTTTAAAATGATATTATTGAGATGTAATTCACATAGCATACAAATCAACCATTTGAAGTGTATAATTCAAAGGCTTTTAGTGCATTTCAAAGTTATTCAGCCATTACCATAATAAATTTTAGAACATTCTCATTATTCCCCTCAAACCCATCCTGGACATTTCATATAAATGTAATCATAGAATATGTAGTCCTTTGTGTAAAGACGTTAGAGAGTTCTAATTTGTCTTATGCAATTTTTTGCAAATTTGACTGCCTGAAAGTATGTTATCACAATGTTGACCTTGTGTGTCACATTGCACATGTACCTAAAAACATTGAAACTTCCTCAGTAGATGAAGTGATGTCCTTTGTGTATGTCTGCATTTGTGAAAGATAAAACTTCTTGAGATCTCAACTCTCTGGGTGATAACATATGTAGTGGTGACACACTGTGGTTTCTTATTGATCTCATCAAAAGACATAGGTCGTCTGTCATGGTATTTCAGATGACCACAGTTATAAAACTGGATGCACACAATTACCAACCATAGTGATAGTCATTTATACATTGTCTTTTGGACCTATTTATTTATGAATGCGGTTCATCTGCTCATAACTGTTGTAACCATGTGCCTGTTGTTAGTATATCTTAGTTTTTATGCTTATACAAATATGCTATTTTTGCCCATTTTATTGTATAAAGTGGCAACTTTATACAACTTTATTGTATATCTTATTGTTTACTATGAAGTATTCTGTCATGTTTTTATATGTTGCTCACATAAATCTTCTTTTACAAATATAAATAAATGTCTTTTGAAGAATTAATTTTTTTTCCAGAATTATATTTTTAGAATTTTCAGTTTTTAGGATTGTGCTTTCTGGTATTGTGGTGTTTAGAGTGATGTCTTTTGATATTATGGCCCAATCTTATCCTAATATTTATGACTGGCTTCTTTTGGTTTAACATGTTTTCGAGGTTCATCCACATTGTAGTGTGTATAAGTACTTCATTCCTTTTAATTACCAAATAATACCCTATTGTACAGCTATACCATACTTTATCCATTCACCAGTTGATGGTAATTTGGATTGTTTCCATCTTTTGGCTACTGCAAATTCTTCTTCTGTAAGCATTTATGCACAGGATTTTGTGTGGACACATGTTTTTATTTCTCTTGGATATATACCTAGGAGTAAAATTGGCCAAATCATAGGATAACTCTAGGTATAGAGGAATTGCCAGACTGTTTTGCAAAGTGGCTTGGAACTCTTTTTTTTCCTCTTCTTTATTTTTTTTATTGCATTTTAGGTTTTGGGGTACATGTGAAGAACATGCAAGATAGTTGCGTAGGTACACACGTGGCAGTGTGCTTTGCTGCCTCCCTCCCCATCACCTATATCTGGCATTTCTCCCCATGCTATCTCTCCCCAACTCCCCACCCCCTGCTCTCCCTCCCCTATTCCCCTCAACAGACCCCCGTGTATAGTGCTCCCCTCCCTGTGTTCATGTGTTCTCATTGTTCAACACCCACCCATGAGTGAGAACATGCAGTATTTCATTTTCTGTTCTTGTGTCAGTTTGCTGAGAATGATGTTCTCCAGATTCATCCATGTCCCTACAAAGGACAGGAACTCATCGTTTTTGATTGCTGCATAATATTTCATGGTGTATATGTGCCACATTTTCCCTGTCCAGTCTATCATCGATGGGCATTTGGGTTGGTTCCAGGTCTTTGCTATTGTAAACAGTGCTGCAATGAACATTCGTGTGCATGTGCCCTTATAGTAGAACGATTTATCCTATTGGTGCTCATTGCATTGGTGATTTCATCTGGGCCATGGTTTTAAATATCATCTCTATACTGAAGTCTCACAAACTTGCCTCTGAACTACAGATCCACAGGACCCATTCATTGCCCAGACACATGTCCATTACTTAATGCCTGACTTTCCCTGTTACCTTATGCCCCTAAGCTCAAACCTGCCTTTTCTCTTATCTTCTCAATTAACGATGATTCTTTTCTTCCAGTTTCTTGGGACAAAAACTGCAGAGTTGCTGTTGACTCCTCTCTTTCAAACCCATCCCATATCTAATCTGTTAGCAAATCCTGTTGGCTCTACTTTCAAAATACTGTCTCTGTTCCTTCTCTGCAGTATCTCAACTGCTACCACCCTGGTCCAATTCACTGTCACTTTTTTTTTTTTGAGATGGAGTTTCACTCTGTTGCCAGGCTAGAGTGCAGTGGCATGATCTTAGCTCACTGCAACCTCTGCCTTCTGGGTTCAAGCAATGCTCCTGCCTCAGCCTCTCAAGTAGCCGGGACTACAGGTGCATGCCACCACGCCCGGCCAATTTCTTTTGTATTTTAGTAGAGATGGGGTTTAACTGTATTGCTTAGGCTGCTCTTGAACAACTGAGCTCAGGAAGTCCACCTGCCTCAACCTCCCAAGGTGCTAGGATTACAGGCGTGAGCCACTGCACCTGGCCCACTGTTACTTCTTTATCACATTGTTGCAACAGCCGCCTAACCTGCCTTCCAGCTCCAGCTTGATTACCTTTCTCAGTCTATTCTCAACAGAGTATTCTGAATGAACTTTAACTCTCTAATTGCTTTCCATTTGAGACTATGGCATTGGGGATCGTGTATTTTGGGTTTATTATTGGCTCTCAAATGCTTATGCAGGTTGAAAGTGCCAGGAAGTTAGCATTCCCAGGATGAACTCTTCCTCTATTATCTTTATCCTTAGGGTGGCACAACACTGAAGTGTCTGGTAAACAGTGTCCCAAAGGTCCCAGAGGGACTGAACCCCCAGTTGCCTTCTTCATTAACGCACCTCTGAATTGATTTTTTTTCCTGCTTTGCTTTTCACAACTCCCTACTGATGCTTCTGGGATCATCTCACAAATAAACTACTTATTTCTGTATCTGCTTTTGCAGGAATCCAGCTAAGATAAAAATCTTTATAAGGAAATCTTTGCCTATATTTCTGTTTCTTATAGTCATGAAAAAGGAAATACTAGTTCAAAGAGGGGTTTTTTTTAACCGACATTTGAGTACTCTGTGTCAAAACCACCGTCTGTATCTGGGGAATTCCACTTTATGAGCTGTGGTGGGAGGGAAGAGTTTATCTCTTTCTAAAAAGATAGAAACACCGTAAATTCACTCTGTTAGCCTCTTGAAACTAGAGTATGAACATATGACTCAGATTTGGCTAAGTGTATGGATCTTTCCCAGATTATGTCTGGGAGGTAGAAATGCAAAGAAGACAAGATAGGGAAGACTCTCCTCTGTTGGTGTTAGTTGTTCTAGCAACTTCCAGTTTCTGGAGACCACAGTGATGGTGGTGACCATGGTAATTACTAGAATCCAGTGCCTGCAGAGTGAGCAACGCAAGCTGCGGTGTGAAGCGTAGCCGTTGCACAACAGAAATGTAGTATAAACCACACAGGGCACTGAAAACTTTCTAGTAGTCTAATATTTTTAAAAAAGTAAAAAGAAACAAGTAGAATTAATTTTTTAAGAATATATTTTAATTAACCCAACCATCCCAAGTATTATTTCAGCATGTAATCCATTTAATACATGATTGAGCTGTTTTATAATTATTTCCTTTGCAGTTTTGTAATCTGGTGTGTATTTTGCCCATAGAATATACATCTGAATTTGGATTAGCCATATTTCAATTGCTCAATAGCCGATTGTGGCTGGGGACCCCTTATCTAGCAGTGTAGGCCTGGAGCTGAGAGGCAGTGGGCAGCCATGTCTTCACACAAGATCAGATGCGTTCTGTGCTATAATTTATGCACTGTTACTTATTTCAGAGTCTCTAAATCTAGTTTTTCAATTCCCTCGTTGCATTTGTTAGGAATTTAACGTATTTTCATTTCTGCCTAAACAATCCTAGTTTCTTTTGTTTGCAACTAAGAATCCTATTGTTATAGAAATTTAAATGAGAAGTTTTGTAGGCATAAACATTCAAAGAAATGAGGAGATCTGGGATTATCTGGCCTTGTTAGAAATTATGAGAGTGTAGATTACTGTTCAGCAAATATTCATGTTCTTTTTCCTCCTCCTGTGCGTGGAGCATATTACCCTGCTTCATTGATGTTGCAGTTGACCATGTGACTTACTTTTGCTATTAAGATGTTAGTGGATGTAACGTGAGCAAAGTGCTGAGATGTGTTTGTGCAATGGTTTCCTGGCCTCTTGTACTTCTGCTGTCACCATGAGAAAAATATGCCCCTGCTAGCTGGTGGGTCAAGGAGAAGGAAAGGTATGTGGAATCATTTGAAGACACAGTTAAACCCAAGCTAGATTAGCCAACTTCTGCCAATCTGAAGTTAAAAAAACAAGCATAAGTGATTATATTAAGCCATCTAGTTATGTTATGTAGCATTATTGTTGTAATGACTGAAACAGAAATAAAGGTAGCAAAAGTTATAGCTGGTAAACACTGAGTAACAATCTATGGTATGCAGAGGAGACATAGTATATTAAATTATTCACCCTGAAGTGCTAATGAAGCAAGGTTTTGAGGAGTCAGTTTCTGTTAGAGAATAGTAAAATGAGTTATATAAGACTTGTAGTAAATAAATGCCAAATGTGGGTGAAGGGGTGAAAGCAAACAGAACACACTGCCATGTGTGTACCTATGCAACTGTATTGCATGCTCTGCACATGTACCCCAAAACCTAAAATGCAATAAAAAAATAAGAAAAAAAAAAAGACTTGTAGTAAATAGTATATTTATTGTTAAAATTTCCAAATAATTTAAAGAAATAGATTTATAATTGTACAATTTGCAATTGTACAATTTCCTGTTTAAAGTATGGATTGAAAATCAGTGACATTTTTTGATTTTGTGAAAGAAACATCACATTTTTTTCCATTATTGGGTTGAGAGAGCCAAAATATACACACACAAACACTGTCTTTGGTTTGCCAAAATTCAGTGTCAGTTGAATTTACAGCCTTGCCCTGTGTCTGATAATAAAGTTTGGGCATTGATGTTATCCTCAGCAAACTAACACAGGAACAGAAAACCAAACACCACATGTTCTTGCTTATAAGTGGGAGCTGAACAATGAGAACACGTGAATACAGGAGGGGAACAATGCACACTGGGGCCTGTGGTGGCAGTCGGGGGAACGGAGGGTGGGGGAGGAAAAGCATTGGCATAAATAGCTAAACAGCTAAACAGCAAATCACTGTGGCACACATTTACCTAGGTAACAAACCTGCATGTACTGCACATGTGTCCCAGAACTCAAAATTAAATTAAAAAAAATATTCTATTACTTTTCAGGTTTTAAAAAATGAGTTACAAGTTATATACAATAAAATATGCCCTTTTGAATGTGTAATCCTATGAGTTTTGACAAACACTTGTCATTATATAAGGATCACTACTACCACGATGAAGATAGAGGATATTTTTATCATCTCTCAAAAAAAAATGAAGTTTGGGCATTGATCAAGAAGAAATAGAATGCTGAGAATGAAAGTGTTATATAGGAGCAACTTTAACTCCTCAATGAGTTTTCTGGGCAACTAAAGCAGCCTTTCCCTTTCTGATGATGCTCCTTCCCCTTTGCTTGAAGACTCTTAACAAGACCTTAAACAGGCCAATCTAAGAGATTTACCTGACCAGAGAAAGGTAATTTGTCTTTTGCCTCATCCTTATCCTCTTCTTTGTCTCTAAGGCCTTAAATGTTGTCAGATCCCAACATGCTCTGCGAGCCAATTTAAAGGCAAATTTGCAAGATGACAGAATACCCACAAAAAATTGCAAAACTTTGTTAATTTATATTAGACATGTGGGTTTGTGCATGTATGTGTGTGCATTTTGAAATAGTAGGCCAAAGAGGGAACTGTTGATTTTAGATCAGGCTGATTTTAGCATCATGGGGACAGCTCACTGAGATTCTGGATTCAATGTGGGCAAGCTGAGAGTAATTCTAATGGTTTCTTTGCTTGGTTGACTTGTCTTGGAAACAAAGGCTCACTTTGTGTTTGAATCAGAAACAACTAGTGGCATTATTATTCTAAAAACCAGCAGATGTTGGAAAAGAAGAGCAAACTGAACTAATTTCTCCTTACTCAAAAGTTTTTTTATAGTAGATATAGATAGGAAAGATAAAGAAAAGTGGAGAAGAAAAGAAATGGGGAATGTTCAACAGTGTAGGTGAATAAGATCAGGCATATAATTCATGAAGCAATATTGTTTGTTGTTCACCCAATGGAATACTCTTAAATAAAATTTAAAATCTGGTAAGATGTTAAAGAGAAAATTTTATTCATTCAGATATTCATTAAATGTCTAATATGTTCACACACAATATTTTAGGTACTGGAGACATAGTGGTAAACTAGGAAAATTAAAATGTTCTCAAGTAACTTATATTCTAGTGGGGAAGGAGAATGAACAAATATATTAAAATATACAATATTTTAGAAGATTATCTATGTAATATGAACCCCAAAGTATCTCAGACAGTTCTCAATTTAGCCAAGGTTAAGGATATACTTGTGACACAGCCTCAGCATATCCCAATGACATGTCCCCAAAGTTGTTGTGGGTACAGCTTGCTTTCATTTATTTTAGGGAGAAATAATACATCAATTAATACAGATATGATTTACATTGGTTTGACCTGGAAGAGTTGGACAACTCAAAGCTATGGCTTCCAGGTCATAGGTAGATTTAAAAATTGTTTGATTGGCAATTGGTTGACAGAGTTATTATCAATAAAAAGGAGCATCCGGGTTATGATAAGGGATTGTGAAGACCAAGGTTTTATAATTCAGCATGACGTCTCTGGATAGCAGGCTTTGGAGCAAATTGATGGTATATATTACTTGTCAGACTTAAGGTCTGTGTTGATATTAATTCCGGTTGGCTCTAATGAGGCATGTCCAACCCCTGCTTCCCATCATGGCCTGAACTAGTTTTTCAGGTTAATATTGGAATGCCTTTGGCTAAGAGGAGGGGTCTATTCAGATGGTTGGGGGCAGGTCTTAGAATTTCATTTCTGCTTACACTAAGAAGAAAACAAATCTGCATAAATCAGGATTGCCAGGGTGTAGAAGGATACAAGTTTTAAAAATGGTTGTCAGGGATGATGTCAATGAGAATGTCACATTTGAGTAATAGCCTGAAGGGAGGCATTAAAGTAGTCTTGTGCATCTCCAAGTGAAGACTGTTCTAGGTAGAAAGGACCAGGGAAAAGATTGAGACCTTGACTGGCACCATGGGGTGGAGTGAACCAGGGTGATAACAGTAGAAGAAGTCAGAGGTATAGAGTAGAGCCAGATTGGATTATTTCCCACAAAGATGAAAGATAGCAAATTTTAAGTAGTGGAAAATTAGAAAACAACACTGAAGTTAGATATGACCAGAAGTCCTTCATCACCAAGTGGAAGTGGATCCCATTAATATCCGGGATTAGGCCGGGCGTGATGGCTCATGCCTGTAATCCCAGCACTTTGGGAGGCTGAGGCGGGTGGATCACGAGGTCGAGAGATCGAGACCATCCTGGTCAACGTGGTGAAACCCCGTCTCTATTAAAAATACAAAAAAATTAGCTGGGCATGGTGGCGCGTGCCTGTAGTCCCAGCTACTCGGGAGGCTGAGGCAGGAGAATCACCTGAACCCAGGAGGCAGAGGTTGTGGTGAGCCGAGATTGTGCCATTGCACTCCAGCCTGGGTAACGAGTAAAACTCTGTCTCAAAAAAAAAAAAAAAAAAAAAAAATCCAGGATTAGATCCAAGCCAATTGTGAAGGCAGAAATAAGTCACATAAATAATTTTATGAACACTCACCTTGCTTCCTGCTACTGCTGTTGTACCTGTGTGGGGAAATTTCTTCAGAACAGTTGACTAAAGAGGAAAACATTTGATTTTTTTAATAGAATGGTTCTGCGTGTTTACCAACCAGAAGGCATTACTTTCATCCTCAGGAGGGGTCCTGAAGGACAGTCAAAAATGGAAATTCTCCCAGTGAAAAGAAATTTTAAAAATTTATCTTATTGTTCACTTTGTCTGTTAGTAGACAGCCTGAGGTAGGTATCTATACTGATTGATGGGCAATGGTTAATGGTATAATCAGATTGTCAGGGTCCTAAAAGAAGCAGAATTGTAAGATTGATCACAAAGAGTTTGGGGAAGACACTTATGTATGGACCCATCTGAGGTTTCTAAGTGTGTTTACAAATAGTCTATGCAACTGACCAACAAAAGGCGACTGTAAATGAGGGTTTTAATTTTCAGGTAGACAGGATGACTCACTATTTATGTCAGGCTGCTTCTTTCCTATTTCCTGAGTACTTGATTAAAGATGTGGTGACAGACATTAATACATGGACTTTTTCTAAACAATCTGAACTTGTGTACCTTCCAGAAACAGCAATCTACCCTGAGCTTGTAATATAGTACCATGCCAGACTTCTTCTATCAAGGAGGAGGCTATGACACTTTAGATTTTAATTTGCCTTTCTTCCTAATTTTGCTTCTTTCAGTACCACTATACGTGGAATGACTGTTTTGTATATAATTATGATATTTCACCCAACCTTTCTCTGAACAAGGAAGTCTATTTTACAGTGAAAAAAAGTGAGGTGAAGGGTTATTGACAAGTCTAAGATACCCAAAGCTCAGAAACAGCTGTGGCCAATTGGAGTCTCACATATAGGAGGGCTTAGATACAACATCTTGTGAGTAGAGGACTGTCTTGTAATATCCTTTTAGCTGAGGATCAATATACAGTATGATATCTCCTGCAGATTGAATACATGCATTTGGAGATAATAGACTGGAAATGAGAGTCTCCCAAAGTAGGAGAAAGTGAAATCACTTTATCTATTTGCAAATGTTTTACCTCCCATCTCCACTCTTTCAGACTTTGAAGATTTTAGTATTGAAGAGTAGAATGTTTCACCTGGGATATCTGGCATATGATTCCTTTAAATATGGGGCTTAGACTATAGCTTAGCCAGTCAGAGTTCTTTATGCAACCAAATAAATGAGCAAAAGGAAGTTATGTTGTTAACTTGGAACTTACGTTGTTAACAATTAGTATTGTCAAGGGTTTTACTATACTGTGGGTACAGAGAGAAGCATGAATAGAGCCACAATAATATTCTGAATTTCCTCCTAGTACAGCCATGTTCAGTAGTACAATTAAACAAAAGCTAAAACACCACTTTATAAGCAGAATAATCTGTGGCTCCGGTATTATACATTAGGACTAAGATTTTGAGTCAGCTATTGGTTGAAGGGCCATGAGTGTCTGGAGTGCTGGTTAAAGACAAAAGCACATGGAATAAATCATGGAGAAGGGCAGTCATAAGTACCTTATTTTCTCAACTGAAAGCTTTGAAGTTTATCAAAGCATCCAAGCCTCCCTTTCTTGGTCCTTGCCTCCCTCCTTCCCTCCCTCCCTCCTTCCCTTCCTTCTTCCTTCCCTCCCTACCTTCCTCCCTTCCTCCCTTCCTCCCTTCCTCCCTCCCTCTCTCCCTCCCTTTCCCTGCAACCTCTATCTCCTAGGCTCAAGTTATCCTTCACTTCAGCCTCCTGAGTTCCCTGGGACTACAGGCCAACATGCCTGGCTAATTTTTTTTTAAAATACATATGAGGTTTTGCCATGTTGTCTAGTCTGGTCTCCACCTCTTGGGCTCAAGGGATCCTCCCACCTTGGCCTCCCAAAGTGCTGGTATTACAGGGGCGAGCTACTGTACATAGCCACTTCATGGGTCTTCAGCTTTAACTTTTATTCTGCAGCCCTATCATTCTATAGCAAGCTCTGTTCATCTTCTGAACTTCCAACTAGAATTCCCAAATGCCCTAAGAGGAAAGTCACCCTAGCTGTCAGGTTAACATCTCAGCAATTCCCTCCTTTGTTGGATTTTGGCATCAAGAGCTCGTGAACTTGGTAGCTTTATGACACATTCAAACAGATATATATATTTTTTCAAAATCCTATTTTTTTTGGTTTTCTCAGTAAGATGGTTAGTTAAAACAATCTAATCTGCATTTAGCAAACTCATAAAACCATGTTTCTTTTCTTCATAGCACTTGTCTCAGTTTGCAATTATAAACTCATTTCTGTGATTATTTGCTAAATATCTGTCTTATCCACAACACGTAATAAGAGACTACGTGTTTTTGCTCACTGGATCATCTATGGCCTAGCGCAGTGCTATGCACATAGTAGATACTTAATATTTACTGAGGCAATTAATGAATGAACCTTGGGAAAGTTGCTTATTATTAACAGCAGCAGACACCTGCTAAATGCAGAACACTAGGGTCAAAATATGGCACTTAGAGTCTAAAAAGTTTTGCTCTTTTATCCTACCATTTATCCTTAACAACACAACAGGATAAAATGCTTTGCCCTCTGGATCAAGGCTTTTTCAGATACAGATTTTAAATGGCTCAGAAAGGAATGAATATTTGAAAAAAGAATTGTATATAGATTTAACTGGGAGGGAGGAGCCCAAGGAATTGAATACAGAAATAGTTAGTGGCACAGGCCCTAAAAAATTCATAGTCACTCAGAGGATAGGCAGTAATGATGTCAAAAAGTTAGCTTTGGCCAGACGTGGTGGTTCACACTTTTAATCCCAGCACTTTGAGAAGCCAAGGTGGGTGGATTATTTGAGTTTAGGAGTTCAAGACCAGCCTGGGTAACATGGCAAAACCTCATCTCTACTAAAAATACAAAAAATTAGCAGGTTTGGTGGCGTGCACCTGTAGTCCTAGCTACCTGGGTGGCTGAGGTGGGAGAATTGCTTGAGCCTGGGAGGTCAAGGCTGCAAAAGTGGGCCATGATTGTACCACTGCACTCCCGCTTGGGCGATGGGAATGATACCCTGTGTCCAAAAAAATTAGCCTTAAGTGTCTGGAGAAAAGGCTACATGGTGTCAGTGTCTAAGCATCAACTGAACAGAGTTTAAACTGAGTCAATACAGTGGGAAATTGGCCTGTGATAGCCCTAAAGAGAGAAGAAGGTAAACAAGTCAATAGTTAGAAACACAAAATATGAAACCTGTTAAGTCAGAGACCTGGAATCTTTTGTATTCTTGAAATTTCTGCATGTGTATATTGTTTTTAACATTTTATTTCATACTTTATAAGTAGACCAGCTTAATAATTATGTTTGCTGTTTTCATAAATATTTATATCTGTGCATACATGTAGATACATGTAATTTAGATTATATATAGAATGTTTTATTAATGCTTTCTTGGTTGTAAATCCTTGAAAGAATGCTACTCTGTCTTTTTTTTCTTAATTAGGCACTATGAAGCCTCCATAATAGCTACTAGCTGTGAACAAGAGTATTATAAAAGTTACTCAAGTAATTGCCTTACAGACTAGAGTTGTAGTCTGTACAACTCTACTTAAAGTGACAAGTCATATGAGTTAAATAACAATTGTAAAAACAAGGTAGCCCCATATCATATTAAAAGTCCTTCAGCATTTCTGTTCCTGGATGATGGTAAAAGGAGCTATTCATTTAGAAACAGAAGAATATTCATCTTAGATGATTCCAAAGAAGCATCTTTTCATGCTTTTCTTTCTCTTAAGAGACTGGATCCCACTGTGTTGGCCAGGCTGGAGTGCAGTGGTGTGATCGTAGGTCACTGCAGTCTCTGAACTCCTGGGCTAAAGTGATCCTCCTACCTCAGCTTCCAGAGTAGCTGGGACTACAGGCACACGACACTATGCCCGACTAATTTTTCAAATTTCTTGTAAAGATAGAGTCTTGCTTTGTTGCCCAGGCTGGTCTCAAACTCCTGTCCTGAAGTGATCCTCCTGCCTCAGCCTCCCAAAGTGTTAGGATTAAAAGTGTGAGCCACCAAGCCTTGCCCATGATCAATTTTAATTTGTGATTGAATCATTTAAGAAGACACTTTTATTCAGAGCTATTAGCTACAGTTACATTCAGTTGTTGGTAATAATATCCAGACAGACTAAACAAAATAGGGGTCATATTCTCTCATGTAAGGAAAAACTGAAATAATGCTCTCCTGGGCTTGTATGAAAGCTCAGTGGTTAATAGAGAACCAGACTCGCATCTTTCTTTAAAGCATGGCTTTGCATCTTCAAGCACACATATGATGTCTCCTAGAACTCCAGACGTTGTGAACATGTTTCAGGAAGAAAGGGGAAAAATAAGTGACAAAATTAGTCAGCCTCTTTTAAAGCAGTTTCCAAAAAGCCATCCCTGATTTCTTTTACCTCATTGGTTTTCAGTCCCAGCAAGGGAGGCTGGGAAATACAGTCATTGAGCTGCACGTTATCACTGGAAAAAAATTTGAATTCTGTTGAAAAGGCAAAACATATTGAGTTTTGTCGCAGAGATTCTAAATGTTCTAAAACGTTTCAGGGCAATAAGCTGTTTTTAGATACCTAATATGTGCCAGCTGTCCACTATATCTCAGGGCACAAAGACAAACATGAGATTGGACCAGCTCTCAGGGAGCTAATTCTTTAGTGGGGGTAACTGACCATAAACAACATATCTCAAGGTATGTCTTGATAATGACGTTCCAGGACTCTTCCTTAGTTCAGCCAAAGAAGGGGTTCTTGTCCCACAGCCACAAAAATTTAGGATCACAGACAATTTGAAGGATGAGAATAATAGGATTTTTAGGGCAAAAAGGAAAAAAGAGGAAATAGGGGCTCTCTGCAAGGCTGGAGTTCCTGCTAGTGTGCTTCCCACCTCACTGCTTGAACTGCAGGTACCACCCAGGAAGAGGAGGGGCTGGACTACTTCCTACTGCAAACAGCGTGGACTTCTGTGGCTCCATCCCAGTGTACACTCCTCATAGTGTGCAGGTTGGTGGGAGGTTCTGCCAGAGAGGCCTTCCCACCTGGCCGCCTCAATGAGAGGCTCAATGGGGCGCTGTGGGAGAGCAGAGATAAATTCAATCAAACCTGGAAGTCTTGGCTTCTGAGAAGTAATATTCTCTGAATCTAATCTTGAAGGATGAGTAATAGCCAGGTGACATTCTAGGCTTGGGGAACATCACAAAGAGAGCTAGGATAAGGAAAACATCATTGTTTACCAGGAATTGCAGGCAGCCAGGGATTATTAGAAGGTAAAATAGAGGATAGTTGCAGATGACATGATTTTATATTAAAAAAAAAACCCATTATCCCAGCCCAAAAACTTCTTGAACTGATAAGCAACTTCAGCAAAGTCTCAGGATACAAAATCAATGTGCAAAAATCACAAGCATTACAATACACCAATAACAGACAAACAGAGAGCCAAATCATGAATGAACTCCCATTCACAATTGCTACAAAGAGAATAAAATATCTAAGGAATACAGCTAACAAAAGATGTGAAGGAACTCTTCAAGAAGAACTACATACAACTGCCCAAGGAAATAAGAGAGGACACAAACAAATGGAAAAATATTCCATCCTCATAGATAGGAAGAACAAATATTGTTAAACTGGTCATACTGCCCAAAGCAGTTTATAGATTCACTGCTTATTCCCATCCAACTCTCATTGACATTCTTCATAGAATTAGAAAAAAAAACGATTTAAAATTTCATATGGAATCAGAGAAGACCCCAGATAGCCAACACAATCCTAAGCAAAAGAACAAAGCTGGAGGCATCATGCTATCTGACTTCAAACTATACCACAGTTCTACAGTAACCAAAACAGCCTGGTACTGGTACCAAAACAGACATATAGACCAAAGGAGCAGAACAGAGACTTTAGAAATAACATCATACATCTACAACAGTCTGATCTTTGACAAACCTGACAAAAACAAGCAGTGGGGAAATGATCTTCTATTCAGCAAATGGTGCTGAGAAAACTGTCTAGCTATATGTGGAAAGCTGAAACTGGCACACTTCCTTACACATCATACACAAATTAAGATGGATTAAAGACAAATGTAAAACCCAAAGCCATAAAATCCTAGGAGAAAACCTAGGCAATACCATTCAGGACATAGACATGGGCAAACACTTCATGACAAAAATGCCAAAAGCAATTGCAGCAAAAGCCAAAATTGACAAATGGCACCTAATTAAACTAAAGAGCTTCTGCACAGTAAAAGAAACTATCATCAGCATGAACAGGCAATTTACAGAGTGGGAGAGCATTTTTACAATCTACCCACCTGACAAAGGTCTAATATCCAGAATTTACAAGGAACTTAAACATATTTATGTTGCTGACTAACCTATGAAAAAAGCTCAATATCACTGATCATCACAGAAATGCAAATTAAAACTACAATGAGATACCATCTCATGCCAGTCAGAATGGTGATTATTAAAAAGTCAGGAAATAATAGATGCTGGCAAGGCTGTGGAGAAACAGGAATGCTTTTACAATTTGGTGGAAATGTAAATTAGTTAAACCATTGTGGAAGACAGCATGGCAATTTTTCAGGGATCTAGAACCAGAAATACCATTTGACCCAGCAATCCCGTTACTGGGTACATACCCAAAGGAATATAAATCATTCTACTATAAAGACACATGCACACATATGTTTATTGTAGCACTATTTACATAGCAACAAGTGCCCATCAATGATAGACTGCATAAATGCAATATATATATACCATGGAACACTGTACAGCCATAAAAAGAGATGAGATCATGTCCTTTGCAGGGACATGGATGAAGCTGGAAACCATCATCCTCAGCAAACTAACACAGGACCAGAAAACCTAACACCACGTAGTCTCACTCATAAGTGGGAGTTGAACATTGAGAACACATGGACAGAGAGAGGCAACAACACATACCAGGGCCTGTTGTGGGGTAGGGGGTTGGGGGTGGGGGGTGAAGGGAGAGAACTTAGAGGATGAGTCAGCAGGTGCAGCAAACCACCATGATACACGTATGCTTATGTAACAAACCTGCACATTCTGCTCATATATCTTTTTTTTTTAAAAGAAATAAAAAAATAAGGTAAAATAGAGGGTAGAAGTGAAGATGTAAATAGGTTACAAAAGGCCCAGTCTGTTGGTTGAGTAACCAGGTGATGGAAAGCCTTGGAAGAGGATTCAACCTGGTAATTCCACCATCAAACAGAATTTTAGACGTGTCATTCTGGATATTCTGTGGAGGAAGCATCAAAGGAGGGAAAAGTTGAGAGACAGAGAGTCATCAGGAGGCTATTTCAGTAGTCAAGGTAAGAAAGAATGGAATTCTAATTAGGCAGCAGTAGTAGGGATGGGGAGAAAAAAAGGGATTACAGAACCATGTAGGAGGAATAATCAGTGAATGAAAAGATGTGGGTAGAAGGAGAGGAAGGAATTTAGAATGACTACAAGATTTCTGCTTTAGGAAACTAGGTGAATGATGGCACCATTAATTGCCATTGTAAATGTGAGAGTGGGAGGAGCAGGTGGGATGGGGATGGAGGAGTGGGAGAAATATAAGCTCAGTTGGAACGTGTTGAATTTGAAGTGTCTCTGTAGATATACTTAGTAGGCAATTAGATAATAAAACTCTAAATCTTGTGATTAAGGTGGTATGAGGGTTTGCCAGAGAAGCAGAACCAATAGGAGACATATATATAAGGAGAATTGTAATGGGAATTGGTTCAACTGGTTATAAAGGCCAAGGAGTTCCACCATCTGTCACCTGCAAGCTGGGGAACCAGGAAAGCTGATGGTGTAATTCAGAGTTCAAAGGCCTGAGAGCTAGGGGAGCCTATGATAGAAGTCTTGTTCTGAGTCTGAAGACCAGAGAACAGTAGGATTGGGGGGAATGGTTTAAGGTCAGTCTGAGTCCCAAGGCTGAGAACCAGGAGCACTGATGTCAAAGGGTAGGAAAAGGTGGATGTCCCAGCTCAAACAGAAAGAGTGACTTTGCCCTTCGCCACTTCTTTGTTCTATTCTGGCTCTCAACAGATTGGAAAATTCATATTCACATTGGTGAGGGTGGATTTTCTTTCTTTAGTTTACTGATTCAAATGTTAATCTCTTTCAGAAGCACTCTCACAGACACACCCAGAAATAATGTTCACCAGCAATCTAGGTATCTTTCGGGTCAGTGAAGTTGACACAAAATTAACCATCACAAGCCCACTCCTTGTCAACTTGGCACCAATACTCATCTCCTTAAACCATACCTAACCTCCCAATAAACACAAAACAGGGTAATAAGCCCCTAACATGATACAAATATTTTGTGTATAACTCTCATTTCTTACCCGGATAAGAAATAAAGTCTTTGAGCAATATTTACTCATCTTCTCATATTCTATAACTTAAATATTATGATGTAAAATTAATATTAAAACACTAATATTGTTAACATATATGTTACATAATAAAGGAATAAGGGAGGAAATAACAATATTTACTTAATGTATCTATGTCTACATGCAATGTATTTCTAACAAAATAAGCAGAGGACATCTTCCTGACAGTCTTTGTTTCTGTAACTGGTCATGTGGTCATAGTGGGTATTTATAGTGACCATATTTACTATTCATTCTTTTTTCCCTTTGCTTTCATTGAGCATCTTGACTGGTGCTTCTGCTTAGTAGTACAGATCAATCACTCCAGCTAATACTGCAACTGTGTTACAGACTCAGGCATGAGAAGCTCAAAGTGGCCAGATGACAGTCTTAACTTCCAGTTCAATGGGATTTTGGTGGAAGCTGAAACTAAGACTCTTGGCCAGCAGAGCATAAGGTTTTGGGAACAGGAAGAAAATATTTTGCTAGTGAGTCACTATGGGTAATATTGAGTAATGCCACTCCCATTTCCACCTCTTGATTCCTGTAAATTTCAGCTATCAGAGAAAAAGAACCAAATGCTGTACATGCCCAATTTATGGCTTAGTGGGTCAGATAAAACCCAGTTTATGATGGAAGTCTCAGGTTGTGAGGTAACCTGATAGCCCACGGTCAAGTGTTTGGTTTCTCTTAACTCCCAGTAGCAGTCCAAGAGCTATCTCTCAAAAGGAGAGTAGTTATCTGCAGATGATGGCAGAGCTGGGCTCCAAAATCCTAAAGGCCTGTGCTGCAGTTCATCTGTGGCGGCTTGCAAATGTCTCGAAATGTCACTCCTATCTGTCACTGAAACTTCAAGTACCACTGGATCTGCTAGATCTATGGTCTAAGTGGCATAGCAGCCTGGACCTGTTGTGGAGCTTTCTTTTATTTTAGTGCCCACCCTAAACTTGCAGATTTTTGGGTCACCAGGTAAATGAGCTGGAGTAACACACTCAAATGAAGATATGTTGCCTCTAAAATCCCAATACGTTGCCTCTAAATCCCTCTTTCTTGATTCGCACAGGCCAAATGCAACAACTTACCTTTCACCTTTTAATGATATTAAAATATCTATTTTAATGGATCTCTTGATAGGTCCCACACCACTGGATGCTTAGAAATTTCACTAAGATAGAGGCCTCTGAATTTTAGTTGACTTTAGTTTTTACCCTCTGACATACTCTGTTAACAATATGTCTAGAATAGTTGTGACTTTTTGCTCACTAGATCCAATCAGTATAATGTCATCAATGTAATGAACCAGTGTGATGTCTTGTAGAAAGGAAAGGCAGTCAAGATGTCCATTAGCTATATTGTGACATAGGGCTGGGGAGTTGATATAATTGTGAGGTAGGACAGAGAAGGTATATTGCTGGCCTTGCCAGCTGAAGGAAAACTACTTCTGGTGGGCCTTATAGACAGGTAGAGAAAGAGACATGTGCCAGATCAATAGCTGAATACCAGGTATCAGGGAATGTGTTAATTAGCTCAGTAAATGAAACCAAATCTGGTACAGCAGCTACAATTGAAGTCATTGCATAGCTAGGCTTAAGATAATCTACTGTCATTCTCCAAGATCATTCTGTCTTGTGCACAGGCCAGATAAGAGTTTTGAATGGTGATGTGGTAAACATCACCACCTCTGCATCTTTCAAGTCTTTGATGGTGACACTAATCTCTGCAATCCTACCAGGAGTGCAGTATTGCTTTTGATTTACTATTTTCTTAGGTAGAGTCAGTTCTCATGGCTTCCACTTGACTTTTCCCACCATTATAGCCATCATTTTATAGATTAGGGAACTAATGTGGCAGTTGTGCTGGCTGCTGAGTATGTCCGTTTCAATTATGCATTTGAAACTGGGAAAATAACCACAGGTTAGGCTCAGGAACCCACTGGACCCACTGTGAGACAGACCTGAGCTAAAACCCCATTGATCACCTGACCTTTATAAGCTACTACTCTGATAAAGGGCTATGGTGACATTTTGGGTCTCCTGTAATTACTGTCATTTCAGAGCCAGTGTCTAGCAGTCCCCTAAATGTCTAATTATTTTCTTTTTCCCAGTGCACAGTTAGGATGATAAAAGGCCTTATATCTCGTTAGGGAAGACTGGAAGAAAGATTAACAGTATAAGTTTCAGGTAATGAACTGGGTTTTTCCTTGGGGAGAGGTCACCTCCACTTCATTCAAGGAGTTCTATGTCTGTAAACTGGCCCAAGTCTAGAAATTGATTGAAGGGCTACGACTCTCTGTTTTTGAAATACGCTTTTGTTCACTTGGCCTAGAACTTTTCTGCTTGTTAAGATCAAGTAAGAATTTGTAGGAACACTGTGATTAGCCTATGTTATCATTCTGCAAGGGTTGGAATATTCTGACTGCTGTGTTGACTCTATTGACCATTAGGGTAACGACATCTATCTTGCCTTTGGTGGTTGAGTGCCAGACTTGGCCCTGGCCATCCAAGATCTAATGACTCCCATTATGTTAGGTGTTGTCAAGGATGCTGGGGCTTCCTTCACAAATTTACTTCTGAAAGTATTAGTGAAGGGTATTTTTCTGCACCATCTCAGTGTGGGTGAGTAGGTCTACTCTAATATACTCTAATATTTTGGTCTCCCTAAGCCTTTGAATACCTTCCTTTCCATTAAACCAAAGGATGTCAAGCATTTCCAATTCACTTATGATGGGCGGTGGGCCATGGCCCATCTTTTGACTCATGCTTCAGTCAACAAACCCAACAAACTGCTAAGCCCTTCTTTTTAAATTAAATTAAAATTTTTTATTGTGAATGGTGTAAAACAAAACTCTAAATGCATAACTCTCACCCATATAAATACCCAGGTATTCCTAGAACTCTTTACTGAATAATCCATCTTTTCCCCACTATAGTCAGTGTTGCAGTATTTGTCATACATCATATTCTACATAGAGCTTGTTTGGGGGCTCTTTACTCTTCAATTAGCCTGTTTGTCTACCCTGCACTACTATAATTGCTGCAACAATTTTAATTACTGTGATAATGGCTACAATTTAAAAAATGTTTAAATTTTTAAAATATCTATTTTAAAATCGTAGTCATAACAGCTGTATAATTATAATGTAGCAATTATAATTGAAATTGTAGCAATTATAGGACAAATGCCCTATCCTATTTTTCTTCCTTAAAATGGTCTTAGCTATCTTTTGGATTTTCCTCTTCTTTAGTATGTATAATCTTTTAAACTCGGAGAAAAAAACACAGGCAAGGCTGGGATTAATTGAATTAAAATTATAATCTGGGTGATAATTAATCTTTATGGAGTCTTCCTAACATGAAGATGGTACGTCTATTCATTTATTTAGGTTTTCTTTAATGTTTTTATTTTACGTAAGTTTTATAATTTTCTACATAAAAGTTCACACAGATCTTTATTACATTTCTTTTTGGGTACCATTTTTTATCTGTTTCTTTTATATTTATATCCTGTTAAAAGTAAATCTTCACTTATGGCCCCTATCTAGAAATAAAATTGATTTTTATATATCGATCTAATATCTAAAAATAAAGATTTTTTATTAAAAATTTTTTTTGGAGATCTGTCACCCAGGTTGGAGTGCAGTGGCATGGTCCCAGCTAACTGCAGCTTCTACTTCCCAGGGTCAACTGATCCTCCCACCTCAGCCTCCTGAGTAGCTGGGATTATACATGCATGCCACCAAGCCTAGCTAACTTTAAAATTTTTTTTGTAGAGACACTATCTATCTTGCTATGTTGCCTAGGCTGTTTTCAAGCTCCTGGCCTCAAGCAATTCTCCTGCCTTGGTCTTTCAAAGTGTTGTGATTATAGACATGAGCCATGGTGCCTCGCTTAAAGCCCTTTCTGTCACCCTGAGCTGCAACATTAACTGCAGAATTTCTGCCTAGTGAGCTCATATCAATAAATTTAGCCTAATTCAACATTTTGTTCCTTCCACCATGATCCCACATTCATCATAATCATTCCCACACATGTTCTCCAGATTTTTGCTTGTATAAATTAGAAAACTCAAGCAGTGTTTTTAAAGTGTATCACATCTCTCCTTGGGTCACACTTTGTATGTCACCCTTAAGAACCTGTTGGGACTTGAGTCTAGTTAGAAATCTAGAAGCAAAAAGTGGGGGTGGGTCTTGAGGAGAATTGGCATTGTCTTGCATGGCAACTGCCTCAGGGAAGGCTATTATTTCTTCAGTCTCACATATATAATTTGAGAAAAAGAACCCAGATACAAAAAGGTACAGTGTATGATACCACTTACATGAAGTTCAAAAACTAGTAAAGTTATTGAATACTGGTGGAAGTCAGCATAGTAAGTTCTTTTGGGGTGCAGGTGGGAGACTGTTCACATTCTACTTCCTGACCTATTGCAGTGACAAGGGTATATTTCACCTGGTGAAAATTCATCAAGCTGTACATTCATAATCTGTGTACTTTTCTGTTTGTAAGTGATACATCAGTAAAAAAATAGTTTCAAGAGGGAATGAATATATTAACCTGGGTGCTTAATTATATTTGAATTTGTCTCAGAATAAAATTTTGAGATAATTGAAACACATTTTTTTCTTTTCCCCTTTTTTTCCTCAATGTTGCTTGGTCATTACCCTTTTCAGTCAGTGGCATCCATTATTTAAGAGGGAAAAGAGATTAAGCCAATCAAAGAGACAATTTATTATTTGAAAATCATGGAAGTAATAAAGCTTTTGAAAGCCTAAGTTTTGGTCGGCTACAGTGGCTTATGCCTGTAATCCCAGCATTTTGGGAGGCTGAGGTGGGTGGACCACCTGAGGTCAGGAGTTCAAGACCAGCCTGGCCAACATGGTGAAACCCGGTCTCTACCAAAAATACAAAAATCAGCTGGGTGTGGTGGCACGCACCTGTAATCCTAGTTAGTCTGGAAGCTGAGGCAGGAGAATTGCTTGAACCCGGGAGGCGGAGGTTACAGTGGGCCAAGATCATGCCACTGCACTCCAGCCTGAGCAACAGAGCAAGACTCTGTCTAAAAAAAAAAAAAGCCTAAGTTTTGAATGAAGAGCCTCATTTTTTGAGCCAGAAAAAGTTTTTATAAATCTCCCCAAATCAGGATTTTTAGCATCAATTTTCAAAGCCTGCAGAAAAAATACGTCAAATTTATCCATAAACCACACAGCAGGGTGAGAATAGATTCAAAGCCAGTTTTTCTAACACACAGAGAAGAAAGTGTTTTTTTGTCTTTTTAATTTTTAAAATATTCTTGGCATGTGAGTGGAGCTTCAGAATTAAGAAAAGGAAGAAAGATAGCAGCTGGTGTGAGTTTCTCAGGCTGATAGGGTACCATTTTGTCTTTTAAGTTTTAGATCTCGGTAGGGTTAGGTTTGGAGGAATTATAGGAATGTCTGACCCACTGGGTGAATCTGAGAGTGGAGGGGCCCATATCTTAGTTTGTTGGGAGTGGCCTGGGGAGATACAATTATTGTAGAGATACCTTATGCCTGCCATGGTCCTGGAGTGACAGAAGAGCAGTGGTTCAGTGAGATGCTGGGCTGACTGGGTTTGTGGGAAGACTGAGAGTTCAGCACACACATTCAGTGTGGCATGGAAAAAACAACATGGAATACAAAAATTCACTGGGTGTGGTGGCGTGCACCTGTAGTCCCAGCTACTCAGGAGGCTGAGGTGGTAGGATTGCTTGAGCCTGGAAGGTTGAGGCTGCAGTGGGCTATGATCGTGCCATTTCTCTCTAGTCTGGATGAAACCCTGTATAAAATAAAAAAAAGAAAGAAAAGCAACATAGGCTCTAAACTCTGAATGTTCTGAGAAGGGGAAGAAGTGTATGCAACTGTTGAAAGATGCCGGTCAGATCCAAAGGGCTATGGAGGAAAAGAACAGATGCATGTAAAGGCCTTAGAGTAAAAGCCAGTTGTTGTTGATGTGGTTTTGTACTTCTGAATATATATGAGAGCTTTAGGACTAACTTGATAATACTAAAGAGCTGTAAGCAAGTACACTCATTAAGAATATAATACCACTCTCAGCTGCATACTTCACCCTCTCTCTGCCTTAGCAGGGCAAGGATTTTGAGAGACTGAAGATAAGTTTATAAAAATAAGACCAGAACTTTGGGACCCTTAACCTTTTTAAGGCAGGGATTGTGTTTTATTTGGTTTTGTATACCCTCAGCCCCAGTGACTGGGCATGGAAAACTCTGTGTTTGTTGAGATGAATAAATAGATGCAGTTTCCATTGGGACAACTGCATAAGCAGTAATGTAACACCTCACTTCAAAAACTTCTAAAAAATAGTTTCACTACCAGGCATCACATACAAGGAGGCTTTCAGACCAGCAGATAATTGTGCTTTTGGAAAATTAGAATCAAAACAATCACTCCTGGTATAGCCTCCCCATTTCTATAGATTCTGGTACTTACTCTCTGCCTGCTGGTCTCTCAGGCATAAGAAAGGGCTTTTTGACCTGAAGTCGTACATTAAAATATTGGATAATAAAGTTGGCAGTGCTATTCAGGAATCATACCTGAGTGTGGTTTCTGTAATGAGACCAATCAACTGTATATTTACTACATGTTTTGGAGCCCTTTGTAAAACATATGCTTGTCCTACAATTTCTCCTTATTACAAAATGTGTTCTGAATAGGTAATATGGGGTTTCCCCTCCAAATTCACTCCTCCTCACCCAGATTCGCTGAGTATGTGTTTGTATATGTGTACGTGCACCTGTACATGTACGTGTATGTGTATGTATATGTGTACGTGTACGTGTATGTGTATGTGTACATGTACGTGTACGTGTATGTGTATGTGTTTGTCTACTCTCTGAGTCATGTCTTATTCTAAGTTTGCCTTATTAGCAAATCTGCTGTTTTCAGCAGAATGGGTTAATATGTGTACATGTACATGTATGTGTATGTATATGTGTATGTGTATGTGTACGTGTATGTGTATGTGTATGTGTTTGTCTACTCTCTGCATCATGTCTCATTCTAACTTTGCCTTATTAGCAAATCTGCTGTTTTCAGCAGAATGGGTTAATAGACTCTTAGCCCTCTGCAGATTCACAAAGGAGTCTCTCTTGGATGTTACCTCCTGAGTTCTCTGGCCTATCCCTGGTGTGTCCTCACTGACGAGGTTATTCCTCAGCCTATCCACAATGGAATTCCTTGAACCCAAGCAATGACGAGAGCTGGCAGCCTTAACCTGTGCACAGTATCTTTGCCTTGACTTACATTTTGATAAGAAGTATGTCTACTTGGAGATCTTGATAAGGTAAATGTTATCTTGAACTCCTGGCCTAAATATAGCTGCCTGAGTATTCAGGATTGCAGGCATGAGCCACTGCACCCAAGTATGAGGTAGATATTATCAAGAACACTTCTTCACTTAGAAATATGAAAAGTTATTAGGTATCTGCCTGTTCTCGTAAGTGAGAGTTGAACAATGAGAACACATGGACACAGGGAGAAGTACATCACACACTGGGGCCTGTTGGGGGTGGGGGGCTAGGGGAGGGATAACATTAGGAGAAATACCTAATGTAGATGATGAGTTGATGAGTGCAGCAAACTACCATGGCATGTATATACCCATGTAACACACCTGCATGTTCTGCACATGTATCCCAGAACTTGAAGTATAATAATAAAAAAAGAAATTATTACATGTCAATGATATACCAGGCCCCATGTAAGATACTGGTGGTGTGTTTCATAGAGATCCAGAGACCAGTCATTTCTTTTTGTCTTTATTTTATCATTCTATCTTCTTACCTATCCTCTCTCCCATTTCTGAATGGGTTTGTGATGATTTATAATGAGCACACACAACAAACAAATGGAGAATGAGAAATTCAGTCATGACCAGAGGAGGCATTAATAAGAGTAGGGATTCAAGAAAATTTTTTTGGCCCTGTGGTGTGGGTCACACCTGTAATCCCAGCACTTTGGGAGGCTGAGGCAGGCAAATCACTTGAGTACAGGAGTTTGAGACCAGCACAGGCAACATGGCCAAACCCTGTCACTACAAAAATACAAAAATTAGCCATATGTGGTGGTGCACACCTATAGTCCCAGCTACTTGGGGGTAAAGCGGGGGGATTGCTTGAGCCCAGCAGGTGAGGCTTCAGTGAGCTGAGATCGCACCACTACACTCTAGCCTGAGTGACAGAAAGACCCTTCTCAAAACAAACAAACAACAAACAAACAAATAAAAAAGAAAATAGCAAGAAAGAAAAAGAAAAAAACTTTCAGGCCGTAAAGGCCTATGTGATTATTATACTTGTGCTGACATTGAGCTTTGGGTTTTCTGGCAATCAAAGCAAGTAGAAAGACCTATTGCTCCTTTTCAGAAAGAAAACAGGATTTCAGTTCTTTGGGGAAGACAAAACGATTTGTTTTTAGAACTAAGTTCTGAAAAGCATTTTCAATGTGGTGCTTTATATAAGGGGCACTGAACAAGATAATAGACAATACGCTTGACTTCTTCTAAATAGCAAGCCCAGGAATAGATTCTATGTGATGGCTGCTTGTGGTGTTTTTAGATAATAGTGATATAACCTTAAAATGCATCTCAATGGATGCGATTATATGAGGACTTAGCTCTGATGAAATGACGCTGTCTAGACAAGATGAATTTTATCTATCCAAAGGTTTGGATCATCCCTAGTACCAGTCCAAGAAAAGGAGGTGAACAAATCTAGTTTTTCCTTGGGAAGAGTTCCTCTTCACTAAGCTGTTTGAGTGCCCTTTCCTGGCTCAATGTAGTTGTCAGTTTTTTGTTTAATTTTGACATCTTGCTCTCAGCTAGCTCTTATTATCATTCTCATAGCAGTCATAAGAGCCATTGGATCCATAAGAGTTAAGAGTTTTGGAATTGCTGAGTTTTAAAAAGTTTAAAATTCTTGTAAAAAAAAATCGTTGGACTCTTCAGAGTCTTTTATATGCTAATATATATTGTGATACTGTAAGACAGAAAAATAATGTTTAGTATTTCTTCATTATATTTGATCATGGAACCCCTTAGTCATGTAACAGACATCAGATGGGAAATAGTGTTCAAAGTTTTTCTTTGATAATGAGTTTATGTAGACATTAAAAGACCCCCTGCAGGGATATTGGCACTTTAGTATAGGATTAATGATGGTCAATAAATGTTTAAAATTGAAAACAATGAATTTTTAGTAAAGCATCCTTGGTGCCCTGGCAAGTAGATAAAATATATTTGGGCAGGTGTACCTTTCTAGAATCCTTATGCCATACCATGTATTTATAAGACCAGCCCTCACAATCTTGGTCATGGCCTGAAAGTATTTCTTTATCTATGAAATCAAGATTGTATTCTTCAGCCTAATCTTTGAATTTCAACTGAATAAAATAGTCAATCAAAGTACTGTTGAGACATTTGAAATATAATAACTTTAAACTACCACTTAAAAATAGAGCATAATAATCTTTGGGCAAAATTTATAAAGAATATACTAGATAATGGCTTTCAAAATGTACATTAGGAGAGAGGAGAAGATGGCGCTATAGGAGCAACTCAGGATTGCAGCTCCCAGTGAAAGCACAGAGGGTGAGTGGACACCACATTTCCAGACGATCTTTATTGCCCACAGACCAGGAGATTCCCAGGTGTAGGAGCCCCACGGGCCGCCAACGCGGCTGTTTGGGCCAGTGAGGCTGTTTGGGCTGGAGCGACTTTTTTGGCCGGTGCCACAGCACAGTGGCACTCCATAAAAAATACATGGGTCTGGTTGCCCTGTTAAACCGGCAATTTGAGATTTGGGAAGGCAGATTAGCACCTTCATCTGATTACACGGGACTTAAACAGTAAGCCAGGCCAGGAGAGTCCCGGGCAGTGATGTTGTTTCAGCTGGCTCAGTGGGTCACCGCATGGGAAATCACACAGATCCTGGCGCCCTTTCAGCAGGCAACTGGAACACCTGGGAGAGAGTAAACCATTCAACTTAAAAAAAAAATGCTCTGAGGCAGGGAGCCAGGTGATCAGGCTCTGAGAGTCCCATGCCCACAAAAACAAACAAAACAGCAATTGGAAATGCTTGGGGTTGAGAGTTTCGTGGCAAGTGCAGCTGAACCCAGGATGGTGCAGCTCAGTGGGGGAGGGGCGTCCGCCATTACTGAGGCACTCCACCCCCATGGAGGAACTCTGCCATTGCTGACGCAGCCTGCTGTTGCCGAGGCAACCCACCGCAACAGAGAGAGTCCGCCATTACAGAGGCGGGCCACAATCACCATGGCAGTTCTAACCACACCCATATAAAAAGGACTACAGGGAATTTCACACGGCAGCAGGGCAGAGCCCATGACAGCAGGGCGGAGCCCATGGCAGCAGGGTGGAGCCCAGAGCAGCTCAGCATAGCCTCTGCAACCAGGCAGTGACTAGACTGCCTCCTTGCTGGGCAGGACAGTGCAACAGATACTCATAAATAAAGCCCTAACTCTCCGGGACAGAACATGTGAGGGAAAAAAGGGGCTTTATGAGTTCTGCTGCAGCAGACTGAAACGTACCTGCCTAGCAGCGCTGAATGAACAATGGAGCTCACAGCTGAGCGCTTGAGCTCCTATAAAGTACAGACTGTCTCCTCAAGCAGCTCCCTGACCCCTGTATATCCAAAGAGTCACCTCAAAAAGGACTGATCAGACTGACATTTGGTGGGCCTCATTCTGGGAAAAAGATAGCAGAAGAAGAAACTGGTAGCAACCCTCACTATTCCGCAGCTGCTATAGGTGTTCCCCAGGCAAGGGGGGCCTGGAGTGGACCTCAGCAGTCCTACAGCAGAGGGGCCAGACTGTTAAAAGGAAAACTAAGAAACAGAAATATTTCGTCATCGACAATCTGGACATCCACTCAGAGACCCAATTGGAAAGTCAGCAACTACTGAGATGACAGGTGGATAAATCCACAACGATGGGAAGAAACCAGTGCAAAAAGGAGGAAAACACCCGAAACTGGAATACCTCGCCTCCTAAAAGGGACCACAACCCCTCTCCAGCAAGGGAACAAAGCTGGACATATAATGAGTGTGATGAAATGACAGAATCAGACTTCAGAAGGTGGGTAATGAGAAACTTCCATGAGCTAAAAGAACACGTTCTAACTCAATGCAACGAAACTAAAAACTTTGAAAAAAGATTTGAGGAAATGATAACAAGAATGGACAACTTAGAGAGGAATATGAGTGAATTGATGGAGCTGAAAAACAAAACACGAGAACTTCGTGAAGCATGCACAAGTCTCAACAGCCGAATTGACCAAGCAGAAGAAAGGATATCAGAGGTCAAAGATCAACTCAATGAAATAAAACAAGAAGGCAAGATTAGAGAAAAAAGCGCAAAAAGGAATGACAAAGTCTCCAAGAAATGTGGGAGTATGTGAAGAGACCTAATCTATGTTTGATAGGTGGACCTGAATGTGACGAAGAGAATGAATCCAAGCTGGAAAATACTCTTCAGCATACTATCCAGGAAAATTTCCTCAACCTGGCAAGGCAGGCCAATATTCAAGTTCAGGAAGTACAGAGAACACGACAAAGCTATTCCGCAAGAAGAGCAACCCCAAGGCACATAATCGTCAGATTCACCATGGGTGAAATGAAGGAGAAAATGCTAATGGCAGCCAGAGAGAAAGGTCGGGTCACCCACAAACAGAAGCCCATCAGACTCACAGCAGATCTCTTGGAAGAAACCCTATGAGCCAGAAGAGAGTGGGGGCCAATATTCAACATCCTTAAAGAAAAGAACTTTCAACCCAGAATTTCATATCCAGCCAAACTGAGCTTCATAAGTGAAGGAAAAATAAAATCTTTTATGAACAAGGAAGTACTCAGAGATTTTGTCACCACCAGGCCTGCTTTACAAGAGCTCCTGAAAGAGGCACTACACATAGAAAGGAACAACCACTACCAGCCATTCCAAAAACATACCAAATGCTAAAGAGCATCAACAAAATGAAGAATCTGCATCAACTAATGGGCAAAACAGCCAGCTAGCATCAAAATGGCAGTGTCAAATTCACACATAACAATATTAACCCTAAATGTAAATGGGCTAAATGAACCAATCAAAAGACACAGACTGGCAAATTGGATAAAAATCCAAAACCCATCAGTGTGCTGTATCCAGGAAACCCATCTCATATGCAAGGATACACAAAGGCTCAAAATAAAGGTATGGAGGAAGACTTACCAAGCAAATGGAGAGCAAGAAAAAGCAGGAGTTGCAATTCTCATCTCTGATAAAATAGACTTTAAAGCAACAGAGATCAAAAGAGACAAAGCAGGACATTACATAATGGTAAAAGGATCGATACAACAAGAAGAGCTAACAATCCTAAATATATATGGACCCAATACAGGAGCACCCATATATATGAGAAAGTTCTTAATGACTTACAAAGAGACTTAGACTCCCACACAATAATAGTGGGAGACTTTAACACTCTACTATCAATATTTGACAGATCAACCAGACAGAAAATTAAGAAGGATATCCAGGTCTTGAACTCAGACCTGGAACAAGCAAACCTGATAGACATTTACAGAACTCTCCACCCCAAATCCACAGAATATACATTCTTCTCAGCACCACATCACACCTACTCTAAAATTGACCACATAATTGAAAGTAAAGCGCTTCTCAGCAAATGCAAAACAACAGAAATAATAACAAACAGTCTCTCAGACCATAGTGCAATCAAGTTAGAACTCAGAATTCAGAAACTAACTCAGAACCGCACAGCTTCATGGAAACTGAACAACTGGCTCTTGAATGTTGACAGGATAAACAATGAAATGAAGGCAGAAATAAAGAAGTTCTTCGAAACCAAGGAGAATGAAGACATAACATACCAGAATCTCTGGGACACATTTAAAGCAGTCTCTAGAGGAAAATATATAGCAATAAGTGCCCACATGAGTAGAGTGGAGAGATCCAAAATTGACACCCTATCATCAAAATTGAAAGAGCTAGAGGAGCAAGATCAAAAAAACTCAAAACCTAGCAGAAGACAAGAAATAACTAAGATCAGAGCAGAACTGAAGGAGACAGAGACACGAAAAACTCTTCAAAAAATCAATAAATCCAAGAGCTGGTTTTTGAAAAGATCAACAAAATAGACAGACCACTAGCCAGATTGATAAAAAAGAAAAGAGAGAATAACCAAATAGATGCAATAAAAAATGATAAAGGGGAAATCACCACAGATTCCACAGAAATTCAAACCATCATCAGAGAATATTACAAACAACTCTATGCACATAAACTAGTAAACCTGGAAGAAATAGGTAAATTCCTGGATGCTTGTGTCCTCCCAAGCCTAAACAAGGAGGAAGCCAAAACTATGAATAGACCAATAACAAGTTCTGAAGTTGAGGCAGCAATTAAGAGCCTACCTCACAAAAAAAGCCCAGGTCCAGATGGGTTCACAGCCAAATTCTCCCAGACACAAAGAGGAGCTGGTACCATTCCTTTTGAAACTATTCCAAATAATTTAAAAAGAGGGAATCCTTCCCAAATCATTTTATGAGACCAACATCATCCTGATACCAAATCCCGGCAGAGACTCAACAAGAAAAGAAAACTTCAGGCCAATATTTATGATGAACTTGGACTCAAAAATCTTCAATAAAATACTGGTAAGCCGATTGCAACAGCACATCAAAAAGCTTATCCACCATGATCAAGTAGGATTCATCCCGGGGATGCAAGGCTGGTTCAACATAGGCAAGTCTATAAATGTAATTCACCACATAAACAGAACCAAAAACAAAAACCACATGATTATCTCAATTGATGCAGAGAAGGCATTTGACAATATTCAACAGCCCTTTATGCTAAAAACCCTCAATAAACTTGGTATTGATGGGACGTATCTCAAAATAATAGAAGCTATTTATGACAAACCAATAGCCAATATCATACTGAATGGGCAAAAACTGGAAGCATTCCCTTTGAAATCCGGCACTAGACAAGGATGCCCTCTTTGACCACTCCTATTAAATATAGTACTGGAAGTTCTAGCCAGAGCAATCAGGCAAGACAAAGAAATAGAGGGTATTCAAATAGGAAAGGTGGAAGGCAAATTGTCTCTCTTTGCAGACGACATGATAGTATACCTAGAAGACCCCATCGCCTCAGCCCAAAAGCTCCTGAAACTGATAAGCAACTTCAGCAAAGTCTCAGGATACAAAATCAATGTGCAAAAATCACAAGCATTCCTATACACCAATAATGGGCTGAAAGAGAGCCAAATCAAGAACGAACTGCCATTCACAATTGCTACAAAGAGAATAAAATACCTAGGAATACAACTAACAAGGAATGTAAAGGACCTCTTCAAGGAGAACTATGAACCACTGCTCAACGAAATAAGAGAGGACACAAACAGATGGAGAAACATTCCATGTTCATGGTTAGGAAGAATCAATATCGTGAACATGGCCATATTGCCCAAAGTAATTTACAGACTCAATGCTATCCCCATCAAGCTACCAATGACCTTCTTCACAGAACTGGAAAAAACCGCATTAAGCTTCATATGAAACTAAAAGAGAGCCTGCATAGCCAAGTCAATTCTAAGCAAAAAGAACACAGCAGGAGGCATCACACTACCAGACTTCAAACTATACTACAAGGCTACAGTAATCACAACAGCATGGTACTGGTACCAAAACAGAGATATAGACCAATGGAACAGAACAGAGGCATTGGAGGCAACACAACATATCTACTACCATACAATCTTTGATAAACCTGATAAAAACAAGCAATGGGGAAAGGATTCCCTGTTTAATAAATGGTGTTGGGAAAACTGGCTAGCCATGTGCAGAAAGCAGAAACTGGACCCCTTCCTGACACCTTACACTAAAATTAACTCTAGAAGGATTAAAGGCTTAAACAAAAGACCTGGCACTATAAAAACCCTAGAAGAAAATCTAGGCAAAACCATTCAGGACATAGGCATAGGCAAGGACTTCATGACCAAAACACCAAAAGCATTGGCAACAAAAGCCAAAATAGACAAATGGGACCTAATCAAACTCCACAGCTTCTGCACGGCAAAAGAAACAGTCATTAGAGTGAATCAACAACCAACAGAATGGAAAAAAATTTTTGCAGTTTACCCATCTGACAAGGGCTAATATCCAGAATTTACAAAGAACTGAAACAGATTTGCAAGAAAAAAGCAAACAAGCCCATTCAAAAGTGGGCAAAGGATATGAACAGACACTTTACCAAAGAAGACGTACATGAGGCCAACAAACATATGAAAAAATGCTCATCATCACTGGTCATTAGAGAAATGCAAATCAAACTACATTGAGATACTATCTCACACCACTTAGAATGGCGATCATTAAAAAATCTGGAGACATTAGATGCTGGAGAGGATGTGGAGAAATAGGAACACTTTTACACTGCTGGTGGGAGTGTAAATTAGTTCAATCATTGTGGAAGACAGTGTGGGGATTCCTCAAGGACCTAGAAATAGAAATTCCATTTGACCCAGCAATCCCATTACTGGGTATATATCCAAAGGAGTATAAATAGTTCTACTATTAGGACACATGCACATGAATGTTCATTGCAGCACAGTTTACAATAGCAAAGACCTGGAACCAACCCAACTGCCCATCAATGATAGGCTGGACAGGGAAAATGTGGCACATATACACCATGGAATATTATGCAGCAATCAAAAATAGTGAATTCATGTCCTTTGTAGTGACATGGATGAATCTGGAGAACATCATTCTCAGCAAACTGACACAAGAACAGAAAATGAAATACCACATGTTCTCACTCATAGGCGGGTGATGAACAATGAGAACACATGGTCACAGGGAGGGGAGCACTACACACTGGGGTCTATTGGGGGAAATAGGGGAGGGACAGCGGAGTGGGGGAGCTGGAAAGGGATAGCCTGGGGAGAAATGCCAGATGTGGGTGAAGGGGAGGAAAGCAGCAAATTACACTGCCACGTGTGTACCTTTGCAACTATCTTGCACGTTCTGGACATGTACCCCAAAACTTAAAATGCAATAAAAATGTACATTACTGTCACTGTAACACAAAATAATGTGAATAAACGATAGCAAAGGCATTTTAAAACAAAATAGTTACTTAGTGTCATTGAGCATGGTGTAATTCTTTAAAGGCAGACATTGTTTAAGACCTTGAGACTGGATCGAGTGAAAAGGGGTTCCCTCTTTTACATCTTAGAAATAAATATTTGTAACCATCTCGAGTCTATTTTCTGGATTAAAGAGAAGAACAATAATCATACAAATTTATCTTTGAAATGTCACTTCTAACATTTGCTAGTTGAACAATACTATAGCTTCCTCCATTACACTATCAAATATATTCTCTCTAAAAATATAATTTTAACATCTTGAAACAAATGTAGTTTCTGTTTTGTAAGCTAAAACATTAGTCACCACAGAATGGAATTCTGTCTGAAGATTAGGTTTCTCTATTATGCTCCAGTAAGACTAAACTGAGCATTCTTAACTCTTCTGCTCGTCTGTGTGTTTGGCTTATTATTATGTTTACCTGCAGGGAATTCTTCCACAAGATGAACTCTTATTCATCCTCTAAAACCCAACATGGCTTCCTTTTCCAAGAACGCTTCTTATCTTCCTTCCATTTTATCCATCTCTCCTTTGTGCTACCTGCTGCTTATATCTATTTCTATTTTTCCATTTATTTTATGGAAAAAATTCCGTGAGAATATGAAACTATGTCCTTAGAGTATGAGTTCAAGGGAGACATGAACTACTTCTAATTCATCTCTGTCTTTTGGGGATAGAGTATATAACACTACAATATAGAACTGCACAAAATATGCTCCCTCTTACTTGCTATAGTTGACTGCATCTAGCTCTGCATATCCCAGTTCTGCTGGTGGAAGCATGAATGTGGTAGAAAACACTTAGCTTATCTATGAGAGGTAACAGCCTTTTCTGGTTTAACAAAAATTTTCTTGTGATTAATTAGTCTTTAGATGAGTGGTGGAATGAAATATTATTTCAAAGTTCAAACTTTCTATCAAGACTGTCTCCCCACTTCTCACAAGCTCTCCCCTCTCCTCTTTCCCCCAAGATGGCATATTTGTTCCAAGAGAAGATTGGATTAATTCAGTATACAGTAGTGTTCTTGTGTTGGGCTGCCTTCTTGACACATTGCTGAGGAATGATTAACCTGTTCACTGCCTGGTTCCCTTGGTTTGATGTTCACTAAATCATAGATAATCCCACCAATCTCTTTGGGCTTCTTGCTTGGACCGCCTCTTGATGTGATAGTCGTTTCAGTTTAGGATTTCCAGGGTTCTATGTTCTATGGTTTCATTCTTTCAGTACCAGATCCTACAGATTTCTCAACATCAAGTCTCTCAAGTTCCTCATCTTGGGTCATGAGAACTCCAAGATCTCTTACATGCCAAATGTTGTTCGTAAGGAATATGCTGCTCACTACCATCTGTTTGTGTCTAATCTTTCACATCCACTTTATAATTGATTCAGCGGAGAAAGGAGAACAATGCTGGTTCTGATCCTCTCTGTCAAATAATCTAGTCTCTATCAAGGGTTCTGTCATTTTTTTTCTTTATTGGAATTTGAGTTTGGGAAACCAAGTTCCTTCTCAAAGACTCAGGCTATTTTCTCATCCTAGTGAAATTCCTTCCAGATAAAATTTCTTTCTTTTTTGCTGAATTAGATGAATGCCATTTACATTGAATCCTTACTTTATCCTAGAGCTTTTAGTAAAACTCTGTGATTCACGTCAAGTCATTTGGGTTTGGCTCCTGACATGAAAATGAAGCTTTTACAGTTTAAAGACCACCTTTCTTTATCAAAATAGCCTGGCTTGCAAGACTAATGCCTCACTGTGGACTCAAACAAAAACTCAGGAAGTTTTTTTTTGGTAGTCAAAAGTTGAATACTAGATATATCCTTCTTTTTTTGCATTCTTCCTTTAATGTGTAAATTCACACAACTAGCAAGAAGAAGATTGATATTTTTATCACCAGTCCCCTAATGTTGACTTGGGTTTTTCTCCTTTGTCAAACCTATTCCTTTTCTGCCTCTCAGTATACTTTGTTATTCTGCTATAGTTGGCTCTATATGGTTATGTCATATTGACTGAGTTGCCCCAGTCATGCTGTTTGTGCTCAGTACCTGCAGAAAAGATATTTCTTTGTATTTCTTTTTCCTTTTCTGTTCAGAGCTAAACAACTTCAGCTTCCTTGCAGATATGTGGGACTATGTGTCTAAGTTCTGGCCAGGGAATATGTGTGGAAATGACATACCCCACTTCCAAGGCTGCCCTCTAACATTTCTTTTGTAGTCCTCCACAAGCTTTTTTAATAGTTTGTCAGTTATCCAGAGAGAGAGAAGAGTCACTGAAGGAAGGACCCTGGGGTCCTAGGGGATGACAGTTCTACTAGATCAACTTGTGGGTCTGTTTATTATTCACTGACCTTTAATTAAAATTTAGAATCTCTTTTAATTGTGAATATAGTCTTAACTTGAAGAGTATTTCCAGTATCTCTTACTTTGCCATGTATAGAATTATAGATTTTTTATATTGCATTACAGGTATCTCAAAATATTAATTACGTTCATTTCTATGTTGACATTGAACTTGTTACTATTAGACCTGCCACTGAATCTTGTTATTTAATGTATTAAAAACAAATACACACTTAGCTTATTCCAAGTTTGAAAGATATTTTTAGGGCTGAGTGCAATGGCTTACACCTGTAATTTTAGCAGGAGGCTGAGGGAGGAGGATTGCTTGAGACCAGGAGTTTGAGACTAGCCTAAGTAACATAGTGAGACATAGTCTCTACAAAAAATTTAAAACTAGCTGGGCATGGTGGAGTGTGCCTGTAGTCTTAGCTACTCAGGAGGCTGAGGCAGGAGGATCACTTGAACCCAACAGTTAGAGGCTGTGGTGAGTAATGATTGTGCTACTATGCCACAGAACAAGACCTTATCTCTTAAGGAGAAGTATATATAAAATTTTATTTAAATATACTTGCTTTCTTTTTTATCTTATATATTTTATCCGTGGTTTTTTTTCACCTGATTTTTGGCCCTTTTTGCTGTCTCTAGGCACATCTGGTAATTTTTGATTAAGTGGTGGATATTACCATGGTATTTTTGGTTAAATGCAGAAGGAAAGCCATATAAGAAAGTTTCTGGGCCAGGATGTATACTTTAAATACATTATACTGTTTCACCCTTTTACTCTATTCGTGTTTCTCAATTTGGCTTTATTAAAAGGATTAAACCCTAGAGAAAATGAAATCATTGAGTGACTATTTTCCATAGGTGGTCTTTAGCTGGCATCATTTTAGATGCACAGGGACTCAGTGAATTCATTATACATATAATAGTTGTCTCATGGCATTGAGTTTAATTCTCTCTCAGAACCCTGGTTGAGAAAGGCTGCTCTGGATGACAGGAAAATTTTAAGACACAGGGCAGCTTCAATAAGTCTGATCTCTGCAAAGGAGTGACCAGTCAGAAAATTATTGCCTTAAGACAGTTTAGGGGAATCAACAAAAATGGAGTCGATTTGCCATTCTTATTGGTGGAAAGAGGGCATTTGGTAGCCTCTGTTGGGCTGTTATCAAGCCTCTAGAAAATGGTGGTCTCATCAGCTCAGAATTTTGATCTAGAATCACTGAAAAAGCAAAAATTAAAGAAAGAAAATGGGCTTTCAGCTGTGGCACTTTGATAACCTCAAGGCTGTTTGGAATTTGTGCCTTCAAGAAATATTAGGGAGACATTGTCAAGTTTTTTTATAATAATTTCTATTATTAGTTCACAGTAAAAACTGCTGTCAAGGTTGGCCAGTGTGATTGCTTACACATCATTGCCTAATCCTTGAGGGAAGTAAATGAATGTGACATTTTTCTTTGTACCTCTTCCATAAAAACACTACCTGTGAACGAATAGAATCTGATAGGTAGTGTGCAGAAACTAAAGTAGTGAATAATATTCATTACTCTCAGAGATTATTCAGCTTGGCATTATTTGCTTTTCCTCTTCTGCTGAAAATCTCTAAAAATTTTTGAGACATTATGAATATAAAAAATTATAACCTAAGGATTCCCAGAAGGTTGAATTACTTGCTGAAACACGAACAGCAGGTGTTTAGAGACTATGTGGCATCAAAGGCCATTTTCTCTCAGCTGAAGCATTCTTTTCACATGGAGGTATCAACTGCTATCAAGATTCAGATTAAAAAATGCTGAGGCAGTCTCTTATTTTTCTATCCCATCTCTGTATTTGAGTTTGTTTCATTTTTAGGTTATTTTAGTCATTTTATCTTTTGGTAATGAACAAAATATTATTTATTGTTATTATTTTTGATATTCTTTGGACTTAATCACTTGTAGACAAATTAAAAATACTTATTATACAATTTTTAGTTAGTAGTTTTCTGATTACTCCCTTTCTGAAGTTATATAGGGATTATAGGCATTAACATTTAATTTAGCACTAAATTATATCTTATTTCTTCTCTAAATAATTTTTTAAATGTGTATGTATGGGTATGATGGTTAGTTTTATGTGTCACTTTGACTGGGTTACAAGTGCTCTGACATTCAGCCAAACATTATTTTGGGTGTGTCTTTGCAGGTGTTTCTGAGTGAGATTAACCAGACTGGTAAAGTGAGTCAAGCAGATGGCCCTCTCTAATGTAGGTGTTGCTCAGCGAATCAGATGAAGATCTGAATACAACAAAAGGCTGAGTGAGAGGGAACTCCTGCCTGGCTGCTTTAAGCTGAAACATTGGCTCTCTCTAGGTCTTGAGCCTGCCAACCTTCAGACTGGAACAGGCACTACTGACTCTTCTGGGTCTCCAGCTTACTGACTGAAGAACTTGGGATATAGCCTTCATAATGAAATGAGTCAATTTTTGAGAGAGAGAGTGACAGAGAAACTTTCATCCCATTGGTTCTGTTTTTCTGCTGTATTTCTATAGAACTCTTACTAATAGAGTAGATCATACTTTTTTTTTTTTTTTTTTTTTTGAGAAGAGTCTCTCTCTGTCGCCAGGATGGAGTGCAATGGTGTGATCTTGGCTCACTGCAACCTCTGCCTCTCGGATTCAAGCAATTCTTCTGCCTTAGCCTCCGAAGTAGCTGGGCCTACAGGCATGCACCAGCACATCCAGCTAATTTTTGTATTTTTAGTAGAGACAAGGTTTCACCATCTTGGCCAGGATGGTCTCGATCTCTTGACCTCGTGATCCACTCACCTTTTTTGACATTAATTTTGTATATCCATAGTACACGGTACATCATGAGTATGTTAGACACTTAAAATAGACTTTAGAAGCAGAGTGTTCCTTGATCAAATGATTCATAAGACTAAAGTCAGTTACTCTGACATAAAAAGTGACTACACATTTGCTAAATCCTTGAGTGCAGGTACTATTGCACTTGTTGGTTTTGAAATAGGTGGAAATAAGTATTGATCTTCATTAGGTGGTATTCTGAGTCACTGTAATTGAATGATGAATTGTAATTACAGCACATAATACAGCATGATTTTCACAATAAAAGGTACTATTTAAATGACAGGTTAAACTCATTTACTATAGTCAAAAGCCCATGTATATATTCTGAAAATTCATGATACTGTAAATGACAGAAGAAAGGTTCTATTTATCAATGCTACCATAAGATCTGTAAACCAGTTAGAGCATGTCATCTTTCCTGTGGCAATTAGTGCTTTTGATCCAAGTCAGGGCATGCATTTAGAGTTGTTTTTAAAGTGTGGTGATGAATATCTTGTCTGCTTTCACCTATAACCCTTGAGATGGATATGTAGGAAGACTAATTGAGATAAAAGTTTAAATGCATTGTTATAAAACAGAGTGAAACTATACCTGATTCATTTTCTTTTTTTTTTTTCTGTTGTAAAGTTCTTTTTTTTTTTACTTTTTTATTGGATTTTAGGTTTGGGGTACATGAGCAGAGCATGCAAGACAGTTGCGTAGGTACACACATGGCAGTGTGCTTTGCTTTTCTTCTCCCCTTCACCCACGTTTGGCATTTCTCCCCAGGCTATCCCTCCCCACCTCCCCCTCCCACTGGCCCTCCCCTTTTTCCCCCAATAGACCCCAGTGTTTAGTACTCCCCTTTCTGTGTCCATGTGTTCTCATTTTTCATCACCCGCCTATGAGTGAGAATATGCGGTGTTTCATTTTCTGTTCTTGTGTCAGTTTGCTGAGGATGATGTTCTCCAGATTCATCCATGTCCCTACAAATGACACAAACTCTTCATTTCTGATTGCTGCATAATATTCCATGGTGTATATGTGCCACATTTTTCCAATCCAGTCTATTATCAATGGGCAATTGGGTTGATTCCAGGTCTTTGCTATTGTAAACAGTGCTGCAATGAACATTCGTGTACATGTGTCCTTATAGTAGAAGGATTTATAGTCTTTTGGATATATACCCAGTAATGGGATTGCTGGGTCAAATGGAATTTCTATTTCTAAGGCCTTGAGGAATCGGCACACCGTCTTCCACAATGGTTGAACTAATTTACACTCCCACCAGCAGTGTAAAAGTGTTTCTTTTTCTCCACATCCCCTCCAGAATCTGTTGTCTCCAGATTTTTTAATGATCGCCATTCTAACTGGCGTGAGATGGTATCTCAATGTGGTTTTGATTTGCATCTCTCTGATGACCAGTGACGATGAGCATTTTTTCATATGATTGTTGGCCTCATATATGTCTTCTTTCGTAAAGTATCTGTTCATATCCTTTGCCCACTTTTGAATGGGCTTGTTTGTTTTTTTCCTGTAAATCCGTTTGAGTTCTTTGTAAATTCTGGATATCAGCCCTTTGTCAGATGGGTAGACTGCGAAAATTTTTTCCCATTCTGTTGGTTGCCGATCCACTCTAGTGACTGTTTCTTTTGCCGTGCAGAAGCTGTGGAGTTTCATTAGGTCCCATTTGTCTATTTTGGCTTTTGTTGCCAATGCTTTTGGTGTTTTGTTCATGAAGTCCTTGCCTACTCCTATGTCCTGGATGGTTTTGCCTAGATTTCCTTCTAGGGTTTTTATGGTGCCAGGTCTTATGTTTAAGTCTTTAATCCATCTGGAGTTAATTTTAGTGTAAGGTGTCAGGAAGGGGTCCAGTTTCTGCTTTCTGCACATGGCTAGCCAGTTTTTTCAACACCATTTGTTAAACATGGAATCCTTTCCCCATTGCTTGTTTTTGTCAGGTTTATCAAAGATTGTATAGTTGTATGTATGTTGTGTTGCCTCTGGTGCCTCTGTTTTGTTCCATTGGTCTATATCTCTGTTTTGGTACCAGTACCATGCTGTTCTGATTACTGTAGCCTTGTAGTATAGTTTGAAATCCGGTAGTGTGATGCCCCCCGCTGTGTTCTTTTTGCTTAGAATTGACTTGGCTATGCGGGCTCTCTTTTGGTTCCATATGAAGTTCATGGTGGTTTTTTCCAGTTCTATGAAGAAAGTCAATGGTAGCTTGATGGGGATAGCATTGATTCTGTAAATTACTTTGGGCAGTATAGCCATTTTCACGATATTAATTCTTCCTAACCATGAACATGGAATGTTTCTCCATCTGTTTGTGTCCTCTCTGATTTCGTTGAGCAGTGGTTTGTAGTTCTCCTTGAAGAGGTCTCTTACGTTCCTTGTGAGTTGTATTCCAAGGTATTTTATTCTTTTTGTAGCAATTGTGAATGGCAGTTCGTTCTTGATTTGGCTTTCTTTAAGTCTGTTATTGGTGTAGACGAACGCTTGTGATTTTTGCACATTGATTTTATATCCTGAGAATTTGCTGAAGTTGCTTATCAGTTTCAGGAGTTTTTGGGCTGAGGCAATGGGGTCTTCTAGGTATACTATCATGTCGTCTGCAAATAGAGACAATTTGGCTTCCACCTTTCCTATTTGAATACCCTTTATTTCTTTTTCTTGCCTGATTGCTCTGGCTAGAACTTCCAGTACTATATTGAATAGGAGTGGTGAAAGAGGGCATCCTTTTCTAGTGCCAGATTTCAAAGGGAATGCTTCCAGTTTTTGCCCATTCAGTATGATATTGGCTGTTGGTTTGTCATAAATAGCTTTTATTACTTTGAGATACATGCCATTGATACCGAGTTTAATGAGGGTTTTTAGCATAAAGGACTGTTGAATTTTGTCGAATGCCTTCTCTGCGTCAATTGAGATAATCATGTGGTTTTTGTTTTTGGTTCTGTTTATGTGGTGAATTACATTGATAGACTTGCGTATGTTGAACCAGCCTTGCATCCCCGGGATGAATCCTACATGATTATGATGAATAAGTTTTTTGATTTCCTGTTTCAATCGGCTTGCAAATATTTTATTGAAGATTTTTGCATCTATGTTCATCATGGATATTGGCCTGAAGTTTTCTTTTCTCGTTGGGTCTCTGCCGGGTTTTGGTATCAGGATGATGTTGGTCTCATAAAATGATTTGGGAAGGGTTCCCTCTTTTTGGATTGTTTGAAATAGTTTTAGAAGGAATGGTACCAGCTCCTCCTTGTGTGTCTGGTAGAATTCGGCTGTGAACCCGTCTGGACCTGGGCTTTTTTTGTGTGGTAGGCTCTTAATTGCTGCCTCAACTTCAGACCTTGTTATTGGTCTATTCATAGTTTTGGCTTCCTCCTGGTTTAGGCTTGGGAGGACACAGGAGTCCAGGAATTTATCCATTTCTTCCAGGTTTACTAGTTTATGTGCATAGAGTTGTTTGTAATATTCTCTGATGATGGTTTGAATTTCTGTGGAATCTGTGGTGATTTCCCCTTTATCATTTTTTATTGCATCTATTTGGTTGTTCTCTCTTTTCTTTTTAATCAATCTGGCTAGTGGTCTGTCTATTTTGTTGATCTTTTCAAAAAACCAGCTCTTGGATTTATTGATTTTTTGAAGGGTTTTTCGTGTCTCAATCTCCTTCAACTCAGCTCTGATCTTACTTATTTCTTGTCTTCTGCTGGGTTTTGAGTTTTTTTGATCTTGCTCCTCTAGCTCTTTCAATTTTGATGATAGGGTGTCAATTTTGGATCTCTCCATTCTCCTCATATGGGCACTTATTGCTATATACTTTCCTCTAGAGACTGCTTTAAATGTGTCCCAGAGGTTCTGGCACGTTGTGTCTTCGTTCTCATTGGTTTCGAAGAACTTCTTTATTTCTGCCTTCATTTCGTTGTTTACCCAGTCAACATTCAAGAGCCTGTTGTTCAGTTTCCATGAAGCTGTGCGGTTCTTGGTCGGTTTCTGAATTCTGAGTTCTCTTTGTCTGAGAGGCTGTTTGTTATGATTTCAGTTGTTTTGCATTTGTTGAGCAGTGCTTTACTTCCAATTATGTGGTCAATTTTAGAGTAGGTGTGATGTGGTGCTGAGAAGAATGTGTATTCTGTGGATTTGGGGTGGAGAATTCTGTAAATGTCTATCAGGTTTGCTTGCTCCAGGTCTTAGTTCAAGCCCTGGATATCCTTGTTGATTTTCTGTCTGGTTGATCTGTCTAATATTGACAGTGGAGTGTTAAAGTCTCCCACTATTATTGTGTTGGAGTCTAAGTCCTTTTGTAAATCATTAAGAACTTGCCTTATGTATCTGGGTGCTCCTGCATTGGGTCCATATATGTTTAGGATCATTAGCTCTTCTTGTTGTATCGATCCTTTTACCATTATGTAATTGCCTTCTTTGTGTCTTTTGATCTTTGTTGCTTTAAAGTCTATTTTATCAGAGATGAGAATTGCAACTCCTGCTTTTTTTTGCTTTCCATTTGTTTGGTAAATCTTCCTCCATCCCTTTATTTTGAGCCTTTGTGTATCCTTGCATGTGAGATGGGTTTCCTGTATACAGCACATTGATGGGTTTTGGATTTTTATCCAATTTGCCAGTCTGTGTCTTTTGATTGGTGCATTTAGTCCATTTATATTTAGGGTTAATATTGTTATGTGTGAATTTGATCCTGCCATTTTGATGCTAAGTGGCTGTTTTGCCTGTTAGTTGTTGTAGATTCTTCATTATGTTGATGCTCTTTAGCATTCAGTGTGATTTTGGAATGGCTGGTACTGGTTTATCTTTTCTTTTTGTAGTGCCTCTTTTAGGAGCTCTTGTAAAGCAGGCCTGGTGGTGACAAAATCTCTGAGTACTTGCTTGTTCGCAAAGGATTTTATTTTTCCTTTGCTTCTGAAGCTTAGTTTGGCTGGATATGAAATTCTGGGTTGAAAGTTCTTTTCTTTAAGAATGTTGAATATTGGCCCCCACTCTCTTCTGGCTTGTAGTGTTTCTGCCGAGAGATCTGCTGTGAGTCTGATGGGCTTCCCTTTGTGGGTGACCCGACCTTTCTCTCTGGCTGCCCTTAGTATTCTCTCCTTTATTTCAACCCTGTTGAATCTGACGATTATGTGCCTTGGGGTTGCTCTTCTTGCGGAATATCTTTGTGGTGTTCTCTGAATTTCCTGCAATTGAGTGTTGGCCTGTCTTGCTAGGTGGGGGAAGTTTTCCTGGATGATGTCCTGAAGAGTATTTTCCAGCTTGGATTCATTCTCTTCGTCCCCTTCTGGTACACCTATCAAACATAGGTTAGGTCTTTTCACATAGTCCCACATTTCTTGGAGACTTTGTTCATTCCTTTTTGCGCTTTTTTCTCTAATCATGGTTTCTCGTTTAATTTCATTGAGTTCGTCTTCGACTTCAGATATTCTTTCTTCTGCTTGGTCAATTCGGCTATTGAAACTTGTGCATGCTACGTGAAGTTCTCGTATTGTGTTTTTCAGCTCCTTTAATTCATTCATATTCCTCTCTAAGTTATCCATTCTTGTTATCATTTCCTCGAATCTTTTTTCAAATCTTTTTTCAAGGTTCTTAGTTTCTTTGCATTGATTTAATACATGATCTTTTAGCTCACCAAAGTTTCTCATTATCCATCTTCTGAAGTCTAATTCCGTCATTTCGTCACAGTCATTCTCCGTCCAGCTTTGTTCCCTTGCTGGTGAGGAGTTTTGGTCCTTTCTAGGAGGCGAGGTGTTCTGGTTTCGGGTGTTTTCCTCCTTTTTGCGCTGGTTTCTTCCCATCTTTGTGGATTTGTCCGCTGGTCGTCTGCGTAGTTGCTGACTTTTCGATTGGGTCTCTGAGTGGACACCCAGAATGTTGATGATGAAATATTTCTGTTGCTTGGTTTTCCTTCTACCAGTCTAGCCCCTTCGCTGTACGACTGCTGAGATCCGCTCCAGGCCTTGCTTGTCTGGGGTGCACCTCTAGCAGTTGTGGCACAGCGAGGGATGCTACCAGTTTCTTTTTCTGCTATCTTTGTCCCAGGATGATGCCTGCCTAATGTCAGTCTTTTGGATATAGAGGGGTCAGGGAGCTGCTTCAGGAGACAGTTTATACTTTATAGGAGCTTGATTGCTGAGCTGTGAGCTCTGTTGTTCATTCAGGGCTGTTAGGCTGCTATGTTTGATTCTGCTGGAACAGAGCTCATTAAAAAAACGCTTTTTTTTCTCAAATGCTCTGTGTTGAGGGGTTTGGGCTTTATTTTTGGATGTCCTTTGAGGTCCTGCCCAGTTAGGACGCAGACTAGCCACTGTTTGCCTGCCGAGGCTCCGCCCTGCTGTTGTGAGGCTCACCCTGGCTCTGCTGTTCTGCTCTTCTCCGCCATGCCCTGCGGCGGAGTCTCTCTGTTGTAGCGTGTTTCTTCGGCAACGGCAGGGTGCGTCAGCGGTGGGTGTGTATCTCAGTAGGGACGTGTTGCCTCGGCAACGGCTGGCTGCGTCAGCAATGGGCGTGTATCTCAGTTGGGGCGGGTTGCCTCGGTAATGGTGGACGCCCCTCCCCCTCAGAGAGTCTCGGGCCATTTGCATGGGGCTTCTTTGAAATCGCGGTTCTGTTCGTCCCACTGGGCCACCCCTAATGCTCTGTCCCTGCTATCCCCTGGGCTGGCCCACTGTCGAAGTCTAGCTCAGTCTCAAGTCCAGCCCTCTCACGTCTCCAGTTGCCAGTTCGACGGGGCACCCGGACGAGCGCGCCCTGTGGGGAGTGCTGGGTAGGGCCGGCCGCCGCCACCCCGGCTGCCGGCTTTGCCAGGCGGAGTTTCTGTCTGGCGTACCGCATCTCCTCTTCACTTGGGAATTTCCCCGTTCTGTGGGCAACAAAGATCAGTCTGGAAATGCAGCTCAGACTCACCTCTCCACGGACACAGTGAGAGCTCCAATCCTGGGTTGTTCTCACAGCGCCATCTTGAGTCCTCCCTCACCTGATTCATTTTCAATTTTAAATCTGCAGTCTTGGCCTTATTGAATTGCGTAGTAACTGATTAATGGATTAAAGTTAGAAAATGTGCCAAACCATAAGCCAGAGACACAAGCAAGCAGAAAACTGCACTCTTATGAATGGACATCATTCTAGTCACTTCTGAGTGTGATGGCATGAGTATTCTCACATGAACCACAGTTGCAAACTCTTACATTTATTAAGACCAAACACGTGTAAACAGTCTTTACATGAACATTATGAACACAATTTATAAAAATAGATAATGTTTCTTTTCTCTTGAGATGTTTTAGCTGAGAAATCTGAGTAGGTAGAAACATTGAATTGCAAAATGCAACTCTCCTCTAAAGTACCTCATAGTCTAGATTTGCTATTTATGTAATTTTTACACATTTCAGAAAGTAGTTTTTCCATAATACCTTGCTGGATTGCTCATAGAAATATCAAAAAATACAACACATGCTAATGTTGCCCACTTGCTATTGAGCAGCGTGATAGACTTAGACTCCTGAGCTGCAACCTCTAGGTCAAAAGTTGATGCTATTTTAGGGTAGTAAGCACAGCATCCCTGTTGCCAGGAGAAAATGTATTTTCAGCTCTGCTCTTATTAGGTAGGTTTTCTTCCTCTTCAAATAAGGAAAATAAAATCCTCTTCATCACTTCAACGCAGGGTGGACTCAAAGTGGATACTCCCCAAGGGACACAGAGTACTCAGAATAGAGACAAATGGGGATGACATTTTGCAGATATATTGGAGAACAGTGAAGACAACCACTTTAGAAGAATAACTTTTTTTTTCTTTTGAGACAGAGTCTCACCCTGTTACCCAGGATGGAGTGCAGCAGCGTGATCTCAGCTCACTTCAATCTTGTGTCTTCCGGGTTTAAGCGAGACAGCCACCTGAGGAGCTGGAATTAAAGGCCTCGTTAAATTTTGTATTTTTAGTAGAGACGGGGTTTTGCCATGTTGGACAGGCTGGTTTTGAACTCCTGGCTTCAAGTGATCCACTCACCTCGACCTCTCAAAGTGCTGGGATTACAGGTGTGAACCACTGTGCCCAGCCTAGAGTAACTATTAAGAGTGGATATTAAATGGAACATTGCAAAAGCTCATGAGCAGATAGTAAGAATGACAACTTTGCTAGAAGGTAGTGACCTTTGGTACATACCTGTAATACCATGAATAGTGTGCGGCTTTAGCAGAAGAGATGCCAAAATTGGATAAAGATAGAGGCATATCTGGATTAAACTGGAATAGTGATGATTTTCTGAATCATCCTTGATGAAGGATTTTCACCACTTAATGAGGAATACTGGAAATTACAGTGATAATTTACCTGTATGTATGCCATTTATTGTTTGTATTCTGTACATAATTATGATTCATTAACTATTTTTTTTTTTTTTTGAGACGGAGTTTCGCTCTTGTTATCCAGGCTGGAGTTCAATGGCGTGATCACGGCTCACCGCAACCTCCGCCTCCTGGGTTCAGGCAGTTCTCCTGCCTCAGCCTCCTAAGTAGCTGGGATTTTTAGTAGAGACGGGGTTTCACCACGTTGACGAGGATGGTCTTCATCGCTTGACCTTGTGATCCACCCGCCTCGGCCTCCCAAAGTGCTGGGATTACAGGTGTGAGCCACCACGCCCGGCCCTCATGACTGCTTTCTTAAAACTTTTTCTGATATTTAGTTTCTTCCTAATTTAATTTTGCTCCATCCTCTTGTCTATTTGTCCTCCTTGAGAAAGAAAGAGTTTGCGAGTGAGAGGGAGAGACATGGTCTTTGGTTTCAAGATTTACATGTACGATTTTCTGAGCTAGCTCTTCTCAGGAGGAGTTATTCCTTCTGTTTGTTTTTTAACTAAGTGTCTCCAAATCTTTATGAAATAAGATACTGGCTGTAGCCAAGATGCTAGTGCTCACCAGCATCTGTATTCTCTTCTTTATCATGAGGCCCCAGGTAGACCACACTTTCTAGGCTCCCTTGTAGATAGGTGTAGCCATGTGAGAGTTCTGGGAAATGGCAGGTAAGTAGAAATAATGGGGCCATTTTCAGACTGACACATGGAGAACCTCCCATGTGTAATTCTTTTAAGCTCTTGGCTTATTAGAGAGGATTCTGGGACACCAAAGGAGAATGAAGGAAGGACCTCTGGTGGGAAGGACCCTAGGCCCCCAAACTGTGGGTATAAGACAGAACCTTCCCTTCCTCTCAGGGCCTCATATTGGACTGTGATGTGATATGTAATAACTCTGATTACATTAGCTGAATCTCCAGTTGGTTGCTTATTGAGTCATTTAACATATATTATTGGACCACTTCTCATGTACAATACCATAATCTTACTGATTTTCCAAAGCAATGTCTATGAATTTAAAGCACATGAATACATTTCTTATAATAGAGCATAGGCATTTTGGACAAACGTTTAGAAAACTTTTTATTTAGAAGAATTTCAAGATAACAGTTGTGAGAAAAGCACAAAGAACAGCTGTATACTCTTCACCCACATTCACCTACATTTTGTTCCATTTGCTTCCTATCTTGTTCTTTCTTAACATATACACATATTTTTCATATTTTTCTGAACCTGATCACTGTCTAAAAACAAGGACATTGACCTTCACAACCGCAGTAGAGTTGTCAAACTAAAGAAATTTCTTACATCTATTTAATCCACTGTCTGTATTCTAGTTTATGAATTGACCCCAACCTGTCCTTCCTAACAATTTTTTTCTCGTTTATAGAGTAGCCAGTGTAGGAGCATGCACTGATTTTAATGGTTGTATCTTTTTAGTCTTCTTTAATCTTTGTCTTTACCTTTAATTTCTGTCTTTTATAATAGACATTTTCAAAGAATACAGTTCTATCTTTGTAATAGAATGTTTTTCATTTTGACTTTGTCTCATTTGTCATCATTGGAGTTGGGATATGGATTCTTGTTGAAAATCTTTTTATTGAAGTACAGCAAGCAAACATTTTGAGCCAAAGCTTTGAATAGCTCATTGAACAAGGGTAAGAGATTGATTTGTCCAACTGTAGTTATTTCATTGCTAGGTTATGAGGTAGATGCAGTTTCTTCTTTTTTTCAAAAAAGTTTTTTAAAACCATAACGTTTATTGTCTGACTAATCATTGAAATTCTTAAGATGAACTGGATGCTACAGCAGTTGCCCTCTTGGGTTTAGGTGTTGTTCCTTCATGGAATCTATGCCTGAATCTGTGGTACACAATTCTTAGATGCCTTAAACTTGACCAGTCCCAGTGGTATTTTGTCTTTTAGACTGGACACTCGAGTTATACTTCCTCTTGCACTTGGCAGAGTAGCCACCTTTGCTACAGGTCACTTTTGAAGGTGGTAGGCCTTAGACCCACAGCAGGGGCACAATGTGTGCATCTTACTGTGAGGCTTTCCATGTCATATCGCTTCTGTGGCTAAGACCAAAGAGCAGTAGATGCAATTTCTTTTTTAAAAAAATGTTTCCATGAGTTATTGGGGCACAGGTGGTGGTTAGTTACGTAAGTTCTTTAGTGGTTGGTGATCTGTGAGATTTTGATGTACCCATCACCTGAGTAGTGCATACTGCACCCAATTTGTGGTCTTTTATCCCTCACCCACTTCCTACCTCTTCCCCCTGAGTCTCCAAAGTCCATCATGTCCTTCTTATGCCTTTGCATCATCATAGCTCCCACATATTAGTGAGAACATAACAATGTTTGGTTTTTCCATTATTGAGTTACTTCACTTAGAATAATAGTCTCTAGTCCCATCCAGGTCCCTGCAAATGCCATTAATTCATTCCTTTTTATGGCTAAGTAATATTCCATTGTATACAATATGCCACAGTTTCTTTATCCACTTGTTGATCGATGGGCATTTGGGTTGGTTCTGCGTTTTTGCAGTTGCCAGTTGTGCTGCTATAAACATGCATGTGTAAGTATCTTTTTTGTATAATGACTTCTTTTCCTCTGGGTAGTTACCCAGTTGTGGGATTGCTGGATCAAATGGTAGTTCTACTTTTAGTTCTTTAAGGAATCTCCACACTATTCTCCACAGTGGCTGTACCAGTTTACATTCCCACCTGCAATGTAGAAGTTCCCTGTTCACCACATCCATGCCAACATCTACTGTTTTTTTATTTTTTTTAGTATGGCCATTCTTGCAGGCGTAAGGTGGTATTGCATTGTGGTTTTGATTGGCATTTCCCTGATCATTAGTGATGTTGAGCATATTTTCAGATATTTGTTGGCCATCTGTATATATTCTTTTGAGAATTTTCTGTTGATGTCCTTAGCCCACTTATGATAGGATTGTTTTTTGCTTACTGATTAGTTTGTTTGTTGTAGATCCTGGATATTAGTCCTTTGTCAGATGTATAGATTGTGAAGATTTTCTCCCACTCTGTGGGTTTTGTTTATTCTGCTGTTCTTTTGCTGTGCCAAAGCTCTTTAGTTCAAGTCTCAACTATTTATCTTCATTTTTATTGCATTTGCTTTGGAGTTCTTGGTCATGACATCCTTGCCTAAGCCAATGTCTAGAAGGGTTTTTCCAATGTTATCTTGTAGAATATTTAGTTTCAGGTCTTAATCCATCTTGAGTTGAGGATCCAGTTTCATTCTCTTACATGTGGTTAGTGAATTATTTCAGCAATACTTGTTGAAAAGGGTGTCCTTTTCCTCATTTTGTGTTTTTGTTTGCTTTGTTGAAGGTTAGTTGGCTGTGTTTGAGTTTATTTCTGGGTTCTCTATTCTGTTCCATTGGTCTATGTGCCTATTTTATACCAGTACCCTGCTATTTGGTGACTATGCCTTATAGTGTAGTTTGAAATCAGGTAATCAGATAGTGTGATGCCTCCAGCTTTGTTCTTTTTGCTTAGTGTTACTTTGGCTATGCAGGTTCTTTTTTGATTCCATATGAATTTTCAAATTTTTTTTCTAATTCTGTGAAGAATGATGGTGGTATTTTGATGGGGATTGTGTTGAATTTGTAGACTGCTTTCGGTAATCATTTTTATAATATTGATATTACCCATTCATGAATGTGGGATGTGTTTCCATTTGTTTTTGTGGTCTATGATTTCTTTCAGCAGTGTTTTGAATTTTTCCTCGTAGAGGTCTTTCACTTCATTGGTTAGGTATATTCCTAAGTTTTTTTTTTTGGTGGTATTTTTTTTTCCCAGCTATTGTAAATGGGGTTGAGTTCTTGATTTGATTCTCTGCTTGGTTTGTGTTGGTGTATAGAAGAGCTACTGATTTGTGTACATTAATTTTGTATCTAGAAACTGCTGAATACTCTTATCAATTCTAGGAACTTTCTGGAGAAGTCTTTAGGGTTTTCTAGGTAAACAATCATATCATCAGCAAACAGCGACAGTTTGAATTCCTCTTTACTGATATGGATGCCCTTTATTTCTTTCTGTTGTGGAATTGCTCTGGCCAGGACTTCCAGTACTGTGTTGAAGAGGAGTGGTAAGAGTGGACATCTTTGTCTTGTTCCATTTCTCAGAGGGAATGTTTTCAACTTTTCCCCATTCAGTATTATGTTGGCTGCGGCTTTGTCATAGATGACCTTTTTTATGTTTAGGTATGTCTCTTGTATGCTGATTTTGCAGAGAGTTTTAATCATAAAGGGATGCTGGATTGTGTGGAATACTTTTCTGCATCTATTGAGATGATCATGTGACTTTTGTTTTAAATTCTGTTTATGTGGTATATCACATTTATTGTCTTGCTAAATCATTCCTGTATCCCTGGTATGAAATCTACTTGATCATGGTGAATTATCTTTTTGTTACATTGCTGGATTCAGTAAGCTCATATTTAGTTAGTGATTTTAGCACCTATGTTTGTCAAGGATATCAGTCTGTAGTTTTCTTTTTTGGTTTTGTCCTTTCCTGGTTTTGGTATTAGGATGATGCTGGCTGCATAGAATGAATTAGGATGAGTTCCTTCTTTCTTTATTTTGTGTAATAGTATCAATAGGATTGGTACCAACTCTTCTTCAAATGTTGGGTAGAATGCTGCTGTGAATCCATCTGGTCCTGGACTTTTTTGTGTTGGTTATTTTAAAATTACCATTTCTATCTTGCTGCTGGTTATTGGTCTGTCAATTAGGTTATCTAATTCTGTCTGATTTAAGCTAGGGTTTTTTTTTTTTTTTTCAGGATTATCCATCTCTTCTCAGTTTTCTAGTTTATGTGTGTAAGGGTGTTCACAGTAGCCTTGAATAATCTTTTGTATTTCAATGGTGTCTGTTGTGATATCTCCTGTTTCATTTCTTGATGAGGTTATTTGGATTTTCTTTTTTCTTTTCTTGGGTTAATCTTGCTAATGGTTTATCAATTTTATTTGTGTTTCAAAGAAGCAGCTTTTTGTTTTATTTATCTTTTGTATTTGTTTGTTTGTTTCAATTTCATTTAGCTCTGCTCTGATCTTGGTTATTTCCTTTCTTCTGCTGGGTTTTGGTTTGGTTTGTTCTTGTCTCTCTAATTCCTTGAGGTGTGACCTTAGAGTGTCAGTTTGTGCTTTTTCAGTCCTTTTGATGTAGGCATATAGGGCTATAAACTTTTCTCTTAGCACTGCCTTTGCTGTATCCTAGCGGTTTTGATAGGTTGTATCATTATTGTTGTTCGGTTTAAGGAATTTTTAAATTTCCACCTTGATTTTGTTTTTGATCCAAAGTTCATTCAGGAGCAGGTTATTTAATTTCCATGTATTTGCATTGTTTCAAAGGTTCCTTTTGGAGTTCATTTCCAATTTTATTACACTGTGGTCTGAGAGAGTGCTTGATATAATTTTGAGTTTCTTAATTTTATTGAGGCTCCTTTTTTAACCTGTCATATGGTCTACCTACCAAAGATCCATGTGCTATTGAACAGAATGTGTATTCTGTGGTTGTTGGATGAAATGTTCTGAATATATCAGTTAAGTCCATTTGTTCTAAGATATAGTTTAAATCTATTGTTTTTTGTTGACTTCCTGTCTTGATGACCTGTTTAGTGCTGTCACTGGAATATTGAAGTCCCCCACTATTATTGTGTTGCTGTCTATCTAATTTCCTAGGTCTATTAGTAATTGTTTATAAATTTGGGAGCTCCAGTGTTAGGGGCATATATGTTTAGGCTTATGATATTTTCTTGTTGGACAAGGCCTTTTACCATTATATAATGTCCCTCTTTGTCTCTTTTAACTGCTGTTGCTTTAAAGTTTTTTTTGTCTGACATAAGACTAGCCACCCCTGCTCGCTTTTGTTGTCCATTTGTATGAAATGCCTTTTTCACTCCTTTACTTTAAGTTTATGTGAGTCTTGTGTGTTAGGCGAGTCTTCTGAAGGCAGCAGATGGTTGGTGAGTTCTTATCCATTCTACACTTCTGTATCTCTTAAGTGGAGCATTTAGGACATTTACACTCAATGTTAGTATTGAGATGTGAGGTACCATTGCATTCATCTTGCTATTTGTTGTCTTTGTACTTTGTTTTTGCTTTTTAACTTGTATTTTTATTTTATAGGTCCTCTGTGAGTCATGCTTTAAAAAGGTTCTGTTTTGATGTGTTTCCAGGATTTGTTTAAGGATTTAGAGCTTCTCTTATCAGTTCTTGTAGTGGTGGCTTGGTAGTGGCAAATTCTCTCAGCATTTGTTTGTCTGAAAAAGACTGTATCTTTTCTTCATGTATAATGCTTTGTTTTGCTGGATACAAAATTCTTGGCTGATAATTGTTTTGTTTGAGGAGGCTGAAGATACTTTCCAATCCCTTCTAGCTTGTACAGTTTCTGCTGAGAAATTTGCCTTTAATCTGATAGGTTTTCCTTTATAGGTTACCTAGTACTTCTGTCTTACAGTTCTTAAGATTATTTCCTTTGTCTTTTTTTTTTTTTTTGAGATGGAGTTTCACTGTTGTTGCCCAGGCTAGAGTGCAATGGCATGATCTCAGCTCACTGCAACCTCTGCCTCCCAGGTTCAAGCAATTTTCCTGCCTCAGCCTCCTGAGTAGCCGGGATTACAGGCATGGGCCACCACACCCAGCTAATTTTGTATTTTTAGTAGAGACTGGGTTTCTCCATGTTGCTCAGGCTGGTCTCAAACTCTTTCCCTCAGGTGATCTGCCTGCCTCAGCCTCCCGAAGTGCTGGGATTACAGGCATGAGCCACTGCACCCTGCCTCCTTTGTCTTAACTTTAGATAACCTGATGACCATGTGCCTAGGTGATGATCTTTTTGTGATGAATTTCCCAGTGTTCTTTGTGCTTCTTGTATTTCAATGTCTAGGTCTCTAGTAAGGTTGGGGCAGTTTTTCCCGATTATTCCCCCAAGTTGTTTTCCAAACTTTTAGATTTCTCTTCTTCCTTAGGAACAGTGATTATTCTTAAGGTTGATCATTTAACATAATCCCAGACTTCTTGGAGGCTTTGTTTTTATTTTCTTATTCTTTTTTCTTTATCTTTGTTGGATTTGGTTAATTCAAATACTTTGAGCTCTGAATTTCTTTCTTCTGCTTGTTCAGTTCTGTTGCTGAGACTTGTCCAGAGCATTTTGAATTTCTGTAAGTGTGTCCAATGTTTCCTGAAGTTTTTATAGTTTTTTCTTTATGTGATGTATTTCCTTGAATATGTCTCCCTCCAATTCTTGTATTTTTTTTTTTTTTTTTTGGATTTCCTTGTATTGGTCTTTGCCTTCCTCTAGCAATGAGCTTAATAACTAATCTTCTAAATTCTTTTTCATGTAAATCAAGGATTTCTTCTTGGTTTGGATCCATTGTGAGTAAACTATTGTGACTTTTTTTTTTAGGGGTGTTAAAGAGCCTTGCTTTGTTATATTACCAGAGTTGATTTTCTGGTTCCTTTTTTTTTGGGTAGGTTCTGTCAGAGGGAAGATCTGGGGCTGAAGGCTGTTGTTCAGATTCTTTTGTCCTACAGGGTGTACGTAGTACTCTCCTCCTTTTCCTATGCATGTGGCTTCCTGTGACCCAGACTACAATGATTGTTGTTATTCTTTTGGGTTTAGCCACCCAGGGAGTCTCCCTGGCTCCAGGCTGGTACTGGTGGTTGTCTGCACAGAGTGCTGTGATGTGAACTGTCTGTTAGTCGCTCAGCCATGGATACCAGCACCTGTTTTGGTGGAGGTGGCAGGGGGCGAAATGGACTCTGTGAGGGTTCTTAGCTTTGGTGGCTTCATGCTCTATTTTTGTGCTGGTTGGCCTCCTGCAGGGAAGTGGCACCTTCCAGAAAGCATCAGCTGTGGTAGTATGAAGAGGAACTAGCAGTGGGTAGGTCTAGAACTCACAAGATTATATATCCTTTGTCTTCTGCTGCAAGGATGGATAGCAAAGGACCATCAGGTGGGGCTGGAGCTAGGGGTGTCTGAGCTCAGTCTCCCCTTGTGTGGGTCTTGCTGTGGCTGCTGTGGGGGATGGGCTTGAGGTTCCCATGTCAATGGAGTTGTGTACCTAGGAGGATTGTGGCTGCTTCTGCTGAGTCATGCAAGTTGTCAGGGAAGTGGGGGAAAGCCAGCAGTCACAGGACTCCCCCAGTTCCCATGCAAACTGAAAGGCCGGTCTCACTCCCACCATCACCCACCAACCAGGCCTGAGTCTGTTTCCAGGTGGTGAGTGAGCTGAGCTTGAGAACTTGCCTCAGGCTACTCACCTCCTAGCTGGGAAAGAAAAGGGCTTGGTTCTTCTCCCACTTGTGGAGTGTGCACGCTGGATTCGAGCCCTCACCTGAGTTCTGGCCAGGAGGCTTCTCAACTCATTCAATTTGTTAGAGTTAAGCTGGAAAGTACCTTCTCCCTGGGGCGTGTCTCCCCACCCCCCTCCTCTGGCTGCCTTCCTGATGAATCCCTGGGCCCCAGGCAGGAATGGCCTGCTTAGGGACCCAGGGAGCCCCAAGGGCCTTCCTCTATGCCTGTATTTCACTTGGCTCTCTAAATTGACTCAGCTCCAGTTAAGGTCGGAAACTTATCTCACAAACATATCTTCACTTTCTCTAGTGGGGGTGTGTTTGGGAGGGGAGGGTCTCCTTTTCCCACTTTTGCAGTTGGGGCACTCACAGTATTTGAGGCATCTCCCAGGTCCTGCAGGAGCAGTCTCCTTCTTTCAGAGGGGCTGGGTGGGTCCCCTTGGGATTGCTGGTTTGTTCTTGTAGTTGATCTGGGGCCAAAATTCACAATGCAAGCCTCCCCGCACTGCTCTGTCTGAGTCAGAGCTACAATCTAGTCCTGCCTCCCATCCCCCATGATCTCATTTTCTCAATAGATGCAGTTTTGAAGCAATAACAACATTGTAGTTTCTTACAACAAGCAGAGATTATTGTACTTTTGGACAGCAGAAATTTTATGTAAAATGAGGAAATTGGTGGTTTCTAGCCTTCTTGCCTCTTGGTGGTGACTTGCAGCTTTCCTTTGAGCATTTAGAATCTCCTGGTACTTTTTGCTTTCAGGCTGTCACAGATTCTCTTTTGTCTGGAGAAATGTGTGTGATAACTTGGTACTCATGCATTAGTGTCTAGGTGGGTATATTAACCTACCAAGAATGTATGCATTTTAGAAATGTTATCTGGCAAGATCAATGCATGACTCAGAGCTTGTTTTTCCAAATGCAGCATTTGTAGGATATGGCATCTGGACGGGGAAAATGTTTTTGGGCAGTGGAATGGTTAATTTTATGTGTCAACTTGCCTGGGTTATAGTACTCAGTGACGTAATTGAGCACCATTCCAGGTGTCACTGAGAAGGTATTTTGTAGGTACAGTTAACACCTACGGTCAGTTGATTATAAGTCAAAGATATTAACTTCATAATGTGGGTGGGCCTCATCCCATCAGATCATCAGATGAAGGCCTGCAGTGCAAAAAACAGGTTTCCCTGAAAAGAAGAAAATCTGCCTGAAGACTGTAGCATCCACTCCTGCCTGCATTTCCAGCCTGCTTGTCTGTCTTTCTAAGTTTCAGACTTGCCAGCCTGCATAATTTCATGAGCCAATTCCTTAAAATACATCTTTTAATGTAAACACTCACACACACACATCCAGATGCTTCTATTTCTCTGGAGAATTCTGACGGATACGTAGTGGCCCGGGTCGGCAGTTGATTTTCTATTCCTCGAATCGTACCTCACTGTGGTCACAACTAGCACAATGTTTTGAATATAAGAAGTGTTTATATAATATAAATAAATGGATCAGTGAGTAACTAACTGGAGATTAACCTAATGTAAAAGTTAGTATTGAGGCTTTAAAGTAAAAAAAATTTTAGCCATGTGATTATATTTCTCCATAATATTGAAATCTTCTAAAAATAAATAGAACAGTCATGGTTTTTTAGTCTTAAGAAGTACATTCTCTAAGTGTTTTTTTTTTAAATATTCTCCACATAAACTAGAAATAATGTTGCTATCTGGGAATCGTTTGGTTTCCTGTTTATCATCAAGTAATGATAGAGGTTTGCTCTTAATTCTGTATTGAGTAAAGGTATGTCCCATGTAAATTTTTTTGCTGCCCTCTAGTGGATATAGTTCAATAAATAAAAATCATAAAAATACATATCCAATTTCATATATTAAGCAGTTTCCTATTTGGGTGTCTTCCCAAAGTTCCTTTCTAAGTTTGGAAATTGGAATGCATTTTTCACATAAGAGAGATTAGTATCTTAGATTCACTTATAAATCCCAATAATAATAAACAGTACTTAAAATATGGCACCAAAAATAGTATAGAGCCTAACAAGTAGTTTCAACAATTTCATGAGGAAATGCATTGAAAGTGATCACTTGGGAATCCAGTGGCCACCTCCCCTGCTGTGGCCTTGATTACTGAGGAAGGCTAAGTGGAATTTCCTGGATCCCATCCCTAGGGGTGCTTTTGTGGCCTGCCATGCTGTGTGTGTGTATTGGGCAGTGGGTGGGAGGATGGTGAAGGAGAGAATTGAAAGCTTTCCAGGAGTAGAGTGAGGCTTGGGGGTGTAGTGAAAGGGACTAAGGCAGAGCGTAGCCAGGAAGAGCAGAAGAAGCTGAGTTTGAAAGAAATGAAAGATCGGGAAATAAAATACATATGGAACTGGAGGGAAAAGAATGATACCAAAGACAGGCAGAGAAGAGTGAAGAACAGTGGTAAAGAGTGTCCTGCACCCACTCGCAAGAGCTGATTGTTAAATTTTCAAGAATTTTTTGAGGCAGTTGTTAACATAGACATTATTAAAAACTAAGTCAAGGCCGGGCAAAGTGGCTCACACCTATAATCCCAGAGCTTTGGAAGGCCAAAGTGGGATGATTGGCTGAGGACAGGAGTTTGAGACCAGCCTAGACATCATAGTAAGATCCCCATCTCTATAAAAAATAAAAATAAAAATAAATTAACTTGGTGGCCAGGGGCACCATGACTGTAATTTCAGCACTTTGAGAGGCCGAGGCAGGCGGATCATGAGGTCAAGAGATCGAGACCATCCTGGTCAACATGTTGAAACCCTGTCTCTACTAAAAATACAAAAATTAGCTGGGTGTTGTGGCACATGCCTATAGTCCTAGCTACTCAAGAGGCTGAGGCAGGAGAATTGCTTGGACCTGGGAGACAGAGGTTGCAGTGAGCTGAGATTGCGCCACTGTACTCCAGCCTGGCGACAGAGGGAGACTAAATAAATAAATAAATAAATAACTGGGCATGATAGTTCATGCCTGCAGTCTCAGTACTCGGGAGGCTGAGGTGGGAGGATCACTTGAGCCCAGGAGTTCAAGGCTGCAGTGAGCTATGACTGTGCTACTGTACTCCAGCCTCGGCAAAAGAGCAAGGCCCTGTCTTAAAAAAATAGGTCATAGAAACTTATAATGAAATAAATTGTCTTTAAAACCAAGGTAATATATATTCAAGACTCACCACTTCCTAATTATTTTACTATTATTTAGTAAAGTCTCCTATTGAGATATTTACATATTTTGCACTCATACAGTGGGAATATTCCACAATGATGTGCTGCCCAGCATCTCCACCCGGCTCTGCATTCTGAGATATCAGCAGCTTGTTGTTGGTTACAGTGTGAATACTTTTGCCAAGGAAACTGAAAACTGAAAAATGCTACAAATCAAATCGGCTGTCTTCTATCCCCAAGAGCTGATTGTTAAACAGTTGCCAGCATTCCACTGGGTAAGGATGTCTTGTCAGTAACAAAAGAAGGTTTTCTTTCTTTTAAAAAAAATAATTTCACTACCTGTGCTAGATTGGTGTTCTAGTTCATTTATTCATTAAATCAAAAATATTATTTTTTGATTCTATGCTTGTTAGGAGATAGTTTTCCACGGGTTTCTTATGTTTCTGGATACCTTGTAAGAAAGGGACAGACTGCCCTTTGTCCCAGAAAATCTTTTCAGTGATGTTCATACAGTGAATGGCCTTGGAAGCTAGGGATTGGGTCTCCCTTTGGAGCAAAGGGCATACATGCTTGCTGCCCACTATATATACAATTTTGGCAACTCTAAACTCAGCATTCCTCTCCTGTATCACAACCCACTATGTGTTCAGGTATCTTTTGGTCCTTTTGTGTCACCCTGCAGACTTGGGGCTCAAGATACTGTCCCCAAAATGCCAAAATTCTGGCTATTGCTATTGTTGTGATTAATAAGCTGTTCTTCTTCTCTGACCCTGAGTCTCCTTTCTTCTACTGGCGTCAATGAAACTGTAGCAGGCAAACTTGGCTTTTGAGTAGGGCAAAATTTGGTCCCTTCCCAGTTCTTGACAGTATTATGTGTCAGGCCATGAGCGAGGCACTGAAATGCAGATGTGAGAACGGCAAAAACATTCCTGTGGAACTCAGTATATCTTTTAGGATTATAAACAAAAAGCATTAAAAATAACTGATGAATATTTACTATTTATATTGGGATAAGAATTGAGAAAGAGTTGAACAGTGGTGCGATAGTGTAATGGAGCAGTCTAGAGGGAAATCTACATGAGTTGTTGGGGAAGGTCTCTGATAGGTGATTAAGCCAGGAGAAAGAAGTTACAGCTGAAGAGTGAAGAGAGGGAGTATGTCAAATAGTGAAGGAGGCTGACCAGGTGCGAAGGCTCACGCCTGTAATCCCAGCACTTCGGGAGGCCAAAGGTGGGAGGATGGCTTGAGCCCAGGAGTTAGAGACCAGCCTGTTTAACAAAGTGAGACCCTGTATCTACAAAAAAAAAAAAAATAAATAAATAAATAAAAGGAAAGGAACATAGTGGAGTCATGAAGTAGCATTTTTTGGTTGATTAATAAAGAGGATTTTTTTTTTTAATGGGAAGAGATTGTTTCTTCCATTTCCTCTTTTCATTAAGGTAAATAAGTGGGAGGAGAGGACTCCAGACGGTGTGATAGAAATGGCAGGAGCTTCCTGCACATTTTCTGCATTGGAATCACATGAAATTCCAAATATTGTATAAAGATTTGTGACCTGAGGAAATCCCTGGAAGTAATACTTGGGGCTGAATGAGACTAGTATTAGTACAGACAGTGGAGGGCAGCACGGAGGGCAGAAAACGTGGCTATGGTGAGAGGAATGAAATCACTGTCTCTGTATCCACCCTGAGCAGTGTTCCTAAGGTGAGAGCTGATGAACTGGGGGCAGATTGCCTGAAGTTTTAAAGTTTTCTCCCAAGCATTAGGTAGCAAAATCCATAGTGTGATTCCACTAACCATTGTGAGTTAGAGTGAAGTGAAACTACTTCAAGGACTGAGAACAAGGGTTTGAGACTCCGTTCCTGACTCTTGATTGCTTCTTGACCTCTCTGCTGTCTTTATTAGATACGGCACTTTCTTATGAGAGGTTGCTTTAACTACCTCACTGAAGATCTGAGACGGGAAAGCAAAGGCAGAACAGCAGACTATAAAAGTCCTCTTCTTACATCTTCCACCAATGTGGCGTTTGAGTACTTCTGTGGGTTTTTAGAAATATGGGTTAGAAGTTACACTCAAGGCAGTTTAGAAGTAGTATTTTTGTACTTTCTAGAAGTTACACTCAAGTCAATTTTTAAATACTATTTTTAGGAAGGGTACAGTGGCTCATGCCTATAATCCCAGCACTTTGGGAGGCTGAGGCAGGCAGATCACTTGAGTCAGGAGTTCCAGACCAGCCTAGCCAACATGGCGAAACTCTGTCTCTACTGAAAATACAAAAAAAAAAAAAAAAAAAAAATTACCTGGGCATGGTAGTGGGTGCCTATAATCCCAGCTTCTTGGGAGGCTGAGGCAGGAGTATCGCTTGAACCTGGGAGTTGGAGGTTGCCATGAGCTGAGATTGCACCACTGTACTCCAACCTGGGTAACATAGTGAGACTCTATCTCAAAAAAAATGTTTTTATTATACTTTGATATTATTGATGTAAATGAATATTGTATAATGTCTGTTCTAGGTGGAATCTGGTTTTATTTGCTTGTTTCTTTTAGTACCAGGCATTATATAACCTAAAGGTATGCACAAAACTTTTGTCCTTAGATAATAAACACCGTGCCAGCCCCTGGGTTTATTGGTTTTCACAGTAAAATGCCAACATAAAATAATCTAGAAAACATCCAAATTATTTTACTGTGAAATTTTGTTAAAATGAATATATTGCTGTAATGACATACCATTACATTTTACTAAGCACATAGTCCTGTAAGAATGCCCAAAATTAGTTGTTGATATGCTCTTTTTCTTTTCTTTCTTTCTTTCTTTTTTTTTTTTTTGGCAGATAAAAAAGCAGGTTCAGAGTAGTGGCGTGAGCTGCTTCAGGTCACATAGTAACTAGCCAGTGTCTTAAATGAGCCCCTGGAACATGTACACTGTGTTCTCTGATCAAAGACCTCAGGGAATTTTTACAGATTTCCTTTCTGTTGCTTCCTTTTTTGTTCATGAGATTATCCTTGCTGCACTCCTTGATTCTCAGTATCACTGTCTTTTCTTGCTGGTCCAGGCTTCTTCTATTCATAGACTGAATGGAAGTCTAGCACCAGTTTCTGCCCTGTGTAAAGCAGGGTCATTTCTTGTCTGAATAAAATGCTGGAACTCAATATTTTATTTTATTTATGTATTTAGCTTTTAAAAATTTTATTTTTGTTTCAATAGTTTTTGGAGCATGGGTGGTTTTTGGTTATGTGGATAAGTTCTTTACTGGTGATTTCTGAGATTTTAGTGTACTTGTCACCTGAGCAGCATACACTGTACTCAATATGTAGTATTTCATCCCTTATCCCCCTCTCAGCCATCCCCCAGTTTCACTTATAAGGTAATAGAGTTTTGATAAAGGCAGGAAGATAAATCAAGAATACACAAGTGGGATGGGTTGAAAGAAGGTATAAGACAAGAGGCCTGCACATTTTGGCATGAGGAGGGGAAGGAACTGGTAGTATGGTGGGTGGGCCATTGACCAAATGGCCCAGTGGTGGCATCTTGAGGTGAGGCACATATATGAGGAGGAGAGGAGAGTTCCTCCTAAGGAGCAAATAAAGAGAAGGTGAATAAAAGGATGGGTGCTATTCAAGAACGGTGCAGTGGAGAGGAAAGAGGAAAAAGATTGAGAAAGATTTCCCCCATTTAATGAAGTACTCCAGCATGTCTAATTGGAAATATATATTATTAGTGGAAGTCTTCCAAATGAATTCCTCAGCAAAGCCCAAGGTAGTTTAAGAATTTAATCTCTGTTTTCTCTCTTTCGTTCATGGATATGATTATGTATTATTATCAAGTGGATCAGTTGATTCTCTAGTTGGGTTTGTTGTGACATAAAATATCTGTGTAAGTGATCTTTTTACATGACAAAGATGGCACTTTATAGATTTTTGACATCTCAACATTTTCTCTCCTTCATTCTTTTTTTTTTTTGAGACGGAGTTTCGCTCTTGTTATCCAGGCTGGAGTGCAATGGCGCGATCTCGGCTCACCGTAACCTCCGCCTCCTGGGTTCAGGCAATTCTCCTGCCTCAGCCTCCCAAGTAGCTGGGATTACAGGCACGCGCCACCATGCCCAGCTAATCTTTTGTATCTTTAGTAGAGACGGGGTTTCACCATTTTGACCAGGATGGTCTTGATCTCTTGACCTCGTGATCCACCCGCCTCGGCCTCCCAAAGTGCTGGGCTTACAGGCTTGAGCCACCGCGCCTGGCCTTCTCTCCTTCATTCTTTTTCCCTTTTCTCTCTTCAAGACACTGTGCTGTTCTGTGCTCATTTCCTATAGAGAAATGTGGAGCATGAAAGTTTGGTGAAATCATATTTGTTTCCATTCTTTGCTAGGCTTTTCTTTTCCAAAACGCTAAGCTTCAAAGAGAATAAAAAGCCACAGCTGAGGATCTGAGGAGGTTAGAGCTTTTCCAGGCAGATAGAAAATTCCAGATGAATTTGTGAAATTTGTAAACAATTCCTTGCTCCCTAGGAATAACAGTGGGCAGATGAGAAGATCCCATCTGTCTCTGTTGCCCTGATGAGTCCTGACTTACCTGCTGTGCTGCCTGTCTTTGAGCTTATAAACCTATAACCTAACAATGCTTTAGTCATTAGAGATATACATTCTTGTATGTAGGACTATTAGGAACACTTAACACAACCATTCTCCTTAAGTGTCATATTTGGGAAGAGATGACTGCATGGCATGTCTAGGTACCTGGCACCTTAGATCATCATTCAGATGTTCCGTAACCCAGCACAGCATGAATGGAGAATGAGTCTTAATCTCTAGTAGTCTCCAGAAACAGCAGAGATTGTGTTGCATTGGAAGGAGCCATGCAGACAGGGATGAGCCGTATTTCCTTCAGAGGAGGCAATGAGTATGCCAGTGTGTATCCCCAGGCTCAGATTACACACAGAGCCAGATGGTCTCCTTTTGGTGCTTGGATACTACAGATAGCCCCAGAATTTAAACACAACCTCAGGGGAAGGTGTCAAGGTGGCTCAAATTAACTGAGATTAAGAAAAAGAACCTTATTTTTTTTTCCAGTTTATATCCAGATTGTCTCCAAGTCATTTATTACAAATTCATTTTTATTCAACCGATTTAAAACAATATCATATGACATACTAAATTATTTTTTATCTTTAGGTCTGTATTTGGACTTTATTTTCTATCCTAATGAATTAATTATCTAGTTTTGAACACTGACTATATTATCTTAATATTATAGCTTTATAAATTTCATAACTTGTAGGGCTGCTTCCTCCTTGTTACTCTTCTTTTTAGATTTTTTTCTATTTATTTCTGCTTATATTTTCATAGAAACTTTAAGATTAGCTTCTATAGTCAAATATATTGCTAGGATTGTTACTAGAATCAATTTAAAATTATGAATGAATTAATGGAGGTTTATACCTTTGTCATGTTGATTTTTCCTATTTAGAAATATGGTATGCTTTATGCTTTTTAAATTTGTTCATACCTATTTTTTGTTGTTGTTCATTACTAGTGTTATGTAGTTTCTTCACGTAAATTTTACACATTTCTTATTAGGTTTCCTCTGTATAAGTCAGAGTCCCAGCAAGAAAGGTATAGCAAATACTCAAATAGGCTAAGGGAGGGGAGTTTTATGAAGGGATCATTTTCAAAGGTGAGGAAGGGGTTAAGGATACTCAACAAGGGACAGTGTAAAGGCTAATTTTAGGTGTACACTCGACTGGATTAAGTAATACCCAGAGAGCTGGTAAAGCATTATTTCTGGGTCTTTGAGGGGGATTCTGGAAAAGATTGACCATTTGAGTCAGCAGACTGTGTAAGGAAGATCCACTCTCACTCAGTGTGAGCGAGCACCATCCAGTCAGCTGAAAGCCCAGATAGAACAAAAAGACAGAAGGAAGGCAGATCACCCTCTTTCTCCTGGAGCTGAAACAACTTTCTTTTCCTGCCCTAAGACATCAGAACTCCAGGTTCTCTGGTCTTGGGACTCCGAGACTTGCACCAGTGATTCTGCAAGGCTCTCAGGCTTTTGGACTCAGACTGAGCTACTTCACTGGCTTTCCAGGTTACCCAGCTTTAAGATGACAGATTGCAGAACTTCTCAGCCTACATAATTGAGTGAGCCAATTCCCATAGTAAGTCTCCTCTCATGTATTTACATCTATGTCCATATAATACTGGTTCTGTTTCTCTGAAGAACCCTGAAGAAGACAGGCAGTAAAATATCCAGGGGCTAGCGACAGCACAGAGTAACATAAAGGTGGAAGGAGTGTACCAGACTCTGGAGGGGGCACTTACAAGAGATTCATGCCCTACACAAGGAGTGACCATCTGTAAAGGGACACAGACAACTCAGGGAAGGACACACCCTGACCTTGCTCTTCTCTTGCCATCCAATTACCTGGCAGTGCCTTCTATTGGCCAAACCCAACGGAAGCCAGAGAACAAAGGTGACCATTGATGTGTTTCACAAATGTCAATCTCCTGGGACCTTTGCGGCAGAGACTTAGATTTTACAGGATATATAGATATGCCTGGAACCAACCAAAATGTCCATCAATGATAGAATAGACAAAGAAAACGTGGCACATATACACCATGGAATACTATGCAGCTATAAAAAATAACAAGTTCGTGTCCTTTGTAGAGACATGGATGAATCTAGAGAAACCATCATTCTCAGCAAACTGACACAAGAACAGAAAACCAACACCACATGTTTTCACTTACAGGTGAGTGATGAACAGTGAGAACACTTGGGCACAGGAAAGGAAACAACACTCACTGAGCTAGGTGGCGGAGGTGGAGGGAAGGAGTAGGGAGGGATAGTGGGGTCAAGAAGGCTTGGGAGGGATAACACTGGGAGAAATGCCTGATGTAGGGGACGGGTTGGGGGGGTTGAAGACAGCAAACCACCATGGCACGTATGTACCTATGCAACAGTCCTGCAGGATGCAGGGTGTGCACATGTACCCCAGAGCCCAAAGTACAATAAAAAATAAATAATAAAAAAGAAGAAACTGAAAATACTGAAACCATATGACCCAACAATTCAACTTCTCAGTATTTATCCTATAGAAATATTCACACAGTTCCTCACCCTGAAACTCTGTACAAAGAGATACATGATTTTTTTTTTTTTTTTTTTTTTTTTTTGAGATGGAGTTTCGCTCTTATTATCCAGGCTGGAGTGCAATGGCGTGATCTCGGCTCACCGCAACCTCCGCCTCCTGGGTTTGGGCAATTCTCCTGCCTCAGCCTCCTGAGTAACTGGGATTACAGGCACGCGCCACCATGCCCAGCTAATTTTCTGTATTTTTAGTAGAGACGGGGTTTCACCATGTTGACCAGGAAGGTCTCGATCTGTTGACCTCGTGATCCACCCACCTCGGCCTCCCAAAGTGCTGGGATTATAGGCATGAGCCACCGCGCCCGGCCCCAGATTTATAATTTTAAGTAAAACTTGGTTATTTACTAAAAATCACATTGCAGGAATGAAGGAGGGACATATTTACTATCCAGAGACTGAGCAAACACTGTATACCTCAGTTCCTTAGTATATCAAAATCATAGACTTCCTTTAGTATACTAGCACTTCCTTAAAAAGCCCTTCAAGAATTTACTTGGGTTTTGAGGGGAATTGAAGCCTTCTGACATTCACATAGAACTGAAGATAACTAAGTAGGGAGGAAAGAGTAGACTTCATCAATATATGTCATTAATCTTCAAATGGCTGTCAGAAAGATATGCTGGTAAGATGTTTTTAAAAAGGGATTGGACTGCCTTTTCAGTAAAACATAAGTACCTATCATTTTGATAACATTAATTACCAATAGTTAATAATTATTTAATAAAGATCTCTCATTAAAAAAAAAAAAGCCTGGATGCTCAGGCAGAAGTTTGCTGCAGGAGTGGAATGATCATGGAACCTCTGCGAAGGCAGTGAAGAAAGGAGACGTGGAGTCAGAGCTCCTGCACAGAGTCCCTACTGGGGCACCAATTAGTGCAGTTGTGAGAAGAGGGCCACCATCCTCCAGACCCCAGAATGGTAGATCCACCAACAGCTTGCACCGTGTACCTGGAAAAGCCACAGACAGGCAGCCTTCCACTGATTGGATGAGGCTCATCTACACTATGGAGGGCAATCTGCTTTACACAAAGTTCACTGATTTAAATATTAATACCATTCAAAAACATCATTTTAGTTAACACATAAAATTAACCATCGCAGGGGGTGTTGGGCAGAAGTGATGAGGGCCCCTTATAGGCTGGGGGTCTAATCACATTGCGCACTGTGTTCTATGCTTTCTTTCTTTGATACTTGGCAGGTGGGAGGTACAGGATCTAGAATAAGATGTAAACTCTAGGGGGATGAAGGAGCCACTAGGTAGAAGGAAGTGAGTCCTTAAAAGATTAGGTGGAACAGACCTTAATCCATCTTTGTTTCCTGTTGAATTGGGACATGTATGAGAAATAGGCAGATGCTGTGTTAAGCTTTGGGACTTAGGGGGTTGTTTATTACAACAGTTAGTATATCCTGACTGATGAATCATTCTGGTAGCAGGGAAGACAATGTGTTGAAACAGGTTAAGGCTAGAGTCAGGAAGGTCATTTAGGAATTTTTCGTACAAGTCCAGGCAAGAGATAATGCTGATCTGGACTAGGTTGATATAGCATGTAGACAGCAGATATTTAAATTCATCATACTGTGAGTAGTAATAAACATTTAGTGCTTTACCAAATTATCTCAGTGCAAACTCCAAATTTCTGTTTTTTTCCAAGAAAAAAATAAATCGATGTATTATCCAGATTTATTCCACAATAAAGGAAAAGTTATGAAATATGATGCTATTTCTGGTTTCTTATTAACAGTTAAGTTAATGTTCAACTTAACAAAACGAATCTTAGGCACAGTTGAAGTGATAATGCTTAATTAGGAGATGCATTGCACTGCAGTTACAGTGAAGAAAAGAGGAAGTTAGAGAAGAAGCAGCAGCAAATCACGATGATATACCAAGTGGGCCACTGCTACATGGCTCTAAAAAAAAAAGCAACAACAACAAAACAAACCATACCTCAGAACAACCTATCAGATGGAGAATTGTGGGGGAAATTTATCTGTGAGCAGCTTACTCATGTCTCCTGTCTCCTGTTTGCTAAAGGTCATTCCAGAGAAAATTTGCAACATCGTTACACTGCTTTAAAGGTGGAAGGAGGACCCAGAGATTCTGGATGGCTAGAGAGCCTAGTATGACTTGCTGTGGCTGCAGTCACTACAGAGCAAGCAGTCAATGGCCCGCAAGATAGATGAGGCTGAAGAATGGAGGAGACACTCAAGATGGGTTGATAAATCTGGTTTGGAGCTCATTAGTGGTAGCTCTGATAAGGTTGTTAGCACACTTATCTATGAAGTACTTTAATTAAGTAAAGGGCTATTCTAAACCTCACATTGCCAAAGTAGTGTGATAGTGTTACTGCTATTTATGTGGAAATTAAACCCAATAACAACAGCAATGTTTTACATTAGGTATCAGGAATATGGGGTGACATTCCTTATGAGATCTTAGCTTTAAGTTTATTCTTTTCCTAAGTGCACTGAGGTGTAGCCCCTAAAGGTTGTGAACTCAAAATATCTGAGACAGCTCTCAGTTAATTTAGAAAGTTTATTTTGCCAAGGTTGAGGATGTGCACTTGTGACACAGCTGACAACATGTGCCCAAGGTGGTCAGAGCACACTTGGTTTTATACATTTTAGGGAGACAGGAGACATCAATCAACATGTGAAAGATGAACATTGGTTCCGTCTGGAAAAGTGGAACAATTGGAAGCAAAGGTGGAACAACTTGCAGCAGGGAGTGGGCTTCCAGGTCATAGGTAGATAAGAGACAAATGGTTGCATTCTTTTGAGTTTCTGATTAGCCCCTTCAAAGAAGGCAATGAGATATGCATTCATCTCAGTGCCTAGCAGGGTGACTGAGTAGAATGGGAGGCAGGTTTGCTCTAAGTTAGTTCCCAGCTTGACTTTCCCCTTGAGCTTCACGATTTTGGGACCTCGAGATTTATTTTCCTTTCACAAGCTTTTCTGTTATTTAAAGCAGCCTTTGTCCTATTCTGCCTCTTTTTTTTTTTTTTCCTGCCAAAGTCTGCATTATCACTAAATTCTGACAACGGCCCTATGAAGTAGGTGCAAGCATGGGCTCAGTTTTACAGATTTGTAAAATAAATTAAAAACAATTAAAAAGTGAAAAGATGTAACAACTTTCCCACAAGGTCATATTATATATAACATTTTCCCTAATTCTTCAGTTTTGTACAAGTCCCAAAGGTCAGGAACAAAATACTGGTTAAGTAGCCCTATATTTTAGAAAAGGTTCCAAACTATTCATGTGGAACTAGAAAGATAGTGACACAAAGTCAGATTTAAACAATCACATACTTGAGTTTCGAAATAGGTTGAAGTCAAAGAAGCTGAGTCAGGAATTCTTTGGAGAGTGTTGTTGACATGCTGTTCTTCTTTCCCTTTTATGGAGAGGAGAAGGATGTTGAGGAACGTGAGAGTCTCTTGGAGGTTGAGGGATAGAAGGTCTCATATTTGGCTCAGGCCTGAGGAAGCTAAAGGTGAGAGGCTGTGGCTGGAGGTGCCTCTGCCGGGCGGCACCATACAAAGTACTATACAGGGAGCAAGGGCGCATACATGATGGGGAGAACAACAGTAGCATTTCCTGTGAAAGCTGTGTGAATGCAGAAAAGAGGGCTGATCTGCATCCTCCCCTGGAGTACAGCTGATGGTGAAGGGACTTGAGGAAGGAAATGGGCAGCCAGAAGCCCAGGGGCCAGCAGGGAGGAGCAGTAAGTGGCCTGTGGGAGGAGAGGCAATTGGTGCACTCCAGTGCAAGGGTCTCGAGGGCTGTCTCCAAAAACCCTTTAGCGGAGAATCCGCCTTGGAGACCAGAGAGCAGTGATACGAGATCACAACGGTGTCAGTGGGGCAGCTGTGCACTAAGGAAGCTGTGACCTTCCCTGCACCTGACTTAGCAGGAGAGGGGGTGAACAAGGAAGAGAAAGGAAGCCAGCTTCATCCATTTGCCCACTGCAGGCTTCCAAGCCTGAAGCTGGGAGAGAGAGGTTTTAACTTGAAATGAAGATTGTCGTGACACAGTGGACTGTTCTGAACTGGACGTTTTTATCATCTGAAATCTGGAGACTGAAGGACTTTTTAGCTGAACATAATAGAAAAATCAATAATACACGTTTGATATTTCATTCAGGGTAGGAATTAATTAAATCTACAGAAATAAGTTTGTTTTTCTTTTTTGTGTATTATCATCATATCCACCTTGTAAAAACAAATAGGTGCACTGGTAATCATTCTATTACATTACCACAAAGCTTTTCTTATCTGGCTCTGTTAAAAAAATGCTACATGAGAAGACAAAGACATCAATAAATGATTGCTCATTAAGCCTGAATTAGTTAATACAGCTGGGAGTCAGGATTAAGACATTCTAAAGGCAGATATTATAAAAAGAATAGACTGGAACATAAGTCACTGGGAAGTTTAGGGTAAACAGTGCATTAGTGGGCAATCTGGGCAACCAAGCTGAAGGGAGGGGGCACTAATGGTGGTGTGGGGTGGTAGAAAGGAAAGGACAGCCCTGAGCCCTGCGACCTCTAGTGGTCATTCTGGTACCATTATACAAAGCACATATCCAAAGTTGGGACTGGTTGATAATATGGGAAGTTGACTCAATTTTCACCAGTTTAAAAATTTAGAACTGTGCAGGCAGAGAGCTCTTAATATATATTAATGGTTTGATCAGGTGGGGAATGGGTGAAGATGTATACACCTGGACCAGTTTCCCAGTAGCTGACTTCTATGCTGAGTGTAAATTTGGTCATACATTTGAAGTGTCAGAGGGCAGACAGGAAAGAATGAAAAAACTCATTGATTTCTTTCTTTTTTTTTTTTTTTTTTTTTTGAGACGGAGTTTCACTCTTGTTACCCAGGCTGAAGTGCAATGGCACGATCTCGGCTCACCGCAACTTCCGCCTCCTGGGTTCAGGCAATTCTTCTGCCTCAGCCTCCCAAGTAGCTGGGATTACAGGCACGCGCCACCATGCCCAGCTAATTTTTTGTATCTTTAGTAGAGACGGGGTTTCGCCACTTTGACCAGGATGGTCTCAATCTCATGACCTTGTGATCCACCCGCCTCGGCCTCCCAAAGTGCTGGGATTACAGGCTTGAGCCACCGCGCCCGGCCATAACTCATTGATTTCTAACTGACCTTTGGCATTATTCATAAAGAGCATTTAGAAGGCTTTGAATAAATGCTTGTTGAATAAACAAGGAGTCACTCCTTATGGAGTTTGCTTTTTTATTGTCATGGATTGGGAGAAAGATTTAAATTATAAAAACTTAATATGTTACCATCCACAAAGTTTAAATTCACCTGCAAGTAAAAGAATGAATTTATTTGTAATAGACTTGGATGATTCCTATTTTTGTTATTGTAGTCATTACATTTTATACAGGAATATAAGTGAGCCACATACTTTCTGAATTCCTTTGAGTAAATGGTTATTCCTTGTTGATTGTCCAGGAAAAAACCTTTTGTTTTCATTATATTTTTTTGAGACGGAGTCTCGCTCTGTCACCCAGGCTGGAGTGCAGTGGCTTGATCTTGGCTCACTGCAACCTCTGCCTCCCAGGTTCAAGCAATTCTTCTGCTTCAGCGTCCTGAGTAGCTGGACTACAGGCACGCACCATCATGCCTGGCTAATTTGTGTGGTTTTAGTAGAGACGGGGTTTTGCCACGTTGGCTGGGCTGGTCTGGTACTCCTGGCCTCAGGTGATCCACCTGGCTCGGCCTCCCAAAGTTCTGGGATTACAGGTGTGAGCCACTGCTCCACCGACCCAGTACCTTTTATTGGTTATTTTCAAAGTTTAATAATGTGATTATAAGATTTTTTGAGATGTTTATTATTTTTATTTATGTTTACCCATAAGGATGGAATTTGAGATGTTTAAAAGATGATTAGTGTTGCCAAACTTATTTTAATTTGTGGTTTAATTAATATAGTCAGTAATTTAATCAGTTCCAATAAGCTTAACATAGTGAGAATACTGATAACTACTATATTAGTAGGTGTAATGATTCTTGTCTTTCCTCAAGAGGGCAGCAGAACCGTATTGCTCAGTTCTCAAAGATCAGGATGAAAAAATCTTAAAAAGCTGATACATAGACATTCCCATGACCTGATCATTCATATTAGTCTAAGTAATTAAACATAACATGTGTTGATATTTGTATTAGCATTTTACAAAAGTTTAGCCTTTCTTTTATGAGATTAAAAAAATCTTTCTCTTAGGTTAGAGAACAGAATTATACTTGCTTAGGATCCCAAAATGCATTGTTTAAACAAGGACAAATGATTAAGTAAGCTACTGAAGATAAAAAATAAATAAAAGATTTTTCTTTTTTGTTCATTCTCATACATTTATGAAGAAATGCCCGAGACTGGGTAATTTATAAAGGAAAGAGGTTTAATTGACTCACAGTTCCCCATTGCTGTGGAGAACTCAGGAAACTTATAATTATGGCAGAAGGCAAAGGAGAAGCAGGGACCATCTTCACAGGGCCTCAGGATGGAGAGATGCAAGCAGGGGAAATACCAGATGGTGAGAAAACTGTCAGATATCATGATACTCACTATTATGAGAACAATGGGGGGAAACTGCCCCTGTTATCCAGTTACCTCCACCTGATCCTGCCCTTGACATGTGGGGATTATGGGGATTACAGTTCAAGATGAGTTTTGGGTGGGGACACGGACAAACCATATCACCAAGTTAGGTGATTTATAACTGGAAAGTAATTGTACATGAATTTATTGGAGCCATTTTGGAAATTGCCTTTCTATAATCTTACCTAGAAAGACCTTTAAAATACACACACACACACACACACACACACACACACACACCCTTATATGCATAAATGTATATGTATACATATATATGCATATGTATGTATATATACATCTGTATATCCCAGAGTTGAAGAAAACTTGAAGATTGGCTCCAGAAAAACAGGGAAATGAGAGGGAACTGAATATACCACTGCCTACATGTATAGAAGGGAATTCGGGAATTTCCTAGGCAGATTATAGTTGAGGTTTGTCTTTAGCACTTATCACATTACCTTCAGTATACTCTCTGTTCCTGGCTGGCTAGGTGCTGTTCTTTTATTCAGAAGGTGGTCAAATGATTCTGACAGGTTTTCCTTAATAGTGGCTCAAAACATTTCTTTTCTTTGGTATATTTGCTACTGGAAGATTTTCAAGGCATAAAGGAATGGACCATGCAGTGGAAGCATTTGGTCAATAGCAGGTTTATCTTCTATATATAGTGGGTTTCCATAAATAGTTGTTAAATGAATAAAGACCTCAAATGATAAGTGAAAGATGTAGCTGCTCTTCCAACTACTCAGCATGCTGAATAAAAATCCTCTTCCTCTTTGTGAGGTTAACTAACTGTGATGGAGGAAAATTTATATTATTGTTACTGGAAAGAGTACAGGTATATTCAGTTGGAAGCATTTGATGATTCTTCATCCACTATACTAAATAGGTTGAATAGGGATCAAAACAGGTTCAATGCCATGGTGGCTATCATAAACAAATTTAAAAATTTAAACTCAAGGTTTGTTCTCATCTTTCAAATATTTAAAGATCTTGTAAGAATTAACATTAATATTTATCAAGCACTTATTCTTTGCAAATCCCTGTGCTAGTTTTGTTCTGAAATTTACTCCGCAGTATAAAAAGACTATACTCCTGTCTTCAACGCATTTATAGTCTCCCTGGAGTCCTAAGACTAGCATACATGAAAACATTAGTAAAGAAGGTACAGTACTGATCATTAATGTAAATGAATGAGTGCCTTGCCCCAGGATTAAAAGGGTTCTGAAAAGGCAAAGTCAATAAGAGGTAGAGATGCTGGGGGAAGGCTACCCTAAGAAAAAGGACCTTGAGATGACTCTTAAAGTACAGGTAGAGTTTGGATACAGAGACAAAGGTGGGCGTTCTAGGAATAACAGCTGTACAAAGGTACAAGAAGTGCTGAGCATGGTACATTTTAGAAAACAGATTAGAAAATAACTGCAAATTGGATAACAGTGGGGGCTTAAGTTGGAAATGTGATTAGGTTTTTGGAATTGAATCTAAAAAAGGGTGAATTGTATAACATTCTTTTTTTTTTTAAAATTTTTATTGGATTTTAGGTTTTGGGGTACATGAGCAGAGCATGCAAGACAGTTGCGTAGGAACACACATGGCAGTGTGCTTTTCTTTCCTTCTCCCCTTCACCTACATTTGGCATTTCTCCCCAGGCTATCCCTCCCCACCTCCCCCTCCCACTGGCCCTCCCCTTTTTCCCCCAATAGACCCCAGTGTTTAGTACTCCCCTTTCTGTGTCCATGTGTTCTCATTTTTCATCACCCGCCTATGAGTGAGAATATGCGGTGTTTCATTTTCTGTTCTTGTGTCAGTTTGCTGAGGATGACGTTCTCCAGATTCATCCATGTCCCTACAAACGACACGAACTCATCATTTCTGATTGCTGCATAATATTCCATGGTGTATATGTGCCACATTTTCCCAATCCAGTCTATTATCAATGGGCAGTTTGGTTGATTCCAGGTCTTTGCTATTGTAAACAGTGCTGCAATGAACATTCGTGTACATGTGTCCTTATAATAGAACGATTTATAGTCTTTTGGATATATACCCAGTAATGGGATTGCTGGGTCAAATGGAATTTCTATTTCTAAGGCCTTGAGGAATCGCCACACTGTCTTCCACAATGGTTGAACTAATTTACACTCCCACCAACAGTGTAAAAGTGTTCCTTTTTCTCCACATCCTCTCCAGCATCTGTTGTCTCCAGATTTTTTAATGATCGCCATTCTAACTGGCGTGAGATGGTATCTCAATGTGGTTTTGATTTGCATCTCTCTGATGACCAGTGACGATGAGCATTTTTTCATATGATTGTTGGCCTCATATATGTCTTCTTTCGTAAAGTGTCTGTTCATATCCTTTGCCCACTTTTGAATGGGCTTGTTTGTTTTTTTCCTGTAAATCCGTTTGAGTTCTTTGTAAATTCTGGATATCAGCCCTTTGTCAGATGGGTAAACTGCAAAAATTTTTTCCCATTCTGTTGGTTGCCGATCCACTCTAGTGACTGTTTCTTTTGCCGTGCAGAAGCTGTGGAGTTTCCTTAGGTCCCATTTGTCTATTTTGGCTTTTGTTGCCAGTGCTTTTGGTGTTTTGTTCATGAAGTCCTTGCCTACTCCTATGTCCTGGATAGTTTTGCCTAGATTTCCTTCTAGGGTTTTTATGGTGCCAGGTCTTATGTTTAAGTCTTTAATCCATCTGGAGTTAATTTTAGTGTAAGGTGTCAGGAAGGGGTCCAGTTTCTGCTTTCTGCACATGGCTAACCAGTTTTCCCAGCACCATTTGTTAAACAGGGAATCCTTTCCCCATTGCTTGTTTTTGTCAGGTTTATCAAAGATTATATAGTTATAGATATGTTGTGTTGCCTCTGGTGCCTCTGTTTTGTTCCATTGGTCTAGATCTCTGTTTTGGTACCAGTACCATGCTGTTTTGATTACTGTAGCCTTGTAGTATAGTTTGAAATCCGGTAGTGTGATGCCCCCCGCTGTGTTCTTTTTGCTTAGAATTGACTTGGCTATGCGGGCTCTCTTTTGGTTCCATATGAAGTTCATGGTGGTTTTTCCAGTTCTGTGAAGAAAGTCAATTGTAGCTTGATGGGGATAGCGTTGATTCTGTAAATTACTTTGGGCAGTATAGCCATTTTCACGATATTGATTCTTCCTAACCATGAACATGGAATGTTTCTCCATCTGTTTGTGTCCTCTCTGATTTCGTTGAGCAGTGGTTTGTAGTTCTCCTTGAAGAGGTCCCTTACGTTCCTAGTTAGTTGTATTCCAAGGTATTTTATTCTTTTTGTAGCAATTGTGAATGGCAGTTCGTTCTTGATTTGGCTCTTTAAGTCTATTATTGGTGTATAGGAATGCTTGTGATTTTTGCACATTGATTTTATATCCTGAGACTTTGCTGAAGTTGCTTACCAGTTTTAGGAGTTTTTGGGCTGAGGCGATGGGGTCTTCTAGGTATACTATCATGTCGTCTGCAATTAGAGACAATTTGGCTTCCACCTTTCCTATTTGAATACCCTTTGTTTCTTTTTCTTGCCTGATTGCTCTGGCTAGAACTTCCAGAACTATATTGAATAGGAGTGGTGAAAGACGGCATCCTCGTCTAGTGCCAGATTTCAAAGGGAATGCTTCCAGTTTTTGCCCATTCAGTATGATATTGGCTGTTGGTTTGTCATAAATAGCTTTTATTACTTTGAGATACGTTCCATCGATACCGAGTTTATTGAGGGTTTTTAGCATAAAGGGCTGTTGAATTTTGTCAAATGCCTTCTCTGCGTCAATTGAGATAACCATGTGGTTTTTGTTTTTGTTTCTGTTTATGTGGTGAATTACGTTGATAGACTTGCGTATGTTGAACCAGCCTTGCATCCCCGGGATGAATCCTACTTGATCATGGTGAATAAGTTTTTTGATTTGCTGTTGCATTCGGCTTGCCAATATTTTATTGAAGATTTTTGCATCTATGTTCATCATGGATATTGGCCTGAAGTTTTCTTTTCTTGTTGGGTCTCTGCCGGGTTTTGGTATCAGAATGATGTTGGTCTCGTAAAATGATTTGGGAAGTATTCCCTCTTTTTGGATTGTTTGAAATAGTTTTAGAAGGAATGGTACCAGCTCCTTTTTGTGTGTCTGGTAGAATTCGGCTGTGAACCCGTCTGGACCTGGGTTTTTTTTGTGTGGTAGGCTCTTAATTGCTGCCTCGACTTCTGACCTTGTTATTGGTCTATTCATAGTTTCAGCTTCCTCCTGGTTTAGGCTTGGGAAGACACAGGAGTCCAGGAATTTATCCATTTCTTCCAGGTTTACTAGTTTATGTGCATAGAGTTGTTTGTAATATTCTCTGATGATGGTTTGAATTTCTGTGGAATCTGTGGTGATTTCCCCTTTATCATTTTTTATTGCATCTATTTGGTTGTTCTCTCTTTTCTTTTTAATCAATCTGGCTAGTGGTCTGTCTATTTTGTTGATCTTTTCAAAAAACCAGCTCTTGGATTTATTGATTCTTTGAAGGGTTTTTCGTGTCTCAATCTCCTTCAGTTCAGCTCTGATTTTAGTCATTTCTTGTCTTCTGCTGGGTTTTGAGTTTTTTTGATCTTGCTCCTCTAGCTCTTTCAATTTTGACGATAGGGTGTCAATTTTGGATCTCTCCATTCTCCTCATATGGGCACTTATTGCTATATACTTTCCTCTAGAGACTGCTTTAAATGTGTCCCAGAGGTTCTGGCACGTTGTGTCTTCGTTCTCATTGGTTTCGAAGAACTTCTTTATTTCTGCCTTCATTTCGTTGTTTACCCAGTCAACATTCAAGAGCCAGTTGTTCAGTTTCCATGAAGCTGTGTGGTTCTGGGTCGGTTTCTGAATTCTGAGTTCTAACTTGATTGCACTATGATCTGAGAGGCTGTTTGTTATGATTTCAGTTGTTTTGCATTTGTTGAGCAGTGCTTTACTTCCAATTATGTGGTCAATTTTAGAGTAGGTGTGATGTGGTGCTGAGAAGAATGTGTATTCTGTGGATTTGGGGTGGAGAGTTCTGTAAATGTCTATCAGGTTTGCTTGCTCCAGGTCTGAGTTCAAGCCCTGGATATCCTTGTTGATTTTCTGTCTGGTTGATCTGTCTAATATTGACAGTGGAGTGTTAAAGTCTCCCACTATTATTGTGTGGGAGTCTAAGTGTCTTTGTAAGTCATTAAGAACTTGCCTTATGTATCTGGGTGCTCCTGCATTGGGTCCATATATGTTTAGGATCGTTAGCTCTTCTTGTTTTATTGATCCTTTTACCATTATGTAATGGCCTTCTTTGTCTCTTTTGATCTTTGTTGCTTTAAAGTCTATTTTATCAGAGATGAGAATTGCAACTCCTGCTTTTTTTTGCTCTCCATTTGCTTGGTAATCTTCCTCCATCCCTTTATTTTGAGCCTTTGTGTATCCTTGCATGTGAGATGGGTTTCCTGGATACAGCACACTGATGGGTTTTGGATTTTTATCCAATTTGCCAGTCTGTGTCTTTTGATTGGTGCATTTAGTCCATTTACATTTAGGGTTAATATTGTTATGTGTGAATTTGATACTGCCATTTTGATGCTAAGTGGCTGCTTTGCCTGTTAGTTGTTGTATATTCTTCATTATGTTGATTCTCTTTAGCATTTAGTGTGATTTTGGAATGGCTGGTACTGGTTTTTCCTTTCTATGTGTAGTGCCTCTTTTAGGAGCTCTTGTAAAGCAGGCCTGGTGGTGAAAAAATCTCTGAGTACTTGCTTGTTCGCAAAGGATTTTGTTTTTCCTTCACTTCTGAAGCTCAGTTTGGCTGGATATGAAATTCTGGGTTGAAAGTTCTTTTCTTTAAGAATGTTGAATATTGGCCCCCACTCTCTTCTGGCTTTTAGTGTTTCTTCCGAGGGATCTGCTGTGAGTCTGTTGGGCTTCCCTTTGTGGGTAACTCGACCTTTCTCTCTGGCTGCCCTTCGTATTTTCTCCTTTATTTCAACCTTGTTGAATCTGACGATTATGTGCCTTGGGGTTTTCTTCTTGCAGAATATCTTTGTGGTGTTCTCTGTATTTCCTGCATTTGAGTGTTGGCCTGTCTTGCTAGGTGGGGGAAGTTTTCCTGGATGATGTCCTGAAGAGTATTTTCCAGCTTGGATTCATTCTCTTCGTCCCCTTCTGGTACACCTATCAAACGTAGGTTAGATCTTTTCACATAGTCCCACATTTCTTGGAGACTTTGTTCATTCCTTTTTGCGCTTTTTTCTCTAATCTTGGTTTCTTGTTTAATTTCATTGAGTTGGTCTTCGACTTCAGATATTCTTTCTTCTGCTTGGTCAATTCGGCTATTGAAACTTGTGCATGCTTCGCAAAGTTCTCGTATTGTGTTTTTCAGCTCCTTTAATTCATTCATATTCCTCTCTAAGTTATCCATTCTTGTTATCATTTCCTCATATCTTTTTTTAAGTTCCTTAGTTTCTTTGCATTGATTTAATACATGTTCTTTTAGCTCACAAAAGTTTCTCATTATCCACCTTCTGAAGTCTAATTAGTCTAATTCCGTCATTTCGTCACAGTCATTCTCCGTCCAGCTTTGTTCCCTTGCTGGTGAGGAGTTTTGGTCCTTTCTAGGAGGCGAGGTGTTCTGGTTTCGGGTGTTTTCCTCATTTTTTCGCTGGTTTCTTCCCATCTTTTTGGGTTTATCCGCTTGTCGTCTGCGTAGTTGCTGACTTTTCGATTGATTCTCTGAGTGGACACCCAGATTGTTGATGATGAAGTATTTCTGTTACTTGGTTTTCCTTCTACCAGCCTAGCCCCTTTGCTGTACGACTGCTGAGGTCCACTCCAGGCCCTGCTTGTCTGGGGTGCATCTCTGGCAGCTGTGGCACAGCGAGGGATGCTACCCGTTTCTTTTTCTGCTATCTTTGTCCCAGGATGATGCCTGCCTAATGTCAGTCTTTTGTATATAGAGGCATCAGGGAGCTGCTTGAGGAGACAGTCTGTACTTTTTAGGAGCGCAATTGCTGAGCTGTGAGCTCTGTTGTTCATTCAGGGCTGTTAGGCTGCTATGTTTGATTCTGCTGCAACAGAGCTCATTAAAAAAACCCTTTTCTCAAATGCTCTGTGTTGGGGGATTCGGGCTTTATTTTTCAATGTCCATTGAGGTGTCCTGCCCAGCTAGGAGGCAGACTAGCCACTGTTTGCCTGCCGAGGCTCCGCCCTGCTCTTGTGTGATTCGCCCTGTTCCTGCAGGCTCTGCTGTGGTCTCCGCCACGCCCTGCGGCGGAGTCTCTTTTTTGTAGCGTGTTGCCTCGGCAGTGGCAGGCTGCATCGGCAGTGGCAGGCTGCTTCAGCAGTGGGCATGTATCTCAGTAGGGACGGGTTGCCTCGTCAACGGGAGGCTGTGTCAGCAGTGGGCGTGTATCTCAGTAGGGACGGGTGTCCTCGGCAACGGCTGGCTGTGTCAGCAGTGGGTGTGTATCTCAGTTGGGGCGGGTTGCCTCGGTAGTGGTGGACGCCGTTCCCCCACAGAGCGTCTCCGACCGTCTGCTCGGGATAGTTTGAAATCGCGGTTTTGTTCGTCCCACTGGGTACCCCAAACGATCTGTCCCTGCAATCCCCTGGGCTGGCCTACTGTCCAAGTCTCGTTCAGTCTCAAGTCCAGCCCTCTCAAGTCTCAGGTTGCTGGTTCAACAAGGCACCCGGACAAGCGCGCCCTGTGGGGATTGCTGGGTAGGGCCGGCCGCCGCCGCCTCGGCTGCCAGCTTCGCCAGGCAGACCTACTGCCTGGCGTCCTGTGTCTTCTTTATACTTGGGAGTTTCCCCGTTCTGTGGGCAACAAAGATCAGTCTGGAAATGCAGCTCAGACTCACCTCTTTGCGGATTCAACGAGAGCTCCAATCCTGTGTTGTTCTCACAGCGCCATCTTGAGTCCCCCCCTCAACATTCTTGAGTAGGAGAACAATGAAAGGATAGCCATGCTTCCAGATAATTAACCTCCTTACTTCCTCTGCTGTTGAAACCAATAGTCTGTGGTATAATAGTAAGGGAAGAAATGTTTGGGGTGATTAGAGGGTGGTGGAACCAGTTTACTTAACTGTGACTATTGTACTTACTGAGTTGGATTATGTTTTCAAACATATATAATATATTTTAATAATTTAGGCTTAGAAATAATAAATTGATATATAAATTTTTATTCTAGGATAGTATTAGTGATAGATTCCAACCTGAACCTCATGTGAGTATCATAGTCACTAGAAATCCTCTTAAAATAAAAGCTGAAACCCAATGATGGTACATTTTTATTTTTAGTAGGAAGCTGTTTCTAACATCAACACTGGTAAGTTAATGGTTTGTTGGAAGAAAATATGCCCTTTAATAGAAAGCCAACACATCCAGTCAAGAACATTTTACTTGTTCCATGTGAAAATCCACTATAGAAACAATTTCTTTTTTTATTTTGAAATAAACATGTATTGCAGAAACAGATACAGGATATTTTTATGCATCAAAGTAATGTATTTGGCTGGTTGCTATTGAGTACTTTCATGACGTGAATATCATCACTAATAATTCATCAATTCTAAACTAGATTTCATGTAAAGTGGCAAGTTTACTATTTTAATGACATATTTAAACAGTTTTCTGAAATAAAAAGCACAAATACAAGTAAAATAAGGGCTTCTGGTTCAAGATGGCTGACTAGAAGCAGCTACTGCATTCTTCTTCCATGGAGATGGATGGAATAGAAAGCCAACACATCCAGTCAAGAACATTTTACTTGTTCCATGTGAAAATCCACTATAGAAACAATTTCTTTTTTTATTTTGAAATAAACATGTATTGCAGAAACAGATACAGGATATTTTTATGCATCAAAGTAATGTATTTGGCTGGTTGCTATTGAGTACTTTCATGACGTGAATATCATCACTAATAATTCATCAATTCTAAACTAGATTTCATGTAAAGTGGCAAGTTTACTATTTTAATGACATATTTAAACAGTTTTCTGAAATAAAAAGCACAAATACAAGTAAAATAAGGGCTTCTGGTTCAAGATGGCTGACTAGAAGCAGCTATTGCATTCTTCTTCCATGGAGATGGATGGAATAGAAAGCCAACACATCCAGTCAAGAACATTTTACTTGTTCCATGTGAAAATCCACTATAGAAACAATTTCTTTCTTTATTTTGAAATAAACATATATTGCAGAAACAGATACAGGATATTTTTATGCATCAAAGTAAATATTCATACTTCTAATACATCATGTAAAAGAGAGAGCACACTGGAATTCCAGCTGCTGTTGCTGTGCCAGGAGCGGGTGGGGAGGAATTAGAGAGGCCAAGTACTTCTGTACACCCCAAAGATGAATATTGCTGCTGCTGCTGCTGTGAGGTAGAGGAGCAAGCACACTCAGAACCCTTGCTTTCACTGCTTCCACTAAAGGAAACCTGCCTTGCCTAGGCTCACAGTACAGCCACCTGCTTCTGCCTGAGCATTTTGGCTGTGGCCTGGCACCCTTCTGAGAACCCAGCTTTCAGAGGCCTGCAATCTGCCCTGGGGATCCTGCTGCTGTTGCTGCAACTGCCACCACCACTGCTAGGCCAAGGAGGGATTGGAAAAACAGGACATCTTTGCATACCTCAATGGTGGATGCCACCACTGCTTCTTTAGGTGGAAGGTGCAAGTTGGTCATGGGCCTCACAGCTGTTGGCTTTCACTGCTCTCACTGAGCAGGGCTACCCTTGCCTGGGCATTTTGCTATTGCCTAGCACCCTTTTGAAACTGTAGCCCTCAGAGGCCTGCATTCTGCCCTCTGTCTCCTGCTTTCATCTTATTAGCAGCAGTTGTAGGGAGAGAATAGGGAGACCAGCATCTGCATGTGCCACAATGACCAATTCAACCACTGTTTCTGCCAGAGGGAGGTATTTGTGCGTCACACACCTTATAGCTTCCTGCCTCCACTGCTCATGCTGATGGAATATTCTGCAGCTCCCTGAGCATTCTGCCTGCCCTTGCCAAAGCATTCTGTTAGCAGCATGGGGGCCAGCCTATCCCTTGCTGTGATAGCCAGCACCTGAACTCTGGGAATTTAAGGACATATTTGCTGGTCTGGTCTTCGTGCAGTCTCTCCAGGATTCATGCACACTGTCCAGGGAGCCATTTAGGAACCTGAGGATTAGGGGATTGCCTAGTCCTGTGATGGCACCTGATCATTCCCTCTGGGATCTGAGGTTGAGCTGTTCCAGTCAGCTGACACCACCACAGCTGACACTCACCTGCATGTACTAAAAGGCAGGACTATTACCCCTTTCTCCATGAGGCAGCAGTGTTACTACATTGGCGAACAGGAGAGCCACAAAGCTGTCTGTATTGAGCTGAGGGAAGAGCTCCCACCCTGAAACTACTCCAGTGAAGAATTCTCTGGCTTTCAGTGACCTTGTGGCCTGGGGATAGATCACAGTGTCTGTCAGCCCTGGGACAAAGGTGTGATAGGGAAAGAGATTGTGTTCCTGTCTGCCCAGGATGTGGAGCTGATGGAGCCCTCTCTCCTACTTCAGAAATCTTGACATATTTCACCAGGAGCTCCCTCAGTTACTCCAGTTAGAGCTGGTGCCTGTGCTCATCATTCAGTTATTCATGGGTGAGCTTGATAGTCCAGCACCTCCCAGTAAACCAAGAGCAAGCACATACCCATCTGCATCTGCCACAGCCAGCTTTTCCCCAAAAGCACCACCTACTGGCCTGAAGATTGAACTGCAAAGCCCAATATAAAACACACTAACAAGAAGTATGCAAGGCTAAAGAGTCAAGCCAAAGGACCCTATTCAACTTACGCTATAGTCACAACCCTCATGGGGAAAATAATCCCATCTAAATGAAAGTAAATAAAAAACAAGAAGTGACAGCTTCTTCATATGAGAAGAAACCAGTATAAGAACTCTGGCAATGTGGAAATTCACTCAGGGCGGTGGCAAAAATATTAAGGAAAAAATATTAGAGAAAGTTATATAGTCTCAAACCGTTTTGGAAGGCCTAAGGTTTTTTTCTACAGTTCTTGGCTGAAGTCAGCCAGAGTCTCTTTTCAGGAGCTAGAGAGATTAAGGTGCAATATTAAAGAATGTGGGTAATTTACCTAGCTAGCTTATTTATTCATATAGTCTTAAAACTAACCTTTGAGCTAGTTGGCCCTCTCGTGGGGAGGTCAACTGGGATACTACCCACTAATGGTGTTTGCTTTAGGCGTTGGAACCTGTCCTTTGATCTTTTAACCTCTAGTGGTATTGACAAGCCTTTGTCAATTAAACTTTACTAAATAACTGCAAGTCTCACTGGCTAGGGAGGGCTGGCAGGTGCTCTCTGTTTACAGCACTCTCCAGGGAGTTTGTAAGCTGCTTAGTCACTCAGTCAAAACTGACAAAGCATAATATCTATGTGTCAGTGTACTTTATTTATCCATTGTTGAGTCAAGGTGTGCAGGACAGGCCCCCACAGGTGGTGACCCCGACAGTGTCACACAATGTGGGGCAACCCTGACAGTGGTGTCCCTGTGTGAGGAAACTCAGCAGGTGAAGAGGACCCTGACAGCAGTGCAAAATGTGAGGTGACCCTGACAGGGCACCATGAAAAAGCAGTGTTGTGACATCCCCAAAGGATTGTACTAGCTTGCTAGCAATGGATTTTAACCAAAATGAAAATTTTGAAATGACAGATAAAGAATTCAAAATATAGATTACAAGGAAGCTCAATGATGTCCAAAGAGAAAGTTGAAAAGTGACACAACAACATCAGGAAAGCAATGTAGCATCTGAAAGAAGAGATGGATATCTTTAAAAAAACAAGCAGAACTTTTGGAAATGAAAAGTTCACTGAAGGAGTTACAATATATAGGCATGAATGAAACTGGACCTCTATCTCTCACCATGTACAAAAATTAACTCAATGCGAATTAAAGACTTAAATATAAGACAGGAAACTATGAAAATCCTAGAAGAAAACCTGAGAAAAACTGTTCAGACTATTGGCCTAGGCAAATAATTTATGACTAATAACTTGAAAGCAAATGCAACAAGAAAAAAAATAGACAAATGTGATTTAATTTAACTAAAAGGCATCTGCCAGCAAAAGAAACAATCAATGGAGTAAGCAGACCACCTACAGAGTGGGAGAAAATATTTCCTAACTATGCATCTGACAAAGGACTACTATCCAGAATCTACGAGGAACTCAACTCTACAACAACAACAACAGCAACAAAAAACCCCATTGTGGGCAAAGGGCACAAACAGACATTGCTCAAAAGAATACAAGTGACCAAAGCAAACATATGAAAAAGGCTCAACATCACTGATCATCAGAAAAATGCAAACTGCAACCATAATGAGATACCATCTCATATTAGTCAATATGGCTATTATTAAAAAATTGAAAAGCAGCAGATATTGGTGAGGATGAAGAGAAAAGGAACACTTATACACATTTATATGCTGTTGGTGGGAATGTAAATTAGTACAACCACTATGGAAGATAGGATGGATATTTCTCAAAGGACTGAAAATAGGAACTACCATTTGACCCAGCAATCCTACTGCTGAGTATTTACCCAAAGGTAAAGAAACCATTTCATCAAAAAGACACCTGCATAATGTTTATTGTGGCACTGTTCACAATAGCAAAGTCATGGAATCAGCCTAAGTATATACTGATATACAATATCCATCAGTGAATGATTGGATAAAGAAAATGTGGTATATATACACCATGAAATACTACTCATCCATAAGAAAGAATAAAATAATGTCTTTGCAGCATCATGGATGGATTTGGAGGCCATTATTCTAAGTAAAAAACTGCAACAGAAAATCAAATACTGAGTGTATGTTCTCATTTATAAGTGAGAGCTAAACAAAAGGTCCATAAGAACATGTGGCGAGAAATAGTAGTGAGTGGGAGGAGAGTAAGGGCTGAAAAATTACCTATCGGATCCAATGTTTACTGTTTAGGTGACAGGTACATCAGAAGGCCAAACCCCACCACTGTGCAATATATCCATGTAGTAAACCTGCACAAGTACCCCGAATCTACAAAAAATTTAAAAAACCCACATTCTCAAAAAAGAGGAAAGTAAAATAGAACACATGAAAGAAAAATATAGCACAAAGTGCTGAGAATAGAAAAAGTAACTTCATAAAGCTCTAGAATTTGGGGTAGTTCACCACTTAACACAATTTGGTAAATGGCAATGGAGAGCTTTTTAATGCTTAGTTTATATTTTGTGTTTTTTTTCACTCTCTCCCTCTCATAGTAGGGAGTATTTTCATAAACGTTTTAAACTTGGGCTTATCCTCAATCAGGGTTCTTTCTTCCTTCTTTTCTCTGTTTGTGTTGAAGGCATTGCTAGAATTTGATTTTGTTTTCTCTTAGTGTCTTAAGTATATTATTTGTGTTTTTCTAACTGCGAAATAATAGTTACATATTTTTTGGTCCCTTTAAGTTTTTATCGTAACTTATTTTTCATCCCACCTCTTCCTTTTATAATGTTAAGTGGGCAGGGCGCGGTGGCTCAAGCCTGTAATCCTAGCACTTTGGGAGGCCGAGGAGGATGGATCACGAGGTCAACAGATCGAGACCATCCTGGTCAACATGGTGAAACCCCGTCTCTACTAAAAATACAAAAAATTAGCTGGGCACGGTGGCGCGTGCCTGTAATCCCAGCTACTCAGGAGGCTGAGGCAGGAGAATTGCCTGAACCTAGGAGGCGGAGGTTGCGGTCAGCCAAGATCATGCCATTGCACTACAGCCTGGGTAACAAGAGCAAAACTCCGTCTCAAAAAAAACCAAAACAAAACAAAAAAAGTTAAATGGCAAAATGTCTTAATCTTCAAAAATGTGCTTCCTCTCGTCATCCTAAATGTTTTATTTTCAACTTTTATTGTTATGAAAAGAACAATTTCTGTGCATATGTTTTGTTGATTTTGTTTTCTGAAACAAGTTAAAATCTGTGTGTTTAAAATAATGCTGTGATATGAATACTGCAGGTATTATTTCTATATTTAAGGTCTGGAAGCTGAGGGACTGGGAAGTTAGGCCAATAAACACCTATTTATTGAACTCCTTGGCAGCCTTCAGTGCTAAGGGGAACAAAAAGATAATAAGTACTAGGCATATTTTAGGAATATTTACTAACACCTTTTAAAATTCTATTATTTGCAGATATCACTAGAGAATATTAGTTTCCTCATATACTTTATTCCTGGCAGCCAGGAAAGCTGAAAGCAAGAAGGCTCTATTGAGAGATTGGACTGTCCAAATTGTTCGATTTTGGACATGGCAACAGCCATACCACCATCTAGGTGGTATTTCTTGAGGGTTTCATATATGGCAGTCACTGTTATAAGGACCTTACATTTATATACTTATTTGCTCAGTAAAATAGCTATATGATAGACACAGATTATCATAATCACTGTCATTTTATAAATAATAGGTAATGTAGGAAAAAATGGTTAAGTAACTGCTAATGGTCACTCAGTTGGTAAGTGGTAGAGCCATGAACTTGAATCCAGGTATTCTAGCTTGAGAACCCATAGTGTTAACCACATTTACCTTCCATTACTCTGTATTTCTTTTTCATAGCTCACAAGCACAGTCTGATTAGGGGATGACACTCTTCTGGTGTGCTCTTAGACAAATTATGCATTTCTTTACGGTAGAGACATTTAGAATTGTTTTGAAATAAACAAAAATGAATAATTTAAATAACAAATGTCAAGAATTATCTTTTTTCAAAATATATTCAATATAGTTGGATAAATTAGATATATAGATGAGATAATTAGTGCCCAAACTAGAAATATCTATACAAGCAGTGTATACTGATATATTAAATATCTAAAGGGTATAGCATGGAGAATAATTAGGAAAGAAAGGATCAGAGAGAGATTTGGAATATATACAGAGAAAGATTATATCTTCTGAGGATGTTGAAGAGTGTGTAGGTTTTGAAGAAGTAGCGGGTGCTGGTTGAGGTGATATAAGGCATAGAGAGAAGAGCACAAAGACAGGAATGCATGTGCCATTTGAAAGCAATGAAAGGTGATGAATGCCATGTCCAAGCAAAGTTTTACGTTCTGAATTGTGCTTTGCCATGCTTTCTTTTCCCCTTGCTGTGAGCTTGGCAGTTTTTTAGATGGCTGCTTTATCAGCTTGAATTGCAGGGTGAAGAAGCATGAAGCAGAGTCTTCTGACAACTCATATTGTATAGTAGAAATAGAACTTTCTTATTATTAGCCAGGAAGATTTTTGTGGCACTTATTAATATAGCATTTTGTGCCTTAAAAACTGGCTGGCAGGCAATTTCAGTATCCCAGGCATAATAAGGACTTAGGCAATGGAGAATGGGAGTGAAATCTAAAAGTCATTGGGAAGGAAGACTTGACAGAACTTGGTGACTGATAGGTTATGAGGTACAAAGGTTTAGAAGAAACTATGAGAAAACCTTAATGATTTTGGTTTGAGAAAATAAATCATCAAAAATGAGAAAGCAAAGGTGGAAACAAGTGTGGAAGGTAGATTTTTAACAGGTAGGAGAGAGACCCTTAAATCCTTTTTATGAAATTAAAGATAGTATAAAGTGGTATAAAAAAGAAAGAGAATCATCAGAAAGAGTCCAGTTGGAAAAATGTAGTAGTTCAGAGAAATTTCATAGTACTTAGAATGTGAAAGAAATTCAATGGAACGTTTTTGTTTCATTATGTTTTGTTTTAAAGTTAGGCTATACATTTGCATACTTTAAATCATAAAAATATATAGGAATCAAGCAGTACAGGAAAGATGTTGATAACATGAGTGGTAAAATATGAGTTTTAAGGTCCACAGAAATTAGGAAGGGATGTGACTGAGAACATACACAGAGGGGTAATCTTTGGAGAAAGGAGAGGAATGAAATACTACAATTTTAGAAAGAAGGGGCCAGTCATGGTGGCTCACACCTGTAATCCCAGCACTTTGGGAGGCCGAGCTGGGCAGATCACAAGGTCTGGAGTTTGAGACCAGCCTGACTACTGTGAGGTGAAACTCTGTCTCTACTAAGAATACAAAAATTAGTCAGGTGTGGTGGTGGCTCCTGTAATCCCAGCTATTCAGGGGCCTGAGGCAGGGGTTGCAGTGAGCCGAGATTGTGAGACCGTGCCATTGCACTCCAGCCCAGGTGACAGGGTGAGACTCCATCTCAAAAAAAAAAAAAAAAAAAAATTTAGAAGGAAGGTTAAATACAGAAACAAATGTGCACTGAGATGAAAACAGGGACTCGTAAAGTTCAGGATCTTGATGATTCCAGTGCCTCAGTTTTCCACTAAAGTAAGTCAAATTATCTGCTAAGTGAGACAGAAGGAGAGGGGTAGGTGAGAGCTGAGAAAGAAGTTTTGAAATTGCCACGGAGAGGAGAAAATCTGGTTGTGATTATAGGATTGCCAAACACAGAGGGCCCATTTGAAGTTAGACCGCATGAATTCATAATGTGCCAAGTCTGAATAATTCTCTGTCTTCTCTCAGTAGTGTTCAGTGTCCTGGGAACAGGCAGGGAAAGCTCACAGTGAGGGTGATCCAGGTTTGTGATTCTTATGGGTTAGGGTATTTTCTCAAGGTCATACTTATAGTTCTCTTTAATCTGTTCTCATTGCTTTTTCATAAAAATACAATGTCTTTTCACAGATACATGTTATATTCCTGTGGTTCTGATAATCTTCACACTAACTTAAAATTCATCTCTTTAACCACTGGAGCCTGGATTTCTTTTTTACACTTGGCTCTTTATAAAGTATGATATTAGGTTTTGGATAATTTTTCTACCTTCTCATTTTTTTTTTCACTTTCATAGAGTTTTTTCAATAACTTCTATTGGTGGAAAATTATCTATAGTTTTAAATAAAATTTTGTCACCTCATTTAATTCATCTGTCAGATACTTAATCATTATTTAGTGCCTACTATATGCCAGGTGCTATGTTATGGGCCAAGGATACAAAGATAAGTAAAACAAGGTACCTGTCTTTGATGTTTTTATATAGAGTTCAAAACTCTATTGGGCAAGTTCCCAAACTTTGTATAAGTTGTGTTAGAGTGGCTTCTGTTCTCATTTGATATTGAGCCAGTTCCCCTCGCCCCACCTACTTTTCATTAAATTTAGTTTCATTAAATTTGTAATACTGGTAAATTTGTAAATTGGAAAAGTAAATTTTTATTACTTTTTATTACATTTGGTTTATTAATACATAGAATGAACTATTTTCCCATTCTCTGTTTTGGTCCCCACTGCTGGAACTCGTATTTATTGTTACAACCACCTTATTCCACTAGGTACACAGCCTCCACCACTGGGTTTTGCCATGTTTGTGCAGAAACGCTGCCATTTCTACAGACTGTCCCAGTTTTTATTGCTGTACTAGAATGCTTAAATGTTAATAAAGATTGCTGACTTATTTGGACACAAAGGCAAAGTTCTGTTTTCCTATTTCAAGTTATGCTTATTGAGAGGACAAGCAATGCAGTAGATACAGTTGAATAAAAACAGCTACTGCTTATATAGTGCTTATGTACTCTGATTTTAAATAAAATTAGTGGAAACCCACATTCTTTGCTTTATGAAGGTCTAAGCTATTCTGCAAATTCCCAGGAGCATATAAATGTGGGCACTTCTGATTTCAATTTGCTGCCTCTGCTGGATTTTTTGTTTCTAGCCTGTCTAATCTTGTTTCCACATAGGCATTATTTAAATATGGTACACTGCTCCTTATCAGTATCTACAAATAAATTATCCTTACACTATTCTGAAAGTCTGTTGGTGGGAAATAGGGTGAAATGTTCATGATTTGAAAATGTAAACATATTAAAATTGAACATTTAAAATTTTATCTTATTTTTTGGTGGTAAAAACACTTAACATGAGATCTACCCTCTTAACAATTTTTTTTTTGAGATGGAGTCTCACTTTGTCACCCAGACTGGAGTGCAGTGGCACTGTATTGGCTCACTGCAATGTCCATCTCCTGGGTTCAAGCAATTCTCCTGCCTCATCTCCCGAGTAGCTGGGATTACAGGCATGCGCCACCACCCCTGGCTATTATTTTTATATTTTTAGTAGAGACAAGGTTTCACCATGTTGGCCAGGCTGGTCTCAAACTCCTGACCTCAGGTGATCCGCCCGCCTTGGCCTCCCAAAGTCCTGGCCTTTTAATAAATTTGTAGGTGTTACATTATTTTGGCTATAGATACAATGTTGTACAGTAGATCTTTAGAGCTTATTTGTCTTGCTTGACTGAAGCTTTATGCCCGCTGATTAGTAACTCCTCAATCTCCTCCTTCTACCTCTAGTAACCACCATTCCACTCTCTGATGATATGGAGTTGACTATTTTAGATACCGAATATAAGAAGAATCATACAGTATATAGTGAGTTCTTATGAGATCTGTTATTTTTAAGTGTTTAGCACTTCCCCCTTCACTCTCTCTCTCATCACCATATGAAGATGTGCTTGCTTCCCCTTTACCCTCTGCCATGATTGTAAGTTTCCCGAGGCCTCCCCAGCTATGACTCTGGTACAGCTTGCAGAACTGTGAATCAATGAAACCTCTTTTCTTTATAAATTACCCAGTTTCAGGTAATTCTTTGTAGCAGTGTGAGAACAGATTAATATAGAAGATTTAATTAAAGTCCATAGTAAGTTGACTTTAGTAATGAAGATTATTCTAGATAATATAAGCGAAGTGGGCCTGATTCAATCTATTGAAAATCCTTAAAAGAATAATTTAGGTTTTCCTAGGGGGAAGAAATTTTTCTGTATGGATAGCAGCTTTAGTTTATGCCAAGAGTCCTAGCCTGCCCTTACTCAAAACCTGTCCTACAGATTTTAGACTTGCTTAACAAGTTCCCACAGTTGCACAAGCCAATCACTTGCAATAATTCTTTTAATATATATCTCCTGGAGGTTATTTTTCTCTTGATCAATACTAACTGATACAACAAGTGATAGCTTGGAAGAAAATATTTGTGTGTGTTATCAAAAAGGAGTAGATTTCAGACCAGGATGGTGAAGTAAGAAGTCTTGTGCAAATCCTCTTACAGAAAGTTTAACTACAAACTATTCATGGACTAGAACATTCTCTAAAAAACCTGAACACCTGGAAACAAGTCTGAGACACCAGCATGATATGTAGAAATGAACAATATCTGAATTAGAAGGGTAAGAGGACTAGTCTCCTGCTGACCATGCTCTCTATTCCCCAAGTCAGCATAGTGTCAGACAGAGAGGATGTTTCTGGGCTCAGATTCTACAAGGTCGAAGGAGGACTAGGGTAAGTCATTCAGCCTTTTTTTTTTTTTTTTTTGCATTCCAAGGTACTTCTAGGAAGCCAACTCTGCTCTTACTTCATGGGAACACTAAGATAAATAGCATGGCTTGCTTGTCCATGGATTTAATAGAAAGAAAGAAAAGTGACCAGTGCACAGATCTTGGTACCTCAGTATTCCTGCCAGCTGAATAACTCAGTAAGACATATCAGCTAAACTTACAGCACACTGGCAAAGCTGAGCTGTTTGACTTTAGATGGATGGTGGATTCTAGCTTGAGCCACTAGATTTATTCTTCCTAGCCAGCTTAAGAACCTTCCCTAACTACCCTGCCCAATTAGGGAGACTCCCACTTCAATGGAACTCAGCAAAGCAAAGGGCTACATTGGCTTTATCCAGGAAGGCAGACAGCAGTTCCACATAGCCAAACAACCTGCCTTATAACCCAGGATAGTCAGGGAGATTCTCACCTCTGCAGATCTCAGAAATGTTAAGTGGCTCTACACCAGCCTAAACCCAGAAAGGCAAGCAGTGGCTCTGAGCAGTTAAAAAATCGACCCAACAATCCTGCCCAGGTAGAAAGATTTTCACCTGTTTTTTGGAGAAATGTAGCAGCTAGTCCTGCTTGATCTGAAAGGTCAAACAGCCACTTTTCTAAGCCAAAACCTCACCCTACAGCTCCACCCAGACAGCGGGACAATCTTCAATCACACATTTCTAAGGAACATGGCCTCAGGTCCCACCTGCCCAGAGTGGTGACTCCATGTAACTTTAGAGTCCAACCTGCAGCCATGCCCAACTGCAGATTCCAAATAGTGGAAATTCTTAAGCAGGGAGTATATCTTGTGTCCAGCCTGACCAGAGCCATCACAATACCAGCCAGTAGCTCCACCTGATATCAGAGCAAAGGCAGTGGCCCAGCCATCTAGAGATCTCATAACAAGCTCTGTTTCACTGAGGTCATCATCAGCTGGCACTTCCAGAATCACAGGCTAAATAGTAAAACATTATCCCTTTGAAAGAACTTTTTAAGGACCAGGAGAAGGGGCTGTCTCTTCAAATGCACATGCAACAACATAAGGACACAAATATTACAAAGAATCAGGAAATTATGACACTTCAAAAAGAAACTAATAAAGCTCAACGATGAAACGTAAAGAAATGGAGATCTATAAAATGACTAACAAATGATTTAGAATAATACTCATAAAGAAACAGTGAATTACAAAATATACAGATAGAAAATTTACTAAAATTTGGAAAATAACAAACAAAAGTTAGAATATTGATAAGAAAATAGAAACAGTAAAAAAAGAACCAGATAGAATTACTAGAGACAAAGATTACAATGATTAAACTGAAAAATTCAATAGAAATTTTTAATAGCAGAATTATTCTAGTGGAAGAAAGAATCCATCAGTTGGAAGATAGAACAAGGAAATTTTTCAGTAAGAGGAATTAAGAAAATAAAAGAATGAAAAAGAATGACAAAAGCCAATGGGAATTATGGAATTTTATCAAGAAACAAAACCTTTCAAACACTGGAATCCAGAAGGAGAACAAAGAGATAAAGGGTCAGAAAGCATATTTAATAAAATAATGGCTAAAATTTCCCTAATCTGGGAAAGATACCAATATCCAGGTCCACAAAGCATGGAATTCCCTGTCAAAATTAATTCAAAGAGGACTATATTTAGACATATAATAATCAAACTATCAAAAATTAAAGACAAATAACAAATTCTAAAAGCAGCAAGAGATGAGAAACATATCGCATACAAAAGAAGGCTGAGACAACTATCAGCAGATTTCTTAGCAAACTCTATAAGCCTGCAGAGAGTATGATGATATATTCAAAGTGCTGAAGGAAAAGGGAGTCAACAAAGAATACTTTATCCAGCAGAGCTGTTCTTTAGAAATGAAGAAAAGACAAAGATTTTTCCCAAAGAAAAGCTGAGAGAATTCATTGCTAGACCTGACTTATAAGAAATGTTAAAAGGAATTTTCAAGCTGGAAAAAGGGTGTGGGGTCACTGAATAACATAAAAACATTTGAAGATATGAAACTTATTCATAAAAGTAAATATACAGTCAAATTCAGAATAGTATAATATTTTAACATTAGTGTATAAATCACTTGTAGCTTTAGTATGAAAGCTAAAATTCAAAACTATTGTAAATAATTACAGTAATTTGTTAAGGAATATGAAATGTAAAATGATGTAAATAATATCAAAAATTCAAAATGGGGAAGAAGTTGGGTTAAAATGTAGTATTTTTTGGTTGTTATTGTTTCTTGTGATCAAATTTAAGCTGTTATCTACTTAAAATGGCCTGTTATATTGATAACAAGTTTTTTATAAGCTTCATAATTTCAACATAAGAAAAATCTGTAATATGTATACAAAAATTAAAAGCAAGAAATCAACATACTACTAGAGAAAATAATTTAACCACAGAAAAAGATAGTAAGAGAGGAAGAAAGGATCTATAAAACAGAAAAAAAATCAAAATGAAAATAAATGGATTAAAATCTCCAATTAAAAGACATGGAAAGGCTAAATGAATAGAATAATCAGGCCCAAGTGTATACTGCCTATAAGAGACTTAGTTCACTGGTAAGAATACACATAGACTGAAAGTAAAGGGATGAAAAATATTTCACACACATAGAAATCAAGAGTGCAGGAGGACCTTTACTTATACTAGATAAAATAGACGTTAAAAACCGTTAAAAGAAGCAAAGAAGGTCATTACATAATGATAAAGCAGTCAATCCAGTAAGAGAATATAACCGTCATAAATATACAATCACTCAACATCAAAGAACATAAATATACAAAGCAAATATTAATAAATCTAAAGGAATAAATTAGCTGCAATATAATATAGCAGCAGACTTCAATACCTCACTTAGAACAATGGACAGATTATCCAGACAGAAAACCAACAAAAAAAACATTAAATTTAATTTGCATTCTATACTAAGTGGACATAATAGACATTTGCAGAACACTCCATTCAACAGCTGCAGCATAAACATTTTTCTCAAATGCACATGGAACATTCTCCAGGATACATCATCTATTAGACCACAAAATAAGTTTTAACAAATTTAAAATGTTTTAAGTCATGTCAAGTACTTTTTCTGATCTAGTTTAAAACTAGAAACTGCTATTGAAAAGGAGGAAATTTAGAAACTTTACAAATACCTTGTAATTAAACAACATGCTTCTTAACCAATAGGTCAATGAAGATATCAAAAATAAAATTAAAAAAATTTGTGAGACAATTGAAAATGGAAGCACAGCATATCAAGACCTATGGAATACAGTAAAAGAAGCTCTAATAAGGAAGTTTATAGCAGTAAACACCCACTACAAAGCTCTCACACAGCAAAAGAAATAATCAACAGAGTAAACCACCTACAGAATGGGAGAAAATATTTGCAAACTGTGCATTTGACAAAGTACTAAATATCCAGAATCTACAAGAAACTCAACCTAATAAGAAAAAAAAAATCACACAACTAACTTCATTAAAAATTAGGCAAAGGAGACAGACATTTTTCAAAAGAAGACATACAAGCGGCCAAAAAGCATATGACAGAAGACTCAACATCACTGATCATCAGAGAAATACAAATTAAAACCACTGTGAGATACCATCTTTTATCAGTTAGAATGGCTATTACTTAAAAGTAAAAAAACAACAGATATTGGCAAGGATTTGGAAAAAAGAGAAAGCTTATACACTCTGGGAATGTACCAGCTCTATGGAAAACAGGATACCGATTGTTCAAAAAGTTAAAAATAGAACTGCCATTTGATCTGGCAATCCCACTACTGGATATCTATCCAAAGGAAAATAAATCATTATATAAAAAACATGGCTCCATTCATATGTTTTTGCAGCACTATTTATAATAGCAAAGTCCTGCAATCAATCTAAGTGTGCATCAGCAGATGATTGGATAAAGAAACTGTGGCATATATATACTATGGAATACTACTCAGCCATAAAAAACAATGAAAATGTGTCTTTTACGGTAACATGGGTGAAACTGGAAGCCATTATTTACATGCAACATCATTTACATGCATGTTCTCACTTATAAGTAGGAGCTAAACAAGGGTAGACACAGACAGAGTGGAATAACAAACATTGGAAACTACAAAAGATAGAATGGGATGATAAATGAGAAATTACCTATTGTGTACAATTCAAATTTTCAGGTAAAAGTACTCGAAAATCCCAGATTTCACCTCTACATAATATATCCATGTAACAGAAATGCACTTGTTCTCCTGAATCTAAAGATAAAAAGAAGAAAAAAGAAAAAAAGTTTATGTTAAAAAAGAAAGATCTTAAATAAGCTAAAATTACACTTTAAGAAACAGAAAGGCAAGAACTAATGAAACCCACAATTAATAGAATGGTGGAAATAATAAAGATCAGAGCAGAAATAAATGAAATAGAAACAAAAAATTTAAAAAACCAACAAAATTAAAAGTTTATTTTTTGAAAAGATAAATTGACATTTAGCTGGACTAAATGTGAGAAAAGATAAATTGACATTTAGCTGGACTAAATATGAAAAAGGAAGAAATAAGAAAAAGGAGAGAGATCCAAGATGGCTGATCACTAACAGATCAGGATTGTAGCTCCCAGTGAAAGCTCAGAGAACGAGAGGACGCCACATTTTCTGACGAATTTTCGTCGCTCACAGACCAGCAGATTTCTAGTGGAGGAGCCCCACGGGTCGCCAGCGCTACTCTTGTGGCCGGCGCAGCGGTTTTGCCGGTGCCTTGGCGCGGCAGCTCTGCATGCAGAGTAAACGGGACTGGTTCCCTTACTGACCGGTGTTTGGAGCTCCGGGAAGATAGAGCCGCTTGTTGTGGACTCAAGCAGGAAGCCAGACCAGAGATTCCTTGGCAGAAGAGCACCATCAGTCTTATCGCTGCTATTTTGGCCGGCACAGGGGGTTGCTTGAATCCCAGCACTGGGAATCAATAAATTGGACGTCAACTCAGAAACCTAATTAGAAAGGCAGTAATTGTAAAGACGACAGATGGATAAATGTATAATAAAGGGAAAAAAAACCAGCCTAAGAAGGTCCGAGCATACCCAAAATCAGAACCCCTCTCCCTCTACAGGGGATTGCAGTTCCTCATCAGCAACGGAACAAGCCCTGATGGAAAAGGACTGTGTTCTATTATCTGAAGTAGGCTTCAGAAGGTGGATGATAAGAAACTTCTGGGAATTAAAAGAACTTGTTCTAACCCAATGTAAAGAAACTAAGAACTTTGAAAAAAGGTTTGACGAAATGCTGAAAAGAATAGACAATATAGAGAGGAATATAAATGAACTAATGGAGTTGAAGAATACAACATGAGAACTTAGTGAAATATGCACAAGTTTAAATAGCAGAATGGATCAAGCAGAAGAAAGGATATCAGAGGTCGAAGACCAACTTAATGAAATAAAATGACAAGACAAGAATAGAGAAAAAAGGATGAAAAGGAATGAGCAAAGTCTCCAAGAAATATGGGACTGTGAAAAGACCCCATCTACGTTTGATTGGTGTACCTGAATGTGATGGAGAGAATGAATCCAAGCTGGAAAATACTCTTCAGGATATTATCCAGGAAAATTTTCCCAGTCTAGCAAAGCAGGACACTATTCAACCCCAGGTAATACAGAGAACACCACAAAGATATTCCTCAAGAAGAGCAACCCCAAGGCACATAATCGTTAGATTCACCAGGATCGAAACGAAGGAGAAAATACTAAGGGCAGCCAGAGAGAAAGGCCAGGTTACCCATAAAGGGAAGCCTATTAGACTTACAGCAGATCTCTCAGTGGAAACCCTACAAGCCAGAAGAGAGTGGGGGCCAATATTCAACATACTTAAAGAACAGAACTTTCAGCCTAGAATCTCATATCCTGCCAAACTAAGATTCACAATTGAAGGAAAAATAAAATCTTTTATGAACAAGCAAGTACTCAGAGATTTTTATTACCACCAGGCCTGCTTTACAAGGACTTCTGAAAGAAGCATTATACATAGAAAGGAACAACCAGTATGAGCCTTTCTAAAAATATACCAAAAAGTAAAGAGCATCAACATAAAAAAGAATTTACATCAATGAATGGATAAAATAGCCAGTTAACATCAAATGGCAGTAACCCTAAATTTAAATCGACTAAATCCCCCAATCAAAAGATACAGCCAAAACCTAACGGTATATCCAAAGATACACAAAGACTCAAAACAAAGCGTTGGAGAAAAATTTACCAACCAAATGGAGAGCAAACATAAATAAATAAATAAAGAAAAAGCAGGAGTTGCAATTCTCACATTTGATAAAATAGATTTCAAAGCAACAAAGATACTGTGGTAAAAGGATCAATGCAACAATAAGAGATCTTAATACCCAGATACGTAAGACCCATAGCAAGATTTAGACTCAACGGGACAGAAAATTAATAAGGATATCCAGGACTTCAACTCAGATCTGGAACAAGTAAACTCAATAAATATTTATAGAGTTCTCCATTTTAAATACACAAAATATTGATTGGCCATTATTAATACCCATTTTTAGAATGAAGCAATATTCCTGTTCTCTCTCCCTCTTTTTCTTCCTCTATCTTCCTCTCCTTCTCTCCTTTTTTTACTTTTCAACATCCTAGTTCCTCACCTCTACTCAATACATTCCTCTGAACACCTGATTCCTTGTGATTCTCCCGTCCCACAAAAAAAAAAGAAAAAGGAAGAAATAAATAAGAGGTAAAAAAGATGACATTACAACTACAGAAATAAAACGGACCATAGGAGTCTATAACAAACAATTATATGCCAACAAGTTGAATAACCCTAGAAGAAATGCACAAATTGCTGGATGCATACAACCTATCAAGGTTGAATCATGAATAAATAGCAAGTCTGAATGGGCCAATAATGAGCAGTAAAATTGAATCAGTAATAAAAAGTCTCCAATCAAAGAAAAGCCCAAACTTGATTGCTTTACTGCTGAATTCTAACAAACATTTAAAGAGGAGCTAATACCAGTTCTAATCAAACAACTCCAGAAAAATTGAAGAGGCAGGAATTCTCTGAAACTCATTCTACCAGGCCAGCATTATTCTGTTATCAAACCCAGACAAGGATGCAACAAAAATAAAAATCAGGCCAGTTATGGGATACATATAACTCTATGGAACGCTAAATTTGGATATAGAGTTAGAATACCCAACTGTGCAACACTTTGATTACTTTCAGCTGACCTCCTTTGATTGCACCAGTTTTATAAGCCCCTGAGTGTGGTGGTACTGACGGTTGCAATATTGACATGCTGGCTACGTGAAGCTGCTCACAACCACCCAGTCTTCATATCCTTTTGTGAATTATTTCTGGAAAGAAATGGATTCCTAGTTCTCAACTGTAATTTAACTGCAGAGTAATGTTGGATGATATATCAGTCTCAAGAATTTTTCCAGATTAAATAGTTTGAGTGAGAAGTATAAAAGCATATCTGCGGGAAGCACAACCTAATTGTATCACATTCTTGGCTTTTCAGTTTTCAGTTACATGTTAAATGTGTATTTGAAGAAACAGCTTCTAGTTAAAGACTGTGGAGAAAAGACATTTTGTCTCCATTTCATTCACTCAGAAACTGCTAAAGAAATAAATTTAGTCAAAAGCTGATGTATGTGGCAGCGGGTAGAAAAGTGGGGAAGGGGTGAAGTTTCTCTTCACTTTCAATGAAAGAGGAAATGGCTATGTTCCCATATCCTGAATTTGTCATAAACCTGCCAAGTATATGGAATGTGGACTGGGATGAGAGAGACCATGCTTAGTACTGACCTATCTCCTTTGATCTTTAGCAGGAAATTGTAAAAGTAAATGTTATAGTCTTGAAAGGGCTAGCCAACTATTATTTGATTAAAGTGAAGCGAACCAGAAAGATGGATGGGCAACCAGAGAATATAACAAAGATCTAAAGTGAAGGGGGAAAACATGATAGCAAATTGTTCTTGTGTCTGAGATCTAGCTCCTAGTTAAGGGAAAGTGCTAGGGGGAGGAGGAAAGTAAAGATGGAGTATTTCCAGATAACAACCAAGAGAACTTGTGGATTGAGGAACATCTACAATTTCTTAAGCAGAGAAAACTACAGAGACATTTTTCAGACCAAAATAAAATAGAAAAAAAAAAAACAAACAAACCAAATCAAAACGAAAAAATTGATTTTGTTAAAGAATGATTAAGACAATACCCTCATTAAAACTCAGAATTCTCAAGTGCTTCAACTTCATTCTGTCTTTTCCCACAATAATTTTAAATAACAATGTTGAACTTATTAAAACAGAGTTATGAGAAGTAATAGACCAGTTCGAGACACATTTCTAAAAAGGGCACAAATGACATACAGTATAAGGAGAAAAACCCAAGGAAAAGCAGACTAGTTAAGGGAAAAGTTTTGTATGTTAAGAAAATTACAAATGAAAGGAGCTTGTAAGAACTCAGAGAAGGTATCAAATAATTCAAGGAAGAAATTGTAAAAAATAGATGGAGATTAAGACCAAACTGGTAGTGTTTGAGAATAAAATGAAAGAGAGAGAGAGAAAAAAATAGAAATATTGTAGGGATGATGGTACTGCCTCTGGTTAGAATGTAGAAAGAAGTAGAAAGCCTGTGGTCCCATTATATCAACAAGAAATCCTAGCTACACGACACACACACACACTACGCATACATACACACAAACACGTCTTTAAAGCCATCTAAGAGCTGTGAATATCAAGAAGAATAAAGGAGTCTATAGAAGTCCAAAGATTTCAGAAGAATGGTCACTTTCTATTTTCCTATGTTAGGCAGAACTGGCAAATACTTCCATACTTTGGGGCAATTGCAGAGATTGTGGGCTGGGTAGGCACAGGAGCAAGTCTTTCATTGGTTGGAGAGAAACCAGTCAACTTTTGATGAAGTATAAGGACAGCATGCCAGGCCTAAAACTGGAAGAGCCCCAAATGCAAAGTCAGTCCTCTTTGGACAGTAATTTTTTCTTATGTAAATTTTCCCAAGTACAGACTGGAAAAAAGTCTGAAAAGAGAAACAGATTTATGCTCTTGAAATATCACAATTTTGAAGTCTCACTATCTTGCTTCTCATGGTCTTACAGCCTCACAGTCACAAATTACTGTGGTCTAAGGTCTTAAAGTATTTCATTGGTTGGAGAGAAACCGATCTCATTTTGAAACATACTTATATAAGTATATACATGTACTTTAAGTATACATATTCTTATATAAGGGTGTGTGTGTGTGTGTGTGTGTGTGTGTGTGTGTGTGTATATAACTTTAATATATACACGTGTGTGTATAAATCAATAGTTAAGTTGTTTAGTGGCATGATTACTCTGGTTGGGGCCTTAGAATTTAAACACTGAAAGTCTAATAAGACTTCTGTTTTCTTTCAGCCTAGAATCCAATTTCCTGTGTTGCCACAGGACTGATATCTTTGATCTATTAAAATCTGCATTGGTATAGGTAGGTGGCAGCTATGGTTGGATTCCGTTCAAATCTTTAGTCACTTGGAATATAAGGCAAGGCTCTCTCTCTAGGAGGACTTAAGGGCAGAGCACCATCAAACTTCAATACTGAGTGTCTTTAAGACTAAGAGACCATGAGATCTCAATATTGCAAGACTATGAGACTGTAAGGCAGCATTATGTTATGATTTTGAATAACAAAAGACCACACATGTGTGCACGTGCGCGTGCGTGCACACACACACACACACACTCCAGAGTTGGATTTAGCAGACAGACTTTAAAATAACTTATAGCTATATTTAAAAATTCATAGGTTAAACAAACAGATAATTTCAAGAGATATTTAAACATATAAAACAGCAAAATTGAAATCTGATTTAGAACTGAAAAATAAGATATATTTAAAATGAAAAAAAATTGATAGATTTGCATTAGCTTGGATATTGCAGAAGACATTACAAGTAAATTTAATAACATGTCAAAATAAACTACTCAACATAAAGCACAAAGAGAAATAAATTGAAGAAATTGAACAGAGTCTCAGTGAGCTGTGGGAAGTTTCAAGTAGTCTCACATTCATATGATAGGAATATTGGATAGAAAAGAGAGAAAATGAGAGAATAATATTTAAAGAAATAATGATTATATGTCTTTAAAAATTTTAAGAAAGGCCAGGTACAGTGGCTTGTGTCTGTAATCTCAGCACTCTGGGAGGCCCTGGCAAGAGGACTGCTGGAGCCTCGGAGTTTGAGTCCAGCTGGGGAGCATAGGGAAAACCCATCTCTAGCAGGCACTTGGTGATGCACACCTGTAGTACCAACTACACAGAAGGCTGAGTTGGGAGGGTCATTTGCATCTGGGAGGCCAATGCTGCCGTGAGTCATGATTGTGTTACTGCATTCCAGCCTATGTGACAGCAATACTATGTCTCAAAAAAAAAAAAAAAAATTAAGAAAAGTGTAAACCTACAAATCCAAGAAGGATGACCAACATAGCAAGATAATTACAAGAAAAAATATTTTTACATACTTCATGGTCAAAATGCTGACAACCACAGGTTTATAGAAAGAATTCAAGGTATTCAGAAAAATAAGACACTTTACATATAAGTTACCATGATAAGGTTGATAGCTGCCTTTTCATCTGAAATAATGAATGCCAGAAGATAATGGGACAACATCTTTTAAGTACTCAATGAAAAATTACTTACTATTGACAAAAAAATCCTTAAAAAATGAAGAAAAATACAGAGTTTAGGATAAATGCAACTCATGCTAATATATTGCCAAAAGAACTGCCCTACAAAAGGGTTCTAAAGTAATTTTTTTCAGGTTGAGGAGAAATGATACCAGATAAAAACTTGAACCTAAAGAAGAGATTATATGCATCTGAAAATAGTCAACATATGAGGGACATAAATAATTATGTTTTTAGAGTGTTCTTATTTTCTATTTAAGAAAATTGATTATTTAAAGCAAGGTAGTTGTCCATTCTCTCACTGCTATAAAGATTCTACCTAAGACTGGGTAATTTATGAAGAAAAGAGGTTTAATTGACTCACAGTTCCACATGGTTGGGGAGGCCTCGGAAAACTTACAGAAGGTGAAAGGGAACCAGGGACATCTTACATAGCAGCAGGAGAGAAAGTGAGTAGAGGAAACTGCCACTTTTAAACCATCAAATCTTGTGAGAACTCCCTCACTATCGTGAGAACAGCTTGGGAGAAACTGCCCCCATGATCCCATCACCTCCCACCAGGTCCCTCCCTCGACACATGGGGATTACAGTTTGAGATGACATTTAGGTGGGGACCCAGAGCCAACCATATTATGCTGCCCATGGCCTCTCCCAAATCTCATGTCCTTTTTTCATTTCAAAACCAATCATGCCTTCCCAACAGTTCCCTGAAGTCTTAACTCCTTCCAGCTTTAACTCAGAAGTTTAAGTCTAAAATCTCATCTGAAAACAAGGCAAGTTCCTTCCACCTATGAGCCTGCAAAATCAAAAGCAAGTTAGTTACTTCCAAGATACAATGAGGGTGCAGACACTGGGTAAATTTCAAATGGGAGAAATTGGCCAAAACAAAGAGGCTAATAGGCCCTATGCAAATCTGAAACCCAACAGGGCACTCGTTAAATCTTAAAGCTCCAAAATCTCCTTTGACTCCATGTCTTACATCCAGGTCACGATGATGCAAGGGGTGAGCTTCCATGACCTTGGGCAGCTCCACTCCTGTGGCTCTGCAGGGTCCAGCCCCCATGGCTGCTTTCACAGGCTGGTGTTCAGTGCCTGCAGCTTTTCCAAGCATACGGTGCAAGCTCTTAATGTATCTACCATTCTGGGTTCAGAAGAATGATGGCCCTTTTCTCACAGCACCACTAGGCAGTGCCTCAGTGGGGACTCTGTGTGGGGATTCCAACTCCACATTTTCCTTCTGCACTGCTTAGCAGAGTTTCTCCATTAGGGCTCTGCCCCTGCAGCAGACTTCTGCCTAGACATGCAGGCATTTTCATACATACTCTGAAATTTAGGCAGAGGTTCTCCACAAAGCTCGGCTCTTATCTTCTGCACACCTGGAGGCCCAACACCATGTAGAAGCTGCCAAGGCCTGGGGCTTGTAACCCTGAAGCAATGGCCTAAGCTATACCTTGGCCCCTTTTAGCCATAGCTGGAGCTGGAGCAGCAGGGATACAGGGCACCAAGTCCAAAGGCTGTACAGAGCAGCAGGGCTGTAGGCCCAGGCCATGAGACCATTTTTTTTTCCTCTTAGGCCTCTGGGCTTGATGAGAGGGGCTGCCATGAAGATCTCTGACATGCTCTGAAGACATTTTCCCCATTGTCTTGGCTAGTAATATTTGACTCTTTGATAGTTAGGCAAATTTTTACAGCCAGCTTGAATTTCTCCCCAGAAAATGGTTTTTCTTTTCTACCCCATGATCAGGCTGTACATTTTCCAAACTTTTATGCTCTGCTTCTTTTTTGAATAAAAGTTACAGTTTCTGATAATCTCTTTGTGAATTCATATGATCTAATGCTTTACAAATCAGCCAGGTCACATCTTGAATGCTTTGCTGCTTAGAAGTTTCTTCTGCTGGTTACCCTAAATCAGCTCTCAAGTTCAAAGTTCCACAGATCTCTAGGACAGAAGCAAAATACCAGTAGCAAGAATGACCTTTATTCCAGTTCCCAATAAGTTTCTCATCTCCATCTGAGACCACCTCAGCCTGGACTTCATTATCCATATCACTATCAGCATTTTGGTCAAAACCAATCAACAGATCTCTAGGAAGTTCCAAACATTCCCACATCTTCCTGTTTTCTTCTGAGCCCTCCAAGCTGTTCCAACCTCTGCTTGTTACCCAGTTCCAAAGTCATTTCCACATTTTTAGTTTACCTTTACAGCAGTGCCCCACTTTGCCAGTACCAATTTTCTGTATTAGTCTGTTTTCACATTGCTGTAATGATGCTACCTGAGACTTGATAATTTATGAAGAAAAGATGTTTAGTTAACTCACAGTTCTACATGGCTGTGGAGGCCTCGGGAGACTTACAGTCAAGGTGGAAGGTGAAGCAAGGAACATCCTACATGGCAGCAGGAGAATGAGAGAGAGAGGGAGAGAGAGAGCACGAACACGGGAAACTGCCACTTTTAAACCATCAGATCTTGTGAGAGCTCCCTCACTATCATGAGAACAGCATGGGGGAAACTGCCCCCATGACCCAGTCACCTCCCACCAGGTCCCTCCCTTGACACATGGGGATTACATCTCCTTGCTGATAAGTGAATTCTTGCTCTGAATTCACATGAGATCTGGCCTTTTTTTTTTTTTTTTTTGAGACGGAGTTTCGCTCTTGTTGCCCAGGCTGGAATGCAATGGCGTGATCTCGGCTCACTGCAACCTCCACCTCCTCGGTTCAAGCAATTATCCTGCCTCAGCCTCCTGAGTAGTTGGGATTACAGGTACACGCCACCATGCCCAGCTAATTTTTTGTATTTTTAGTAGAGACGGGGTTTCTCCACGTTGACCAGGATGGTCTCGATCTCTTGACCTCGTGATCCATCCTACTCAGTCTCCCAAAGTGCTGGGATTACAGGTGTGAGCCACCGCGCCTGGCTGAGATGTGGCCTTTTAAAAATGTGTCAACACCTTTTCTCTTCTCACTCTCTCTCTCATGCCTCTGCTCCTGCAATGACACGCCTGCTCCACTTTTACCTTATGCTATGATTGAAAGCTTCCTGAGGCCGCCCCAGCAACAGATGCTGGCATTATGCTTCCTCTGTAGCCTGCAGAACTGTGAGCTAATTAAACCTCTTTTCTTGTAAATTACCTAGTCTCAGATATTTCTTTATAGCAATGCAAGAACAACCTAATATACCATCCTTCCAATCTTTCTTTGTATTAATTTCTTAGTCTGTTTGGACTGGCATAACAAAAATATCAAAGACTAGATGGTTTATAAACAAGATACATTGATTTATTATAGTTCTAGAGGCTGAGAACTCAAAGATCAAGGAACCAGCATATTCAGTGTCTGGTGAGGATATACTTCCTGTACCTTAGAGAGCTATTTTCTCACTGTTTTCATGTGGCTGAAGGGGCCAGGAAATTATCTGGAGTTTCTTTTATGAGTGCACTAATCCAATTCATAAGGGCTGTGTCCTTATGACCTTAACCCCTCAAAGGCTTCACCCCAATTATGAAACACTGGGGATTAGGTTTCAAGTTATGAATTAAATCAGATAGTTGATAATTGTCTTGGATTTTTCTCTCTTATTCACCAACTCTGTAATCTATCATTATGCTTCATCAACTGTGCCTCTTAGATATCTCTGGAGTCTACTTGAAATGCTTCACCCTGACTTCCACCACCATGTTTAAGCTGTAACCATGTCTTATATCTAGTTTCACATCAGTCTGTTCTTCACAGTTTCAGAATAATTTTAATAAACGTTGGATTATGCAACTCTTCTTAAAAATTTTTAATGCTCCCTCCCTCCATCAAGACAGAATTGAAACTTCTCACTCTTCTTAACATGTTTCCTGATCTTGCTCTTGCTTCCTTTGTATCTTTACCTTTATTCTCCTCCCTGTTTTGTTCACCAGGCACTAGGAAACCACACAGGGTAGGTTGTTACAATGTTATGAAAAAAATCCATTGTGATGGGACCATGAGTAATAGAAATTGGAGGTCTTTTTTTTTAACCTCTTTTATACATCTTGTTGAGAGAGTCCATTTGTATTGCTCATATTCTGTAAACCAGAATGTTTTTATCTTCTCTTCAATAACCACAAAGCACTAAAGGGTCCAAGATATTAAAAGAGATGATGGTGCAAGAAATGGAGGCAAAGCCACATTGTAAAAATAATAAAAATAATCTCTTAGTGCAAATATGTTCTGAAATCCAATCAGATAAAACTTAAGAGGTGTTGGAGACCTAAATATTATTTATGAAGAAAGTGTTTTGGACTTAGGAATTTCTGTTTGACCTTACCTTTTAGGTAGTTTTTTTTTTTCTTTTTTAAACTGAATATGCCTCAGGACTGGAACTTCAAAAAATACTGATTTAAGCTTTTTCTTCAGAGGGAAATGTCTTCATCAATTAGTACAGATTGTTATTGATGTTTCCAAGAAATTTTACAACTTTTTTTTTTTGGCAGTATACTGCACAGTTTCAACATCAAGGCCAAGAGTTTTTTCTTCTGCCTAACCAAGCCCTGCCTCCCTTTTTCTAATTTTAGCACATTTCCTCTTATTGTTTCCTTGGTTAAGATGAAGAATAATTTGGTTTATTTTTTTACTTGCTGTAACATTTTTCATAAAATTTCCTCATGGGCTTTTCTTTTCCAAAGTAAATGATCTCAGTGCCTTTATTCTTTCTCCAAATGATAGCTTTCTATTTTTCTCATTATATTTTATGTTTTTTGCGTTTCTGTATCCCATCTCAAATTTCTTCATGTTCATGTAAACTGCAAAGACAAACACTGGGCACACTATTCTATTAGGGTCAGGCCATTGCCAAAAAAAGAAGTGGAAGGTGCTTCCTAGCTCTTGGTAAGTGACACTACTGTTAATATATCCTGGTATCATGGTTATTCTCCCAACCCCCTACCAATAACATTATCTTCAAAAGCATTTGTTCAATGTCTGTGTGTAGAGCCAGCTTTTAGAGGTATCAGAAGAAATTCAGATGCTCATCTGTTTTCATCAGACACTTGGTAGGAATAGGCATCCAGTGTTGGAAGCCAGAGGGATACAAAGAAGGAAGATTGCAAAACCAAAGTTAAGATCTTCTCAGTGGAAATTAGTGAGAAAGCAGGAGTCTAAGATGCTATTTTTGTTTAAAATTGCTGGAAATAAATACAAGGAGAGAGCTGTACAACAAAGGCAAGTTTACTTTACAACAAGCCTTTGATAATAGAATTCAATTCATTCTATGTGTAGAGGGAAATGCACATGATGTTTCAAAGCAAACTTGATGGCCCTCTCTTGGTCCAGAGTGGCTCAGTGTATTCCTTCTGTTTTGTTGCAAGGTTGGGGGACTCAACCTGGTTTCTTTGTCTGCTCTGGCTGACACTACGCTGTCCCATGGATATTTTTCCTCCCCTCAGGACTCTTCAGCTTGTGCTTTCAGTTTTGCCTCTAAAGACAAAACTACACAAGGCCCTTCTATGTTAAGGATAAAATCACCCCCACTAAAAGGAAATAAGGGAAAAGGGAGATTTTTTCAAAAGCAGGCGGAAGGTACATAGTTGCACAAAAAGTGGCCACTGAGATGAACTATATGCTATAAAATATTTCTTCCCCCAGCTTCATTATGGGTGTCAGGTATTCTAAACTTATTGAATCTGAAGTAATCAAGGCCAGGTCGTGAAATAAAAATAGCACAGTGATGAACCTATCCCTAATGTCTCTGAGGCTTCCCAATCAAGTTTACTCTGTTCCCTAAGTTTTTGTTTTAATTTCCTTAGTATTTCTCAATGTCTTTTTTGAGTATGTAGTTTGATATTGTGAGGCCATAGTTTAGGGAACTGTCTTTTCTAAATTAACAAGCCATTTGGGATTCAGAAAAGATCAGAAATTCTATACTTTGAATTTTGATGAAAATCATGGATTCTGATAATCAATATTAACTTGAGAAAATTCTCATTTTCCAAATAAATATGAAGTAAATAATAAAAAAAAGAAATGGGCAGAGAGGGCTCATAGGCTGTAACATTTATTACAAGTAAGAAAAGCGACTATTGTTATAAAGGATATATTTGGCTTGCCCCTAGGAAATTAATCTTATTTTTCTTTTTTACTTTCCAAAAGTTCACAGACTGAGTCAGTTGGCATTTATATTTGTAATTTAGAGAAAAAAGGTCTTATCATGAAAAAGAGAAAATAATTTTCCTATATTTCCATACTTAGGACAGTTTGGATGCTACTTTAAAATGTTAGTTTAAATTTAAAAAGTGATTCAGTGTTGTAACAAATGTACTCAGTATAATCATATTTATAATTTTCAGGAAATTAAAATGTAATTATTGTCCTTTAGAAGATATTAGTTGCTGTGCTGTGAAATATTATCTAAAACTTCAGTGGTATCAGTACTGATATGGGCATTGGTGAACAGTGAGGAGGTGATAGAAGAGCAGATGATTATGAGATGAAGAGTTGACAGAGAAGCCCGTCCTGTGTTGGATGATGTAGCTGGGTATAATATATGTATTTGCTCTTAAAGTTGGCTCAGGGATACCCTAGGCTTCTCCATGATAGAGCAAATGAGGGGTTAATGCCCAGAAACAGGGTCTTCTGAAGACCCTGCACACCAGGAGCACTATTGATATCCAAGCTTATTGGATTCAAAATATTTTGGGCAAGTTGACAGAAACTCCATCTCTTATAGCTGGCCTGAATTTTCTTGTGTAAAAGTTGAGAATAACCATTAAGTAAATATTCTAGTCTCAGCCAATATGATTTATTAAGTCCTTCAGTTAAGGGTATGTTGGAAGGTAGATTAAATGGCTCCTCAAACACCAATATGCCTAGCATGCAATGCTGCTTCCAAGGCTCTGTTGAGCACCCTGCCAAGTTCAATACATGTTCCTAATTTTCAAATCCGAGGAAGATATTTTCAGTTCTCGTCTTAACTTTCCGGAGACATTTGATACAATTGACTGCTCCTTGTTTTGAAACCTTTCTTGGCATCCCAGAAGCCACTGTGTTTTGGTCTCTTTGCTCACTAACTGTCATTCTTGTCTCCTTCAGCAGATTCTCTTATTCTGTTATCTCCTCAGATTTGGTGTTTTTCACTATCTGTTCTTGATCTTTTCCTTCTCTTACAGCATAATGGACTATTATCCATTTCCATGATTTTAACCCATCACTACACATTGATGGCTCCCCGGTCATTCTCTCTTCTCCAGGAGTCTCTTGATCAACCTTTCTACCAATTCGCTATTCAGTTCCCCAAACCTGAAAGTTTTTCTCCCGTATTCAATTAGTCTTCAAAAAAATAACAATTGTTTGTATTTCTCAAGTTTGTACTCTCTGCTCTGTTTACTTCTCTGGGATTAGTTCAGGTCTTCATCTTTTTTTATGTTTTAGTTTCTTTATTTCAATAACATTCAAACTCAACTACATTATATTTGCTTCTTGGTCTCTCTACTTTCTAAGACATACAAAGACTGTGCCTTTTTCATTCCCCATATTGCTAGTGCCTAATAGTATCTGCTACATACTAGGTGTTCTATAAATTCTTATTGACTGAATAGTACATTGTATCTGGATGTTTACCTTATTTGGGAGACATTGTTTTGCTTCTCTCCCTATACATAAGAATTCAGTGTTATTGTAGCCTGTTCCCTTACCCCTTCTTTATGCCTGAGAATTAGGCTTATGACCACTGAAGTGTCAATTTCCCATAGCATATGAGTTGAGCTAGTGCTACCTAAAAGCAAGTTTGGCCCACAGTGAGCATCTTGTTGTAAATGATCAGTTTTGAAAGGTTCCTCTGGGAATCTAATTGATCTCTATGAGTAGGGACATCTTGCACTGCTGCTTTCCAAGAAGCTGCCAGATGGCTCACAGAAAAGCTTCATTATTTAAAATCTTTCAGAGGCATCCAGGGAAAATGTTGTGGGCAAATATTCAAAGAAGATCAGTAAGTGAAGCAGTGGCTAGGGGAAGGATATCATTTAACTTACCTGTCCCCAGCTGATGCTTACACTTGCTTCTGAGCAGAGAGAAGTCTGATTTACTGACTCAGTTCCTGAATGGTGATTGCTAATCCTTAAGAGCCACCTCCAGTGAGCAGGCTGCAAACAAATCCTTTAACAAAACCTTTAAAAGATGTCTTTGAGATGAGATTAAATTGCTAATATGATTTCTGTTAAAGAAAGACTAATCTGTGGTAACAAAGTGGCTCTCAAATCTGAACAAGCTTTGGGTGATAAATGCTCAGTACAAGCGAGGTCACAAAAAGGATGTACAATAGTGAATGGACTTATTTGGAGAAGAAACAGTCTAGTATTTGCTCCCCTAAGGTTTTCATTGTTTCTTCTTCGGTCTTTAATGTGACCACATCAAAAGAGCTTGAGATATTAGAGAGAATTGGAAGAAAGACAAATTCTATTCCATGAACAGAAGTTTCTAAGAATTTTCCTAGTCCTGGGTAGATCAAACTACACCAGTAAAATTCAGGCTCTTCCAAATATGATGCTGGGTTACACCAGAGGTCAGTGGCTAAATGTTTACGGACCTATTTTTCAAGAGTGTGGGAAAGCAAGAGTACTTGCATTTCTTTATACTTTTCTCAAACTAATGGAATTAAGACCATTTATCCTCCTAAAGATGTAACCTAAACTTATCCTAAAAGCTCTGGTTGTTGCATTTTGAAGCATATAAATGGCTAAATAGCTATTATTTTTCCCTGATAAATTGAACCATTTTCTAACATGAAGCATTGAGGGTGTGTAATCAATGCTATTTCATTGTGCTAGATGAGAGGTCAGGTTTTAATGTATACACATTGTTGGTCTGAAAGGCAGTTTTATCATGAGTTGAAGGTAGATTTGGGCAGTGATTCTGTAACATGGATTCTCTTGAGTTCTCTTCCAGGAGTCTGATACAGATGGAAAAGCTGACCCCGAGGATGTGTCTGTGCTGTCTGGGGTGGGGCGGCTCCCTGGCCATCTGTGAGTAATTACACATAATATCTATACCTGGGAACAAGGAGTTATTTTATTACCAGATGTGACCATTAAAAAGATACTGTTAGAAAAACTGGTGGGAGGCCAGCTAGCTGATTAAGTGATACTCTTTTTCCTAAAATATAAAAAGCTTTGAGAAAATAAATTACAATGTCACCAATATAGCGAGTGGTTAATACATCTAGTGAGAGTTGTTGTTAACAGGTAATACTTCCTTCATGGAAAGGTAGTCAAATAATTCCCAAAAGGTTGGCTGTGAAGAGGTTTCTTTGTTCAGTCTTTTATTCCAGTTGGATACACCAGAGATTCCATTCTAGGCATCCATGGTTGTTCACTTCATAGATCATGTCCCAAAATTGAATTACTTAAATCCCTTCTGATTTGCTGGTAATTACATAGAAAAATGTTAGATCGGGAAAGTGATGCCAGAGAATGGCACCATCGTAGTTGTACTAGTCCATTTTCATACTGCTATGAAGAAATACCCGAGACTGGGTAATTTATCAAGAAAAGATGATTTAACAGACTCATAGTTCCACATGTCTGGGGAGGCCTCACAATCATGGCTCCCAGGCAAGATAGTGTGTGCAGGGGAACTGCTCTTCATTAAACCATCAGATCTCATGAGACTTATTCGCTATCATGAATAAAATGTGAGGTTGGGAAAATGCATGAGGGTAACTATGCGCATGATTAAATTACCTCCCACTGGGTCCCTCCCATGACATGTAGGGGTTATGAGTACCTCAATTCAAGATGAGATTTGAATGGGGACATAGCCAAATCATGTCAATAATAATCATCTTTCTGACAAGAAAATGACCTCTTTTTCTCTGTGCCATTGGTTTCTGTATCTTTTTAAAGCTTCTCTCTATTATCCAGCTGAAGGCATGCCATCACTCTCCTCTGTCTCTCTTATATCCTTGGTATCATTTTACCCATTATGAGCCTTGCATTAATGCTCACAGAAAAATAAAGGGATTTGACTAAAATGAAATCACTTTGTATTTAATCTGTTAATGGCTTTTATTCTTCCTTCGATAGAAACAACTTGCCAAAAAATCACAAATATACACAGTTATGGGAAAATGTATTCAGAGTATATAATCATACCCTATTATTTGTCTTTGACCGTGAAAGTATTTAATCAAGAGACTTGTTAAATCAGAGATTATACAAATTAACATAACATTCATTCTTTGAAATTCCTTCAAGAAAGAAAAGCTACCTTTGAAGCTGAAGTGAAATACAAAAACTGTCTCTGTGTCAAATCCATCTTATTTAATGATCAGTACATGTGTTTCGTATTTTACATGTGAATGACCCACAAAAAACCATAAAACTTATGTAAGCAGAATAAAAGGAAATTAAAAGTACAGAAAAGATTCATAGAATGAATTCAGTACATAGAAACAAGCACACACACCCACACACACGCGCACGCGCGCGCACACACACACGCGCACGCGCGCACCCACACCCACACCCACACGCACGCGCGCGCGCGCGCGCACACACACACACACACACGCAAGTGCGCATGCGCCAAACATGAAACTGCCAAACCAAGGAGAATTTATTTGTTTAAGTTTAAAACATAGAGAAGCCAACAATTTAATCTGGCAGAGACTTCAGTGGAGGTTACTGTGGCTATGCTGTAAAATACTTTTCTTTTTCAGAGTAAGAGGATATGTATATTTGTGGGTAGTGTTGCCTTTTACTTAAGAATTGGTTCCAGTATATTTATTTCAGTATTCGTTTTAGAAATGTTGTTTTGAACATTCTTTTGTTTCTAACAGGTTAAGGATTATTTCCCAGACAAATACTTCCTGGTTTAATGATTCCTTGTTTCCTGAGTGTCCATAAACATTGCTAAATTCTCACTTTACTTTGTGATCTAACGTAATCAGTGTTGACTGTCCATCTGGATGTTTTAGATTACTTTTGGTTTGGTTGATTTATTTCTGGTGCTTGTTCTATTTTGATCTAGTTAACCAAATAGCTGCCAATAGCCATTTTTAATATGTGCCGCGGGGCCACAGATATGTTAGGGCAGCGACTGCTGGTTTCCCTACGTCCTGTTTAGCACTTTCATGTTATATGTAGACAAATAAAATAGAAGCCAAGAACATCTGGAAACAATCAGTAAACAACAGTTCGGAAATTTCTGCTTCATTTGGACTTGACATACTTCAGAAAAGACTATTCGTAAAATAATTAAATTTACATTTTAATTTCATCTGGAAAGTTCATCTGCTTGATAATATCTTAAACCATTTATTTTTCAATTTCATTGTCATCATCCTAATTTAGCAATAACTACACTTAACCCTCTCAACCTCCTCAAATGTACACATCTGGTCTCTAGTCATAATAGACTTCTTTCTAAAACTTAGAATGGGGAATCTTATCATTCTCTACATTAAAGGCTTCTAAAGTCTTCCAGTGGTGTGTTGAAAAAATTCAAGCTAATTAGTTAGAAATTTAGTATTCACCATATGCTGGAATCTGTTTGGTCTTACCTATATCTCATCTTTTCACAATAGATAGTCCAGTCACATTTTTCTATTTCACTGTTAGTGCATTTTTTTTTGCTTCCTTCCTTCCATCCTCCTCCTCCTTCTTCTGGTTTTAATTTTTATTGATCGAGTAGTCAACTTTGAAATGCCACCTCTGTCACTCCCTGCTCTGTTACAATAAATTGCTACTTCCCATGGGCTTCCGTAGCACCTCATTATATTTTTATAAAGCATTTGTTTCAATTCTTGGCTTATAGATTATTTCATGTCACCTTCTTCTGCTAGACTGTGAGTTTCTTGAGCACAGGCTCCACATTTCATTCACAATGGTATCTCACAGCATGTATAATAGTGGTCTGTTTACTAACACAATAGAAGTTAATAAAGGAGAAAAAGAATGAATGCATGGATGACCCAATGGCACCTTGCTACAAAAAGAAAAAATAAATTGGGTTACATGATCAAGATGTCCCAAATTTAAAATTACTTCATTATTCTATTGAATGACAGAGCTATACATGCCTAATTTTTTAGAGAAGCTAATTTTTTTTTTTAACTGGAGACTTGTTTTGGCAATAGAAAACAGCTGGATGTATTGTGGTTATGATACAACATGGAAATTCCCATTTTCTTATATATGTCACCATTGAAATATAATTTCTTAAATATTTTAATATTGTATGTATAATGGAATCTACCTCTGCATATGAAGAAGCCTCTGTCAGGCTCAGATTTGATAAGAAATGATGGAGAGATGGCATTCATGTTATCAGACAATATACTTAGGATTCGAACTCAAGAGCCTAATCCTGAATTAAATCCAGGGAGTCCCAATGAAAGTTTTGCTTAGTTCTGGCAGTTGTAAACCCAGTTTAGACAAATACAGTTTTTTGTTTCTAACAGGTTGTGGATTATTTTCCAGACAAATAATTCCTGGTTTAACGATCAGTTAAAGCACAGTTCTAAATTTGGGCTGTAGTAGGTATTACTAAGAAAACAGAAATTGAAGGGGCATAGAAGAAACGGGTTGTGAAAGATAGGAAGAAAGAAAAATTGTTTTCCTTGCAATCTTTTTTAGAGTTTAAACAGGTTTTTCAGTTGACCCACCTAGATGGAAATGAACTGAGTCCTCACTTGTCTAGTTGTTATTTCTCAAGTCACCTTAAGTACAGGAAAACATACTAAAAGCATGAAATATAATTAAGAAATACAAGGCAGGGTGTAAGGCTCTGCACTTGTTGCTTTGCTCAGTTGTTTTCATGTATCTACAACTACAGAATTGTCTTCCATGATTTTCCCATCACATTTTATAAAGTTGGGGTAATTAACTTCATTGGGAATAGAAAAGGGCTTAAAGTAGGGTGATTCCTTGGATACTTGTCTCCTTTTTAGTAATTCCCTTGAATGACGTGCCTGGGCCTCTAGTTACTCTGATTTTCATTTGCTCCAGTGTCTGGTGATACAGGAAGTCCCAATGAAATCTTTGCTTCCAAGAGTAATATGATTTATTTTTCTCTGGGCAGCAGCAGCAGCTTCTTCTTCTTCTTCTTCCTCCTCTTCCTCCTCCTCCTCCTCCTCCTCCTCTTCTCCTTCTCCTTCTCCTTCTCCTCCGCCTCCTCCTTCTCCTTCCTTCTTTCTTATTCTTCTTCTTTGAGACAGATTATTGCTCTGTTGCTCAGGTTGGAGTGCAGTGGCGCCATCTTGGCTCTCATCAAAGTTTAAGAGATTCTCATGCCTCAGTCTCCCGAGTAGCTAGGATTACAGGCACCTGCCACCATGCCTGGCTAACTTTTGTATTTTCAGTAGAGATGGATTTTCACCGTGGTGGCAAGGCTGGTCTTGAACTCCTGACCTCTAGTGATCTACCCACCTTGGCCTCCCAAAGTGCTGGGATTACAGGCATGAACCACTGTACCTGGCCCCACTGAGCTTCTTTATGGCCATCAGATAATTGTATTTTATTTTAATCATACTTTTATTTCTCTAATTATTGAGGTATTTATGCCAGAAAATTGGACTTGGACACTACTAGTGTGGTGCACTTGTTAATGATAGAAATGAGTCTTTTCTGTGACTACAAATCTATCATCTAAATGAGAATCATGTCCTTTTACTTTTTTGTGCATAAAAATACATTCTTTTTCTTTCTGACATCCCGATGATATCCTCTTTTTTGTGTGTGTGACAAATCTTAATTCTATCTTCAGAGTGTTTTTATTTTCAGTTGCTTCCTAAGAGCTTGGTTTTTCTTATGCAAATAGGGACTCTAGATTTACCTCAATCTCTAAGATTTCCTGAACTGATTGAGTCCAGTAGGTTCCCCTGTGGTTTTCAAAATGCCTCCTATGTAGTAACATGTTACCTCAAAATATCTTTACTGCTTGCTACTTGGCAATGTATATCTTTTTTCAACAGGAGATACGTGATTGGGATTTGAGGAAAAAGGTACAAAAGGTGCAAGGAGAGTGTACATACTTTCCATAACTAGAGTCTTTTCCAAGCAGCCTCTGACATATTTCTGTTGATTCAGGGTCAATCAACTAATCAATCAACAGATTCATGAAATGTTTGTTGCATATCTGCTATGTGCCCAACAATATCCCTTTCCTTAAAGGGCAGAATCATGTCAGGACCAATACCTGCTTTGTTGTTTGATACATTGGATGGTCACTTAACTGTGTAGTTCAATCTCGGTCCCTTCAGAACCCATGAGTGGAACAATGGTCTCTATTAAAACAGTGTTTATCCTGCATCATTGCAGAAGTTTTGCTGAAAGTCTCCAAATGCTACAGAGGTAATTATTAAGCAGCATTCATTGCTAAATTCCTTCATCCTTAGGCTTAGGTCTGTTGAGAACCTGCACATTTTCTTTCAAGCTTTGGCAATTGTGTGTCTTGGGTGGGAGAGAATGAATGTTAGAGCCTCCTTCTCCGTGATCATGCCAACTATCAGGAACCTTTCCATAGTTTTGTCCTGTCAGTTCCTATTACTAAAAGCCAGGGGCTTATCCATGTTTCAGGTCATGCTTTGTTTGATGTTATTAGTATGTCTTTTTCCAGTTATTTACTATTTTCCCTCTGTACCTTGAATGGCTTTGTATAAAGCTCAGATATGCAGCACACTGTATTTTCTTGGCACCTGGTTTCTTCATCTTTTGCATGAACGTGGCTGTAACTGATGTGCTTGTTTGTAGTTGGTCTCTGTTCAAATAAATTTCTCCAACTCTGATAAATAGAATTATTTTACCTTATTCCCCTCTTTTAATTCAATTCTGCCCTAATTGTTTCTTTTTGTTTCAGAAACAGTTGTACTTTTCTTTCACCAAAGAAAGTACAAACCTAATGAAGGAAAATTCATGTCTTGTTAGTCTTTGAATTCCCCTTCCCTCTCCCTAGTGACAAACACATGGTGGACACCTGACATTTACCAAATGTAACCGGTGGGATCAATGCAGAGTTCATTTGGAATTTCTCATCATGCAGGGTATTTCTCTTAGTTGGATGGAAGAATCTTTATTTTACTCTTACTGTTAATTCCCCTGTACTTGGAACATCTGCCATTTCAGAACTCAGTGGTTGTATTACTGAATGTCTTTTAACTGTATAAATCAGAGGGCTCTTGGGAATAAGAATTTCTTTATGCAACAGAGTTAGGGGCTTGCTAGGAGCCATATATGGTTTTCTTGTAACTTTTAAGAAAATGATATATGGAATGTGGACACCTGGGGTAACAGCTTAAGTTATTCCTTTTAAGAATATCAATTTATTATTTTACTCAACATGACTAAATGAAGCTGTTGCTCACCTGAATTCTTCCGACTTATGAATTGAGAGCATAAATAAGTTGCTTCAAATGACAAAGTCTTGGGTAATTTTCTTTTCATATGCACTTTATCCTGAATATTCATTGGTGAGTTTCTTAATGATCAAAAGCCAAAATAGTTCATTCTGTTGCATAAATTATAGCCATAGAGCATTTTATGTTCATATAGAAATTACTTACATTGATATCTTATATTTTATAATTTATGTTTTGACACGAGGAGAGAATAAATACGTAGAGGAAAAGAAAAGAGAAATAAAGAGTAAGATATAGAGGAGAATAAATGCTAACATTATATTATGAATGCCATTTGAAATGACCAGTATCCATATAAAAATGTTATATGAAACAAATTTGTAAAAATGTTACATGAAACAAATTTATAAGCAGCTACCAGAACTAGTGGCTTTACAGCCTAAATGCTGAATCAAGTTTTCATTAAGAAATGAATATTGGGTTATATATTTCGAGAAAGTCATTTTTTTTTTGTGTTAGTGACAGTGTATACCATTTTTATAAGGAGGTAAAAGTTAACTATTTAAAGAAAGCAATTGTTTTGTTAGCAGTTTGGAATAAGTATAAAAGTGGCTTGTCCTCTCTTCTTTCTGAATCCTGAGATACAGTGTGGTAGTTTAAACAACAATATATATTATAATACCTAAAAGAGCACTTTGAGGTATATTAAATCTAGATTATGAGCTTCAATGTCCTAAAGGCAGAGATGACTTTAATGCTTCTTTATATTTTAACACATGGATAATCATTGGGCTCTCCTCTTTGGGCCTCAGATAGTAATCTTACTAAATGGGTGAACCATCTTTCTATTTACTTAATGTTTTAATGAAGAAGGATATCTGGTAGAGCAACACTTCTGGCCTCTTTCCCACCCATTACTCATTCCAGACTGTGAGAAGGCATGTTTCCTGACTGACGTGTGACATCTGGTGCAACTTCTCTCTTGGATCCTTGGTATTCACTCTCTTTTCTTTTTCACATTGCCCTGGGCCAGCATTAGTGACCAGTGTTGGATGAGTGCATCTATTGGTGTCAAAATTTTCTCTGATGGACTTCCCGAAGGATATAGTGTGTGTGCTGGGGGGTGGGTGGTGGTGGTAGTTGGGGGCAGGGAAGGTAGTAAACTCTTTGACCACAGAACTCTATTTACATTTCTTAATCAGCTTACAATAATAAAGCCATTATTTCAATTTTTATCTGTCTGTCTTCTCCATCTTATTTCCCAATTTCTTCCAAAATTGACAGGTGAAGAAAGGAGTATTATATCTTTAATTCTGCCAAACCTCAATACTTACGATAATAAAGAAGATGTTTGGGGTGCAACCATTCATTTCATGAATGATGTATGGAATAATGGATTAACTAAAGAGAAGATATTTTTCTAGAATATTACTCCACCTAGACTGAGACATATCTGCCCAATAGCATTATTGACACTTTTCTATAAGGTTGAGACATCATTCCTATGCATTTTCTAAAAATTCCGTTCTAAGAAATCCACAGACTTCTTACTAAGTTGCCTTGTTAGGTTAGTATCTTTCAGAAAAACAACAAAAATAACAAAACCCAAACAACAACAATAGTAACAACAAAAACTCAAAAACCCCGAACATGGACAAGGCAATACTTAGGAATTAGTAGCACTGTTCTTTTTATTTTTACTGTCTTCTCCTTCTCACTCTTTCTCTTCCCTTCTTGTTCACCACAAGGCATGGAGAGATCAGGTTAATGTATGTACTGGAGAAATATATGTAGGGTAGATTAAGAGAAAATCCAGGTTAAATTAATGTAGTGAAAAATGACCATGGCTTATCCACTCCTCTGTGCCAGAGTGAGATTCCTCCAGCAAGGGATGCTTCTTGTTTCTATTTTTATTTCTCATCCTCTTTGCCTTACAATGGGGATTTTGAATTCAACATGAAGTCTTTGGAAACTAAGTAATGTTTTGCAAAACAACACCACAGATAGGATGAACCAAAATAGCATTGATAATAAATAACCTGGTTTGTGGGGAATCAAGTGTGTTGGATATTAAATGCCTCTCTGATTTTTAGAATTTTTAGTTTAAATACAGTTTTATACAAATAACCAATGTTTTTGAACTATTGAAAAAGAAAACAAACAAAAAATACTTTTTGATAAAGTTGTCTTTAAAATTGCTTTTAGAGTATTGAAATTTGGGTTACTTTATAGTATATAGTATAATTTGAAAATTATTTTAGTAAAAGATACATCAAAAGGATAATTCCTTGCAAAATAAAACATCTTTTTTTTTTTTTTTTTTTTTTTGAGATGGAGTTTTGCTCTTGTTACCCAGGCTGGAGTGCAATGGCGCGATCTCAGCTCACTGCAGCCTCCGCCTCCTGCAGTCCCAGTGAGCAGATCCCAGCTCACTGCAGCCTCCTGGGTTCAGGCAATTCTCCTGCCTCAGCCTCCTGAGTAGCTGGGATTACAGGCACGCGCCACCATGTCCAGCTAATTTTTCTAGTAGAGACGGGGTTTCACCATGTTAACAAGGATGGTCTCGATCTCTTGACCTCGTGATCCACCCGCCTCGGCCTCCCAAAGTGCTGGGATTACAGGCTTAACATCTTTAATCACTAATAAAAGACTCATTAATGAATGAACTGTGTCAGGATAATAGGGATTGCTAAATGTCAAACAATTTTATAAAAAAGAGACATTAATTCTGAGGCAGTCAAACTTTCCTTTGTATATATTTATATATGATATATAAATATAAAAATATATTTATATATTTATCTATATACTATATATAATTATATATATATAAAAATATAAAATCTATTGTATTAATTGTTCAGAATAGGTATTTGAAGTTGCATTTAGAAAGACCAGTGACAGTTACTTTATGTTGTTAGTTAAGGTGTAATATATGTTAATAAGTTACCGAAGTTATTATTCTGAAAAATCTATACCCAGCTCTTAAAAACAATAAGCTCAATCAAATAAAAGTATAAACTAAAGAAAAAATTCCAAAGGGATACATACACCCCAAACCTATGATTTCCACTGTGCTTAAGAAAATAATCTGTTAGTAGCTACTTTTGCTGTGCAGAAGCTATTTAATCAGGTCCCATTTGTCAATTTTCGTTTTTTGTTGTAATTGCTTTTGGCATCTTCATCATGATATCTTTGCCAGGTCCTATGTCCACAATGGTATTTCCTAGGTTGTCTTCCAGGGTTTTTATAGTTTCAGGTTTCATATTTAAGTCTTAGATTTATCTTGAGTTGACTTTTGTATGTGGTGTAAGAAAGTGGTGCAGTTTCAATCTTTAGCATATGGCTAGTCAGTTATCCCGGCATCATTTACTGAATAGGGAAAGAATTCCCTCTTCATTGAATAGGTGACAGGAAAACATGCTATTTTTTTTTAACTTTGTCAAAGATCAGAAGGTTGTAGATGTGTGGCTTTATTTCTGGTATCAATTCTGTTTCATTTATCTATGTGTCTGGTTTTGTACCAGTACCATGATGTTTTGGTTACCATAGCATTGTAGTGTAGTTTGAAGTCAGGCAATATGGTGCTTCTAACTTTAGTCTTTCTGCTTAGGATTGCTTTTGCTATTTGGGCTCTCTTTTAGTTTCATACAAATTTTAAAATATTTTTTTTCTAATTCAGTAAATTGGTTGTTTGATAGGAATAGCATTGAATCTCAAATTGCTGTGAGCAGTATGGCCATTGTAACAATAATGATTCCTCCTCTTCAAGAACATAACATGCTTTTCTACTTGTGTCATCTCTGATTTCTTTGAGCAGTATTTTGTAGTTCTGCTTGTAGACCTCTTTCACCTCTTCAGTTAGCTGTATTCCTAGGTATTTTTTTCTTTTTGTGGCTGTTGTGAATGGGACTGTGTTATTGATTTGGCTTTCAGTTTTGACATTGTTGGTGTATAGGAATCCTATTGATTTTCATACATGGATTTTTTATCCTGAAACTTTGCTAAAGTTGTTTATCAGATCTAGGAGCTTTTGGGCCAAGACTATGGGGTTTTCATGGCATAGAATCTTACAGTCTGAAAACAGAGGTAATTTGACTTTCTCTCTTCCTATTTGGATGTCTTTTATTCCATTTTCTTGCCTGATTGATCTGGGTAGAACTTCCAGTACTATGTTGAATAGAAATACTGAGAATCTGCATTCTTGTCTTGTTCCAGTTCTCAAGAAAAATGATTCCATCTTTTGTCTCTTCAGTATGATGTTGGCTGTCGGTTTGTCATAGATGGTTCTTATTATTTTGTGGTATATTCCTTTAATATCTACTTTGTTGAAGGTTTTTAATGTGAAAGGATTTTACATTTTATGAAAAGCTTCTTCGCATCTATTGACGTGATCATGTGTTTTTATTTCTGTTTATGTGATGGATTGCATTTATTGATTTGTGTATATTAAACCAACCTTGCATCTTAGGGTCAAAATCTACTTGATCATGATGGATTAGCTTTTTGGTGTGCTGCTGAATTTGGCTCACTAGTATTTTATTGAGGATTTTGCATGTGCCTTCGTCAAAGACATTGGCCTGAAATTTCAGTTTTTTGTTGTGCCTCTGCCAGGTTTGGGTATCAGGATGATGCTGGCCTCATAGAATAAGTTAGGGAAGAGTCTCACCTTCTCAATTTTTTGGAATCTTTTCACTAGGAATGGAACTAGCTCATCTTTATATATCTGGTAGAATTCAGCTGTGAATCTGTCTGGTCCCAGGCATTTTCTGAAGGTAGGCTTTTTATTACTGATTTCAATTTTTTGAATTTGTTATTGACCAATTCAGGGATTTGATTTTTTTTCTGGTTCAATCTTGAAGGGTTGTATGTTTTCAGGAATTTATCCATTTATTCTGGGTTTTCCAGTTTGTTTGTATAGAATAGACAAACTACAGAATGGCAGAAAATATTTGCAAACCATGCCTCCAGTAAAGGTCTAGGCTAGGGCCGGGCGCTGTCGCTCAAGCCTGTAATCCCAGCACTTTGGGAGGCCCATGTGGGTGGATCACGAGGTCAAGAGATCGAGACCATCCTGGTCAACATGGTGAAACCCTGTCTCTACTAAAAATACAAAAAAATTAGCTGGGCATGGTGGCGCATGCCTGTAATCCCAGCTACTCAGGAGGCTGAGGCAGGAAAATTGCCTGAACCCGGAGGCAGAAGTTGCGGTGAGCCGAGACCATGCCATTGCACTCCAACCTGGGTAACAAGAGCGAAACTCCATCTCAAAAAAGAAAAAAAAAAAGGTCTAGGCTAGACATGCAGCTCATGCCTGTAATTCCAGCACTTTGGGAGGCTGAGGAGGGCAGATCACTTGAGGCCAGAAATTCAAGACCAGCCTGGCTAATGTGGCAAAACCCCATCTCTACTAAAAATACAAAAATTAATCAGGTGTAGTGCTGCATGCCTGTAATCCCAGCTACTTGGGTGGCTGAGGCACGAGAATTGCTTGTACCTAGGAGGCAGAGGTTTCAGTGAGCCAAGATTTTGCCAGTGTACTCAGCCTGGGCAACAGAGCAAGACTTTGTCTCAAGTAAATAAGTAAAGAAAGAAACAAGGAAAGAAAGAAAGGTCTAATATCCAGAATTTCTAAAATACTTAAATTAACAAATAAAAAACAACCCCATTAAAAAGTGAGCAATTGACATGAACAGACCTTTTAAAAGAAAACATACACAAGGCCAAAAAGTATATGAAAAAATGCTTAGCATCACTAATCACTAAAAAACATGCAAATGAAAACCACAATGAGATACCATCTCACACCAGTCAGAATGGTTATTATTAAAAAGTCAAAAAATAACAGATTTTAACAAAGTAACAACTTCAAGGTTGTAGAGAACAGGGAACACTTAAACATTGCTGGTGGAAATGTAAACTATTATAGTTCAGCCATTGTTGAAAGCAGTCTGGAGATTTCTCAAAGAACTTAAAACAATATTACCATTCTACCCGGCAATCCCATTATTGGGTATGTACCCAAAGGAATAAAAATTATTCTACTGTAAAGACACATGCACCTGTATGTTCACAGCAGCGCTATTCAGGATAGCAAAGACATGGAATCAATCTAAATGCTCATCAATGATAGACTAGATAAAGAAAATGTTTTACATACACCCATGGAATACTACTACACAACCATAAAAGAGAATGAGATTACATCCTTTTCAGCAACATAGAGGAAGCTGGAGGCCATTGTCTTAAGCAAACTAATATAGGAACAGAAAACCTAATAATGCATTGTTCTCACTTACAAGTGGGAGCTAAACATTGAGTACATATGGACACATAGGTACTTGAGAGTGAAGGGTGGGAGAAAGGAAAGGATTGAAAAACTACGTGTTGAGTACTATATTTATTACCTGGGTGACAAAATAACCTATACATCGAATCCCTGTGACACAAATTTCCTGTATAACAAAGCTGCACATGTATCCCTGAACCTAAAACAAAATTTTTAAAAAAGAAAAATTCTAACCACTTTAAAATGTTTTATTAGGCCTTGCAATGGCTGATTCCTGCCTATTTTTCTACATCATTACATGTTATTTTCTTTCCTTGGTACACTAGTCATTTTTCAGTGCCTCAAACCCACTCTTCCTTGACCTTAAGGCTTTGAGTTCAATGTTTCCTACCAGTATTCTGCCAGCAGTAGTCCTTCGGTACTATTTACTAGAAGACTCCCTATCCTTCAAGAACTGCTGTCATCTTAAATGTGCTTTCCTCAATAAGACCTTCTATGCCCACACTCATGTCTCCCCACCCCTGCCCACTCTGCAACATCCAAGAATTTATGATACTTATATCACATTATTGTCAGTCATGAATAAATACAAGGGCCATAAGGGCCCTCAAAATGTATGGTCCTTATTAGAACCCAAAACAACAAACCAACAAGTATTTTGACTATGAAAGTTCAGTATAGATTTTAAAATAATTTTGAATAATCAAACGATATAATGAGTTATATTTTCACACAGAAAATACAACTATATGCTATATTTTATCACCTGAAGTTTCTATGAGAGATAGACTTTGTTAATGTGACAAAACTATAACATTAATGGATTAAAAGACACAATTTCTGTGAAACCCCATCTCTACCCCAAATCCTAAAATTAGCCAGGCATGGTGGCTTATGTGTGTAGTCCTAGCTACTTGAGGGGGCTAAGGTGGGAGGATTGCTTGAAGCCAGGAGGTGGATATTGCAGTTAGCCAAGATTGCACCATTGCACTACAACCTGGGTGACAGAGACCGTCTCAAAAAAAAAGACACAATTTCTTATTGTTTTTCAAGTTTCTATACTTTTAGTTGAATATCCAGAAAAGAAGTGGGTAGATAATGGATTCTTTTCATTTTAGTCACAATGTATCATTCTAGGAATCTCAGAGCTAAGTTTAAGGTTAAACATAATACTTGTATTCACCATTCCTTCAAGAAATATCTGTTCAGCAACTTTTATGTGACAATGAGAAGCTGGCTAAGTCTCTGAGAATCAATTTTTCCCATTAATCAATTAATCTAACAGTCAATTCACTAAATTCAAAATCATTATTGATAATTATTTCCTAACAGCCCTTTAACTATAAAATTGTCGGTGTATACCTTACACTGTAATCTTCTAAATTAGAATTGGGCAGATTATTTATATTTGTTCAGCTCTTACTACTATGCCCTTTGTCCTTAATTATTCTTTTGCTTTTTACCTTTTTTTCAATATATTCTTTTTTTCTAATTTATTAAGACAATTTCAAATTTTATTTTTGTTATTCAGGCTGCAGGCAGGTCAGTATAACCTGAAATAATAAGATACCCTCTTCTTTCATGTGAGTCACTGGTAGGCAGAGTGGTGGTATGACATCAGTCCTGATTTCTGTGGGATGGTTCTTAGAAATGCTTTCCAGATAGATTTAAATTAGTGTTATCAGTTTCATCATATAAACCTTTATTGCTTTCTGCAGCCAACTATCCACACTGTAGTAGAAACAGTGTTTCTTTGTATCTGGGGTTGCAAGCTCCACAAAACTTTAAAGGAGCCCATGGCAGAGAGGATTAAGATGGAATCAGCATGTTCTATGTGATTTTTATATTTATGAAATCATTTATTACTCATAACAATCTTGTCAGAAAGATAATATTTTTCCCATTTATAGATGAGGAAACTAATGCCTGAAGAGATTAAGGAATCTCTCGTGTTATTTGCCCCTTTAGTTCTTTGTGCTCTGCAATCTTGCCTCTGTCAGAAAAAGCAGGAGATGTTTTTCAATATTAGACAACTGGTACTCTGGTCATTGCAGAAATAACATGCTTTGGGATTATATGTTAAGGTGTTGTTGGCTGTTTTTAATTTCGTTCTTTCTTTCTTTTTTCTTTTTTGAGATGGATTCTCTCTTTGTCGCCAGGCTGGAGTGCAGTGGCCGGATCTCGGCTCACTGCAACCTCCGCCTCCCAGGTTCAAGGGATTCTCCTGCCTCAGGCTCCCAAGTAGCTGGGACTACAGATGTGCACCACCATGCCAGGCTAATTTTTGTATTTTTAGTAGAGATAGGGTTTCACCATGTTGGCCAGGATGGTCTCCATCTCTTGATGTCCTGATCTGCCCGCCTCGGCCTCCCAAACTGCTGGGATTGCAGGCATGAGCCACAGCTCCCTGCCAGGTTTCTTAAAAAGATAAATGGAAGGTAAGAGGTGGAAGGAAAACAGGTTTTGGTGGGGTGACGTATTTGTTTTCTTTTGTTGGCATAGTAAAGTAGTACAAACAGTGGCTTAAATCAATCCCATTTGCTATCTCACCATTCTGTAGATCAGAAAATTGGTTTTTGTTCTCTTCATTGGGTCTTACCAAGACAAAAAAAGATGCTGGCTGGGTGCGGTGGCTCACGCCTGTAATCTCAGCACTTTGTGAGGCTGAGGCGGGTGGATCATGAGATCGAGAGATGGAGACTATCCTGGCCAACATGGTGAAACCCTGTCTTTACTAAAAATACAAAAATTAGCCAGGCGTCTGCCTGTAGTCCCAGCTACTCGGGAGGCTGCGGCGGGAGAATCGCTTCAACTACAGGGCGGAGGTTGCAGTGAGCCGAGATGCGCCCTGCCCTCCAGCCTGGTGGCAGAGCCAGATGCCATCTCAAACCAAAACAACAACAACAAAACAAAAACAAAAACGAAAAAGAGATGTCAACCTCTGGAGTCTTAAAGGGGGGCCCTGGGAAGAACCACTTCCAGGCCCATTCATATTGTTGACAGAATTAAATTCCTTGTGGTTGAAATGCTAAGGTTCTTTTTTTCTTGTTGGCTGTCAGTGGAGGGCTGCCCTTAGCTGCAATAGGCCCCTCTTTGGTCCATGCACATGAGCTCTGTGACTCCAAGGCAGCAAGGGTGCACTGAATCCTTCTGTTGCTTAAATTTTCCATTGCCTTCCTCTTCTTCCAGCTGGAGAACATTCTCTGCGTTTAAGGACTCATGAAATTGGATTGGGCCCATCTGGATAATTCAGAATTCTCTTTCTTTCTTAAGGTCCATAACCTTAATTACATCTGCCAAGTCCCTTTCGCCATGTAATGTAGCATATTCTTAAATTTCAGAGATTAGCCATGGACATCTTTGGGGGACCATTTTGCCTACCACAGACAGAAAAGAAGTGGAAGAAGGAAAAACTTTTATCAATTTAGAAGTATATTTGAGGGAGTTCTTGGTACTTTTTGTTAGATCAAATTTGCTCTAAGTAAAAGATTTCCTCTTTAATAATTGTTTTTTCTGTGTTGTTGAAATTTGTGGGGAAATAAATATACAGATGCATAGTTTAGGGTTTTTAAAAGCTTCCATTTGTGGTATAAGCTGATTTTATTTTGATTTTTTGGTTCTAATTTATAACTTTATAACTTTTCAAGGATAATTAAATATATGTTTTGAAATTTTTTTGCTTATTTATTTGGAATGCATTTTCTTGATTACCACTAATTTTTGGTTTATTGTAGCTTTATTTGGATTACTCTGGTGATCAACATTATGGCTGAGTAAAGACTGTTGGAAATTCTAAGTATGATTTCTAAAGATCTCAAAATTGAAGGAGCAGACGGTTAGCAATAATTAGTTACAAATGGAAACTTATATTCTGTTTGGAAAATCATTTCTCTCTGTGAGGAATTATGTTTTGTATTGGTTTCAGAGTGTTTGGTCTTTGGAGACGTACTTGCGATTTTAGGAGACACAGCAATTGTATCTTCAAATTAAATGTCACTTGGGCCTTCATGCCATGTTTCCTAAGGTCTTTACATCTGGAATAACTTTACCTCTGTTCCAAAGAATCTAAGTAGTTCAGGGTTAAACAGTGTGTTATTGTGATGTCAGGGTGCCTCAACTTCATTTCTCCAAAATGTTCTATTCCATGAGGTTTCTTTTCCTACTTCAATAGAAAAACATTGACATAAATTAAAAGTGAGCACTGAGTTGTTCTTTTGGGAATTGCTCCCTTCTTTTCTTCCTGTATTGACATTAAATTCATGGACTTTTTTTTTTTTTTTTGCCTGGAGACAGAATCTGTTATATCAGTTTTCCATCTACATTTTGCCTGAGAAAAAATGTGGAAGACAGCTGTTTTAATGTTGAAATGGATCCAGTTTCTCCTAAGCATGTCCTCAGAGCTTTTGGGCATTTATTTTTAACTCTGGCAGAATTAATTTGGAATAAGACATAAATGATTATTATTTACCTATTTATTTTTCTGGAAAAAACAATGTGTGATTACCTATGCCTTTGATTAAGCAGTAAAAATGTACACCCTCTAGTAAATGAGAAAAATAGGATCACTGGGTAAAATAATGCATTTACTCAATTCCTGCTGCGGTCATTTGATTTGACTAGTATTTTGATCACTGATTAAGAATTTAAAATAAGTTATTCATCTGTTTGGATCAGCAACCTGTGCCATTTATCAGGCCTGTACTTGAAAATGTTGTTGTAGTTTCTGTACTAGGTTGTAGTTGGAGGAAAGAGAGTGAGGTATGAAGAAGAAAATGATGTTGCACTAAATTCCACTGCAGGGCTAAAGTCCACGGCAGGACTAAACTCCACTGCAGGACTAAACACTACTGCAGGACTAAACTCCACTGCAGGACTAAACTCCACTGCAGGACTAAAGTCCATGGCAGGACTAAACTCCACTGCAGGACTAAACACTACTGCAGGACTAAACTCCACTGCAGGACTAAAGTCCATGGCAGGACTAAACTCCACTGCAGGACTAAACTCCACTGCAGGACTAAACACTACTGCAGGACTAAACTCCACTGCAGAACTAAACTCCACTGCAGGACTAAAGTCCATGGCAGGACTAAACTCCACTGCAGGACTAAACACTACTGCAGGACTAAACTCCACTGCAGAACTAAACTCCACTGCAGGACTAAACTCCACTGCAGGACTAAACTCCACTGCAGGACTAAACTCCACTGCAGGACTAAACACTACTGCAGGACTAAACTCCACTGCAGAACTAAACTCCACTGCAGGACTAAACTCCACTGCAGGACTAAACTCCACTGCAGGACTAAAGTCCATGGCAGGACTAAACTCCACTGCAGGACTAAACACTACTGCAGGACTAAACTCCACTGCAGGACTAAAGTCCATGGCAGGACTAAAGTCCATGGCAGGACTAAACTCCACTGCAGGACTAAACACTACTGCAGGACTAAACTCCACTGCAGAACTAAACTCCACTGCAGGACTAAACACTACTGCAGGACTAAACTCCACTGCAGGACTAAACTCCACTGCAGGACTAAAGTCCATGGCAGGACTAAACACTACTGCAGGACTAAACACTACTGCAGGACTAAACTCCACTGCAGGACTAAACTCCACTGCAGGACTAAACACTACTGCAGGACTAAACTTCACTGCAGGACTAAACTCCACTGCAGGACTAAATTTCACTGCAGGACTGAATTCCACTGCAGGACTAAACTCCACTGCAGGACTAAATTCCACTGCAGGACTGCCATTCTGGGAGACAGCTTCTATTCTTGGGCTTCACGGGTACCTGGACATTCTTTATTTGACTGGTCAGAGCAAGAACTAACAGTTATTAAATACTTCTGAGGAGATCCCAGCACTTTGGGAGGCCGAGGTGGGTGGATCACGAGGTCAGGGATTGAGACCACCCTGGTCAACATGGTGAAACCCCATCTCTACTAAAAATACAAAAAATTAGCTGGGCATGGTGGCACGTGCCTGTAATCCAAGCTACTCAGGAGGCTGAGGCGGGAGAATTGCCTGAACCCAGGAGGTGGAGGTTGTGGTGAGCCAAGATCGCGCCATTGCACTCCAGCCTGGGTAACAAAAGTGAAACTCCGTCTCAAAAAAAAAAAAACAAAAAATACTTCTGAGGAGTCTACCTCCCTCGCACCTCATCCAGTCTCTGTGGACTGAGTCCCCAAAACTCACCGTGTGTGCATGTGATCATGTGTGTACATGCCTGTGTTGGGATGAGGGCAGGATAAAATTGTTCTTTCTCTGTTCCGCACTTCACTTTGAAAAAGATGAGGAAAGAGTCTGGCCTCCAGTGTGGGCCAGAACTGGGTTTGAATCACAGCTCCATTCCTTGTTAATACCTGTGTGACCTTCAGTGAATCTGTTTCCATATAATGGAGACAGTAATGTCAAGGACTGGAGATAATTTGTGTAAAGCACCCTGCACATATTGGGTCTCGTTGTGAACAGTTAATAAATAGAAGTAATTATTGTCACTATAAAAACTCTGATGTCACCATATTCAGTGTATTACATCTATGGAAAACTTATTAATAGAAACAAAGTAGTTATTTTTCAGTATCATTTAAAAAAGAAACTGTTTAGACCCTCAGCTTCATGAGCACAGTAGACTCTGTGTAGGTGCTGCCAGAAGGAACTTTCAGAGCTCAGCTCTATCTTTGTAGTTTATTAATCTGCTACCATGGAAACAGTTATTTAATCCTTTAAAAAGAAGAAAACAGCTGTAAATAAAGCACTGTTTCAAACAATGTATTGGTAGTGGGCAGCATTTCTTTCTTTCTTTTTTTAAAAAAATATAATTTCTAGGTAACTAACCTCATTTTTGGCAATCTGATTTGGGTTTCCATGGAAACAGAAGTGACAGCTGCCGCCTCCAAACTCTAGTAACTGGTGGGGCTTAGGTTAAGTCTTGCAAATGTCAGTTGTCCCAAGGCACCTAAAAGAGCCAACAGAAATAAGAGTCAGACGATCTTCAGGGAAAAAGAAGGAATAATAAATAAAACATTTACAAAATTCACAATGTTGTGGGTTTGCGGAAAAGCATGTGTAATGGACAGGGAGAGAGAGACTCATGGATGTAATTTACAGTTAGGGGTTATGTGACCTGGCCTCATATTAAACACCTTTTTCTGAATGGCTAACTGACCTAGTTCCTATGTAGTTTTGTTATACTTAGTGCAAGAATATAGGGAAAGGCTGAAAGCTTAGAGGATTAATAAAATATCACATAACGGGCCTATTATTTATTAGCATGAGAACTAAATGTGAAAGAAGACAAATGAAAATGTGTAAAAGCCAAACTTATAAAGATAGATGTGTTCAAATGGCAGAGGCCCAAATATTTCTTTGTGGGCTCCCACTGTTGGTCTTTGTAGAGATTTTCCTAATTTCTGATATTTAACAATAATGTTATATACCTCCTAGAATTGTTGGTATAAAGGTAGTTTTAGTTGTTTTTAGAAAGACTTTCCAGTAATTCTACATCTCATCAGAGGGAGAAAAACCAGAATTTCACTTGCATTTCTAACATGTATTCTAAAACAACAGACCTTTTTTCCCTAACTTAGGTATATTGTGAGTATGTGCATGTGAGCTACATCTTTAGGAGAAGAGCTATACCTCTTAATTGTTTTGTGATTGGTGAAATCATCCAGTCTAGGTCACTCTGACCACCAGATCTTTGAGTAAAAGTTTTACTTGGGTCCTGTAGGTGTTTACAGAATTTTCTTTACAAATATCTGAAGGGGTTTTCATAAACGGAGATTTTTATAAGGAAAACAAAAACGTTTAGTTGAGGACTGAGTTTGCTCTGGGCATGAACAATATACAGTTTTGCAACATTTAAGCATAATATTGAAACATGATACCTGGTTTAAAAAGTAACCAAATTTTTATCCCATGAAAAATTATTTTATTATATAAACATTTCTTTAATTATTTGCCTGATTATGAAAATATTGTATACTCTTTCTAAAAGGTTTTTATAAGTGAAGCAAATGAAAAATAAGCCACCACCAATTTCTCTTTCTAGTTACTATTTACAGATAAAGCATGCACTATAAAATCTCCTCACATATATTCTTTGTTTTTTGAGACTGAGTCTCCCTTACACTGTCACTCAGGCTGGAGTGCAGTGGCAGGATCTCAGCTCACTGCAAACTCTCCCTTCTGGGTTCATGTGATTCTTTTGCCTCCTCAGCTTTCTGACTAGCTGGGATTACAGGCATGCACCACCCAATTCCCTCCACCTCTAGCTAATTTTATACTTTTAGTAGAGATGGGGTTTCACTGTGTTGGCCAGCCTGACCTCAAACTCCTGACCTTAAGTGATCGACCCGCCTTGGCCTCCTTCTGGGATTACAGGTGTGAGCCACGTACCCTCCCTCACATATAATCTTATATAATTTTTGACTTAAATATAATCATAATATTCTTTAACATATGCATTCCTAGGTATATACTTATATACATTTGTAACATTCACCACAATATGCATATTCTTTCTAATCTGCTTTATTTTAAACCTCAAACATGTCATAAATGTCTTTCCGTGCCTGTAGTCATAAAAATCGATATGAACTTTAGTAATGGCTTTGCAATAATCCATTGTGTGGACATATTATATGGTACTTAACAAAAGTGCCTAGTTTTAGGGCAATTACATCATTTAAAAAACATTATTTGTAGATGTTTTGAAAAATATCATTATACATACATCTTGTGACCTTGGTGATTTCTTTGGGACATAGTTCTAAAAATGGCATTTTTCTAATTAGGGCTATGTATTTAAGTGTTAAGTAAAAATTGTACCCTTTTCTTAGGAATTCTTATAGCAGTTTTCATCACTTCCTCAGGGCTTGAGATAGCTAATTTCCCCATATATTCACCCAAACTAAATCTTGTCATTAGTTTTTCATCTTTGTTAATCAGGTAGTCCAAACATAATATCGTAATTATTGCATAATTTGTGTTTACTACCGATTGAACTTATTTCATAGATTAAATGCAAATTTTTGTTTCATAATTAGTTCCTGAGATAAATTGTTCTGGTTTGTATGTTTGCAATTTTATGGTGACTAAAGAGTGAGAATTAAGCAAAAAGGAAGGCTCTTATCACCTAAAATATACTTTTCACTTGTCTCCCAGGAGAGACTACATTCCACCATTACAAGTCAATGTTTTGGGGTTAAGGTGCTCTCTTCAACAAAATGAAAATAGCTCTTGTGGGAATAACCACTTAAACTGTTGTCTTAACTCTGGCTGCTATAACAAATGACCTTAGACTGGCTGGCTTAAATTGCAAATATTTATTTCTCAAGGTTCTGGAGTCTGGAACATCCAAGATCAAGATACCAGCAAATTCCGTGTCTGATGAGAGTCTACTTTCTGATTTGAAGATGGTGCCTTCTTGCTGTGTTTTCACATGATGCAGCATGAACTCTCAGATCTCTATGAGGGCACTGGTTTCATTCATGAGGATTCTACCTTCATGATCTAATTCTCTTCCAAAAGCCTCATCTTCTAATACTATCACATTGGGGTTTAGGCTTTTAACAGGAATTTTGGGAGGGCACAAATATTTAGATCATAACGAGTATTGTAACCCAGTAGTACTTTAATTAGTCAGATTTTTTCCATCTAGATTTCTGTGTAAGGGCAAGACCTTAGCCTTAGGAGATATATATATATATACATATATAGTGGGGTGGTACCAAAAATAGGTGACTAAAAGAGTAGACCGTGGTAGATGGCCTTGGGTGGCAAAAGGACATCACAAAATCACAAAATTCGAGGAAAATGTGTGTATTTTGAGAACAGAGAAGAAATTAACAGAAAGTTAGGAGAGCTCAGGAAAGAAATTTTTTTTCCTGTGGTTTCTTTTGCCTGGTTGTATAGAAAAATTGCACAAGGAATAGAGGAATAGATAGGGAGGAGGTTATAGCTGCTTTTAGAATAAGATCCATTAAATATTCTTCCCACTCGCCCAATCTCAGCCAACAGGAGGCAGGGTTATTATTCCTAAAAGCTAAGCCAGGGGCAGGGTTTCTACCACAGATAGAATTCTACCGCCATCAATATAATCATTTTTAGTGACATGTAGAAACAAATATCCAGGCCAGAATTATTTCTTCAAAATATCTTTTTTTCTCAACTGTAATCATCAGGATATTGAAGACTTATTCAGCACTGCATTTTCTAAAAAAATATAGCCACTTATTCTACCTAGGAATGTGTTTGGCATCATTAGTGATGTGGCAAATAAAAAGAATCACGTTCAAACAGCTACCTTTTATGTGCAGCACTCACAGCTGCCACTTGAAGCTCAGTTTGCAATCAATTTGATAAGTCAATCAATTTTCACTTTTTCCTCATCTCCTAGGTAACCAGAGCATCCATGCAGACCCTTGTTGAGGAAGAACATTTAAAAAGTAATATGTATTTATAATCTGTTTTCTTCGAACATTGACTTAATAGAAAAGCAAAGAGCTACCCATGCAATATTTTAAATAACTAACACAAATTTTATTTGATTCTGGTGAGAAAGTATGAGGGAAGCATACTATAGAATAAAACATTATATTTCAGTCTCTTAGATCTATCAAGAATGAAAACTGCACCACCTGCTATGTCTATTATGTATTTAATGTGAATAACAAGCATCCCACTGCTGGTTATTAAAACAAATCATAAGCCATCTGACATTATACTTAAAACCCATCTCCTGCTTCATGGCTCTGAGAAAGACACAAATTGAGGGTAGGTGCATTGGGGCAGATTTTCTGATGTGAGTACAAGGCATTTGGCCTCAAATAAAGTAATTTATCTTCTTCAAAAAAAATCCTGTAAAAAGACATTATGTAAAATATAATCATAAAACAGTATTATTGGCAAAATGTAGAGGATGAAAAATTCCAGCAGTTGTAAAACGCATTAAGTTTTCCTTACCTGAATCTTCTTGGTGTGTGAAGTCATGAGAAAAATGAAACATTTGGTGTTTGTGGAAATGACTCACATCGAGGAAGTCATAGATCTTGCTTGCCTTGTTGATACAGTGCGGCATTCAAATCCCACTGATAACACAGGCTTCAAGTTTAGCTGGACCTCCCTCATCTGTTTGGACACAGCTGACTGGCTTATTGGTTATTGTTTCCTGTAGAAAGTTTTTAATTCAACACGAAATATGGCTGTACATTGGAGAAGAGTAATGTTTGTCAAATGCTTACTAGAATTGAGATAAGGAATAATTTGGAAATAAAATATTGTAAATAGGATTCTTAGTTATCTATGATATTCTCTGTTATAAAGATTCTTTTCCTTGAATATTTTGAAGGACTTGAAAACTATGTCCTGGTTCTGGATCCATGAACAAGGCATAGGCAAAGACTGGACACAGAATACTGAAGATTACTTACCTGCAAATCATCCTGGCTCTCTTTGAGTCCTTCAGTGGGAACTTGAAAAAATCAATGATTTCAGTTTGGGCCTCATTTGTAAAATAAACAGCATTGACAAAAAGGACATTGAGTTTCTATTGACTCCAAAATTTGATAGCTTTATCTAATAGTGTATGAGCATTTTGGGAGATTCTTTTTATACTCACATATATATTCATTTAAAATGCCTCCAAACTCCAAGGAACACAAAATTAGATATTTAATACTGAACAAGATTTATACTAGAGTTTGAAAATATGATTTAACTGCTGTCTATAGCCTTTTCTTAATGTCAAAATAACCAAAATGTAACAAAATAAAAACAAAGCAACATCATGTGTTTGGATAAATCTGCTCAAGACAGTTTTATTTTATAGCAACCTGCAATTAGAACCAATCCTGGAGATTCTGGGGCCGTTTCAGCTAATGATGTTTCAATTAATGCATAGTTTGTGAGGTTATTACAATCCAAGTGAACACATTCCGGTTTTCAAAATCAAATTGGTGGCTCAAGTCTGTAATCCAGCACTTTGGGAGGCCGAGGCGGGTGGATTAGGAGGTTAAGAGATGGAGACCATCTTGGTCAACATGGTGAAACCCCATCTCTACTAAAAATACAAAAAATTAGCTGGGCGTGGTGGCGTGTGCCTGTAGTCCCAGCTACTCAGGAGGCTGAGGCAGGAGAATTGCCTGAACCCAGGAGGCGGAGGTTGCGGTGAGCCGAGATCGCGCCATTGCACTCCAGCCTGGGTAACAATAGCGAAACTCCGTCTCAAAAACAAACAAACAGACAATCAAAACAACAACAACAAAAAAACAAATTGGCACTATGGACTAAACAGTCAGTATTTATCAAACTCTTTCGTTGAATGTTCCATTCCTAAGGTGTTAAACAAGAACTTGGTTGTAAACAGTTAAACATTTTTGGAAACGTCTTGATTCTTATTGGTGAACATAGCAAGAGACAGAGCCTCTTTACTAAACATAATGAGAGACAGAGTGCAGATTTAAATTTAATGAGACCTTTGTCCCCTACAAAACTCTTTGAGGCTCTCCTGTGTCCTTGCTGAGGAGAATAATAATCAGTATATAGGACTTTGAAAAGTCCTTTGTCACAAGGATTCAGGTCTCCTAAAACTGCTCATAGATGTCATTGTTACCTATAGTTGATTTTAATTTTAAATATAGCCAAACTAAAGTGTGTGTGTGTATTAAAATATAAAGACATTATAACATAATGTTATATATTTATTTATATCTCCTCTCTTTTTCTTTTCTCTTCTCTGAGTTTCTATTTCTGTATTTGTCTCTCTGATTCTGTCTTCACTCTGTACACACACCTTTCAACATTAACTGCAATGTATGGGAAAAGGCTCAGTGAGAATCATAGTAAGTTTCATGTCTTAAAAGCCGAAGATGTTTTCCTATCAATTCTGGCATATAAATCTTTTTTATATCCTGTTTTTCCTGTATAGAAAATGAGAGAGTTGTCTTTAGCCAAAATATTGCGACATTAGAATATTTGTTATACTCTATATTGTTAAACTCTGTATACTCTATATACTAGTACTTCCACTACAGTTTCAAGTAGTTTAGGTAATGTGCAGTGCTGAATTTAAGCATGTCAGAAATGTCGATTAAACAAAGTTGAGCATTACAACTAAAAATGTTAAGTTTTGGTGTTCTTGAAGGGATACTATTCCTTTTTTCCCATTTGTAAAATATTTTTATGTTTTATTAACATAATTTATAGGATACATGTAATATTTTGATATATGCATACAATGTATAATAATCAAATTGATAATTAGGATATATGTCACCTAAAACATTTATTATTTGTATTGGTAACAATTCAAAACCACTCTTCCAGCTATTTTGAACTATACAACAAATTATTTTTAATTAAAGTCACCTGACTGTGCTATTGAATACTAGAACTTATTCCTTTTATCTAATAGTGTATTTGTACCTAATAATAAACCTCTCTTCACCTTCCACCTTTCTTCCTATGTTCAAGTAGCCATTGTTATACTCTCTTCCTTCCTGAGATCAACTGTTTTATCTCCCACGTGTGAGTGAGAACATTTGATATTTGTCTGTGTGTCATTTATTTCGTTGATTATAGTGACCTCCAGTTCTATCCACGTTGCTCCAGATGACAGAATTTCTTTCTTTAACATGACTGAATAGTGTATATATATATATATATATATAATTGTGTGTGTGTGTGTATATATATATATATATAATTGTGTGTGTATATATGTATATCACATTTAATCTATCCATTAATCATTTATGGATACTGAAGTTGATTTCATATCTTGGCCTTTGTGAACAATGCTGCAATAAATGCTGGGGTGTAGGTATTTCTTTGATATACTGATTTTCTTTCCTTTTGATAAATACCCAGTAGTGGGATTTCTGTATTATACAGTAGTATTATTTTTAGTTTTTTGAGAAACTTTCATACCGTTTTTTTAATAATAGATGTACTAATTTACATTCCCATCAACAATGTGTAAGAGTTCCCATTTCTCCATATTCTCACTAGCATCTGTTATTTTTTTTTCTTTTTGATAGTAGTCATTTAAACTATGGTGAGATGGTATTTCACTGTGGTTTTTATTTGAATTCCCCTAATGATTAGTGATTTTGAGCATTTTTAATATACCTGCTGTCCATTTGTATGTATCCTTTTGAGAAATGCCTATTCATGTCTTTTGCTCACTTTGTAATGGGATTATTTGATTGTTTTCAGTGGGAAGGGTGTTGAGTTGTTTGCGTTCCTTGTATATTCTGAATATAAATCTTTTGTCCAATAAACAGTTTGTGAATGTTTTCTCCCATTCAACAGGTTGTCTTTTTATGCTATTGTATCTTTGGTATACAGAAGCTTTATAGTTTAATATAGTCCCATTTGTTTACTTTTGTTTTTGAAGTCTATCGATAAAAGCTTTGCCTTAACCAATGTCATGATGCATTTCTCCTATGTTTTCTTTTAGTAGTTGTATATTTTCAGGTCTTACATTTAAGCATTTAATCCATTTTAAGTTGATTTTTGTATATGGTGAGAGATAGGGGCCTAGTTTCATTCCTCTGCCTATTGATATCCAGTTTTTCCGGCACCAGATGCTGAAGAGACTGTCCTTTCTTCAGTGTATGTTCTTGGTGCCTTTGTTGAAAATAAACTGGCTATGAATACATGGATTTATTTCTGAGTTCTCTATTATGTTCCATTGGCCTGTATGTCTGTTTTTCATACCAATACCATGCTGTTTTGTTTACTGTAGCTTCGTAGTATATTTTAAAGTCAGGTAATGTGATGCCTCCAGCTTCGTTGTTTTTGTTTAGTATTGTTTTGGCTGTTTGGGATCTTTTGTGATTGCATACAAATTTTCAATTTCTGGGAAGACTATCCCTGATATTTTGATAGTGATTGCATTGAATCTGTAGATTGCTTTGGGCAGTGGTGGCTCTTTTAACAGTATTAATTCTTCCAATCTATGAGCATAAGATGTCTTTCCATTTGTTTGTGTTTTCAATTTATTTCATCAGTGTTTTGTAGTTTTCATTGCAGAGATATTTCACCTCCTTGTTGAAACTTATCCAAAGTATTTTATTTATTTTTGTGCCTACTGTAAATGGGATTGTTTTCTTGGTGTCTTTTTTTTTTTTAAAGATAATTTGCTATTGGTGTGTAGAAATGCTATGATTTTTGAGCATTGATTTTGTATCCTACGAATTTCTTGAATTTCTATTAGTTCTCAGAGTTTCTGGTGGAGTTTGAGGGTTTTCATTGTATGTAAAATCCTGTCATCTGCAGAGAGGGACAATTTTACTTCCTCTTTTGCAATTTGAACACTTTGTATTTCCTTCTATTGCCTGGTCTGGTTAGGATTTCTAGTACCATGTTAACTAAAAGTAGTGAAAGTAGGCATCCTTGTCTTGTTCCAGTTATTAGTATTTTCAGTTTTTTCCCATCCAGTATAATGCTAGCTGCAGGTATTTCATATGAGGACCATTTTGAGATATGTTCTTTCTTTTATTAAAATTTAACTTTTATTTTAAGTTCAGGGATACATGTGCAGGTTTGTTATATGGGTGAACCTGTGTCATGAGGGCTTGTTGTACAGATTATTTTATCACCCAGGTGTTAAACCAAGCACCCATTTGTTATTTTTCTTGATCTTCTCCCTTCTCTCACCCCTCACTCTCTGATAGGCCCCAGCATCTATTGTTCCCCTCTGAGTGTTCCTGTGTTGTCATCATTTTGATCTCATTGTAAGTGAGAACATGTAATATTTGGTTTTCTGTTCCTGTGCTAGTTTGCTAAGGATAATGGCCTCCAGTGCTATCATGTTCCTGCAAAGGATATGATCTTATTGTTTTTTATGGTTGCATACTATTCCATGGTTTATATGTACCACATTTTCTTTATTTCATCTATTATTGATGGGCATTTAGGTTCATTCTATGTCTTTGCTATTGGGAATAGTGCCACAATGAACATACATGTGCATATGTCTTCATGAGAGAATGATTTATATTCCTTTGGGTATATATCCAGTAATAGGATGGTTGGGTAGAATAGTATTTCTGTTGTTATGTCTTTGAAGACACTCTACACTGTTTTCCATAGTGATTAAACTAGTTTATACTCCCACCAACAGTGTATGATCATTCCTTTTTCTTCACAACCTTTTTCTAGACTTTCAATTTGTTAGCATATAGCTGTCCATAATAGTTTCTAGTGATCCTTTACATTTCTATCGTGTCAATTGTAATGTCTTCTTTTTCATTTATGATTTTATTTATTTGGGTCTTCTTTCTTTTTTTCTTGTTTAGTTCAGTTAATGCCTTATTAATTTTAATTATTTTTTTAGAACACTAGCTTTTCATTTTGTTAATCTTTTATATTGTGTTTTAGGTCTCTATTTTATTGAGTTCTGCTCTGCTCTTTATTATTTGTTTTCTTCCTCTAATTTTGGGTTTTGTTTGTTCTTGTTTTTCTAGTTCCTTGAGGTGCTGTGTTAGATTATTTGAAATCTTGGGTGCTGGCAGTGTTAGTTCCATGTGAACCAGTTCTTAGGCCTGCAGTCAGTATGCTTGGGTACTGGTGGTGACAGTGATGGGCTAGGTGGGCTGCTACTTAGGCCTTCTGGTTTCATGTGTATCTTCAGTAATGGCAGTAGGGGGAGCAGGCCAATCCTCAAGTCCTCCAGCAGACTGTGTGATCACCAGTGCAATGTCATGCTGGGAGGACTGGTCCCCAGGCACTTGGGTGGGTCATGTGAGAGGGTACTGGTGACAGTAGAGGCAGGTTTGGTGGGTTAGGCCTTGGGGCTCTGGGAGGCATGTATGTGTGCCCATGGTGGGTGGAGTAGGCTCATCCACGTGGATGGCCCACACATGTACTGATGGTAGTAGACTGAGAGGTCCAAATTCCAGGCCTCTGGATGTTGTGTGTGTGCACTGGCAATGGTAATCAGGGCAGCTTGATTTCTAGCTTCTGGATGTTGTGTGTCAGTGACAGAAGTGGCAGTGGCAGGCAGAACAGACCTGTCCTCAAACTTCCAGATGGTGTGTGTTGGTGCTGGCAGCAGGAGGTAGGGTTCAACCCAAGAGGCAATGTGTATGGTATGTGGGTGCCAACAGCGGCAGTTAGTGGACTGAGCCTGCTGATAGGCCCTGGGACAGCACATGTAGGTGTGAGAGGACTCTGCCACTGGAGAAGGTGGGGTTACTGGAGGAGGTAGGTTTGCTGTCAGTGTCAGTGGATCAGGCAGTTGGCTCCCAGGCTCTGGGGAGCAAATACTTTGGCTTCTTTGTATGGGGAGCAGCCTTGCTGGTACACTGCACTGCCCCAGGATGTAGTACACTGCATGGGCCAGAGAACTAGGGACCTGGTTGCACCCTTTGTTCCAGACAGTGTCATGATGCTGTAACCCTCTGGGTAGCCACAGAGGGATGTCACCAAGGCTCCCAAGATTTGGAAATTCAGGGCCTGCTGGGACCCAGGACAGGATATGGTCTGATGGAGGCTGAGCTCTCAAAACAGTGCTATGCTCTAGTTGCTTGGGTCATGGCACAAACTTTCTCTCTGGGAAAATGCCTTCATATGGGTTCTAGGCAACTCTCTATACTAGTCTCAGGACATGCAAGGGCCATGAAGCTTTCCTGTGGCTAGAATTACAGAAGTCTGCCATGGAAAGAGAGACTGCTAGGGCCTTTTGGCTTACATTTTCCCCCAAATAGGAAGTGCTTTCTCACTCTGAGCTATGCCAGCCAGGCTGCCTACTTTGCTTTCCTCTCCTGTGCTTCAAGCACTCTCTTGTTACTTCCCTACTGAATTCCGTTGTTCTCTCTCAGATGCTCTATTCAGCATGTGGTTATCTATTTGCTGTTTTGGTCCTTCTTTGTGGTAGAGGCAAGTATCAGATGGCTCTTATCAGCCATCTTGAAGTTGGTCTCCCTGTTCTTCAATGATGCTAAACATTCCATCTCTTGTGCAGTTAGATTCCTATCTTTGCTGTCACCACCACCTTAATTATTTCTAACTGTCCCTACATCTTTAGCTCACTTCCTTCATATTTTGAGTCTTCTGAAGAACACTGGATCAGTCAGGAATGGGTTTAATACCTGTGGTCTAACTGCTGGAGTATTGGGAGAAGGAATCAAATCTTTCAACTTCTGAAGTGAAAAGTGTAGCCCCAAATCTCATTTACTTTTGCAGACCTCAAGATGTGTATCTGTGTTTGATCCCTTTTGTATTGTGGCTAAGCCTGCTTCTTTAATATGATCACTCAATTATCTCCCCCATGTATTCCAGGCTTCTCTTGAACAGAGTGACTTGCTATTTCTTGTATATGTTATGTGGTACCTGATTGAGTGATTTTTGACTCATTTTATTTTCTTTGCAAAAGCTCATTTTACCTATAGTCACATACTTTCCATCCTTGAGTGTTTAACTCAAATGCAGTTGTTTATATTAAGGTTATCATGTTCCCCAAGTCAGAACATGATTCTTTTTCATAAGATCAAATACTTGATGTTGGTAAATTGAAGTTTAAATGTAAATTGTAGTCTAAAGAAGAGGGAAAAAATAGAGGCTACAGTGAAGGTACTCAACCAAGAGAGGAAAAAAAACCTATAATAATAATGTTTCTCCTTTAGAAATCTGTACCTTTCTTAGGCACTTGTGAACATGCTGTATCCTTGTTTCTGAACTTATACAACTTGAGAGCATGAACTGTGTCTGATATCTTGGAGTCCTCTGCAAGTTTCAGTATAGTTGGTTAGCAGCTGCTCAGTCTGGTGAAGAAGGCAGACAAATATACAAAGATGGAAAAAAAATCTGCTAAGTGGCATCACATAAGTAAGAAACTCAGTGCGGATGCCAAAAGGGGAATCAAATAGGCTCTCTAGGACCAGGAAATCATCTCAGAGGGATTTGACCTGGAAATTAAAGGATGAGTATATGTTTGCCAAGCTGCCAAGGTAGTAGAGGAGCTAAGTTTTTAGATTTTATCTTGAATATGAATAGCAACTTTTTAATAATAAACACTTTTCAACAAAGACTGAAGTACCTCATGAATTTATAGACCTGAAGGTGTTTAATCAGAGGCTGGTTGACTACTTTTGCAGAATTTATGGCAGAAATTCATATACTCTGTGAAAGAAACCTCTGAGAACCCTGAAAAATTTGAATTTATGTGATTTCTGTCATAAAATTCCAGGAGTGTAAAGATTAAAAATGATTAGAGAATTTTTATTAGCTAAATACACATTACTTTAAAAATTAACTTAAAACCATTTATTTAGTGAAAAAAGATTTTTTATGATTTAAAAAAACATGAAAAATCACTTTTGTCACTAGAATATTGAACAAATGAGACTACCAATGATAATTATAAAGCAACTTTAATTTTATTTCCCACCTTTCTTTTAAGTCCATAATTCAGGATTAGTTACTCTGCTTTGGGAGAAATTCTTAGGTTGCATTTGTTTTCCAAACAATCCCTTTTCAATAATTGGTATGTTTAGATAAGGGTAACAATCAAAACTTTAATCTTAATGTTAAGTCAAAGCCTCTCTTCTTTCTAGGTGAGGTCTGCTGCAATGCAAAACCTGTGTGGAGGGAGACAGGGCAGGGCCAGCTTTCCTTCCTCCTCACGTTGGCTTCTGCCTCTCCTCTCTCTTCTTGCTGTCTGTGTTTCCAGCTTCTCTCGGGACATGCTGAAGATGGGAGCAAGAAAAGCCGTACTAGGGTAGCACTGCTATAAATTGACATCGGCATTCTCTGGGCTTGGCAGATGTTGGAAAATGGCTCTTTTGTTGTCTTATGTGGAGGTGGGTAGTAGGTTCCATGTAGACTTTGTGTATTAGTTTATTTTCATGCTGCTGATAAAGACATACCTGAAACTGAGAAGAAATAAGGTTTAGTTGAACTTGCAGTTCTACATGGCTGGGGATGCCTCAGATGACAGCCACTTCTTACATGGTGGTGGCAAGAGAAAAATGAGGAAGAAGTAATATCAGAAACCGTGATACACCCATCAGATCTCATGGGACTTATTCACTATCATGAGAATAGCATAGGAAAGACCAGCCCCCATGATTCAATTACATCACCCCCGGCCCCTCCCACAAGGCATGGAAATTCTGGGAGATATAATTCAAGTTGAGATTTGGGTGGGGACACAGCCAAACCATGTTGTTCTACCCCAGCCCCTCCGAATCTCATGTCCTCACATTTCAATGCCAATCATGCTTTCTCAACAGTCCTCCTACCCCTTAAGTCTTAACTCATTTCGGCATTAACCCAAAAGACCACAGTCCAAAGTCTCCTTTGAGACAAGGCAAGTCCTTCTGCCTATGAGCCTGTAAAATCAAAAGTAGTTACTTCCTAAATACATGGGGTACAGGCATTGGGTAAATACAGCTGTTCCAAATGGGAGGAATTGGCCAAAACAAAGGAATTACAGGGCCATGCAAATCTAATATACAGTCAAAGTTTAAAACTCTAAAATGATCTCCTTTGACTTCAAGTCTCACATCCGGGTCATCTGATGCAAGAGGTGGGTTCCCATGGTCTTGGGAAGCTCTGACCCTGTGGTTTTGCAGGGTACAGCCTCTCTCCTGGCTGCTTTCATGGACTGGTTTTGACTGTCTGTGATTTTTCCAGGTGCAAGATGCAAACTATTGATGGATCTACCATTCTAGAGTCTGGAGGACAGTGGCCCTCTTCTCACAGCTCCACTAGGCAGTGCCCCAGTAGGGAACCTGTGTGGGGGCTCCGACCCTACATTTCCCTTCCGCACTGGTCTAGCAGAAGTTCTCCATGAGGACTCTGCCCCTGAAGCAAACTTTTGCCTGGGCATCCAGGCATTTCCATACCTCTAAAATCTAAGCAGAGGTTCCTAAACCTGAATTTTTGATTTCTGTGCACCCACAGGCTCAATACCACTTGGAAGCTGCCAAGGCTTACTTGGGGCTTCCACCCTCTGAAACCATAGCCTGAGCTCTATGTTGGCCCTTTTCAGCCATGGCTGGAGTGGCTGGGACACAGAGCACCAAGTCCCTAGGCTGCACACAGCATGGGGACCCTGGGCCCAGCCCACAAACCACTTTTTTCTCATGGGCCTCCAGGCCAGTAGTGGGAGGGGCTGCAGTGAATGTCTCTGACATGACCTGGAGATGTTTTCCCATTGGTCTTGGGGATTAACATTAGATTCCTTGCTACTTATGCAAATTTCTGTAGCCAGCTTGAATTTCTCCTCAAAAAATGGTTTTTCTTTTCTACTGCATCATCAGGCTGCAAATTTTCTGAACTTTTATGCTCTATTTCTCTTTGAAAACAGAATGCTCTTGACAGCACCCAAGTCACCTTTTGAATGTTTTGCTGCTTAGAAATTTATTCTGCCAGACACCCTAAATCATTACTCTCAAGCTCAAATTTCCACAAATCTCCAGGGCAGGGGCAAAATGCCACCAGGCTCTTTGGTAACACATAACAACAGTCACCTTTGCTGCAATTTCCAGCAAGTTCCTCATCTCCATCTGAGACCACCTCAGCCTGGACCTTATTGTTCATATTACTATCAGCATTTTTGTCAAAGCCATTCAATAAGTCTCTAGGAGGTTCCAAGCTTTCCCACATTTTTCTGTTTTCTTCTCAGCTCTTCAAACTGTGTCAACCCCTACCTGTTACCCAGTTCCAAGGTCACTTCCACATTTTTGGGTATGTTTTCAGCAATGCCCCACTCTACTGTTACCAATTTACTGTATTAGTTTGCTTTCACACTGCTGAGAAAGACATGGGAAACGGAGAAAAAAAATATTTAATTGACGTTATAGTTTCACATGGCTGGGGCTGCCTCAGGATCATGGTGGCAGCAAGAGAAAAATGAGGAAGAAGCAAAAACAGAAACCCCTGATTAACCCATCAGATCTCTTGAGACTTATTCACTCTCATGACAATAGCACAGGAAAGACCAGTCCCTATGATTCACTTATTGCCCCAGGCCCTTTCACAACACATGGGAATTCTAGAAGATACAATTCATATTGTGTCTAGATGCTTGCTAAATGCAAAAAATCCTTTCTACAAAGGTGAGATTTTCTAGGTGCTTGCTAAATGCAAAAAATAATGTCATAGGCTTGTTCTTTGGCTTGCATAAAATATGTAACTATGATAACACTTTAGTAGTGTTATAATTGGAAGATATTTTGGAGTGGGGAGTGCTCTTCTGCTTGTCTTTCCTGGTTTCCTGAAGTCCTGTATAAGCTTTGATGACTGTAAGTTGGTTAACTGGTTCAGATATCTAATTAACTATTAACTGCCACTCCTATTTGTGTCCCTTGTTCCAGTAAGTTGCTTTCTTTTTTTTTTTCCCACCTCTCCTCTTACCATGACATCATTTAAATAATGAAAATACATTAGTTCTTCCTCTCTTGTGAACTTTAAAAACTTCCTTGGGGCATAAGAAAAAAGGCTTACTTGATTTTCCAAAAAGTGTTTCTCTTTGCTCCATGCAGGAGGGGCTTCCTTAGCATCCCCACACTGAAAATAAATCATTAAAGCGGTCTCATGGGCAAGAGAGGGGAAACGTGGACCTGCTGACAGCACTGTGATGAATACTCATATTAATTATAAAAACTAACAGTGGTCAAAAATTCAAAGTTCAACATGGAATTTCAGGACAGCCTTTTCTTTTTCTTTTTTTTTTTTCCTGAGATAGGTTTCAAATTTCAACACTGAACTTTCCCAAAAACAGACTGCAACTTGATCCTAAAGATTAGTTTAGCACACTCTACTTTTTGCTTTTGTTTTTAAGGAGGAAGAAAATGGAACAAGCTCATCATCATCATCATCATCATCATCATCATCCAGTGTGAGATATACTGAGTCCAGAAATAGACCAGGTAGAAAACCAGGGACCATTTCAAACACTGGCACAGGCCATCCTATATAACATGGGATGTGGGTGTAGAACCACAGGACTTGAGGCCAGAGACCACAAAACAAATGCAGGGTAAGATAGGGCAGGGTGAAAAAAGAAAGCAAGAAAAAGAGCCAAATGACTTTTAGACTATAGCTGAATTGCAAACCAGAAGACATTTTCAGTTAATGAAGGTGGAGTGTATGAGAACAAGGGTCACCCATTTCGGGGAACTTTGAAAACAAGTTGATAACATGCCAGACTTCGGTTTTATTGGTCTTGCTGCCTCCATGGGGATGTTTCCTGTGAGTGTGTTTAAAGAGCCCACAGGGCTCTAGACAAATGGTCCATATGGATGTCTCCCTTTTTGTTAGAAATACAGTGTAATGGTATGCCTCATTTGCCAGTTAAAGTCAGAATGGCTTATTCAGATCCATCATGCTAAGGATTCCTCAGGGACTATTGAATAGACACATGTTTCTGCTGCCAGCAAATGCATTTACTTCCCCCTGTTACACTGTATTATATTGTTATATGTTGCTTCTTCATGAATTGTTAAAGGCCTAGGTATGGAAGAGAGAGAATTCATGCATATTGCATTGTCATGAGTTGCTTCTTCACTAGTCGTTAAAAAGGCCTAGGTGAGGAAAAGAGAATTCATGCCATACGTTGGCCTCTTCCTCTTTTTTTTTGCTTTAATTTCCCACAATCCTATCACCATAGTCCATTTCTTCAGAAAAGAAAAGCCTAGGCAAAGTTAGTAAATCTAGTTCATCTTTGAAGAAAATATCTCAATTTAGTCCATTTTCCATAGGTGGAATAATACATCAATGGGTACTAATTTTCACAGTAAAGCTATCTGAATAGTTAAAGTTTAGCTTTTCTAAACTGGGCCAGATATCTAATTAGCTATTTATTGCTGCTCCTGTTTGTGTCTGTTCCAGTAATTCACCCTTTTTTCACCCATACTTTTGCCATGGTGCCATTCGAATAAGGGAAAATAAGAACATTAGTTATTCCTCTGTTGTGAACTTTAAAAACTTCCTTGGGGCATAAGAAAAAGGGTGGAAAACGATCATCATAAACATAATGCATTAGTTTATGAGTCTGTCCATTTGTTTCTGGACATGTCAAGTTATGTGAATTAAGTGATTAAAACTTAATACTGACCCTAGCTATTTATTCTTCTTTAAAAATTATATTTGCAAGCTGCTACTGAAGCCAGTATAGAAATGATTTCTAATAGATAGAATCCCAGTCTTAAAAGATGTCATGAAGAACTTGGTTCTAATTTCCTTCCTTTTTCTCTTTGTTTTAACCTCATTATATTTTTTTTATTTCAAACGTATTTATCTCTTTAACTTGTAAAAAGATTTACTTTGAATTTTAAACCTTTTTGTCACGTGCTGGCTTTGAGTAGATTCCAGTGAAGTAGCTGCTCTGAGCCATATGAAGTGTATGAAGTCCTGATTTTGAAGCAGGATGTCTCCAAGTGGTGTTGAGTTAGTTCCCCATGATTATATCATGAGTAGGTTAGCCCTCAAGAGTACAGATCTCTGCCTTGGCCCTAGCCCTAGAAGACCCTAATGAGCCCCATATCTTCGTGGAGTAGAAGACGCCTCCCCACTTCTACTCTGAGCTCTTACAGGGATCATGGAAATATGGTTTGATGGACAGAGAGGCCTTCTGGAAATTAATGACACCAGTCCTTTTAGGATGGACATACTCTCCACCTGAGGACAGAGTGCTTTTAAAACAAAAAGCCCTGGAGTTGTTCACCTTCTCTAGCTTTATCTAGTTTCTCATGCATTGCTCTTTTCTTCCTTAATGTTGTCAGGAGAATTGCTGCTTATTACATGTCAAACTTTCCCCAAGTGATGGATTATATACAGAGACACATCTCTTAGTAAACAATGGTTTCACTTAAATTAAGCATTTTTGATACCTTCCACACTGGCAGATTATAAGACTTCAGAAAAATAATAGATTAGCAGTCTAAAATATGATACTAAAAATGAAAGCCAATACTGATTAATTGCTTTCTAAGCAATAGACAGACTATGAAGCACTTCACCTGTATTGTTTCACTGAATAATGCATTTTCACTTAATAGTATATTGAAGGAATGTTAGTTATTCTATAGATAACTCAAAATGCAGATACAAAATTTCTTTAATTCTGCCTCGTGGAAGTACATACACATTTGTGGCTAAGAGAAATGTTTTGTGTGCCTTTTTTTTCTGTTTCTTTCTTTTTTTTTTTTTTTTTAAGAATTTAAATTAGTTTTATTCAAAAGTCCTACTGAGGATTGAGACCTATAACCTGAAAGCAATTCTGTCAGATTTTTCCAATACTGGGCTTTGGCTCACTACTTATAGACATGTTTTACGGGTTCAATATGTACAAAATCACATTGCACTTGCTCAGAAGTTATATTAAAGCAGAATCACATCTAGGTTAGAATACAAGAATGATTCTCATTATAGATTATAAAGGCATAATCACTAACTCCATCAGACATGATTTTATGTGTCAGTAAAGGCAAAAACAAGGTTTATTCAACTTTCAAGGAAGTATAGTGACTCAGGCAAAAGACATGGAGGGCCATGTGCTCTGGCCTATTTTGTATTCAAAGTGTTTGCCTTTTTCTTAGAAACTATAATTAATAAATTAAATAAAAATTTTTAGTAGCTAAACCTAAGCAAAACATTACTGGCTTTAGAAGAGTCAAGTGAGTAAAAATTTTGTTTTCACTAGTTTCACTGTGGTTATATGTGTTTTTAATTACTTATTGTATTTAATGGATAATGTAATAGACAACACTCTCTTGCAATCAAGAATAATATATAAATTGGTTTTTAAAAGAAAGAAGGTTTTAACCTCTATTAAGTGGTGTCAAAGGTCTAAATCAATATGTATTAGCATACTGTACTTATACTACATTAAATCTTTCTCAAGGATTAATAAAGAAAACACGTACACGTCAGTTACAACAGAAATGCTCTTGGGAAAATAAAGTGATGTGAATATTATGCTTGTTGATGTACCTGAAATACATATCCATGGCTTTTAGGAAATCAAGCATACAATCATCTAAATTAAATGGAAAGAGGTCAAATATGGAGAATTTAATTTTTACAGCTTATCTTTTTATTTGTTTGCTTCAGAGCTCACACACACACACACACACACACAGATGCAGCTATGCCTCTGCCCAATGCCTTATATTTTGTTCTCACTAACCTCATGCTAACTCTCTTACCCATACACTAATTTATAGATATGAGGTCTCACACTTATTACTTGACTTTGATGTATTTTAAATATGTAAAACAGAAATTATATCTTCCTTGCAACATTGTTGCAAAGATTAAATGAGGAAATAAATTGTTAAAAAAAATTAAAGGTCTTAAACATAGTACCTATTGTTATTCTTATGTGGGTGATGATGTCCTGTTATCACTACTGGCAATGATGTGATAAAAACAGCAACAGCCAGCGTGGAATGCTGAGTAGGTGCCAAATACTATGCTGAATATAGCTTTATATACCTCAGCCCATTTAATTTGAGTAGACAATATTATCCCCCTGTTACAGATACAGAATATGGACTTAAATACGGATGTGGATGCCATTTGTTAAAAAAAAGATTCACTTCTGAGAGCTCATAACAGAATCGTTAAGAGCCTGAATGCGGTGGCCAGATCCTCGGGACCTAACCCTGGGCTCTGCCACTTCCTTGCAGCACAGCTTGGACCAGTTGCCTATTCACTCTGTTGTCTCAGTTTCTTTATTTGTGATCTAGGAATAATATTATTATCTATAATTCATAAGGCTGTTACAACTATTAAAGGAGGAATGTTTGAGGCACTTTAGAATTGTGCCCGGCACATAGTAAGTGCTATAAAAGTGTTTACTTAATGAAATAAAGAGGCTTTAAATTACATTTGACTGGTAGGAAAATTTCAAAAGCAATTTTTAATGGTCTTACTTAGGATTTTTTTTCTTCTTTTTAAAATAAACTCCAAGCACTTGGAAGGAATTTCTGTGAGTTTGTTATAACCCACACATCTAAAAAGGTTTTTGTTAAAGTTGTTTGGAAGCAATATTAGATTCAGAAGAGGCCAAATGACCTGACATTCTCAGATCGTAAACATCTTTTGTGTAAGTCATGGCCACATAATTTACTTTCAAGTTATGTTCCATCTCATGGAGGCACCTCCAAGAGGTTGACTATCAGTGGTTCCAGTTTGAGGAGCTAGGACCCTTTTGTAGTTAACCAGAATTCATATCCACCTAGAAAACATGTAGCTCCTGAACAATGAGAACACGTGGACACGTAGGGGAAACAACACACTCTGGGGCCTGTGAGGTGGAGGAAGGGAGAGCATCAGGAAGAATAGTTAATGGATGCTGGGTGATATGCTTTGGCTGTGTCCCCACCCAAATCGCATTTTGAAATGTAACTCCCACAGTTCCTATGTGTCATGGGAGGAACCTGCTGAGAAGTGACTGAATTATGGAGTGGGTCTTTCCTGCACTGTTCTTGAGATAGTGAATGAGTCTTACAGGATGGTTTGGTAAGGGGAAACCCGTTTTGCTTGGCTCTCATTCTCTCTCTGCCTGCCGCCATCCACGCAAGATGTGACTTGCTCCTCCTTGCCTTCAACTATGATTGTGAGGCTTCCCCAGCCACATAGAGTTCTCCATTAAACCTCTTTCCTTTGTAAATTGCCCAGTCTAGGGTATGTCTTTATCAGCAGCATGAAAATAGACTAATATACTGGACTTAATACAAAGATGATGGGTTGATAGGTGCAGCAAACCACCATTGAGCACGTTTACCTATGTAACAAACGTGCACATTCTGCACATGCCTGGAACTTAAAAGTTAAAGAAAAAAAAAAAAAAGAAAAACATGTAGCTCTTTTCCTGACCCTGTCTTCCACCCCAGATGGAAACTAACAAAGCCCTTCTCACTTACCTATATTACTCTCACTTCTGTTGCTTTTGTGCATGATACCTTTCCTCCCTCACAGGAGCACTGAGGGGCAAACAAAACAAAGGGAGAAAACCCGTTTATAGTTACACTGTTATTTAGATACCTTACAGGGACTCAGTGTTTATAAGTGATACAAGTATTATTCTAATGCAAAACATTCTTTTCATTCTGATCTTAGAGTCAGAGCAAGTGGTATTTTAAAGTGATGAGATTACCCCTAGACTATCTCACTAAGGGTTATCTTTCTATGAGAAATATCTTTAAAAGAGATTTCATGCACATCCTTTGTAACTCTTCCCAGTACTTAAAACTTCACTACCAGGAAACTGGTGGCAGAATTATAACGTTGCCTCCGGTCCACTCGGCCACCCTTTTGCAATTTGGCAGCTTCGTGAAGCACTTAAGCAGCTTGGTGCCTTCAGTCTGACACTTCAGATGTTGCCATCAGCTAATAATTCTTGGCTTGATGTTGCAGATGCAACTATGAGCCTATAAATGAATAACAAAGGACTTTTTTTTCTAAGTTGGGGTTCAATTGCATCATTAAACATAAGGATATTGTGTTGATAAAATGGGGTTGAAAAAATTCAGATTTCTGTAGCAAATATATACTTAGGAGAGGTTTAAAGAATACTTGCAGAATTGAATTAAAAAAAAAACTACTTCAAGAAAAAACAGTAACTTATTATGCAGTTGTCTGAAGGGCCAAATCAAGGCAACATGGCCAGGCATTGCAAAACCCACAAGGGTCCTAATCTACAGGTAGGCACAGGATATGTTGTACTCTTTTTGAATAACTGTTTTTTAGAGCTGACAGTGCAAATATGTGCATCTGTTATGAAAACTTGGCACATTTCCCAATGAACTGCTTTATGTATTAATCCAATATATATTTACTATGTATTACTTACGAGCAGACAGAGGAATAAGTACTTGGAATATAAAACTCTCATCAAACTGATAGTCTGGTATTTGCACTGTTTTTTCTAAATGCTTTGGGTTAAAATCTGCAGCTATTATGTCTTGTGGTTTTAATTAGGTGCATGCATTATGATTAATGTTTTGTAAATATTGATGTGAAGAAATATAGTCATGTATTGATTGGACACACAGTCTTAAGTTACGTAAGGCATTCTGTAATCTCCTCAAAGAACCTCAGGAACTCCCTAAATTGAACTGCTATTCGTTTTCTTCAGACAAAAATACAGCAAATAAATGAGCTATGTCACAGAGTTTATACTGAAAAAGAAACTTCCTGGAAGATTTTTCACTACATGTTACAGTGTTACATGAAGATGTTACAGTGGCAAACATAGTTCTGAACTAGAATTTTTAAGTCTGCAAAGTTTTTATATTTTTCATATAGAAATTGTCATTAAACATACTTTGGGTCAATATTGGTTTAGGTAGAATCTTAATATGGAGTTTGGAACAGTTGAAAAATGAATGAGAAAACAAGAGGTATATTTTCTTAAATTTTAAAGGTCAAAATCCAAGCATAAATCTATCATTATAGTATGTGGCTTTGAATAAGTTCATTTATTTTGAAGAAAACAAAGCAAAAAACAGTCATGGAGAGTTATTGTTTTAGTAAAAGATGCTTTGCTAGAGGAAAATGTGTTACTTTTTTTTTTTTTAACTTTTTTTAGGGTGGTGAATTTATTTAAATATTTATTTTTCTTCCATTTTTAAAAAGAGCCTTATTGAAGTATATACTTGATGTACAGAAAAGTGCACACATTGAGTGTATACATCTTCATATATTTGTATGTATGCATATACCCATGATTAGTCATCACAACCAAGATACTAAACATATTTATAATCTCCAGAACTTTCTTTGTGTTCTTGTGTGTGTGTGTGTTTTAACAATACTTAAAATTAAATCTACTCCCTTAACATATCATAAAGTGCCCAGTATTGTATTGTTAATTATAGGTACTAAACTGTACAGTAGATCTCCAGAACGCATTCATTTTACATAACAAATTTTAGAGCTGAAGAACAGTTCTCCATTTCCCCTTCCCGTCAGCTTCTGGCAACCCCATTTTATTCCTGTACCTCTGAGTTTGATTGTTTTAGAAATCTCATGTAAGTGAAATCATGCAGTATTTGTCCTTTGTGGCTGACTTATTTTACTTAGTGTCATATCCTCTAGGTTTATCCACATCGTTGCAAATGGCAGAATTTCCTTCTTTTTCAAGGCTGAATAATAAAGGAAAAACTTACTATTTAAGTATTGTAATTTTTCTTATGTAAATTGTTCCAATTTTTATAATGACAGGGACAGCCAAATCATATTTAATTTTATGTTACTCCATTGGTATATTGGTTCCAGATAAATGGCTCAGAATTAGCTTCGTCTGGTTATTCTTTGAAAAACTTCATTCAAATAGATAAAATGTCCCAGAAATACACTCTGATTACTGATGTTTTTGAAATAAACAAACCGATTTTAAAACAATATTGAGTTTCAGACATATTTATTTTAAGACAATATTGGGTTTCAGACATATTCACCACAAATAATTCTGTGATAAGTAAAAGAGAAAAATATTGGCAAACTATATGGTAGATTGAGTTCCTAATTTTTAGTATACTGAAGCATTGTCTTCTCATCATTCTTCCATCATAGACAATTGAGTCCAAACTCTACTTATGATTTTCTTTATGAATACAGTTTGATTCAGTTGAGTAGCTTAGATTCAGTAGTCATTTTTATTCATTCATATACTTCAGCCTGTATAGTTAAAAATGTGGAAGTTGTGTTATACGTGTGGTGATTGCCACTCTAATCTCCTTCATTTTGAAGTAGTACTCAACAAATATTGTTTTCATTTTTTAAAGAGACTAAAATTAAAATAAAACAAAGAAATACACTTTTCTTTCTTAAAGTCCAAACCTAGGAGTCAACAAATGGTTAATATATGCCTAGTAAGCACAATTAATTAGGCTATGAAATAGTAATTACTCAAAGCACATTTTATTTAGATAATGTTACATATAATTTGTTATAAAGCATAAAATGAGGAGAATGTTAAAAAGAATCTATTAAGTTAAAGGCTCCACATTTTCTCTTAATGCTACACAACCTAATTGAAATTAACAATACATTGAAATTGTTGGCTGACTTGCTTTTCAAAAGAAAAACATTTGGGTATCAATCAGGTAGGCTGGACAAATGGACACAGGGCAAATAAAGCCGGCCAGATAGAGGAATATGATTTACACTGCTTTGATATAACAGTCATGTTCAAATTTTTATATGGCCAACTTATGAGAATTATTAAAAGGAAAACTGGTTCAACTCAGGGAAGTCAACTGGTGGGTCAAATTTGTCAGCAAGTAACTGGAGAAATTTCATCCACCTGTGAAAATCTATAGCTGGAACTCTTGGCAAATTATCATGGCAGCTTATTTGCTGCTTTAACTGTGTCCCATATTTAAATATTTCATAATGGTCTCACTGATCTTTTCACAAAATCCCAGCCTTCTATATCCTCTTCTACAAATTTGTTTCATTTAACCAGGGACCCACTTTTCCACAAATGCGGTTTGCTTGTGCTGTCTTTGTCTCCTCATGTAAGGTTTTATAAAATAATGAAACTTATTCATGGGTTATAACTAGAAAAAAATGTAGCATTCAAATCCCAGCTCTTGAGAAAGATAAAAAACAAAAGACTTAAAAACAAACTTGAGTTTTTAGGAAAGCCTGAAAATTTTGCAAATTTCTAATGATTCCATTTAAGCTTTTTAGCACTGCATTATGAAAGATCCATCAAGTTTTGACAGCTATGTTTGTTTAAGCAAGGTAAAATGTAAAACATACCAATTTTGTTAAGCTTTCAGGAAGCAAGATTCTCCCTTGATAGTACAAGAAAAAGTATTAACAGTGACCACTTTCTAATACTTTTAGAAGACATACTGGCTTCTGAATATTACTCAGATGTTTCAACAATGGGATTTTTTGAAGCTGGTAGAATTTTTAGTATGGCAAAATATTTAAATGGTTCAGATTCCCTATGTATGCTGAATGTAATGCTGCCATTTTCCATATTTACTCTGTACTAAGGCAAGTGTATGGTAGTAAGGGTACATAGATGGGAAGAAACACAATCTTATATGTCTTTCTCCAAATATTTAATGTTTGTATTAAATTTTAATGAAGTGTTAAATATCAGAATTTTTGGCCGATAGCTGAGAAGAAAAGTCAAATATTGCTTTTAGTTGGCCCCATTTTTTCTTAAGAAATAAGTACATATATAATTTGTTGTAATCAGTGCTATAGTGTTAGTAGATACCAAGGCAAGAAAAGAAATGATCAGTGCATGGGAGATAAATGAGCATTTTAAAGGCAAAATCTGAAGCTTGGGTTTTGAAGATGCAGTGATAAAATGGAATATTTTTCTTCCTTTGGCTTTTAGGGGAAATAATATAAAAATATAACTTGGCACCAATATTATTTTCTCTTATTGAAAATGTCATCCTCTCTATAACGAAAAGAGAGGAAAAGTTTGTCTCAAATAGTTGTAAGTTCACTACAGCTCTTGCTGAAGGGCAGTATTTTTATTTTTAAGGGACCCACTGTTTTCATTCTCTCAAGCTGAAGTTTAGTCCTTACCATTACAGTTTTGCTATGAATAAACCATCTACATTCTTAGTGTGTGTCAGAAAGTTTTAAAGCTCAGGTAATAATAAGAGGCTATTTTTCTTCTTTCTTTTGAACTGTTGATAGTAGGGAAAGACACTGACATTTTGGTGAAGCAGATTTAAAGGGAGAATTTGCAGACTCCCTAGACGTGTACTGCAGAGTATTCTGCTCTGCAAAATAATTTTGCAGAGTTTCTTAGGGATTTTCTACTTCTTTTTCAGAGAACACTGCAAATCTACTCAGTTCACTCCAAATATTGAGTGCCTACTATGTGTAGGACATTGTTCTATGTGTATCTTTAATATTCTATTTTAAGTGAAAGTGATGTCTTTTAATCTGACAAGCACATTTAACTCTATATTTGAAGTTTATGCATGTTGCATCTCCTTTGTTTTGACATGTAATGACTTAAAGGACACTGACATGAACAAGTTTTGGTGGGTGGGCATTTGAAGTCTGATGGTGTTGAGTGTTTGGGCATTCTGCCAGTGACATTATGATCTTCCCAGACAACAAAACTAAATGACATGGTGTTTTCTACTCCCTCGTTCTCATTTGTCATCACAATCATTCTTCCTTTAATACATAATTCTCTTCTGTCTTTCACTTTTAAGTTCTACTGATAATCTCCATGTCAGGCCTTTCCTTTGTCCTTAGATTATTGCAAGAGCCTCTGATTTTCTATCTAAATGGTAGTCTAGATTAATATTTCCAATTCATTCCTATGAGTCTACCCCTGGCCAGCTGAAAAATGGTAAAGAATAGCTCTTCAAATAATCTTAAAGCACTCCATATTGCTATTATTAGTGCATACAGAATTATAACTGGGATCTTCTAATTGAGCAGGTAGTTGGACATGTGAAGAAATGGAGGCCCAAGAAGCTTAAGTGATAAGTTCAAGTTTATTAATTATTAGGAAGAACTATTGGAACTAAAACAGAGTTCTTACAAAATATTTTGCATTGTTTAGTGTTTTCTTCTACCATATAAGAACTCCTAAGATCAGAGATTATGAAAAGACCCCCATAAGAAGTAGAAGAGAATTAGTGGATGTGGTCACCATGCCGAAATATATGGTGAAAATACAAATGTAAATGAAAATAGTTCAGTTATGCTGGTGTATCTGTTGTTTGAACTTAATTACATATAAAATGTGGCTGGAGTGGGATTGTTGTTGTTGAGTAAATGGATAAATTAATGATTAAAATGTAGTATGTTGAACATGATATTTAGCATAGAATTTTATTGTAAAGGCGGGTTGGAAGTTCTAGTAACTATCTCAGGATTAGAAACTGGATCATAAACATACTAGTAACTACTATGGACATCAGATTGGCTTAAAATTTTTTTTAAATTTTATGCGTTATTTGTTTTATTTTTCTAATTACTTTCCCACATAGGTAACCTAATTAATAATGCACCCTTTTTGACTTATTTTCATTTTCTATCTTATGTTCTCACTGTCTTACTAGTGTTTATTGGGGTCACCTCTCAAATATACTGTTTTCACTCAAATTTGTGTTTTAGTATCTTCTCTGGGAGAATCCAAACTAAGACAATTTTTTTTTCTAGGATAAAACTTTATCTCTAGTTGTCTGCAATGGTCATTCAAAAGGAGCTCTAATGCTCATCTCTAGGAATTTCCCAATTGTACAGTGCTGCTGTTTTGCTCAGATTTCCCTGTAACTGCTTCAGCTTCTCTTCTGTCTCTAGACTTTGTCCTTCCATCTTAGGTTCTTGCCAAAATTAGGGGTAATTTCTGCCTACTTTGATGACATTTTTAAGACAATAAGTTTTAGAGGCTGAAAGAGAATTATTGTGTTTTCTTTACTGTGGACCCAAGGCAAGGGTAAGTGATAGGCACATATTACAGATCATTGATTTTCTGCTTCTTCTGGTAAGACTCTTAAGACCATTTACTAGCATTAGCTCTTTATTTAGGTGGCTTTTAAGGATGGATATGAAGGGATTTGTAGAAAATATACATTCAGGCTTTGTGGGCACAAGATAGTTGGTTACTATTTCAAAGATGGAAGTATCAGTGTTGAGAATGGCAGGGTTGTGTGGAACAAAGCAAAGGAAACCACATATTGGGAATGTTGAACCAAAATCATGTTTGGTTCAACAGGAGATTGTGTAGCAAAGATATGGAATCACCTTAGTTATCCATCAATGGTGGAATGAATAAAGAAAATATAGTACATATATACTGTGGAATACTACATAGCCACTAAAAAGAATGAAATCATGTCCTTCAGAGTAACATTGATAAAGCTAGAGGCTATCATCCTAAGTGAATTAATGCAGGAACAGAAAACTAAATATCACATATTCTCACTTATAAGTGATAGCAAAATATTGAGCACACATGTACATAAACATGGGAATAATAGACACTATGGACTACTAGACAGAAAGGAGAAGATATAGTTTGGATATTTGTCCCTGCCCAAATTGCATGTTGAACTGTAATCCCCAGTGCTAGAAGTGGGGCTTGGTGGAGGTGTTTGTGTCATGAGGGACAATTCTGTAACTGGGCAGTGAGATGACAGGAACTTAGCTCCCTCTCTGTGTTTGCCAAAAATGTAACCAGATGGTGGCACAGGGGCCCAGCTCCCTTCCCGTGCTCGCCAAAGCTGTAACAAGGTGTGTCCAGGTTTTTGGGCTTGCTTGCCCCAGGGGTGGGGAAAGGGCCCTGGCAGCGCAGTGAACTTACTGTTCAAGTAAATGTTGGACCCAAAGAGTTTAGCAGAAAGTGATTTATTAGGCAGAGAGAAAGAGAGAGACAGCGCTCCCACGCTGTCACGAGAGGGGAATTCGAAGTGGATATTCCTATAGGAAGAGAGGGAGAAAGCTCCCACATTGCAATGGAAGGGGATCCAGAGAAGAAGTCCACACAGGTAAGGGTCACGGGGATTTTAACCCTGGAGTTATTCCTGCCCCATTCATGGTCTTGTCCAATGAGAGGAGTTCTTTCAAACTTCCTCTGGAGCGATTGATCTTTGACTCTGATGCTGGATTGGCTGCTAGGGTCTGCAACTAGAGCCCCCTCCTCCCAGAGCTTTTCACGGCTTTTTAAACACAGGAGCTCACCTGGACTTTATATCTAGCCCACGCGCAGGAAAGTCAAAGAACTTTACATTTGAAACCCCTCTGGTCTCCAGATGGGGGTGTGGATGGAGGTATTGAGCTGGGAAATTCCTGCCTTTGAAACAGGCAATTTTTCTTAACACAGTCACTGAATTCCTCATGGCTTAGTGCTGTCCTTAGAATAGTGAGTAAGCTCTCACGAGATCTGGTAATTTTGAAGTGTGTGGTACGTTCACCTCTGCTCTGTCTTGTTCCTGCTTTTGCCATGTGACATCCTTACTCCTGCTTTGTCTTCCACCGTGAGTAAAAAGCTTCCTGAGGTCTTTTCAGAAGGCAAGCAGAGGTTAGTATCATGCCTGCTGTTCATGCTTTAGAACGACGAGCCAAGTAAACCACTTTTCTTTGTACATTACCAGATCTGAGATATATCTTTATAGCAGTGCAAAAATGGCCTAATACAGAAAATTGGTACTGGGAGTGGAATGCTGCTATAAAGATACCTGAAGACAGGTATCTTTAAGGCTTAGAAGACAGGACTATGAGGACAAGTTTAAAACTTCTTAGATACTAGTTAAATGGTTGTAACCAAAATGCTGATAGTGATATGGACAATAAAGTCCAGTCTGATGAAATCTCAGATGGTGATACGTTTTGTCTCTGTGTCCCCACCCAAATCTCCCATTGAATTATGATCTTTAGTGTTGGAGGAGGGGTCTGATAGGAAGTGATTGGATCATGGGGGTGGATTTCCCCATTGCTGCTCTCATGATAGTGACCGAGTTCACATGAGATATTGCTGTTTAGAAGTGTAGAGCACTTTCCCCTTTGCTCTCTCTCTCTCTCAACACTGTGTGAAGATGTGCTTGCTTCCTCTTTGCCTTCCACTATGATTGTAGGTCTTCTGAGGCCTCCCCAGCCATGCTTCCTATACAGCTTGTGAGACTGTGAGTCAATTAGACCTCTTTTCTTCACAAATTATCCAGTCTCAGGTAGTTCTTTATAGCAGTGCAAGAATGGACTAATACCGAGAATTGGTACCAGAGAAGTGGGGCATTGCTGTAAAGATACTTGAAGCGCCAGGGGCGGTGGCTCAAGCCTGTAATCCCAGCACTTTGGGAGGCTGAGGCAGGTGGATTACGAGGTCAAGAGATCAAGACCATCCTGGTCAACATGGTGAAACCCCATCTCTACTAAAAATACAAAAAATTAGCTGGGCGTGGTTGCGCATGCCTGTAATCCCAGCTACTCAGGAGGCTGAGGCAGGAGAATTGCCTGAACCCAGCAGGCCCAGGTTGCGGTGAGCTGAGATCGCACCATTGCATTCCAGCCTGGGTAACAAGAGCAAAACTCCATCTCAAAAAAAAAAAAAAAAGATATTTGAAAATGGAAAAGTAACCTTGGAATTGGGTAATGGGCAGAGGATGGAACAACTTGAGGTCTTAGAAGAAGACAGGAAGATGAGGGGAATTTTGGAACTTTTTAGAGACTAATTGAATGGTTGTGACAAAAATGATGATAGTGATATAGATAGTAAAGTTCCAGCTAAAAAGGACTCGGAGATACGGAAGTTATTGGGAACTGGAGCAAAGGTCGCTGTTGTGATGCTTTAGCAGGGAGACTGGTCTCCTACCAGATCACAATGAGGAATCAGCACCTATGGGGACCTGCCCATTCTTGATCAGAGGAGGCAACAGAGCAGGGAGAAGCTCATAACACTCTAAAAGCTTCTGCTTGGATATGGTGTATGTCACATTTACCCACATTCTATTGACCAAAACACGTCACATGGCTGAGCTGAAACTCCATGACGCCAGGGTCTCTTCTCTCTCTCTTTACTGGAAGGACTGGCAGGTCATATGGAAATAGATGGCAGTGAATTATCCTTTTTCAGGGAAGGATCATAGTGAGTAATTATAAACAATTACACGATATGAAACAAATAGACTTCAAAGGTACTTTTTGGTTTTGTTCAAATTTTCTATTTTCCTTCAAGAACCAGTTTTGAAATTGTGTAGTTGGTTCAAACGATAACTCATTTTAATTTCCACAGAGAATTTAAGAGAAAACTGTGGGTTGCTGGCCACCTAGGGAATCAATCTGCATCAGTTTAATTAAATTAATATGAAAAATTGTAGTCTAAGTCAAGGAAATTGAAGAGGTAAAAAGATACCTATAAAGTGACTGAAAGCTACAAGCACATGCCAAATTATTTGTTTTGAAGTCATTTCAAATTGCAGTGATACCTTCCTATATTGAGCATAGCCTATTTGTACCACTATCTTTAGTTGCTATCCATCATTTATACCAAGTAATATGTCATAAGGCATGAATTCTTCCTTTCTCTTTTGGCCTTTTTTTATTTTGAGAGATTAAGACAATTTAATCTCACAAAATGAATTTATACTTTTTCTTCCTTAAACCCTTCAGTTCTTCTTAGCATGGTAGAAAACACTAGTTTTCTCTTCAGTTTCAGTTGCCTCATTTTCCTCCATTTGATATACATGGAATATTTGTGTCCCTGTAAAATATATATATGTTGAGGTGCTAACCCCTAGCTATATTTGGAGATGGGGCTTCTAAGGAAATACTTAATCTTAAATAAGATCATAAGGGTGGGGCCCTGATCTGATAGGAATCATGTCTTATATAAGATGGCCGGGTATGGTGGCTCCCACCTGTAATTCCAGCATTTTGGGAGGCTGAGATGGGAGGATTGCTTCAGCCCAAGAGTTCAAGACCAGCCTGGGCAAGATAGCGAGACCCCTTCTCAAATATGTATATTTGTATGTATATATGTGTGTGTACGTGTGTGTGTGTGTGTGTGTGTGTGTGTATGAAGAGACACCAGAGAGCTTACTTTCTCTTTCTCTTAGCATTAAGACAGAGAATTATAGAGAACTGTTTGGATCTGTCCATTTTGAAATACTGTCATCTCCATCATAGACTCCTAGTTGAATATTAAGTGTGGACTAGAGGTATATACTTGGAAGTTGTCAGCATAAAAGAGGCTGTTAATACCATGGCTTTGGATGACATTGGTTATGTCTGACTGTATTTAGGGAAGAGTTCTGAACCCAGAGATACTCTGAAATGTAGAAGTCAGCCATGGGAGGAGGTTCCAGTGAGGGAGAACAAGAAGCAGCAGCCAAGGTAGTAAAGGGAAAACAAGAGTGGGTAATTCCTTTTTTTTTTTTTTTTGAGACGGAGTTTCGCTCCTGTTACCCAGGCTGGAGTGCAATGGCGCAATCTTGGCTCAAGGCAACCTCCGCCTCCTGGGTTCAGGCAATTCTCCTGCCTCAGCCTCCCGAGAAGCTGGGACTACAGGCGTGCGCCACCATGCCCAGCTAATTTTTTGTATTTTTAGTGGTGACTATGTTGACCAGGATGGTCTCGATCTCTTGACCTCGTGATCCACCCGCCTCGGCCTCCCAAAGTGCTGGGATTACAGGCTTGAGCCACCATGCCCGGCCCAAGAGTGGATAATTCTTGACGCTAAGTGACAATCAAGAGAGCTCTCATCCTGGTTTCAGTACCCCAGACATATCCATCATAATTTGAGCTTTACTATCCTCATACTCCTGATCATATATTTTTTTGATTCAGCTCTAGTCTGCCTTGTCCAATTTCCTTCCAGACTGAGAAAAGTTAACAGGAAGCTTGTTCTTCTTTCTCCACTTGAGTAGACGAGTTCGCCTTAGCTCAAAGGACTTCAGATTCTTGATTGTATGTTAATAAATCATCTATGTATTTCTCCACTTTGATTCACAGTGATATCAACTAAAAGTTTCTTAATATATATTTTATATAGCTTAGTTGAGTGAGTAAGTATGTATATTTCAGAGTGACAGTATTAACCACAGTGTTGATTAGAAGTGTTTAGAAGTTGTATGAGAAGTCTACGTTTTTCCTACTACCTCATAGTGGAGAATATGAAAACATCCCTTCATGAGTAGAAAAGGGTAGGAGAATGTATGATATTGGAGGAAAGAGAACCAGGTTATTCCCCCCCCAAAGGAATTTGTGTTCCTAAAACATCACTACTAGAGTGTTATTATCTGAATGTTTGTGTCCTCCCCATCCCAATTTTATATGTTGCAAAGGTGACTCCTCACGTGATGTTACTTGAGGTGAGGCCTTTGGGAGGCAGTTAGGTTTAGGTGAGGTCATGAGGGTGAAGTCCCCCACCCACCTCATGAAATTAGTGCCACTATAAGAAGCGATACCAGAGAGCTTGCTTCTCTCAAGATCACTGTATTATTTTCCTGGGACTGCTGTAACAAATTATCACAAACTGGGTGGTGTTAAACAGCAGAAACTTATACACTTACATTTTTGCAGTCTAGAATCTGATATCATGGTGCTGACTGGGTTGTACTACCTTCAAAGGGTCCAGGAGAGATTTTGTCCCTTGAAACTTTCAGCTTCTGGTAGCTCCAGGCTTTCCTTGGCTTATGGCTACATCACTTCAGTCTCTCCATGGCCACATTGCCTCCTCTTCTGTCTCACATTTTCTTGTCTTTCTCATATAACAATATTTTTCTTTGGATTTAGGACACACTTGATAATTCAGAATGATTTTATCTTGAGATTCTTGATTTAATTACATCTGCAAATGAGACAAGTTTCCAAATAAGGTAACATTCACAGACTCCAGGCATTTGAAGTGAGTATCTTTGAGGGGCTATTTTTTGACCTGCTACATTTCTTCTTTGAGATTTGGGCATCTTGAAATTAATCGATAAGAAGGTTTTAAGGCAAAAAATGGGCATTAGGGAGTCTATTTTTTTCCGTTCCCCCAGCCACAAATTTCTAGTTATTTTGAGTAGTTAGATTGGTTGGCTTTTCTAAGAAATCCTCCATGCCCATTATTTCACTCTTATGGTTTTATTCTTTTGTCATGGGAATGCTTTTCTAAACTCAATTCAACATTCAGTTAACTCATACAGAGAAACTCCTAGGTGTTGTGTATTGTTCTAAACTCCAATGAGCATTATCTTGTTTAGTTTCCAAAATAAACAGAGACTCAGCGCTTAGTTGCTCAAGTTCCTTTGGAACCCAATCTCTTGATTCCAAGTTTAATGCTTTCTCCACTTCTCTTAAGAGATAAGCGTGAAAGGGCAAGGTTTGGAAAGGAGGAAGGCAGGCACATGTTAAGCTGTAACGGCTGCTGCCTAACTGCCTAATGAAAGATTTAGTAGGAATGATCTCATAGTTATATGAGACCAAGAATGGGTTATCGCTAGCACTGCAGAGTCTAAGAACACTTAAAGGAGAGATAAACCACCTACTTGACTAGTGGCCTTGAGTTTGGCCTGTGTCAGGATAAGTCTAATTGCTTAGCTGTAGCAACTGGCTGAGAACAGCTGGGGATAAGGGGGTGGGGACTGGCTCACTACAAAGAGATTGCCGGGCTGGAGCTGCTCTCAAGGGGAGGAGGTGTGGGGGCTTAAGCTGCTGTGAACAACTGGGTGGCCAGTTGGTTGTGGTATGAGCCAGATTGAGAGGGATGTTATTTATGGAGCCAGTTCCAGCTGGTACTTATACAGGATGGAGGCCACCCTGCAGAGGTGGTAGCAGGCAGGGGTGGGAAAAGCGTGGGCCAGGAACCAGTGCTGAGCTTGGGTAACAAAAAGGATGTAGTGAACCCAATCAGGAATGAAGAGCAACTAAGTGTCAAATGTGTGGAGTTCTCGCCTGTGCGTCATGGGGGAGCCTGGCTGGGTCAGGTATGCTGCCTCACATTGTTCTGACTTTGTCCTCTGGATTATCTTAGGCAAAAATGCTTTAACTTGTCTCCCCTTAATTAATCACATTGGTAGGGGAGTCATAGGGAGGTTTTAAAGCGGTATTTACCCTTTACGCTGTGTATGACCTTAATACTTTTGATCTACAAAATATAATTATTTTTACATTCCACCTCTTTCTCATACAGAAATTCGAGAGGATCTATAAAACAGTATACACATGGCTTTCCTGGAAAGGATTGCTATGGAATATAAACACGTCTTGGAAAGTAGATGAAACAGCACAGAATATCTGATTTTCAAAGCATGCAAAACTAGTGATTAGTTATGGTAAGAGAGAAGGCAAGAGACAGTCCTCCTATGAGAATAACTTTGGCTGTCTTACACTGTTTATTATGTATTTATTCACTACGTTGAAATTATTAGCCAGAGGTTCTGACATGAGTGTTTTTTTCCCCCTACATTTCCAACTAAAGCTCCTCATTTCCTTTTCTTTTTTAAATTTTTTTTTTTTTTTTGCTGCAAGGACAAAAATTCTACCCATTTCTTTTTCAATTAACTTAGTTGCTAATGTGGAAATTGAAAACCAAAATGCTTTGAATATATTTTGGAAATCCTTCTCACCATGATAATAAAGAAATGGTGTCACTTGTTTCACGACCCACTACTGGTATCCTATTCTTGCTTTGATTCTGAATGTTATGACCTAGTATAGATAGACCTGTGGGCATAACAGTGATGGAGAAAAGGTAAGGCAAGGCACAATCATGAACTTTGATCTAGAAAACCTAGAAGTTCAGATGGAATAAAAATTCTAAACTGAGCCAGGCGTGGTGGCTCATGCCTGTAATCCCAGCACTTTGGGAGGCAAGGACAAAGTGGACCACAAGGTCAAGAGATTGAGACCATCCTGGTCAACATGGTGAAACCCCGTCTCTACTAAAAATACAAAAATTAGCTGAGCATGGCGGAACACGCCTGTAGTCCCAGCTACTTGGGAGGCTGAGGCAGGAGAATTGCTTGAACCCAGGAGGCGGAGGTTGTGGTGAGATCGCACCATTGCACTGGACTGGGCAACAAGAGAGAAACTCCATCTCAAAAAAAAAAAAAAAAATTCTAAACTAGTTTATTAGGATCACATGCATAAGAGAACAAAAAAATGGAGTACCATGAAATTTCTGCATGATTCGTGAGCGAATCCAAGAATATTCTCAAGTGGGAACATGTTGCTTCTTTGCTTCCCTGCCTGACTAAAAAGAGGAAGTTCTGAAGATGACGAATCTATGGATGACACTTTTCTGGCAGGGTGTACCTGGCATGGTGGGAAGGAGAGTAATGAGTAGTGGCCAAATCGACTGAATCACTCCTTACCTCATTCTTTGGTGATATGATGAAGCATTTTGCTGGTCTTTAGAAGTCCTATTTTATTGAGTATCATCTTTCTAGAAAAGTCCATGCAGAGTAATGCCATGAGAGTTTGTTTGGCTACTCTGTAGAGGATGGTGGAGTTGCATTATTTTATCAGAGATATGCCTTCTGCACTGCCATCACTCATCGACCCAGAGAATTTTACATTATAAAGTGGAAGACTTAATGAGCCAAAACGATTTGCATTTACATTGCTTAATTAACGTTGAGCAATCACAAGAACAGTGACGATATCTTGGGACTTATACCTGCTTGACCTAGCCTGTACACCAAAGTGGTATCTCCCAGAACCAAAAGAACAAAATAATTTGTGTTTCAATAGTAAAAGCAAAAAATGACTCTCAGTTTTTAAGCTGTGTTGTTCTTGATTCTGCCAATCAGGTTCAGAAGTATTGAGTTTATATTCAAAACACCTAGTCATAAAAGTTAAGAAAACCAAAGATTTAAAAGTAGACATTTATATTTTTTCTAAAAATTTATTGAATAAAATGCTAAAATATCAGACAGTCTGTGTCACTGCTGTTCACTTGGCTAGCTTAATCTTACATATTAAACACATTAAGCAATTTTAATGGTATAAAACATATGCATATATTGTCATATTTTGCTCTATGATTATTAAGAAAAATAGAATGATAGAGGAAAACAATTGATGTGGTAGAGTCTTTATGAATGTTCCTTTTTCTTCAAAAGTCTCTCTGACTGTTACCTTATTTTTATAGAAATGGAGGGTATCCATATTTTGCAATAATTTTCTCAGAGATGGAAGTAAATTAATGTCTCTCTACTTCTTAGTTCTCTTTTGATATATATTTTTATAATGTTTTTAATTTTCAAGATATGATATAATTTACTATTTTAATTTTGGTTATTTTTGTTGCTGTTAATTGGCATTTTAGTTTTCTAGGACTGCCATAACAAAATACCACCAGACTGGATGGCTTTAACAACAGAAATTTATTTTCTCACAGATCTGGGTGCTAGAAGGCTGCAACCACAGTGTAGCAGGTTGATTTTATTCTGAGGCTTCCACTCTTTGATTTGCATATGGCTGCTTTCTCCCCTCATCTTCCACAGTCCTTCCTCAGTCTCAGAGTATGCATGTCTGTGTCCAAATTTCTGTTCCTATAGGGACACAAGTCATATTGGAATAGGATCTACCCCACAGACCTCATTTTAACTTAATTATATCTTTAAATACCTTATCTCTAAATGCTGTTACATCCTGGGGATTGGGGCTTCAACATACATTTTTCTTGATACTGTTCAGCCCCTAACAATTGGTTTATTTCCAACCACTGTACTATAGGTTTGGTGAGGTAAGGGATTTTTGTCTATTTTGTTCATTTTCATATACTATGCACCTATATCAGTTCCTGGAACATAATAGTCATGAAATTAATATTTGCTGAATTAATAGATGAATGAATCAGTCAATGGATAGAACCAGAAAGTTGAGTGACAAATATGTAAACCTCAGAGCTCTCTACATATAACAGATACTACATTTGCTACTAAAGATCATTTGAACTTGAATTAGTAAGATTTGAACAATCTTAGTTATGCTTATTCTGGCATCTGGGCATATCAGTAACATTTGTGGGTAAAGTCTGTAATTAGAAATAAGTACAAAATAAAATGCATTAATAATTTCAAAATGAAGAATAAAAAGCACATCAACTGTGGAGGAGATACAGAACAGTAGAGGTTTCTTTAAGCCAATAGAATTTTAAGGACAAAGATTTGTAATTAAAAATGAAGTGAATTTAATCTTTGCTGCTAATCACTCCTGCACGGTTAGCCTGTTTTCATCAAGCTAATTGATGGCATATGGAACAGATGCATGGTGAGATTACAGCTCCACTTTATGGCAGGATTATAACAAATGTGACTCTCCCTCTATTATATGCATTAACATTCAGAAAATGCACTCCTTTGCTTTCTTTACATGTCAAAATTGGTTCTTTTGTGCAAAGCTGATTAAAAGGAATCAAAGGATGTTTAATACAAATGGAATCCATTTGATTCCCCTAAGTCATTTATGGAATGCTGACTATGTGCCCTGTGATACGGAGGACACACATTCTTAACTTCAACTCCACATGAAAGTCTGTAGACAAAGGTTAAACACAATCTTTACCTTTTTGGACATATTTCAAAATTCAATTTGGAAGTGTGTTATAGTTAAAATTTTATAAAATTTGTCTCTTCTGTTTTTGAAAGGTAACTCAAGAAAAAAGCAAGTAATGTCTTTAAAATTATCTGTCCAAGCTGGCACAGTGACTCATGTCTGTGATCCCAGTGCTTTGGGAGGTAGAAGTGGGAGGATTGCTGAAGGCCAGGAGTTTGAAACCAGCTGGGACAACATAGTGAGGCCTCCATCTTGGCACATGCTTCTTTTCTAGCTACTTGGGAGGCTGAGGTGGGAGGATCATTTGAACCAGGAATTTAAGACTGCAGTGAGCCATGATGGTGCCACTGTATTCCAGCCTGTGTGACAAAGTAAGACCCTGTCTCTAAAAAGCAATCATAACAATAAATAAAAAAAATTGTCCAGAAGTGATGTCTTTTCATTAGATTTTTTTATAGCAATTATTAAACTAAATAAGCATGGATCTAAATGATTCTCTTCTAATTATAGATTTTGGAGTCATTGAGGGAAAGCAAAGTACAAATTATAAATGTTGATAATTTTGTTCTTTAGTTACATAGATGAATCACATGTGAATGACTTAAACTTTGGCATGATTCGTGTATGTTAGATTTAAAGTAGGTAATGAATGAGCATTTCACCTTGAAATGAGTGCTAGTAAACAAGGAGGTAAAGTGGGATGCCTTTTAAATATTAACCACTTCTCTGCTATTTTTAGCTTGCCTGTCAATTCCCTCCCTCCCTCCTTCCCTCCCTCCATCCCTCCCTTCCTTTTTTCCTTCCTTCCTTTTTTCTTTTTCTTCCGTCTGTGTAACCTACCTATTATCTATTTTTACTGGTAAGCTTCATAAGACCAAAAACTAGGCTTGTCATGGCTGGGTGGAGTGGCTCATGCCTGTAATCCCAGCACTTTGGAAGGCTGAGGTGGGTAGATCACCTGAGGTCAGGAGTTTGAGAGCAGCCTGACCAACATGGTAAAATCCTGTCTCAACTAAAAATACAAAGAATTAGCTGGGCATGGCGGCAGGTATCTGTAATTCCAGCTACTTGAGAAACTAAGGCAGGAGAATCATTTGAACCTGGGAGACAGTGGTTGCAGTGAGCCAAGACTGCACCACTGCAGTCCAGCCTGGGCAATAAGAGCAAAACTCCATCTGAAAAACAACAAAAAACAACCCCCTCCCCCCTAAAATTAGGCTTGTCTTGTTAACTTTATCTCCAGTGACTGGAAAGTTACTACTACATAATATACATCCAGCAAGTATTTGCTGAATATTGTTGAATTAGTGATTTCAAAGTCACTTATATTAGCCCAGCCTGGTTTATAGGCAGATATATGTTTTGTCAGCTAAGGTAAATAGCTGACATATGTGTTTTCAATGATAAAAATGAAAGTAGATTTTAGAAATTCATTGTCTCTTTTTATTCCCTGACTGTGATCTGGTTTAGAATTGGGCATGAAAAATTATGAAGTGAGCTTAGCATCTTACATTATCCATTATGCTTTATCCTTCTCACTTTCTTTAATTTCTTAGAGTTCTTATGGCCTCTTTAATTTTTTTCTAATCAAAGAAAATGAGGTCAGAAGTCACTTTCACTTGGGTATGGATGAACCAATATCATCTCTCCTAAAGTTATAGATCTATTTATAGGGATCTCAGCTTAAAATAATATGAGTGGTAATAATTCATAAATTAGTCAGACTCTAGGCAATGTGTGGAACACAGTTATTGAGGAGGGGGTTGTATGAATTCCTACTTTAAATTATGGCATTAGAGTCACACCAGGCTTGCAGCCCAACATTTTGACCACATGTTTGACCTTGTTTGAATATGTTTTGAATCCAGATTAAACAGTCTTGCATCTCTTTTAGTTTTTTTTTAGCAACAGAAGAATGAAATTGGTTTCATTGTAGATAGAGAGATGTGAATGAAAACATAAACATTTTGAAACTTTAATCAAAATAGTAACCTTGTTTTCATGTGCAAAATGGTAACAATTTAGGAAACTTTGTATCTATTTAACATGTATAAGGGCCATTTTATCAATCTATAAATTTAGCTAAGTCTCAGTCTGATTATTTATTTCTAGTTATCTAGAATATGAAACCTTCCTGTTTTGGGGGGGAATCTCAGGTAGGCTTCACTTCACACAATGAGACCTAAGAGGCAGATATTCCTTTCTCACTGCCCTAGCAGCTAGGGCTCAGGTAAGTGACTTAGTCTCAAGCAAATGAATGTTCAAGCCCAGGACGTTGAATCTTATAATTAGTTAAAAAAAAATTTCAAGTTAATGGGAACTATGGAGTAAAGTCCAGGTGTGCAGTAGTGCTAGTGAGAAGAACAGGAAGTGTCCTGTGATAGCATTGCAGTCACCTCATCTCTGGAACATGACCTGGCCCTGTTCTTAGCTTTTAGTCTTAGATCCTGGGGCTTTCTGAGAGGTTTCTCTAGCTTCCTTGTCAATTATGTAAGGAATTGTGGCAGGCAGGCTCTAACATAGCCCCCAGTGATCCCTCCCCAGTGATTCATGTGCCCTTGAGTAATCTTCTTTCTTTGAGTGTGGGGTGGACCTAATGGCTTACTTCTAACAAATAGAATATGGCAAAAGTGATGACATGTTACTCTTGAGATTAGGCTGCAAAGAGACTGTGGCTTCTGTCATTAGTATACTCATTCTCTTACTTGCTCTGAAGAAAGCCAGATGACATTTTGTAAGTGAACTTACAAAGAGACCGGCATGGCAAGGAACTAATGTCTCTGGACAACAACCAGCATAGACCTGAGGTTTGTCAACTCATGTGAGTGAGCTTGGAAACAGATCCTCCTTCAGTTGAGCTTTGAAATGACTGCAACCCTAGGCTGCCTACACCTGCTTGGAATCTTGTGAGAGACCTTTAGCCAGAAACACCCAACAGAGCCATTACCCACAGAAACTGATGTCATTAACCACAGAAAACTGTGACATACTATAACTGCTTGTCGTTTTCAATTGTTAAGCATTGGATAATCTGTTACACAGAAATACATTACTAATTAAGTGTCCTTCCAGAAAATCCCTCTTCTGTTTAAGTAAACTAGGTTTCTGTTGCTTGTAATGAAGAATGCAGAAATTGTTACTAGAAATAGAAATGGATGGGATCTGATATACTAGGACTGAAGACAGTGGAAATCTTATTGGGGGAAAAAAGCTGGAAATGTATTGCATTCAGTAACAAAACATTTATTTAAAATTTTCATCTGTGGTCAATTACAATGAAGTACCCTTTTTGAAGGCAAAATTTTGGAAAATCTGTAGCCTTTTTCCTCATAATCAAATGGATTGATCCAATGTCTCAGCATCTATGAATGAAGAGAGTTCAAAGTACCTTTGAGAAAAAACAAGCATATGTTGTGAAGCTTTATTCTAGGATTCTCCAAATTTTTCTATTTCTACTTCTTATCACAGTTGTGCCATTTATATAACTATTTGGTACTGCCAGTGAGTAGACACTAATTTATGATGCTACTGAAGATTCCCAGTCGTAGTATGGGGTTATGGAGAGTGAACTGAGAAACAGAATTCAAACCCAGTAGGGGGAAATTGGGAAGATGTTGGTAAAAAAAAATTTTTAGTTAGAAAGGAGGAATAAGGTTAAGATAGATATTGTACAACATAGCAACTGTAGATAATGACAATGAATTGAATACTTGAAAATTGCTAAGAGACTAAATCTTAGGTGTTCTCACCACAAAAATGATAAATATATGAAATAATGCATATTTTAATTAGCTGTATTTATCCATTATTCAATATATACATGTTGCAAAATGTCATGTATATCATAAATAATAAATGTATATAAGTATATATCAGAAATGTATATAATTTTCATTTATCATTTAAAAACATTTTTAAAATTAACATTAAGAAGTTAGAAAAAATACAGAATGCATACAATAAAGTTCTGAAGGGGAGAAAATAGAATTTTGACCCAAACAATGCTGGATCACTAGGGAGTCACTAGAGATTAGTACCACAATAAAATATGTGAAAGATTCTGGGGAAATGATTCCTACCCTATCCTCATTTATCTCTCCAATATGGCTAGTGCTGAAGATAGATGACTTCAGGAAAATGACAGGTGGTTACCTCAAATGAAGCTGCTGTTTCAAATGTGATCCCCTTACTGGAGCAAATCGATGTACCCTGACATCTGGTGTGCAATTACTTACTTGAAAATATTTTTCTCTTATTTCTTTTTTTTCCACTGAGCAGAAAATACCAGAACTTTTAAAAGCTAACACTGTCTGTCCAATCTTTGACCCAGAATTCCATCGACATGTAGTTTCACTGTGTTGTTCACATTGTGCTGATAGAACCTGGAAAGCAGTTATCTTAGAGGTGATGGCATGACATTTACATGACATTCATTCACTTGAAAATAGCTATTGACTGGTTATTTTTTGTTACCTTTATAGTGTTTAAAATGTAGCAGTGAACAAAATGGAACAAATTCCTCTTCTTATAAGCTAACATCAAGGGAGGGAGAAAATAATTATTTGTGAAGCATGAGTATGCATCACATATTAAATTCTGATGAATGCTATGCAAAAATATATATAGTTAAGGGAGTAAAGGAGGTCAGAGGATACGGCATTGATATTTAATTGGGGGTTAGGGAAGGTTGAACTGATAGGGCAATATGCCAATGAAGACCTGGTGGAACAGAGAAAACACAACATAAAATATTTTGGACAACAAAGTCCAAAATATAAGGAATAGGTAATGCAAAGACAATAAAAGCAGTGACCTGCATTTCAATGTGAACAGAGAAGCTGATACACTGTGAGTGAGGTGGGGATAAGGAAAGAGACAGGAGGTCAAATGGTAATTGTGGTCTATCTCTGAGTGAATTGGGAAATGGATGGTTTTGTGCAGAAGTATGACATTATGTGATATATATTTTAAAAAACCATTTATTTCTTGTTTTCTTCAGGTGGTATCAAAAACCGATTTCTCCCATAGCATCCCGCCACAAAATAATATTGCAACTTTAATTAATATTAATGTTTGGATTTATTTATGGTAAAATACCGATAGGTGACAGTCCTGTGACCTTTGACTGCAGAGACCAAAATCGTTATCACTTAGAGAATTAGTAAAACATAGTAGTTTACACCCAACAGCGGAAATGTGGGAGTGACAGTCCATTTGCATTTTCGGTTGTCAAAGTTCTTTTATGGGTATGGCAGGGTATAGCCTTGGATCTGTATATCTCTCTGTTTCTGAAGGACTGGTTAGACAGAACCATTGAGAACATATTTACATGAGGGATCACTAAAATATCTGAGAAAGAACTCAAGATAAAGGAAAAGAAGATGCACACACACAATGTTTCTTCAAAGACATCTCCTTTAAAACAACATAGCTTAAGTTCGGCTAGCGGCTAGTATAGTCTGTACTATATTCTCACAAAAAATACTTTAAAAAATAGGAAAAAGAAAAAACCTTATAACATCTTAAGGTAAGTTGAGTATCAACATAATTTCAGAATCTGAAAGGAATTTCCACTGACTCTAAGGTATATGGTATTGAATTGAGAAACATATAAGTGGTCCATCCAAACAATGACTTGGCAAACTTGCCCACTGCTTCTCTCCTCATTTATATTATGACTGTGCTTTATTCTGGGAATGCCTATGCTTCTCAGAATGTGTAGAAAAGCACAGCACAGTCAGGCTGAAGATGTTCTATTCTTACAAGATGATTTCTTTAATATGTAATAATGGAAATGTTAGGAAACATAAAAATTTTTGCACTATGTCATGCAAACTTTGTCTCCATGGCACTTTGAAATTTGTTAGAAAACATAAGAAGAGTTTCTCTTCTCTGTGCACCAGGTGACCTGAAATACATAGTAATTGATGTCATCATCTTGAATATAAAAGACAAAGAAAGTGTGGTATGAGTTGAGCCCTTTGAGGTCACTACCACTTGTCAGGCAGCAGGGCTTGGGAAGTCTTCCACAGTGCCACAGAATATGGACTAAGAAATAGGATTTACTGGGGAAAGCCTACAAATTAAGAGCCGTTAAGAAGGAAAGAAGCATATAGTATCTGCATTTTCTTTATGTCATGGAGTTAATGCCATGGCCTGTGTGGTCTAATAGAAATGGAATATATATGCATTAGCATGAAGGGTTTCCATTCTCCCGTGACTTTCTTCTGTTGGGTAAATGTAAGAACAGCTATTGTCAGTGGGCATACAACAGGCTACTGGGTCACCAGGCAAGCTGAATTTAGAAGACAGCCTTTTATATAAATTGTCTGGGAAACCTTGAAGCCCAGTACTTTGATACTATGTGAGGTCTGTAAGAGACTGAAGTTCTTTCTCCAGGGTTGAAAAAGCCACCAATAACATGAAAATTTGAGTTTAGGCATATTCTCTTTGACTAGAGAAGGAGAGAAAGCCTCAGCTGGCTACTTGTTTAGGCGATTCAGGGAGACCTGGTTGCTGTACCACAATAGGTCTTCTCAGATGAGAGACACAGTTATCAGACTCCCAGTGCTTGACTCCAGACACTTCTCTTTTTGCCCACTCCTATTAAGATGGATTTCAGAGAACCTTAACTTCTGTTCAGACCTTTGCAACATTTCAGGGAGGGAGGTCTTACTAGCAGAAGACTGAAAAATCAGTTTTGTTTTTAGATGAACCTTCATATATGTCTGTATGTTTACCATTATGTTGTGTTCTCCATTTTCGTGTGTAGACCCATTTTTCCATTTAGTATCACTTTTCCTTCTTCCTGAAGGACTTTCTTAGTTTTGAAAGATAATTTTGCTGGGTATAGAACACTAGGTTGTCAGTTTTTTTCTTTCAGTATTTTAAATACGTTTTTCTGCCTGTGTTGTTTTGATAAGAAATCTATTTTCATTCTTACCTTTGCTTCCTTGCACATAATGTTTTTTTCTCTTCTTTTAAGACTTCCTCTTTATAACGGGTTTTAAGCAATTTGATTATCATCTGCCTTGGTGTATTGTTCTTGATATTTCTTGTGCTTAAAGTTTGTTGTGGTTTATAGTTTGTCTCAAATTTGGAAAAGTTTAGGCCACTATTTCTTCAAACAGTTTTTTTCTTTTCCCCTTACTTCTCTTTTGGGTACTTCAATTTCAAATATATGAGTCTGCTTGAAGTTGTCCCACAGTTTGTTAATGTTGTGTTACTTCTTTGTTTCAGTCTTTTGCAGTCTGCATTTTCATTTTAGATAGTTTCTAGTGCTATGTTTTCATATTCACTGCTATTAACTTTGTTCAGTGCATTTTTAATCTCAGATGTTAAAATTTTATCTTGAAAATTCAATTTGGATCTTCTTTTTCTTTCATGTCTCTACCTAAAATGTTCCATCTTTTCTTTCTTTTCTTGAATATATGGGATTATGATGTGTTTTAATGTCCTTTTGGACAACTTATAGCATCTGTGACATTTTTGATCTGTTTCTGTTGATTGATTTCTTTCTCCTCCTCCCAGATGATATTTTCCTCCTTTGCATATTTGGTAATTATTACTTGGCTGACAGACATTATACATTTTATCTTGATTATTTTTATATTCCTATAAATATTCTGGAATTTTATTCTGGAATGCAGTTAAGTTACTTGGAAACTGTTTTATCTATTAGAGCCTTGCTTTTGAGCTTTGTTAGGTGGGATCATAGAAGACTGTAGTTTAGGGTTAATTATCCTTTATTACTAAGGAAATACCTTTCTGAATACTCTACCTAATGACCTCTGAATTCTGAGATTTTTTTCAGTCCAGCTAGTGCAAACACAAACTATTCATGGCTATGGGTCAGCTCTGGGGAATATTATTTCTAATCCTCTTGACAGTTTCTCCTTGATTTTGTGCAGTTTCCTCATATACATGCAAAGATTAATGCTGCTGAAGACTCAAGCAGGCTCTTCTACATATTTCAGGAGCTCACTCTGTGTGCAGGTCTCTACTCTGTGGCACTCTGCCCTATGAACTCTAGCCATCTTGGCCTCCTTGGAGTCCTAACTCAGTTTAACTGAGGAAGACCACTGGGTTCTGCCTGAGTTTCCTTTCCCTGAACTGTGGCCTGGAAGCTCTGCCTAGGCACTAGAGTGGGGCAGCTATAGGTCTTCCCTTGCTTATTTTCTCTTTATCAGGAATCACAGTCTTCTTTCCATCTTGATTGAAAACAGTTCCACCATATATTATCATGAATAAAAATTTAAGGCAATATTGGAAAGCTTTTCTTTCTTTTTTTTTTGAGACAGAGTTTCGCTCTTGTTACCCAGGCTGGAGTGCAATGGCACAATCTCGGCTCACCGTAACCTCTGCCTCCTGAGTTCAGGCAATTCTACTGCCTCAGCCTCCTGAGTAGCTGGGATTACAGGCACGCGCCACCATGCCCAGCTAATTTTTCGTATTTTTAGTAGAGACGGGGTTTCACCATGTTGACCAGGATGGTCTCGATCTCTTGACCTTGTGATCCACCCACCTCGGCCTCCCAAAGTTGGAAAGCTTTTCTAATTTTTATCTGTTACTGGATGTTACAATTGTTTCTTTTCTTTGTAAAAATAAACTATTTTTTGATTTGGCAGATATCAGTGACTTCAGTGAAATTCCCATAAAATAATTAGAACTTTGATATTAGCCAGAAAGTTGGATAGAGTTTTTTCTGTTGTAATGATTTTACTATTTATGGCAGCTTGAATAGCATTGCCCTGCAATATTCAATCATTACCAATAATATTTTATCTATGCATATTTTGAACATATTTTAATATCTAAAACCACATCTGAAACCAAAATAATTTTGAGAAGACTGATATCTAGAAGGTTAGTACTCCCAATAAAGTTATCAATAATTCTGGTAGCATTACCTTCTGGAGAGTTTAGATTTCCATATATAACATATTTTCACAGTATCAGACAATGAGGGTAGGTAAGAATTACATTTTAACTCTAACAGACCAACATTTAATTAAATCCTGCTAGAGCTGATATTAATAATTAGAAAACTTATGCATCAAGCTATTGTATGTCTTGAAAGGAAATTTAATTGGCAACCACACCCAAGTAAACAGAAAGTTTGGCCAAGTGAAATGTATATATTCTGACTTTAAAAAAAATTCAGGTATTGAAAATTCTTATTTTATCAGCAGGAGTAGACCAAATAAGAGGAGTAGATGCATAGAAGTCTTCTAAAATGAAGATGGGATATATTTTAAAATGGTAGAGTAAGAACAATCTTTTAAAATTATCCATAGTGGGAGACAGAAAAATTACTAGAATACTACCATCTTTTATAGCATTATGAAGTTCTGGCTTCTATGAAATAGAAGCAGAAAATCATTAGGAAGACAGAAGTTGAGTTGAAAAGGTAACATAATGATAGAAATAATGGTAAGTGTTGAGTATATAGTGAAGGGTAGAGTTGATACCATGAAAAAATTAAATCAAATCGGTGATGGAGGATCATTTGCAGAAGCTCTCCAAAATCAGAGAGAACAAAGAGAGACCAAATAAATAAATAAATAAATAAAAAGAATGAGTAACTAATACATATAGAGGAAAAGAACTGGTGGAATATTTGAAAATTGTAGGGTATCTGACATAAACATTAGAACATTTAGCAGCAATAACCAGTCTTAAGAGAGGAAAATATACAAACTTAAAAAAATGGCATACAGATTAAAATTTTTTTTTCCTTTATGCAAAATCAATTCTACAAATCCACACCTAGATATAGGCTTACAAGTTTTTTTTTTAATCAGAAAACCTCTGTTCTTTCTCTCTGGTGAAAAGTTCCTAAGTTGCTTCCAAAAGAATCATTTTTTTTTTTTTTAAAGACTAGATTCAGACTTCTCTTTTGTACTAGATGTCATAATAAAATGACATTAAAAGGGAGAATTTTGAGAGAAGAAATTTGAAATCCTAATGTGTATATTTCACCAAGTTGTCTTCTATGTTTCTGAGCAATAGAAAGACCTTCCCAATATATAAGGGCTCAGAAGATTTATTCCAATGTAAATGAAACAAAGGTAAACCACAAACTAACCTCAAGCATTTGCATGACCATCAAAAATTACAAATTCAGGAGAAGTGGTAATTATCACAGATATTGATTGTGAAAAATTTTTTTACACAATTTGACACAAATTCAGAAATCCAGTTAAATATAGTTTTAGTAGGATTCCATACCATGGAGGTTAGAGTTGTTTCTGAGATATTTTGCTGAATTTTTGTTTTTGTGCTTTCACACTGTTTCCATTGACAATGACAAGGGTTTCTTTTCTTTTCTTTCTTTCTTTTTTTTTTTTTTGAGATGGAGTTTCGCTGTTGTTACCCAGACTGGAGTGCAATGGCACGATCTTGGCTCACCGCAACCTCCGCCTCCTGGGTTCAGGCAACTCTCCTGCCTCAGCCTCCTGAGTAGCTGGGATTACAGGCGCGCACCACCATGCCCAGCTAATTTTTGTATTTTTAGTAGAGACGGGGTTTCACCTTGTTGACCAGGATGGTCTCGATTTCTTGACCTCGTGATCCACCCGCCTCGGCCTCCCAAAATGCTGGGATTATAGGCATGAGCCACCGCACCCAGCCTGGCAAGTGTTTCTTATGCTCTGTTATTGAAACTCAATTTAGATAGAAGCTATTCCCATATTTGATGACCATTTAAAATAAGTGGGGAAAATACTTGCCACAATCACTAAATTACTTGCACTTGGAAAATTACTAAACACATACTTCAGAGTAGAGGTGCATGGAAAATTTAATGACCACTAGATTTGAATGGATAGTTTCTGTACCATTAAAACTTATGTAAAATGACTTGATGTAGGATTTGAGGTATTTTAGATGCTGGGAAGGACTGACAATCTAGTGGCAAACATCAATTATAAATCTCTTTTCAGTGTCATCTTACATGTAGAATTTTTGAATATTTCATTCATGGTACTTAAAAATAAGAATCCAAAACATGATCCCAGATATGTAAATGAAATATGCTTCAATAAAAAGACCATAAGGACATACCTAGATAAGTCCATGGGGATCCCAAGATGACTTTTTTCTTAAGAACCAGTGGTCAAAACTGAAATTTTTATTCACACTTTATCACATTTTGGGATGGAAGCTATTTAGTCTCATGATAATTCTGAATTGAGGGATTCTTAATGGTCAGGATTTATGCTGCCTCAGTGTTAAGTTTATACTAACTTCTTCATGTTAGCACATTGCAAATAAATCTGAGAAATTTATATCTGTTATTTATCAACTCTTGAAGATTCGTTTATTAAGCTTGCTGTTCTAATATTTTAAGAAGAAATCTATTTTGATTTTTCATGATAATTTAATAGAAAGTGTTAAGTTTGTAGTTTTAGTAGTTAGGGGTAGAGGTCATGGTAGGCAGTGAAGGCCTTAAGGTCAAAGAATCATAAAGAAAATGATGGAGCTTCCATGCATTTCTCTAAATCTTGCATGAGATCTTGGACATCATGGATAAAAACCTTAGACATCATGTGTGAAATCTGTTCCTTGCCTAGTCCTACCTCTCTTCAATGGATCTTAGAATATTTTATCTGAATTTCTTATTTGGGAATGCTTTCATATTTTTTCTATATTCTTAACCTAAATCTAGAAATACTGGCCAACCTTTCATTCTAAATCTAAGGAACTCTAGAACTCTGAACTTACTTTGCCGGTATGGCTTCTGGTTCTACTTTGGGGCTCGTTAGAAATCCTGAATATAAGTTATTCCCTATCACCTATTACTTACTGGACAAACCAAACCCTTAATCTTTATCTAACTCATCTTGATGCTATCAAAACCTCAACTCTGGCACCATGCCTTCTTTTTTTTAGAAAATTAAATAAAATTTAAAATAACAATTAAAGCCTTTGTGGATTACCCTTTAAGAAATTTATGGATTGCTATTTTTCTGTTTAACTCCTGTAAAGGGAATTTGACATTTATATAGCTATTAGCTTTCATTTAACACATGTTGAGACTTTAATTAATCCCTATTGGTTCTTGCTGAGCCTCCAAACATGGACTAAGTTCATGGGATAGTTTTTTACAGATGGATCACATTACATAAATAAGAATGTAACTATACTCAGAAAATTCTTTGAAAGAAACATGTTATTTAACCATTCAAACCTCTTCTAATAATTGATTCTTATAATTTATTTGCTAAAGGCCTTATTTATCTTTCCTCATGAAATAAAATATTCAAAAACAGATTACAAAGGAGCATGGTCATGCAGGCTTTAGTAAAAGACTCAGAACACTTTGTGTCCACTGCATGTGGACAATTCTTTCTGCATGTGAATTGCCCTTTCCTGCACCCACAGCTCTTATCCCTTCACACTGTATTATCTTTAAAAAGAGAAGGAGACGACATACAAAATTAATTTAAGTAAAGGTCTGCATTACAACTGAAAGCCATTAACTGGCAGCCCTTCACCAAAGCGCAGGCAAAAATCAATTTTAATTAGTATTTTTGGCTTTAATGAAAAGTGATTACAAAATTGGCATTTTAGCTAATACTGTTGAGATTTATGGTGAGCTGATGCTAATTAATTTTCTGTTGAATTGCTGTGGGCCTTAGTGTCTGCAATAAAATGGTATATTTGCTGATACCAGGGCTGCATCAGCAGTTCAGTTTTGTAACAAAAGGCTCCTTAATGGTTTACAGGTATATTTCACACTATTTCTCTAAGCTGCAGTGCATTATTATTTTTTCCATAAAAAGACTGTTATAGGCAATCAAATTTTACACCATCTTATTAATTGGGACCATTTTATTTTAATGTATCTTGAGTGTTATCCAAAAAACTCTTTATTTCAAATATAGGTTTCTGTTGTCTACTTGCAGGTGGTAAATATATTAGATGATATACTTTAGTTAGAGAACATTTAATGACTGATTTCTCTTTATTTCTTTACTTTTCATCTTCCCTTGGTTGTATTGGTAATACATTGGCTTCTGAACCTACTTACATGATTTAGCTCCATTTTGAGGCAGGAAATAAAACAGAATTAAGATTTACAATTCACTTTTGTCATGTGATTTGAGTTTCAAATACTCTTTAGCTTGCTTTTAATGTGATTATTTCCTCCTTTTTTTTAAGAAAAACAAAATAGTCCTTACTGAAGACTTTAAAAATTATATGATGTTTTCTGCAGGCTGAAAACTTGCATCCTGGCATTGATTTTGTTGGACCTGTGAAAGTCATTTCATTCATTTGTTATTGGCATTATTGGCTGCCATAGACAGACACAAGGTGGCATTATCTACACTGAAAAGGATGGCCTATGGAGAAAGAGATAGCGTTGGAATCTTGACTGCACTGTGATTGGCTCTGGGGACTTGGGTAAGTTACTTATCCTTTCTAAGCTTCTGTGTTCTCAACTGTGTGATGAAAAAACCACGCTCTTGTCAAAATATATTTTGAGCATTAAAAATAAAAATGAATTAAAGCAAAACATTCAACAACAATAGCCATTTTTATTTTTGAAATGAAAGCTGGGTTGTTAAAGCATCATCTTATTACCTACTGAAATATATAAAAAATTGGGTTACAAAAGTTTATAATATTTAGGATCCAAGTCATGCAAATGCTTTTCGTATTCATAAAAGTCTAACCATAATGTATGATTAAATCATTAATTATTAAAACCAAAATTCTAGCAGATATAAACTAAGAACTATAGAGTCTTAGAATTTTACAGTAGACTCAATCGAATAGGCTCAATTTAAAATAACTGAGATGTCTAGTTCCGTTCTTTTTATTTTAAAATGAGTACTTAGAGGTGCATATTAAAAGTTAAATTACTTGATTAATAAGTTACAGGTGAGTCTTAGAGGAAGGTCTTAGTCAATTCTACTCTAGTGGCAAATTTTATGACTTATATACATGTGTTTCTATGTGTTAAAGGGAACCAACATCAAATTGATCCCATAGAGATAAGCAATAACTATATGAGAAAGATTTTGTAGTCCAGATTTAGAATGATGTAACATGGAAAATGAATATATTTTTTAAAGTTTTTAGATAGAATTTGGAGAGGTTAAAACTCTTCGCATTGTTGCCTAAAACATTGAACAGCTTATTCCATGAACTGATGGACAGTGTTCTATAGGCTTTTAGAAAGTATACACTTCACAATTCCACTTAAAATTTGAAAAAATTCGTAAATATTCCACTGAAAAGCCTCTGGGAATATTTTCTGTTTAAAAATTTTTAATTTTAATATTTTAGAAGGGGAGACACTTTGTTTTCTAGGAGCACAGCACAGATTTAAATACACATTTGCTAATCAGGTGTTAGATGAGTGGACCCCCTTCTACCCACCTTCTTTCACAAACCTTACAGCATTATAGACCCCATCTTGGGGCCCACAAAATGTGTAAAATGCATCTTCATAGCTTAGAGCTATGGTAATAAGAGACATGCTTAATTTTCACTTCCCAGATAAAATAGAATTATAGAATTACAAATCAGAAAGAAGTCTCAGGGAATATTTATTCTAAAATTCTCATTTTGTAGATAAGGAGCTTAAAACACAGAGGAGTTATAAAGCTTGCCCGTGTCACACAGCTATTGTGAAGAAGATCTGGGAATTAAAATTCGGGTGCTCTAAATCATAGCTTAGTGATCTTTCGTTTATTCTATACATCCAATAGTTTAGAAAGAAGCTAACCATTTTATTCAAAATATGCTTCATTTTATGTTTCTCACATCACTTGTTGTCCATAAACTTTCAGGTAAATTATTTTAAGAGCAAAATTCTTTTGGGAAGAAGGTGAAATAATAGAGATACATATCTTGGATAGTTGTTAGGATATGAATATGCAGAATTGTTGAATTTTCAATATTTCAACTTTGGTCATTACTAAGTCTTCACCTTTGAATATCCAGAAAACTTTATTTGGGGGCTGTATTTAGGCATGGTCAATTTCTGGCCGTTTTTTTGTTAACTTATTCAAAATACCTTTTGCAAAATGACAATATTGAACTATAGTGAGAAATTTAACTTCTGAGTGAATGTATTATTCTTTGCTGTTCTGGAGAAAAGTCTACATTAGGAAGACAAATTATAACTGCAAGATTGCTAATGAATCATAGACAGAAGGGAAATTGGTTATGTGCTCTTTTTTTTGAGACGGAGTTTCACTCTTGTTACCCAGGCTGGAGTGCAATGGCGCGATCTCAGCTCACCGCAACTTTCGCCTCCTGGGTTCAGGCAATTCTCCTGCCTCAGCCTCCCAAGTAGCTGGGATTACAGGCATGCACCACCACGCCCAGCTAATTTTTTGTATTTTTAGTAGAGATGGGGTTTCACCATGTTGACCAGGATGGTCTCGATCTGTTGACCTCGTGATCCACCCGCCTCGGCCTCCCAAAGTGCTGGGATTACAGGCTTGAGCCAGGTTGTGTGCTCTTAATGATTCAGGTCAGCAAGATGATTGCCAGATGAATCTATCTCTACTATAGGACTGTATTGACATAGAATCCTAGAAAACTCATTGCAGGGTTAGCCTCCAGTGTGTGCAACCTATACAGTCACACAAGGCCAGCACACAGAAAGAAACCACTCTTCTCTTGGTTTAATGCTCTGCTATTGTTGTCTTAACATGCTTAATAATATTATCTTTGGATTTGTGTTTTTTTAAGTGAAGTCTGTTAGGACAATGGAGCATTCCTGTGAATAAACAGAGGACATATATGCAGTATGTGAATCTGCTGTTTCTTATTACATTATTTTCCTTGAACATCTTGAATACAATAAGATGCTCCATGAGCACAGAATTCCAGTAGACCCAGGATATGCGGGAATTCAGAGAGACTCAAAGTGTGTTACTTGTACTTAGTAAGCATGGAGCTGACAGAACAGGAGGTCATGCTTTCCATTCTCACCAGAACTTGCTTAGATTTCCAAAGGATGGCAATGGTGCTAGGAGGAACAAACACTTCTATTCTTTCATATTCATGCTACTTTCCTGTGTTAGTTACCAAACTATGCTGAAAATGATGATATGGGAGGAAAAAGAGAGCAACCTTGTATTAGTCTGTTTTCACACTGCTGATAAAGACATACTAGAGACTGGGTAATTTATAAAGAAAAAGAGGTGTAATGGACTCACACTTCCATGTAGCTGGAGAGGCCTCACAGTCTCGGTGGAAGGTAAAAGGCATGTCTTCCACGGATGGCAGCAGAAAAGAGCATGAGGGGCAAGCAAAAGGGGAAACCCTTTATAAAACCATCAGATCTCATGAGACTTATTCACTACCACCAGACAGTATGCAGGAAACCACCCCCATGATTCAGTTATCTCCCCACCACAACACACAATCCCATAATTCCAGGGATTATGGAAGCTACAATTCAAGATGAGATTTGGGTAGGGACACAGCTAAACCACATCAGAAATATAGTTTCTTTTCCTTTCAGTCCTTAACTGAAGGTATAAATATTGGTAAAATGTGCATGTAATCACGAAGTGAAATATAAAGTTGATTTAGTTTTATTGTGTTTCTACTTTGCTAGTAAGAATGAAATATATATGCACATATGAGCAACGAAATGTGAATTGTATAATTTCAATAATATAACATCCAAATTAAATGCTCTTGTATTTACATTTAAAACTAACATTGAACAATATAGAGACAAATAATGAAGTTCATGCTAATAATTTAACATATTATTTTTTCTTTACTTAGGAAGACATTAGTGAATAGAAAACACCACATTGTTGAGAGAGACTGCAGAAGGAAGAAAAATCTTTATTTTTAAACACTTTTATTAGCACATTTTTCTGCTCTTTTAACTAGCAACATTGAATTTTCACTTTGCACTGTATTCTACAATTTATGGAGTCAGTACTGACTCATTGTGGTCCAAAAGAGAGCATTCTATATCATTCTCCAGACACACTGCTATTTTCTGAATTTCAAGCAGATTATCTTCTCTGTGTTGGTAGAAGGAAAAAGAAATACTTTTTTCCCCTTTAGATAGATTACAATATAGTTGATTATATAGTCTTTTATGATATCAATAATAATTCAGTCATGCCTTCTTGAGATTGTACCCCGGCCCTCTTGATTAAATTTTGATTTGATTTGCAAGCTAGCCTAAATTTACTTCAAGTTTACTTTTCAGATGGCTAATTTCATTCTGCTTCACAGAGTTGTGAGGGCTTAATTTATTATTTAATAAATATGTACTGAGCAGCTATTTCCAGCAAGACACTGTGCTAGGTGCTGGGATTCAGCAGTAAGGCAGACAGGCTCTATACCTTTATGGAGATGCCATTTGGATGAGGGAGACAGACAATAACAAGTACATAAAAAGGGCAAGCTTCCTAGATTTAGATGAATCTGTGATAAGGGAAAGCAGTGTGATGGAAAAAACGGTAACAAGGAAAGGCTGTTTTAAATAGTGTAATCAAGGAAGGACTGAGTAAGAATGGTGTATAATATCTGATCTGAGACCTAAATAATGAGTCAAAGTTTTAGAAAGAGAATGTTTCAAACAGAGGGAGCTAGAATTATCAAAGTGTAAAGATAAAATATCTTTGGTGTAGTAAGTCGAATAATGGCCTCTAAAAAGATATAACCATGTCCCAGACCTTCTGATTGTGACCTTATTTGGAAAAAATTATATTTGCAGATGTAATTAAGGATCTCAAAATGAGATAAATTTTAATTAACCAGATGAGTCCTAAATCCAGTGAAAACTGCCTTTATCACAGATAGAAGACAACAAGACAGACACAGAGGAGGAGGCCATAGGAAGGCAAGGATTGGAGTTCAGTTGCCATAAGCCAAAGAAAACCTGGAACTCCCAGAAGCTAGGAAGAGGCAAGGAGGAATTTTTTCTTAGAGTCTTTGGAGAAAGCACGGCCCTGTGACACCTTATTTCAAGTGTATGTTCTGTAAAACTGTGAGGGAACATTTTTGATGTTTTACTTCACCTGCTATGGTTTTAATGTTTGTGTACCCTCCAAAATTCATGTTGAAACTGAATCCCCAGTGCATCAGTGTTAAGAGGTGTGACCTTTGGGAGGTAATTAGGTCAAGAGCACTTATGAATGGATTAGTAATCTTATAATTGGCTAGAAGGAACTAGCCAGGACCCATTTTTTGCCCTTTCCTTTCTTCTGCCATGTGAGGACACAGCATTTGTCTCCTCTAGAAAATGCAGTAACAAGGTGCCATCTGAGAAGAAGAGACAAGGCCATCACTAGACACTGAACTTGCCAGTGCCTTGATCTTAAACCTCCCAATCTCCAGAACTACGAAAAATAAATTTTTGCTTTTTATAAATTACTCCATCTTAGATATTTTGTTATAGCAGCACAAATGAACTAAGCCACCACCCAATTTGTGGTAATTTGTTGTTGTTTTGCTCTTGTTGCCCAGGCTGGAGTGCAATGGCGCGATCTCGGCTCACTGCAACCTCAGCCTCCTGAGAAGCTGGAATTACAGGCACGTGCCACCGCGCCCAGCTAATTTTTTGTCTTTGTAATAGAGACGGGGTTTCACCATGTTGACCAGGATGGTCTCGATCCCTTGACCTCGTGATCCACCCACCTCGGCCTCCCAAAATGCTGGGATTACAGGCGTGAGCCACCACGCCCGGCCGATATTTTTTTTAAGAAATAAAAGGGGGTCAGTGTGAGTAAGATAAAGTCAGAAGGTGGAGGAGACTGAGAGGATATCAGAAAAGCAGGCTGAAGCCAGATTCCAAAGGGTCAGGTGTACATGGGAAAGAGCTGCGATTTTTATTATCAGTCATGGGAAGCTGTTAATGGATAATAATCTACAGAATCATTTGGTGTATATTTAAACTGCAGTGCAGAATGGGCTGTCAGAGAGTCAAAGAGTGCAGCAATACTATAGTGAAAAGGGGTCAAAATACATAGTAGTTGACCAACTTGAGAGGTGGTGGTGGCACAGACCCGTCTCGTTGTCTCAGAAATAGATTATGGGTACCAGATTGAGATATATTTTGAGATTAGAATCGAAGGACTTGTCAAATGATTGGATATGAGGAATCAAAGATGACTTCTGAGATTTTTAGAGCAAACAAGTGGGTAATGGAAAATGGCTAGTAGAGAAACAGGTACCCACTCTTGATAGTGAAAATCTGAAGTTTCTGCAGTACATAATTAAGGTTTAGAAATCCAAATGGAGGGGGAGGGGACTCAAGATGGTGCTGTGAGAACAACCCAGGATTGGAGCCCGCGTTGAATTCGCAAACGGTGAGTCAGTGCTGCATTTCCAGACTGATCTTTGTTGCCCACAGAACGGGGAAACTCCCAAGTATAAAAAGACACGGGACGCCAGACAGTAGGTCTGCCTGGCGAAGCCGGCAGCTGGGGCGGCAGCGGCCGGCCCTACCCAGCAATCCCCACAGGGCGTGCTTGTCCGGGTGCCTTGTTGAACCGGCAACCTGAGACCTGAGAGGGCTGGACTTGAGACTGAACGAGACTTGCACAGTAGCCCAGCCCAGGGGATTGCAGGGACAGATCGCTTGGGATACCCAGTGGGACGAACAAAACCGCGATTTCAAACTATCCCGGGCAGACGGTCCGAGATGCTCTGTGGGGGAGGGGCGTCCACCACTATGGAGGCAACCTGCCCCAACTGATATACACACCCACTGCTGAGGCAGCCAACCGTTGCCGAGGCAACCCGCCCCAACTGAGATACACGCCCACTGCTGACGCAGCCAGCCGTTGCCGAGGCAACCCGTCCCTACTGAGATACACGCCCACTGCTGACGCAGCCTGCCGTTGCTGAGGCAACACGCTACAAGGAAGAGACTCCGCCACAGGGCGTGGCGGAGACCACAGCAGAGCCGGCAGGAACAGCGCGAATCACACAACAGCAGGGCGGAGCCTCGGCAGCCAAACAGTGGCTAGTCTGCCTTTGAGCTGGGCAGGACACCTGATCGGACATCCAAAAATAAAGCCCAAACCCCTCAACACAGAGCATTTGAGAAAAAAAAAAGGGTTGTTTAATGAGCTGTGTTGCAGCAGAATCAAACATAGCAGCCTAACAGCCCTGAATGAACAACAGAGTGCACAGCTCAGCAATTAAATCCCTATAAAGTACAAACTGTCTCCTCAAGCAGCTCCCTGACCCCTCTATATCCAAAAGACTGTCATTAGGCAGGCATCATCCTGGGACAAAGAGAGCAGAAAAAGAAACTGGTAGCTTCCCTCGCTGTGCCACGGCTACTAGAGGTGCACCCCAGACAAGCAGGGTCTGGAGCGGACCTCAACAGTCGTACAGTGAAGGGGCTAGACTGGTAGAAGGAAAACCAAGCAACGGAAATACTTCATCATCAACATTCTGGGTGTCCACTCAGAGACCCAAACGAAAAGTCAGCAACTACGCAGACGACCAGCGGACAAATCCACAAAGATGGGAAGAAACCAGCGCAAAAAGGAGGAAAACACCCGAAACCAGAACACATCGCCTCCTAGAAAGGACCAAAACTCCTCACCAGCAAGGGAACAAAGCTGGACGGAGAATGACTGTGACGAAATGACGGAATTAGACTTCAGAAGATGGATAATGAGAAACTTTTGTGAGCTAAAAGATCATGTATTAAATCAATGCAAAGAAACTAAGAACCTTGAAAAAAGATTTGAAAAAAGATTCGAGGAAATGATAACAAGAATGGATACCTTAGAGAGGAATATGAATGAATTAAAGGAGCTGAAAAACACAATACGAGAACTTCGCGAAGCAAACGCAAGTTTCAATAGCCGAATTGACCAAGCAGAAGAAAGAATATCTGAAGTCGAAGACCAACTCAATGAAATAAAACAAGAAACCAAGATCAGAGAAAAAAGCGCAAAAAGGAATGAACAAAGTCCCCAAGAAATGTGGGACTATGTGAAAAGACCTAACCTACGTTTGATAGGTGTACCAGAAGGGGACGAAGAGAATGAATCCAAGCTGGAAAATACTCTTCAGGACATCATCCAGGAAAATTTCCCCCACCTAGCAACACAGGCCAACACTCAATGGCAGGAAATACAGAGAACACCACAAAGATATTCCGCAAAAAGAGCAACCCCAAGGCACATAATCGTCAGATTCAACAGGGTTGAAATAAAGGAGAGAATACTAAGGGCAGCCAGAGAGAAAGGTCGGGTCACCCACAAAGGGAAGCCCATCAGACTCACAGCAGATCTCTCGGCAGAAACACTACAAGCCAGAAGAGAGTGGGGGCCAATATTCAACATTCTTAAAGAAAAGAACTTTCAACCCAGAATTTCATATCCAGCCAAACTGAGCTTCAGAAGTGAAGGAAGAATAAAATCCTTTGTGAACAAGCAAGTACTCAGAGATTTTGTCACCACCAGGCCTGCTTTACAAGAGCTCCTAAAAGAGGCACTACACATAGAAAGGATCAATCAGTACCAGCCATTCCAAAATCACACTGAATGCTAAAGAGCTTCAACATAATGAAGAATCTACAACAACTAACAGGCAAAACAGCCACTTAGAATCAAAATGGCAGTATCAAATTCACACATAACAATATTAACCCTAAATGTAAATGGACTAAATGCACCAATCAAAAGACACAGACTGGCAAATTGGATAAAAATCCAAAACCCAGCAGTGTGCTGTATCCAGGAAACCCATCTCACATGCAAGGATACACAAAGGCTCAAAATAAAGGGATGGAGGAAGATTTACCAAGCTAATGGAAAGCAAAAAAAAGCAGGAGTTGCAATTCTCATCTCTGATAAAATAGACTTTAAAGCAACAAAGATCAAAAGAGACAAAGAAGGCCATTACATAATGGTAAAAGGATCGATACAACAAGAAGAGTTAACGATCCTAAACATATATGGACCCAACACAGGAGCACCCAGACACATAAGGCAAGTTCTTAATGACTTACAGAAGGACTTAGACTCCCACACAATAATAGTGGGAGACTTTAACACTCCACTGTCAATACTAGACAGATCAACCAGACAGAAAATCAACAAGGATACCCAGGGCTTGAACTCAGACCTGGAGCAAGCAAACCTGGTGGACATTTACAGAACTCTCCACCCCAAATCCACAGAATACACATTCTTCTCAGCACCACATCACACCTACTCTAAAATTGACCACATAATTGGAAGTAAAGCACTGCTCAACAAATGCAAAACAACTGAAATCATAACAAACAGCCTCTCAGACCATAGTGCAATCAAGTTAGAACTCAGAATTCAGAAACCGACCCAGAACCGCACAGCTTCATGGAAACTGAACAACTGGCTCTTGAATATTGACTGGGTAAACAACGAAATGAAGGCAGAAATAAAGAAGTTCTTCGAAACCAATGAGAATGAAGACACAACGTGCCAGAACCTCTGGGACACATTTAAAGCAGTCTCTAGAGGAAAGTATATAGCAATAAGTGCCCATATGAGGAGAATGGAGAGATCCAAAATTGACACCCTATCGTCAAAATTGAAAGAGCTAGAGGAGCAAGATCAAAAAAACTCAAAACCCAGCAGAAGACAAGAAATTACTAAGATCAGAGCTGAGCTGAAGGAGATTGAGACACGAAAAACCCTTCAAAAAATCAATAAATCCAAGAGCTGGTTTTTTGAAAAGATCAACAAAATAGACAGACCACTAGCCAGATTGATTAAAAAGAAAAGAGAGAACAACCAAAGAGATGCAATAAAAAATGATAAAGGGGAAATCACCACAGATTCCACAGAAATTCAAACCATCATCAGAGAATATTACAAACAACTCTATGCACATAAACTAGTAAACCTGGAAGAAATGGATAAATTCCTGGACTCCTGTGTCCTCCCAAGCCTAAACCAGGAGGAAGCTGAAACTATGAATAGACCAATAACAAGGTCTGAAGTTGAGGCAGCAATTAAGAGCCTACCTCACAAAAAAAGCCCAGGTCCAGATGGGTTCATAGTCGAATTCTACCAGACACACAAGGAGGAGCTGGTACCATTCCTTCTAAAACTATTTCAAACAATCCAAAAAGAGGGAATCCTTCCCAAATCATTTTATGAGACCAACATCATCCTGATACCAAAACCCGGCAGAGACCCAACGAGAAAAGAAAACTTCAGGCCAATATCCATGATGAACATAGATGCAAAAATCTTCAATAAAATATTGGCAAGCCGATTGCAACAGCAAATCAAAAAACTTATTCATCATGATCAAGTAGGATTCATCCCAGGGATGCAAGGCTGGTTCAACATACGCAAGTCTATCAACGTAATTCACCACATAAACAGAACCAAAAACAAAAACCACATGATTATCTCAATTGACGCAGAGAAGGCATTTGACAAAATTCAACAGCCCTTTATGCTAAAAACCCTCAATAAACTCGGTATCGATGGAACGTATCTCAAAGTAATAAAAGCTATTTATGACAAACCAACAGCCAATATCATACTGAATGGGCAAAAACTGGAAGCATTCCCTTTGAAATCTGGTACTAGACAAGGATGCCCTCTCTCACCACTCCTATTCAATATAGTACTGGAAGTTCTAGCCAGAGCAATCAGGCAAGAAAAAGAAATAAAGGGTATTCAAATAGGAAAGGTAGAAGCCAAATTGTCTCTATTTGCAGACGACATGATAGTATACCTAGAAGACCCCATCGCCTCAGCCCAAAAACTCCTGAAACTGATAAACAACTTCAGCAAAGTCTCAGGATATAAAATCAATGTGCAAAAATCACAAGCATTCGTCTACACCAATAACAGACTTAAAGAAAGCCAAATCAAGAGCGAACTGCCATTCGCAATTGCTACAAAAAGAATAAAATACCTTGGAATACAACTCACAAGGAACGTAAGGGACCTCTTCAAGGAGAACTACAAACCACTACTCAACGAAATCAGAGAGGACACAAACAGATGGAGAAACATTCCATGTTCATGGTTAGGAAGAATTAATATCGTGAAAATGGCTATACTGCCCAAAGTAATTTACAGAATCAACACTATCCCCATCAAGCTACCATTGACTTTCTTCACAGAACTGGAAAAAACCACCATGAACTTCATATGGAACCAAAAGAAAGCCCGCATAGCCAAGTCAATTCTAAGCAAAAAGAACACAGCGGGGGGCATCACACTACCGGATTTCAAACTATACGACAAGGCTACAGTAATCAAAACAGCATGGTACTGGTACCAAAACAGAGATCTAGACCAATGGAACAAAACAGAGGCACCGGAGGCAACACAACATACATACAACTATACAATCTTTGATAAACCTGACAAAAACAAGCAATGGGGCAAGGATTCCATGTTTAACAAATGGTGTTGGGAAAACTGGCTAGCCATGTGCAGAAAGCAGAAACTGGACCCCTTCCTGACACCTTACACTAAAATTAACTCCAGATGGATTAAAGACTTAAACATAAGACCTGGCACCATAAAAACCCTAGAAGGAAATCTAGGCAAAACTATCCAGGACATAGGAGTAGGCAAGGACTTCATGAACAAAACACCAAGAGCATTGGCAACAAAAGCCAAAATAGACAAATGGGACCTAATGAAACTCCACAGCTTCTGCACGGCAAAAGAAACAGTCACTAGAGTGGATCGGCAACCAAAAGAATGGGAAAAAATTTTCGCAGTCTACCCATCTGACAAAGGGCTGATATCCAGAATTTACAAACAACTCAAGCAGATTTACAGGAAAAAAACAAACAAGACCATTCAAAAGTGGGCAAAGGATATGAACAGATACTTTTCGAAAGAAGACATATATGAGGCCAACAATCATATGAAAAAATGCTCATCGTCACTGGTCATCAGAGAGATGCAAATCAAAACCACATTGAGATACCATCTCACGCCAGTTAGAATGGCGATCATTAAAAAATCTGGAGACAACAGATGCTGGAGAGGATGTGGAGAAAAAGGAACACTTTTACACTGTTGGTGGGAGTGTAAATTAGTTCAACCATTGTGGAAGACAGTGTGGCGATTCCTCAAGGCCTTAGAAATAGAAATTCCATTTGACCCAGCAATCCCATTACTGGGTATATATCCAAAAGACTATAAATCGTTCTACTATAAGGACACATGTACACGAATGTTCATTGCAGCACTGTTTACAATAGCAAAGACCTGGAATCAACCCAAATGCCCATTGATAATAGACTGGATTGGAAAAATGTGGCACATATACACCATGGAATATTATGCAGCAATCAGAAATGATGAGTTCGTGTCGTTTGTAGGGACATGGATGAATCTGGAAAACATCATCCTCAGCAAACTGACACAAGAACAAAAAATGAAACACCGCATATTCTCACTCATAGGTGGGTGATGAAAAATGAGAACACATGGACACAGAAAGGGGAGTACTAAACACTGGGGTCTATTGGGGGGGAAAAGGGGAGGGCCAGTGGGAGGGGGAGGTGGGGAGGGATAGCCTGGGGAGAAATGCCAAATGTGGGTGAAGGGGAGAAGAAAAGCAAAGCACACTGCCATGTGTGTACCTACGCAACTGTCTTGCATGCTCTGCTCATGTACCCCAAAACCTATAATCCAATAAAAAACAAAAAATAAAAAATTAAAAAAAAAAAAAAAAAAAAGAAATCCAAATGGAAATTTTATATAGAATTACTTGAGATAATATATGCTAAAAGCATCATTAATGACCCATATATAATTGCTCAAAAAATCAATATATCCTTTAACGTTTAATGGTGACCTGATCTTCTTACTTTAGTTCTCACAAAATAGCCATTTTACTGTTTGGGGATATCACTCCATCACTCTATCACTGCAGTCGTTAGTTCTTGCCTTCATTCATTATTAGAGCAGACTAACTGTCTTTGTGGGCAAGGTTCCATGAGCCAAGCTAATTTTCATGTTTCCATATCTGATACTTCTACAGTAATCCACAGGTCATAGAGTGTGATGTAAGTTAGGGCTAAAACTTGCATCACAAATCAGCAAGTGATTCCTCCAAAGTAAGAAGTTCCCTGACACTGGTGATTTGCAAATGTTAAATCCACCAGTTAGAAGAAATGCAGGAATCAACTCTTTGTCCAAACTCTACCTTAATCTTGGCCCAAAAAGCCTGAAAATCTGGGCTTATCGATGCTCTTTCTAACCTTTCCCCATTTAATTATTATGACTCTGGCAGAAAGAGAAAATGTATCTTTTTTTTTCCCTAACAAAGGTAATTGAATATTGCAGAATTAGATTAACTGCACTACTTTGAAGCCACAGTGATAGATGATATATACGAGGCCTGGCACTGATAATTGTGAGAGAAATTATTTAATGTAAAATGAAGACTACAGAGTTCAGAGGCCATAGCTTTGACTAGGGTGTCCCCTTCCCCTCTCAAACTTTGTGTATATATTTTTACGTTAAAAAATGGAATCTTTTCAACTATTAAAATACTTTCAATTCCTCTTTATGGCTTGGAACTGTATGTGCTGATTTAATTAGTTTAGATTGCCTGCATTCGTTCTGGCCGAGCAGAGCATTGCGGTTTAGTTCCTTTCTGATTAAAGAAGGAAGGAACACAACATTGGCACTCCCCATATTTACCATTGCAATAAATATAAAAACAGCAATACTGGGAAAAGCCAGAGTGCCATGTACAGTGGTCCTTCTGGTCTCATTTTTATTGGATTCAGCCTCAATGTAGAAAGAGCCTAGATAGCTGTCCTCCTTTCAGGGTAAACAGACAAGTATGTTATAGAGAATGACTTGGGAAAAAGCTACCATCTTAGATGTCATGCCACCTGCTCTGACCTAAAGCACTTTGGCAGATATTGGCTATGAGAAAAACTTGTGATGCTTCACAGTGTGGATGATGAGGACAAGGGCCATTTTTTTCTGATGTTCCATAACCAAAACTTTAACTAAGTTAAAAATGGCTTGGGAAATTGGTCACAAACCTTTCTTTGTATTGCTTGTCTGTATCTCCACAGTCTGCAGAACATTATACATTTCCCCCATCCATTTGTGATTTGTCAAGCAGCTACTATGTCCTTGTGAGAAGTATGTTGGTTTATTCGATGATGTGGAAACTCAATGAAGGAAGGAGGTAACATTGGTAATTGACAAACAGTGAAAGAGGCTGAACTAAAAATCTTTTTCTTTCTGAGAAAAGAGGACGGATTGATTTGCTTTTCTTAAAAATGATGGTTTTCTCATTTCCCCCCAAAACTTAAAGTAGAAGTTATGAAGGAATTTGAACATTTCTTGGTGTCTCTTCAACTCTAAGATTTTTGTGAAAATAACACGGAGTTCCAGAAGTTTTAAAATATTTATTTCTTTGCAAAATGAGATAATTTCTGACTAAGCAATTGGAGCGGATTAAAAAACAATGAGACATAGTTGGAGGAAGTAGGTCTGCACATATAAGACTTTTATATTTGCATCTTGTTTGGGGCATAGTTTTCATATCCATGAATTTGGAAAATCATTGCACTTAGTACTGGGAAATATAAAGCTGAATATATGTAGCAGCAAAGGAAAGGGAGAAACAAAAATTCTGAAACCCATTAAATCCTATTGGCAAAAAAATTGGCAAGATTTCTAAAATTTGTTTATGATTTTTGAACTTCAAAATGAATAGCATGCCAGGTAACTGAATAATGCTTTCAATTGAGGAGTAATTGTAAGCTCTGGAACTGCCCAAACATATTGATAATACTATATGCTGACAATCTCTTTTTGGATCTATTTTGCATTTACAGTTGTTAGTACAACAAAAACCACATGCAAGCCTCTGTTTGACATCCATCCTTCTGGGGGGCAGAAATGCAACCTCCTCTCCAGCCAACTTTAGACGTATTGAATACTATTGGGTACAGATTTGTTTTAATGTTCAGAACTTCAAAATTTTGAAAAAAAAAATAGAATTTTGGTTTATAATGATTTTCACCTGATACTAAAGAACACTTTAGTATTGTTTAATCATTTAATCATTTTAAATTTGTAAATTGAGATGAACACAATTACAGAACAACAGAAAATTACTATTTTCTGTTTGGGAAATAATTTTTTTTTTTTTTTTTTTTTTGAGATGGCATCTTGCTCTGTCACCAGGCCAGAGTGCAGTGGTGCGATCTCGGCTCACTGCAAGCCCTGCCTTCTGGGTTCACGTGATTCTCCTGCCTCAGCCTCCCCAGTAGCTGGGACTACAGAGTCATGCCACCATGCCCAGCTAATTTTTGTATTTTTAGTAGAGACGGGGTTTCACCATGTTGGCTAGGATCGTCTCGATCTTTTAACCTTGTAATCCACCTGCTTCAGCTTCCCAAAGGCTGGGATTACAGGCATGAGTCACCGCACCCGGCTGGGAAAGAATTTTTGTATTCTACATTGTTCTTGTACAGTGTATTCAATACAAACAGACACAGTATGTAAGCTTCAGCTTTAATATAGCTTTAATGATGGTGATACATTTGAGTAATTCTATCACCAGTTGAATGAGGGAGGCTGCTGTGAATTTGCTACTGAAGTAGGACATTATCCAAAATTGTGACTTATGGAGATCAAAATAGGTGTTTGACAAGTCAATTTGTAAATTTTTTTAGAAGTTTGCTAAATTCATGGGAAAATTTTAGAATGTATCTGTTGTTTACCAGATTATGTAATGAACAGCTCTGGAATTTGCTCTAACGGTGTTATAATTATGAATTCAAGATCAAACATGACTCAGATATATAACAATACTACTTAGGAAAGTAATGGAATCTTTTTTTCTATTACATTTTAATTGCAATTATATTAGTCTGCTAGGGCTACCACAACAAAATACCAGAGACTGTGTAGTTTAAACAGGAGAAATTTACCAGAGGTTGGTAAGTCTGAGGTCAAGGGAGGTTTGGTTTCTTCTGAGGGTTCTCTCCTTGGCTGGCAGATGGCTGCTTCCTCATTGTGTCCTCACATGGCCTTTGCTCTGTGTGCTCTCATCCCCGGTGTCTAAATTGTCCCTTCTTATGAGAACACCAGTCAGAGTGGATTAGGACCAACACCCACAGCCTCATTTTAACTTAATCACCTCATTAAAGACCTTTTCTTCAAATATGTCTACATTATGAGGTCCTGAGGGTTAGGAATTTTGGGGAAATGTAATTTACCACATAACATCAATGTAATTTGTACATCTGCTCATGTTTGTTGAGCTTCTCCTCGTCATCAGCACTGAGCTAAGCACAGGTGATACCGTGGAGGCAGGGTCTCTGCTTTCCTGGAGCTAACAGCCTAATGGAGTAGAAAGTCAGTTAAGAGTTAAACAAACGGCTGGGCGCGGTGGCTCAAGCCTGTAATCCCAGCATTTTGGGAGGGCGAGGTGGGTGGATCACGAGGTCAAGAGATCGAGACCATCCTGGTCAACATGGTGAAACCCCGTCTCTACTAAAAATACAAAAACTTAGCTGGGCATGGTGGCGCGTGCCTGTAATCCCAGCTACTCAGGAGGCTGAGGCAGGAGAATTGCCTGAACCCAGGAGGTGGAGGTTGCAGTGAGCCCAGATCGCGCCATTGCACTCCAGCCTGGGTAACAAGAGCGAAACTCCACCTCAAAAAAAAAAAAAAAAAAAAAAAAAAAAAAAAAAAAAAAAAAAAAAAGAGTTAAACAAACAAACAACCACATAATTGCAGGTGGTGATAATTGCTGTGAAGGCAATGAAAAGAGTATGTGGTGGAGATCAAAGACGTGAAGGTGGGAGAAAAAGGGGTGCGAAACCTACTTCATGGGTCCTTAGGAAACACTGCAAAGAGGGACATTTTCCTCAAGGTGGGAAAAAGTGGGAGAAGGTCAGGAAGGCTGAGGCACAATGGATAAGAAGTCAAATGAAATCCTTGCAGGGGCATCAAGTGTTTGGATTTATATGGCCTTTTAGGCTTAGGGAAGAGTTGGGTATTATTTGAATTGCATTATAAAGTCATTGAACACATTGAAGTAAGAAAGGCATTTCAATTTCACAGTCTTACTGACTGCTGTGCTATAGCTTGGAAGAGACAGAGTGGACATAGAGGTTGCATTGAAGGGGCTGTGGCAGGGCAGTAGCAATAATGGATTGGATGGAGGTAGTAGCAGTGTAGATGAGTGACATGATACATGTAACATACATGTTAAGGGTAGAAATGACAAGACTTGAAGATATGTTAGAGGTGTGGAGTAAGGAGAGAGTAGAACCAATGACTCGCAGGTCTGAATACCTGAGATGTCAATGTCAGTGAGTGCGAAGGACAAAACTGGGAGGGGACAGATTTACACAGGGATCGTGATTGACACTGGGTCTTCAGATCCAAGAGTGTAGGTTGGGTTATTTTGACTTTGTGGTGTCTATTAGTTTATCCTAGAAGAATTGTAGACTTTTTGGAGTAGGACCATATTATGAAGGTAAGAAAAAAAGAACTGAAGTTAGAGTAAAAATATATTCATTTACTAATGATTACTAGGGGTCCTCAGTTAAAACAGTATCTGTGAGCTTCAGTAACTTGCTTTTAAATTAAGGTTTGATTAAAGGATTAGGCACAGCTTTGTTTTTTTTTTCCCCATAGTTGTTGGACATTTATATGTGACACAGGGTTTTATGTTTGTGTGCCTATCTCATTTGCTGATGCTGTTAGTAAAGATGTGTTGAGGGGGCAATGTCAAGTTATTTGAAACTGAAGACTGTCATGCTAGATTTTTAGGGTGTAACAGAAGAGTAGTTTAGAACTTAAATGGAAGTCAAACAAAATGCTTTTAGTGTAGCTTTGCAAACTGTAAATATGGCAGGAATTTTAAGAAATGTTTGGCTCCTCTGGCTTTAGTAATTTAGTGAGTTTAGTGATTTAGCAAACACTTCCTGTTAACTGCTTCTTAAATATTTAACACTCTAGGAAGAATAATAGGATGATAAAAACTTGCTGTTGTTGAAGAAAATAAATCATTTGGTTTGCCCCAAACTATTGGAACCTGAAAAAGGATCTTGTGTTTATTTAAGTTTTTCTTATTTTTAATGAAAGTAATTGCTAATGGAAAAGAGCAGTCAGGAAAATAAATTGTGCACATGAAAGGCAAAACCATGCTTCAGAGCACCTTATGTAAATGTGATGAAGAATTGAACGTGATTTTAAAGGTAGGGAAAAAACAGATTAGCTGTTGTGTCATGATTCACCTCTTTAAAGTTTGTTTTGCAGGAAGGATTCTATTTTCAGTGTTTAAATTGCTCCCGAGAATGAAGGAAGGTTTATCGGGAGAAGTTTATTCCTAAATAGATCAGGAGAAATCTTGGTATTTATGTATACTAAAGGCTAATCTTTATTTATTCACATTAGGATAGTGATAAACAGCAGGGCATACATTTGAATTTTTTAAAAGTAGTGATTAATTTCATAGGCTGCTAGGAAGAAATCTTAGGCATTTTTTTTTCCAATTTTTTTATTTTACTGATGAGGAAACTAAGGTGTCTTCAGGTGAAATGAGACTGGCCACAGCTGGTTATTGGAAAGTCTGGTTCTAACCCAGAGATTCTGACTTCTAGGCGAGTACCTTTCAACTCTATAAAGCTGCATTTTATAGCCTGGTGTCTTCTTTCGTTAAATAACAAAATATTTTGACAGTTCCTTTGTTAAAAGTATCAGGGTGTACTTGTTACAAGAGAAGTATTAATTGGGTAAGAAATCAGTTACTTTTTGTTGGGCATTTTAACCATAGCTAGAAAAAGGTTTGCTAGAAAGAATATACTAGGTTTAAAACAGATTGGGTTTCCATGTGCTTCTACTCAAACACATTGGCATCTTTTGAGTAGTACTGCCACATCTTTCCTGTTTAGCCCAGGCTTAGTTGTCCCTTATATCACACATTTCTACTACCACTGTCCGGAATGAGGGAAACATTTCTGGCCAATCTTTGGAAAGACGCTTCCTGAAATATGTGAATTGAGTTTGTCACTTTTGATTTTGTTAACATGAATTTCAAACTAACTGCTCTAGCTGACATGTTTAAGCTAAGGGAATACATATTTTAGATCCGCACAAATGTATTTATTTTTTTCTAACCTGTATCTAAATAGATTTTCAAACATTGAGGAAATAGAAAAATACTGCAGTATATTAAACTTCTCAATAGGTACACTGTATGCATTTCAATATGTTTCATATTTATTTTCATGTTTGATATGGCAGTTTTCAGGCCCAAGCTCTTTATGGATTGTATCTGTGATACAGAAATGACACAGTATTATCAGCTGTGAATGCAGGAAGAGACCAATTTTGAAGGAGTTAGAGCAATCATGTCCAAACATTTAAGAAAGAGAATAAAGACTATTAGGGACAGCTAAAAATATAAGCGGAAAGATGTAATACTGTAACGTAAAATTTGACAAATAAATATTTTTTGTCTTGCCAAAGAATCAAAGGATCTTTACATCATTGTTATTGGCATTGCTAGCCTAGAGCACTATGTATTGAAATGCTGATGTAGCATTCTGCATTGACCTCAGAAGACATTTTGTTGCCTGTAGAATTGCTAATACTAGAGGTAGCCAAAACAGTTTTTGGTTTCCATTCAAATATGGATTTGGTCTAGCACTGATTAATTTGTCATGGCTGACAGAACTAAAATTTTACAGTGACTTCATTGCAAATGACCTTAATATTTTAGAAATGGAACCTCCATTTGGTCATTGATTCTATCAAACTTTCCAGTAGTCTTACAAAGGTAGATCATCAGGAGCATATTTTGGGAGAAAGATGGAAAATCTAGTTGTCTATATTTATTTCCTAATATTTATTTTGAAAAGTTCTTTTTCTGCTTCATTTGAACTAAGCAGAATTAGTGAGAAATATAAAGAGTTGGTAAGAAATTGTACAGAAGGTAATAGGTTGCTTTTCAGTTATTGCAGTTCTGAAGACTGAAAAGAAGGCAGCCCTATATCAGACCATACCAGGATAACAGTACTAACTGATACACATTTTCAGCACTGATTATATCTATTTATATAACATATACAGTATAATGTGATATGTTATGACATATATGACATAAATGTGTATAATTTTTGATATATATCACATATAAAATCACACATACATCACATCACCTTATATGACATATATGACATGTATAGATATCAAATGTGAGAGTAAGATATATATCTGTGATGGAAATGTGTAGGTATGAGTATGGTTATCCTGGTACAGGCTAATATTAAGCTGTTTTCATCTTTGTGATTTTCAGTTTTTCAGAATTGCAGTAATTCTGCTATGTCTATACATTTATATATCTTTATATCTATATTTATATACACAGAGAAAAAGGGAGGAAGAGATCAGGAAGGTAGAAAACTTACCTAACTGATGTGTGATAGAGAAGCTGTTCTAACAAAATATCAAATTCAAGACCACATGCAAATTCTACAAACATTTTTCCCCCCAGCTTTTTATATGGCTTGTGACTTTCATACCAATTTGGCCGTAGTACATTATCCATGTTTAAAGCTGGATGCTATAGTAAGGTAGATACGCTAAAGTACTATACAGCCTTGAAAATGAAAGGAATCTTGACATTTGTGACAACATGGATGAACTGGGAAGATATTTGCTAAGTGAAATAAACCAGGCACAGAAGGACAAATGCTGTATGATTTTACCTATATGTGGAATCTACAAATGTTAAATTTATAGAAGTAGAGAGTAGAATGATGGTTACCAGGGGGTGGGGGTAAGAATGAACAAAAAGGTATTGGCCGAAGGGTATGAAGTTTCACTGAGACAGGAGGAATACGTTTTTGAGATCTGGAGAATGGAGTTTTAAATGTTCCCATCACGGGGGAGGACTCAAGATGGTGCTGTGAGAACAAGCCAGGATTGGAGCTCTCGTTGAATCCGCAAACAGGTGAGTCAGAGCTGCATTTCCAGACTGATCTTTGTTGCCCACAGAACGGGGAAACTCCCAAGTATAAAAAAGACACGGGACGCCAGGCAGTAGGTCTGCCTGGCGAAGCCGGCGCCGGGGTGTCGGCGGCCGGCCCTACCCAGCAATCCCCACAGGGCGTGCTTGTATGGGTGCCCTGTTGAACCGGCAACCTGAGACTTGAGAGGGCTGGACTTGAGACTGAACGAGACTTGGACAGTAGGCCAGCCCAGGGGATTGCAGGGACAGATCGTTTGGGATACCCAGTGGGACGAACAAAACCGCGATTTGAAACTATCCTGAGCAGACGGTCTGAGACGCTCTGTGGGGGAGGGGCGTCCACCACTACCGAGGCAACCTGCCCCAACTGAGATACATGCCCACTGCCGACGCAGCCAGCCGTTGCCGAGGCAACCCGTCCCTACTGAGATACACGACCACTGCTGACGCAGCCTGCCATTGCCAAGACAACACGCTACAATGAAGAGACTCCGCCGCAGGGCATGGCGGAGACCACAGCAGAGCCTGCAGGAACAGGGCGAATCACACAACAGCAGGGCGGAGCCTCGGCAGCCAAACAGTGGCTAGTCTGCCTTCTAGCTGGGCAGGACACCTCAACGAACATTGAAAAATAAAGCCTGAACCCCCCAACACAGAGCATTTGAGAAAAAAAGGGTTTTTTTAATGAGCTCTGTTGCAGCAGAATCAAACATAGCAGCCTAACAGCCCTGAATGAATAAAAGAGCTCACAGCTCAGCAATTGAGCTCCAGAAAAGTACAGACTGTCTCCTCAAGCAGCTCCCTAACCCCTCTATATCCAAAAGACTGACATTTGGCAGGCATCATTCTGGGACAAAGATAGCAGAAGAAGAAACGGGTAGCATCCCTCACTATGCCGCAGCTGCTAGAGGTGCACCCCAGACAAGCAGGGCCTGGAGTGGACCTCAGCAGTCATACAGCGAAGGGGCTAGGCTGGTAGAAGGAAAACCAAGTAACAGAAATACTTCATCATCAACAATCGGGGCATCCACTCAGAGACCCAATCGAAAAGTCAGCAACTATGCAGACGACAAGTGGATAAACCCACAAAGATGGGAAGAAACCAGCAAAAAAAGGAGGAAAACACCCGAAACCAGAACACCTCGCCTCCTAGAAAGGACCAAAACTCCTCACCAGCAAGGGAGCAAAGCTGGACGGAGAATGACTGTGACGAAATGACGGAATTAGACTTCAGAAGGTGGATAATGAGAAACTTTTGTGAGCTAAAAGAACATGTATTAAATCAATGCAAAGAAACTAAGGAACTTAAAAAAAGATATGAGGAAATGATAACAAGAATGGATAACTTAGAGAGGAATATGAATGAATTAAAGGAGCTGAAAAACACAATACGAGAACTTTGCGAAGCATGCACAAGTTTCAATAGCCGAATTGACCAAGCAGAAGAAAGAATATCTGAAGCCGAAGACCAACTCAATGAAATAAAACGAAAAACCAAGATTAGAGAAAAAAGCGCAAAAAGGAATGAACAAAGTCTCCAAGAAATGTGGGACTATGTGAAAAGACCTAACCTACGTTGGATAGGTGTACCAGAAGGGGACGAAGAGAATGAATCCAAGCTGGAAAATACTCTTCAGGACATCATCCAGGAAAACTTCCCCCACCTAGCAAGACAGGCCAACACTCAAATGCAGGAAATACAGAGAACACCACAAAGATATTCTGCAAGAAGAGCAACCCCAAGGCACATAATCATCAGATTCAACAAGGTTGAAATAAAGGAGAAAATACGAAGGGCAGCCAGAGAGAAAGGTCGAGTTACCAACAAAGGGAAGCCCATCAGACTCACAGCAGATCTCTCGGCAGAAACACTACAAGCCAGAAGAGAGTGGGGGCCAATATTCAACATTCTTAAAGAAAAGAACTTTCAACCCAGAATTTCATATCCAGCCAAACTCAGCTTCAGAAGTGAAGGAAAAAAATCCTTTGCGAACAAGCAAGTACTCAGAGATTTTGTTACCACCAGGCCTGCTTTACAAGAGCTCCTAAAAGAGGCACTACACATAGAAAGGAAAAACCAGTACCAGCCATTCCAAAATCACACTAAAAGTTAAAGAGCATCAACATAATGAAGACTCTACAACAACCAACAGGCAAAACAGCCACTTAGAATCAAAATGGCAGTATCAAATTCACACATAACAATATTAACCCTAAATGTAAATGGACTAAATGCACCAATCAAAAGACACAGACTGGCAAATTGGATAAAAATCCAAAACCCATCAGTGTGCGGTATCCAGGAAACCCATCTCACATGCAAGGACACACAAAGCCTCAAAATAAAGGGATGGAGGAAGATTTACCAAGCAAATGGAGAGCAAAAAAAAAAAGCAGGAGTTGCAATTCTCATCTCTGATAAAATAGACTTTAAAGCAATAAAGATCAAAAGAGACAAAGAAGGCCATTACATAATGGTAAAAGGATCGATAAAACAAGAAGAGTTAACAATCCTAAACATATATGGACCCAATACAGGAGCACCCAGATACATAAGGCAAGTTCTTAATGACTTACAAAGAGACTTAGACTCTCACACAATAATAGTGGGAGACTTTAACACTCCACTGTCAATATTAGACAGATCAACCAGACAGAAAATCAACAAGGATATCCATGGCTTGAACTCAGGCCTGGAGCAAGCAAACCTGATAGACATTTACAGAACTCTCCACCCCAAATCCACAGAATATACATTTTTCTCAGCACCACATCAAACCTACTCAAAAATTGACCACATAATTGGAAGTAAAGCACTGCTAAACAAATGCAAAACAACTGAAATCATAACAAACAGCCTCTCAGACCATAGTGCAATCAAGTTAGAACTCAGAATACAGAAACCAACCCAGAACCGCACAGCTTCATGGAAACTGAACAACTGGCTCTTGAATGTTGACTGCGTAAACAATGAAATGAAGTCAGAAATAAAGAAGTTCTTCGAAACCAATGAGAATGAAGACACAACATGCCAGAACCTCTGGGACACATTTAAAGCAGTCTCTAGAGGAAAGTATATAGCAATAAGTGCCCATATGAGGAGAATGGAGAGATCCAAAATTGACACCCTATCGTCAAAATTGAAAGAGCTAGAGGAGCAAGATCAAAAAAACTCAAAACCTAGCAGAGGACAAGAAATAAATAAGATCAGAGCAGAACTGAAGGAGATAAAGACACGAAAAACCCTTCAAAAAATCAATAAATCCAAGAGCTGGTTTTTTGAAAAGATCAACAAAATAGACCACTAGTCAGACTGATAAAAAAAGTAAAAGAAAGAACAACCAAATAGATGCAATAAAAAACGATAAAGGGGAAATCACCACAGATTTCACAGAAATTCAAAACATCATCAGAGAATATTACAAACAACTCTATGCACATAAACTAGTAAACCTAGAAGAAATGGATAAATTCCTGGACACCTGTGTCCTCCCAAGCCTAAACCAGGAGGAAGCTAAAACTATGAATAGATGAATAACAAGGTCTGAAGTTGAGGCAGCAATTAAGAGCCTACCACACAAAAAAAGCCCAGGTCCAGACGGGTTCACAGCCGAATTATACCAGACACACAAAGAGGAGCTGGTACCATTCCTTCTATAACTATTCCAAATAATCCAAAAAGAGGGAGTCCTTCCCAAATCATTTTATGAGACCAACATCATCGTGTTACCAAAACCCGGCAGAGAACCAACAAGAAAATAAAACTTCAGGCCAATATCCATGATGAACATATATGCAAAAATCTTCAATAAAATATTGGCAAGCCGATTGCAACAGCATATCAAAAAACTTATCAATCATGATCAAGTAGGATTCATCCCAGTGATGCAAGGCTGGTTCAACATAGGCAAGTCTATAAACGTAATTCACCACATAAACAGAACCAAAAACAAAAACCACATGATTATCTCAATTGATGCAGAGAAGGCATTTGATAAAATACAACAGCCCTTTATGCTAAAAACCCTCAATAAACTCGGTATCGATGGAACGTATCTCAAAGTAATAAAAGCTATTTACTACAAACCAACAGCCATTATCATACTGAATGGGACAAAACTGGAAGCATTTCCTTTGAAATCCAGCACTAGACAAGGATGCCCTCTTTCATCACTCCTATTCAATATAGTACTGGAAGTTTTAGCCAGAACAATCAGGCAAGAAAAAGAAATAAAGGGTATTCAAATAGGAAAGGTGGAAGCCAAATTGTCACTATCTGCAAATGACATGATAGTATAACTACAAGACCCCATCGCCTCAGCCCAAAAACTCCTGAAACTGATAAGCAACTTCAGCAAAGTCTCAGGATATAAAATCAATGTGCAAAAATCACAAGCATTCCTATACACCAATAACAGACTTAAAGAAAGCCAAATCAAGAACGAACTGCCATTCGCAATTGCTACAAAAAGAATAAAATACCTAGGAATACAACTCACAAGGAACGTAAGGGACCTCTTCAAGGAAAACTACAAACCACTGCTCAACAAAATAAGAGAGGACACAAACAGATGGAGAAACATTCCATGTTCATGGTTAGGAAGAACTAATATCGTGAACATGGCTATACTGCCCAAAGTAATTTACAGAATCAACGCTATCCCCATCAAGCTACCATTGACTTTCTTCACAGAACTGGAGAAAACCACCATGAACTTCATATGGAACCAAAAGAGAGCCCACATAGCCAAGTCAATTCTAAGCAAAAAGAACACAGCGGGGGGCATCACACTACCGGATTTCAAACTATACTACAAGGCTACAGTAATCAAAACAGCATGGTACTGGTACCAAAACAGAGATATAGACCAATGGAACAGAACAGAGGCATCGGAGGCAACACAACATATCTACAACCATACAATCTTTGATAAACCTGGCAAAAACAAGCAATGGGGAAAGAATTCCCTGTTTAATAAATGGTGTTGGGAAAACTGGCTAGCCATGTGCAGAAAGCAGAAACTGGACTCCTTCCTGACACCTTACACTAATATTAACTCCAGATGGATTAAAGACTTAAACATAAGACCTGGCACGATAAAAACCCTAGAAGGAAATCTAGGCAAAATCATCCAGGACATAGGAGTAGGCAAGGACTTTATTAACAAAACACCAAAAGCATTGGCAGCAAAAGCCAAAATATACAAATGGGACCTAATGAAACTCCACAGCTTCTGCACGACAAAAGAAACAGGCACTAGAGTGAATTGGCAACACAGTATGGGAAAAAGTTTTTGCAGTCTACCCATCTGACAAAGGGCTGATATCAAGAATTTACAAAGAACTCAAACAGATTTACAGGAAAAAAACAAACAAGCCCATTCAAAAATGGGCAAAGGCTATGATCAGACTCTTTACAAAAGAAGAAATACAAGAGGCCAACAAACATATGAAAAAATGCTCATCATCACTGGTCATTAGCGAGATGCAAATCAAAACCACATTGAGATACCATCTCACGCCAGTTAGAATGGCGATCATTAAAAAATATGGAGACAACAGATGCTGGAGCGGATGTGGAGAAAAAGGAACACTTTTACACTGTTGGTGGGAGTGTAAACTAGTTCAACCATTGTGGAAAACAGTGTGGCGATTCCTCAAGGCCTTAGAAATAGAAATTCCAGTTGACCCAGCAATCCCATTACTGGGTATATATCCAAAGGACTATGCATCATTTTACTATAAGGACACATGCACACGAATGTTCATTGCAGCACTGTTTACAATAGCAAAGACTTGGAACCAACCCAAATGCCCATAGATGATAGACTGGATTGGGAAAATGTGGCACATATACACCATGGAATATTATGCAGCGATAAAAAATGATGAGTTCGTGTCGTTTGTAGGGACATAGATGAGTCTGGAGACCATCATTCTCTGCAAACTGACACAAGAACAGAAAATGAAATACCGCATATTCTCACTCAGGTGGGTGATGAAAAATGAGAACACATGGACACAGGGAAGGGAGTACCAAACACTGGGATCTATTGGGCGGAAGAGGGGAGGGACAGTGGTGGGGGGGACCTGGGGAGGGATAGCCTGGGGAGAAATGCCAAATGTGGGTGAAGGGGAGAAAGGCAGCAAAACACACTGCCATGTGTGTACCTATGCAAATGTCTTGCATGTTCTGCACATGTACCCCCAAACCTAAAATGCAATAAAGAAAAGAAAAAAGAAAGAAAAGTACTTTCAACCCAGAATTTTATATCTAGCCAAACTAAGCTTTATAAGCAAAGGAGAAATAAAATCCTTTATGGGCAAGCAATTGCTGAGAGATTTCATCGCCACCAGGCCTGCCTTACAAGAGCTCCAGAAAAGCACTAAAGAAGGAAAGGAACACAGTACCAGCCACTCCAAAAACATACCAAATGGTAAAGATCATCAACACAATGAAGAAAATATATCAACTAATGGGCAAAACAACCAGCTAGCATCAAAATGGCAGGATCCAATTCACACATAACAATATTAATCTTAACTGTAAATGGGGTTAATGCCCCAATCAAAAGACACAGACTGGAAAATTGGATAAGACGTCAAGACCCATTGGTGTGCTGTATTTGGGAAACCCATCTCACATGCAAGGACATACATAGGCTAAAAATAAAGGGACATAGGAAGATTTATCAAGCAAATGGAGAGCAAAAGAAAAGAATCCTAGTCTGATAAAATGGACTTTAAACCCACAAAGATCAAAAGAGACAAAGAAGTACATTACATATTGGTAAAAGAATCAATGCATCAAGAAGAGCTAATGATTCTAAATATATATGCACCCAATACAGGAGCACTCAGGTACATAAAGCAAGTTCTTAACTACCTACAAAGAGACTTAGGACTCCTGCACAATAATAGAGACTTTAACACTCCTCTGTCAATATTAGACAAATCAGTGAGACAGAAAATTAACAAGGATATCCAGGACTTAAACTCAGATATGGAACAAGTGGACCTAATAAACATCTACAGAAATCTCCACTCAAAATCCACAGAATATACATTCTTCTCAGCACCCCACATTGCATCTACTCTAAAATTGACCACATAATCAGAAGTAAATTAATACTCAGCAAATGCAAAAAAACGGAAATCATAACAAACAGCCTCTCAGACCACAGGGCAATCAAATTAGAACTCAGAAGCCAGGAAGTAACTCAGAACTGCACAACTTCATGGACACTGGACAACCTGCTCCTGAATGTTGACTGGATAAACAATGAAATGAAGGCAGAAATAAAGATGTTCTTTGAAACCAGTGAGAACAAAGACACAACATACCAGAATCTCTGGGACACATTTAAAGCAGTGTCTAGAGGGAAATTTATAGCAATAAATGCCCACCAGAGAAGTGAGAAAAGATCTAAAATCAACACCCTATCATCAAAATTGAAAGAGCTAGAGGAGCAAGATCAAAAAAACTCAAAAGCTAGGAGAAGATAAGAAATAACTAAGATCAGAGCATAACTGAAGGAGATAGAGATACAAAAACCCTTCAAAAAATCAATAAATCCAGGAGCTGGTTTCTTGAAAAGATCAAAATAGACAGACCACTAGCCAGATTAATAAAAAGAAAAGGAATAAGAATCAAATAGATGCAATAAAAAATGAAAAAGGGAATATCACCACTGATTCCACAGAAATACATACTACCATCAGAGATTACTACAAACAACCCTATGCACATAAACCAGTAAACCTAGAAGAAATGGATAAATTCCTGGACACTTACACCCTCTCAAACCTAAACCAGGAAGAAGTTGAAACCTTGAACAGACCAGTAACAAGTGCTGAAGTTGAGGCAGCAATTAATAGCCTACCCACCAAAAAAAGTCCAGTTCCAGGTGGGTTCACAGCTGAATTCTACCAGACATACAAAGAGGAGCTAGTACCATTTCTTCTGAAACTATTCCAAACAATCCAAAAAGAGGGAATCCTTCCCAAATCATTTTATGAGTCCAACATCATCCTGATACCAAAACCTGGCAGAGACTCAAAAAGAAAAGAAAACTTCAGGCCAATATCCATGATGAACATCGATGCAAAAATCTTCAATAAAATACTGGCAAACTGACTGTAACAGCACATCAAAAAGCTTATCCATCATGATCAAGTAGGCTTCATCCTGGGGATGCAAGGCTGGTTCAACATACACAAGTCTGTAAACGTAATCCACCACATAAACAGAACCAAAAACAAAAACCACTTGATTATCTCAATAGATGAAGAGAAGGCCTTTAACAAAATTCAGCAGCCCTTTGTGTGAAAAACTCTCAATAAACTAGATATCAAAAGAACATATCTCAAAATAATAAAAGCTATTTATGATAAACCTACAGGCAATATCATACTGAATGGGCAAAAGCTAGAATCATTCCCTTTGAAATCTGGCACTAAACAAGGATGCCCTGTCACCATTCCTATTCAATATATTACTGAAAGTTCTAGCCAGAGCAATTAGGCAAGAAAAAAAAAGGTATTCAATTAGGAAAGGAGGAAGTCAAATTGTCTCCATTTGCAGATGACATGATTGTATATTTAGAAGACCCCATTGTCTCAACCCAAAAATCTCCTCAAACTGATAAGCAACTTCAGCAAAGTCTCAGGATACAAAATTAATGTACAGAAACCACAAGCATCTCTATACACCAATAACAGACTGACAGAGAGCCAAATCATGAGTGAACTCCCATTTACAATTGCTACAAAGAGAACAAAATACCTAGGAATACAACTAACAAAGGATGTAAACGACCTCTTCAAGGAGAACTACAAACCACTGCTCAACGAAATGAGAGAGGACACAAACAGATGGGGAAACATTCCATGCTCATGGTTAGGAAGAACCAGTATCATGAAAATGGCCATACTGCCCAAAGTAATTTATAGATTCAATGCTATCCCCATCAAACTACCAATGACCTTCTTCACAGAACTGGAAAAAACCACCTTAACCTTCATATGGAACCAAAAGAGAGCCCGCATAGCCAAGACAATCCTAAGCAAAAAGAACAAAGCTGGAGACATCACGCTACCTGATTTCTAACTATACTGCAAGGCTACAGGAATCAAAACAGCACGATACTGGTGCCAAAACAGAGATATAGACTAATGGAACTGAACAGAGGCCTTGGAAGCAAGGCCACACATCTACAACCATCTGATCTTTAACAAACCTGACAAAAACAAGCAATGGGGAAAGGATTCCTTGTTCGATAAATGGTGTTGGGAAAACTGGCTAGCAATGTGCAGAAAGCAGAAACTGGACCCCTTCCTGACACCTTACCATAAAATTAACTCCAGATGGATTAAAGACTTAAACATAAGACCTAACACCATAAAAACCCTACAAGAAAACCTAGGCAAAACGTTTCAGGACATAGGCATAGGCAAGGACTTCATGACTAAAACACCAAAAGCATTGGCAACAAAAGCTGAAATAGACAAATGGGACCTAATTAAACTCCACAGCTTCTGTACAGCAAAAGAAACAATCGTTAGAGTGAACCAGCAACCAACAGAACGGGAAAATTTTTTTGCAATCTACCCATCTGACAAAGGGCTAATATTTACAAGCACAAATAACTAAAACAGATTTACAAGAAAAAAACCCATCCAAAAGTGGGTGAAGGATATGAACAGACACTTTTCAAAAGAAGATTTAGATGAGGCCAACAAACATATGAAAAACTGCTCATCATCACTGATTATTAGAGAAATGCAAATCAAAACCACCTTGAGGTACCAATGGTGATCATTAAAAAATCTAGAGACAACAGATGCTGGAGAGGATGTGGAGAAATAGGAACACTTTTACACTGCTGGTGGGAGTGTAAACTAGTTCAACCATTGTGGAAGACAGTGTAGTGCTTCCTCAAGGACCTTGAAATAGACATTCCATTTGACTCAGCAATCCCATTACTGGGTATATACCCAAAGGATTATAAATCATTCTTTTATAAAGACACATGCACACGTATATTCATTGCAGCACTGTTTACAATAGCAAAGACCTGGAACCAATCCAAATGCCCATTGATAATAGACTGAATAAGGAAAATGTGGCACATATACACCATGCAATACTATGCAGCCCAAAAAATGATGAGTTCATGTCCTTTGTAGGGATATGGTTGAATCTGGAAACTATCATTCTCAGCAAACTGACACAAGAACAGAAAATCAAACAACGCATGTTCTCACTCATAGGCAGATGTTGAACAATGAGAACATAGGGACGCAGGGAGGGAAGCATCACATGCTGGGGTCTATTGGTGGGGGGCAAGGGAGGAACAGCAGTGGGGGGTGGGGAGTTGGGGAGGAATAACATGGGGAGAAATGCCAGATATAGGTGATGGGGGCAGGGAGGCAGCAAACCACATGGCCATGTGTGTACCTATGTAACAATCCTGCATGATCTGCCCATGTACCCCAGAACCTAAAGTACAATAAAAAAATAGATAAAAAGAAAAAACAACAACAACAAAAAGAAATATGGCTGCCAGACCATTACCCTTCAGGATTTTGAAGGCATTTCTTCAGTGTTTATTGTTTCTGGTGTTGCTGTTTATAAAGTCATTTCAAATCTTATTCAAGCTGCAGGAAGTATTTTTTTTTTCCTGTTTGTTGGTTTTGTTTTTAGCTTTCATTTTATAAGTCTTTCCCAATATCTGATATTTCTGCTCATAATTTAGATGAACAAAAAAATTAGATTGTTCTAATTGTATAGGTAGAGGCTGGCTGCAACATGGAGCTTTACTGTAGGATGATTTGGGAGAGTATTACATTGAGGAACCTCCATGTCATTATCTTCAGCTATTTCCACTTAAGCTAATTACAGTCTCCAGCAAATTGTGAGGGTAAGATCCTGCTTCCAGCATTCTGGGAGTGGAGTGTGGTGGGGAAAGACGCTGAGATTTTCTACTGAAAGATGCTGAAATTTAGCAATCATATATTTAATTCTTTTCTTTTTTAATAAAACACTATACCTATTTTCTCATGTATATTTAATCTCTCTCTTCCCCATCTCTGTCTGTATCTGAAGTGAATAGTTTTCATCTTTTTTCTATATTTTATTTTTTAGAGAAGTTTTAGGTTCATAGCAAAATTGAGCAAAATGTACATACAGAGAGTTCCCATATACCTCTCGACCTCACACATTCACAGCCTCATTCCTTATCAACATTCTTCCTCAGAGTGGTTTTTGTTACAATCAATGAACCTGTCACATAGTTGTCACCCACAGTTCATAGTTTACATAGGGTTCACTCTTGATGGTGTACATTCTGTGGGTTTTGTCAAATGTACAGTGACATATATCCAACATTATTTTAGCATACAGAATTGTTTTGCTGCCCTAAAAAATCCTCTGTGCTCTGCCTATTCCATCATCTTCAACACATATTTAAGCTGCCTCTATTAAAAACAAATCTTATATAATTCTGAAATTCTGCCCCTGTATCTCTCTTCTCTTTCACAGGCAATTTTCTTCTTTTCCTCACTCTCTTATCAACCTGCTTAGTCCACTATTCAGCACTACTTCTTTTATTTTTATTTTAAAAAGATTTAAAAATTGACATGTAATAATTGTACATATTCATGGGGTACAAAATGATATTTTGATACATGTATATAGTTTGGAATGATTAAATCAGGGTAATTATTACATTATCACCTCAAATATTATTTCATTGTATTGAGAACTTCAAAATCCTCTCATCTAGCTATTTGGAAAGATTTGATACATTATTGTTAACTATAGTATTGAGAACTTCAAATCCTCTCCTAGCTATTTGAAAAATTTGATAGATTATTGTTAACTGTAGACATCCTACAGTGCTGTAGAACACTAGGACTTATTCCTTCTATCCATCTGTAACCTTGTATTCACTACCCAACTTCTCATCATCCTCAGCTATCCACTATCCTTCTCACAATGAGATATCATACTAGCAGAGTGAGAATGGCTATTTAAAAAAGACAAAAAATAACAAATGCTGGTAAGGCTATGGAGAAAAAGGAACTCTTATACACTGTTGATGGGAATATAAATTAGTACAGCCATATGAAAACCAGTAGGGAGATTCCGCAAGAAATTAGAAATAGAACTACTCTATAATCCAGCAATCCAACCACTAGGTATTTAACCAAAGGAAAGAAAGTCAGTGTATTGAAGAGATGGCTGTACCCCATGCTTATTGCAGCACTATTCACATAGCCAGGATTTGGAATCAACCTGAGTTCATCAGCAGATGAATGGGTAAAGAAAAGGTGGCATATATACACAATTGCCTTAAAAGATAATGAAATCTTGTCATTCATGGCAACACAGATGATCCTGGAGGACATTGTGTCAAGTGAAATAAGCCAGACAGAGAAAGATAAATACCACAAGTTGTCACTCATATGTGGGAGATAAAAAATGGAGCTGTTTTGATAGCTAGAAATAGCTAAGGTCATTTCGGTGTCACAAAATACAAAATGGATTTTTTTTTTGGTTAAAATCTTTCTTGGCCTTTCATGAGCATCGAACATTCTGTTTCTTTGATTTCAGCCTTCTGGTTTTTGTTATATCTGTTATACAACTTCCTTTTTGCCTCATTTACAAGATAATTCTCCCATAATCATTCATTAATTAGGAATGGGCCAGATTCAGTGCTGATTGTCTTTTCCCCCTTGTTTTATACTCTCCCAAGGCAGTCTTGTCAGTGCTCCTTGCTTTAATCAGCACCCATCTGAAAACAATTTACCAAATTACAACCCTGACCTGGTGTTATAGACTAAATTTTGTGTCTTCCCCAAATTCATGTGTTAAAGCTCTTATATTCTAATGTGGCTATATTTCCAGATAGAGCCTTTAAGGAAGGTTAAATGAGGTTTTAAGTGTGAGATCATGATCTGATACGATTACTGTTCTTATAAGAAGTGACACCAGAAAGCTGTCCCTCTCTCTCTCTGTGCACACACAGAGAAAAGGCCATGTGAGGACACATCATAAAAGTGGCCATCTACAAGCCAGAAAGGGAGCCTTTATCAGAAACCAAATTTGCCATCAAACCTTGTTTATGAACTTCTGGGCTCTAGAGCTATGGGGAAAAACAGTATCTGTATTTTAAGCTATCTAGTCTATGGTATTTTGTTATGGTTGCCTGAGTAGACCAACAAACCTGGTCATAAAATGGGGCAAAGAGCATTTATTCAGATGTCAGCTTTTTCATTTGTATCCCTTAAAGGTCCCTATAACTGCCCCAAACTCAAACTCACAATCTTTTTTTTTTCAGCTTTAAGTTCTGGGGTACATTTGCAGGATGTGAAGTTTTGTTACATGAGTAAACGTGTCATGGTGGTTGCTGCACAGATCAACCTGTCACCTTGGTATGAAGCCCAGCATCCATTAGCTATTGTTCTTGATGCTCTCCCTCCCAGCACCCCCGACAGGCCCCAGTGTGTGTTGTTCCCCCCCACGTGTCCATGTGTTCTCATCATTCAACTCCATTAGCCTCAGCAAACTGACACAGGAACAGAAAACCAAACATGGTATGTTTGCACTTACAAGTGCCCCAAAATCTTGTATTTTGCTGTTCATTCTCAATTCGCAAAACCCAATTTCTTTCTGATATTCTTTTTCTCTGTTAATGAAACTCCCTTCTGTAATCTGAGTCATAGCCCTCGGAGTCATTTTTGATACCTCCCTCTTTTCTTCACACCACATTGCATCCATTATTCCACTGACCCATTATCCTTTACCTTCTTAAGATTTAAAAAAATCTGTCCACATTTCTCCTTCTCCATTTCAAACATGGTCCCATCATTTATTTGATGTGGAAGTCTCCTAACTGATCTCTTTGTATCCATTCTTGCTTCCTCACAACCAATTCTGTCTTGGAGCCATGGGAACAATTTTAAAATGTCAAACTAACCAGGCATGGTGGCTCATGCCTGTAATCCCAGAACTCTTGGAGGCCGAAGCAGGCAGATCGTTTCAGTTCAGGAGTTTGAAACCAGCCTGAGCAACATGGAAAAATCTTGTCTCTACACAAAATACAAAAATTATCCTAGCATGGTGGTGTATGCCTGTGATCCCAGCTTCTTGGGAGGCTGAGGTGGGAGGATCACTTGAAAAGGTTGAGGTTACAGTGTGCCTTGACTGTGCCACTGCACTCCAGCCTGTGCCACAGAGTGAGACTCTGTCTCAAGTAAGTAAGTAAGTAAATAAATAAATAAATCAAACTCATCAAATACTTTAATTCAGGGGCAGTGACACTCCAGGAAATGAGGAGCCTGGATATCATAGCCATCAGTCACCATGGCAGTCCACAGACCAAGGCATGGCAGCTGAATTCATGCTGAATCATTATAAATAGGAATATGCATTAATCCAAAGCAGGAGGACTGGCAATTTGAAGACCTAGCTACTTCTGAAGCGCAGGCCATACAGTAGTAAGTCTTACTCCTTGGACCAAAAAGAAGAAAACAGAACAGGAAGTTTGTTGTTACCAAGGTTGATTAAACTATTTGTTGAGGAAGAAACCCTCTGAAACGAAGTCAACTTGTTCCTGTGTCTGTGGTTCAGAGACTCACCTGAGGGGTAAGTCTGTGAAGAGATAATAGCTTGTTCACTCCAGGGTTGAGCAACTATAAAAGATAGTAAACAACTAGCATAAATGAGTGTCATATGGAAGAAAAATCTCTGAAGCTGAGTCTCTCGTTTCAGGTGTTCCAGCATTGTATTTCCCACAGTAAGAATTATAATGACCAGGAGAAGTGAGGCCAAAGCCCTTTTAGATGCAAAATAAGATGCAGATAACATTTCTGTAGCTAAGTCAGTCATTTCTTCATTTTGGGAACCATAAGTGGGAGAACAGTTGAATTAGCAGAGGAAGCTACAGGAGTGGACTGAGAAAGTAAATACTAACACCATGCCAGAAAGTGAAAAGCAAATTCCTTTTCAGCAGCAGCCATCTCAAAATGTGTATTTGTGGAAATCTGGGGTTCAGACACAGCAAATTTTTGAACTTTAGAAGTTCAGAATAACTTCGATGATAATTCCTTCAATGGAAATTGACAGGAAATACTAGCTGTACAAATACATATAAACAGTAATGTAAGGGAAAAAAATCTAAGTATTATGTCTCATAGGGAAATTACAAAGCAGTTGAGTTTAGATGAAGAGGCTGAATAACTGATAGTCGACAGAGAAGAAATGAATGAAAATATTTCTGAAGGTATAGTCATTCTCAAGGGATAGTCATTCTCAATTTCAATACAGTGTCCTTTACAAATAATGTTTCAAAGACAATCAAACTTAAAATAGTAAAATTATATTAGAGCCTTTAAATACGGATCTAGAGACTATAATGATATTGTTAGCCCAAACTATTGCACTTGTCAACATGGATGGGAGGAAAACAGAGGGAACACTAACAAAAGATTCTCCATAATTTAGTGGTGGTGGTGGCAATGATGATGTTGAAGTTAAATGCAAAAGTAGGCATTAGCAAAGATATTGCCGTTTGAGAGATGGAGATTTTGAATGTGATACTCAGCTCTTCAGTTAAAATCTGACACAACTTGGGATAAAGGAATTAAGTTTTATTGGTTCTCAGCAGCTATGTAAGTCAGTTTTCTGAAACAATAAAATAAAAACCTTAAGATAAAGATACAATGTTTTGCAGAAAATAATCATCGAAAAGTCCTTGAATATAGAATCATAGGACAAGATGCCATGTGACATCGTATTGTTTGCAGTTTGATGTAATGCCTGGATTAAATCTGGATGGGAGACATAGAAGACAAGGCACGTGAAGTTGGCATTGAGCAACAGAGATAGGAGAAAAGGAAGAAGAATATAAAAAATAAAGACCCACCAGACAGTAAAAAGGGATAAAGTTTGTGAATTCAACGATGAGACTTACTAAGAAGTACAAAATTTAAACTTTTGAGAATGACAAGCAACAGCCCAGACCTTAATCTGACCATTGCTGAGCTTAGAAGTTGGAATTTTAATTTTTTTTTTACACAGGTGCCATCTCAGCTCACTGCAACCTTTTTCTCCCAGGTTCAAGCAATTCTCCATGCCTCAGCTTCCCGAGTACCTGGGATTACAGGTGTGTACCACCAGACCCAGCTAATTTTTGTATTTTTTTTGTAGAGCTGGGGTTTCACAATGTTGGCTAGGATGGTCTCAAACTCCTGGGCTCAAGTGATTCTTCCCCCTTGGCCTCTCAAAGCATGGAGATTGCTGGGTGTGGTGGCTCACACCTGTAATTCCAGCACTTTGGGAGATGGAGGTGGGTGGATCACTTGAGGTCAGGAGTTTGAGACCAGCCTGGCCAACGTGGAAAAACCCCATTTCTACTAAAAATACAAAAATTAGCCAGATATGGTGGTGCCCGCCTGTAATCCTAGCTACTCAGGAGGCTGAGGTAGGAGAATCACTTGAACCTGGGAGGTGGAGGTTGCAGTGAGCTGAGATAGCACCACTGCACTCCAGCCTGGGCAATAGAGTGATACTTTGTCTCAAAAAAACAAAACAAAACCAAGTATGGAGATTACAGGCATGAGCCATCACATCTAGCCTTGGAATATTAATTCTAATGCCAGAAAACTATACTCTAAAAGAAAAAAATGTTTCTAGGTCAGAGAAAGAGAAAAAGAGAAAGAAGAGAGGGGGGAAAGACAAACATGAGCCTCTATTAAAAAAACCATTAATTCTTCTGATTCTGAAAAACAAATATATCCTATGATATATGAAATTATAATTACAACTTTAGATAAACTCAAGAAAAAGGTAAGGAAAAAGCAGAATATGGCTGGTTTGATGAGTGTTCCAAAAATGATGGCTGAGCTAAAACGTAATTTCAAAGGATTGAAGATCAGAATTAGAACATATCTAAAAACGTTTACAAGAAAAGTGATAGAGATTGTTTTTCATATTATACTTTTGTTGATAATCCAGCTGTGTTTTCATTCATGAATCCCTGATGAGCAAAGGAACAGAACCAATGTAGAAGAACTGCTGGTTGGCTCTAATTTTGGAGAGAAGAATACAGAGAAAATGGCTGAAAATGCCGGAAAGATGCTTCAATGGGAGAAAGTACTTTGTAGTTAACATTCAGTAAGCACACTGCCACCCTTTAGTGATTTCCTTTCATTTATTACTGAAGACATGTTGAAGACGAACAGCATGATATTAATTAATTTAAAATGGAATGTTCTTATTTGTATGTAGATTTTTCTCTGGGAAAAAAATTGATTTAAGAGAAAATTAGTCATGTGCCTTTGGGGTAAAAATAGGTGTTTTTGCAAGAAACAGGCTCATACTGTTTGAGAAAAAAGAAAAATTGCTGCAACCATTTTCAAATAAATTAAAATTTTATGAAGATTTTAGTTCTTCATTGGTTAAAGAATGATGAAATAATGAATATTTAGATGTATAATCTGTAAACATTCAAAGAATTCTTTTTGTATGATTGAATAATCATGTAAAGAATACTATTTAAAGATACTTTAAGGAATTTTCATTTCTCTTAAGATAAAAGCAAAAATGTTTAACATGGCCTCTAATGCCACACTTAGCTGGTATCTACTTTCTTTCTCTGCATCCTCTCTCTTACTCACTCACTCTTTTTCTCACATTTCTCACCCCGACTTTCTGTCTGCTTTCTACTCTGTTCCTCAGTGTGACTATCTCCTTGTCACTAAAGTTCATTCTGTCTTCCTAGATGATGTCCCTTCCTCACAGCCAAACTTGCTTTCACCTCATACATCTATTCTTCATTGAGATTGTAGATCAAACTTCACTTCTTCTAAGAATCCTTTATTGGCCTCCTGACTTGGGTCAGAAGTTCTTCTAAGAGCCTTTCTTTGTTAGCACTTATCAGAATTACAATATATTTTAAAATGTGTCATACCTATAAGTCATGCCCATCTCTCCCATGTCATAGCCATTTAAATTGCATCATAGCCATTTCTATTATGTCATACCCATGAGTCATACTCTTAAGTCATACTCATCTCTTTCATGTCAGCTCCAAGAAGACTGGGTCTTTGAAAGTGTTTTTAATGAGCAATTTATTTTCAGTGCCTCATACTGTCCCTACACAAACTATGTACTTAATCTTCTTTGATAAAATTAGTAAAAATGAATCAAAATTAAACATGTATATTGAGTGTCTGCCTCATTAATATTTCAGTAGTTGTTTATTGTGTTGGTTAAAGGCAGTGTAAAAGGAGTTCCTGCTGCTTGATTGCTTTGAACTGGGACATTGGTCTTTTCCTGCCTTTGGACTTGAACTGAAATATTGGCTTCTGAGCCTGACAGCTTTAAGACTGGAACTTGCACCATTGGGTCTTCTGTTTCTCAGGCCTAGAACTACACCATCCATGCTCTTGAGTTTCTGGCTTGCCAACTACAGATTTTGTGAGTTCTCATTTTCTATAATTACATTGGCCAATTTCTTATAATCTCTCTCTCTCTCCCCCCTCTCTTTCCACACACACACACATACATATGTAGATATATGTTTATCTATATATGTATATATACACCTCAGTTATATATTTGTATCTCCTATTGGTTCTGTTTCTCTGGGTAACTCTAATAAAATAATTATTTAAATTAAGTGAAAACAGAATAAACAAGAATACTGCTGTTAGCACAAATGGAATCATGGCCTCAAATGATTTGTGTTGGTGGGACTAGTAATTATTCTCTTTGTGTGTTGTCTAAATGAAAGAAGGCCATTTGTGAATCAAACTACAGTCATGCTTTTCTAATAATGGTGGTTGCCTTACCATCTGAAGGATAGCATTCATGGGTAGGCTCTGTGGAAAGGACTGGTGCTTGTACACACTAATAAAATAGTTATTTCACTAGCACTTTCTCTTGAAACACAAATGGCACGTACATACACAAATGTACTCACACATAGAGATTCTCTTTTTGTAGCCAGTAATGCTTGCTTTCCAATTCAAACAACAATTAGCACTCCTGCATTGGAATAGGCATTTTAAGGTACTATATACCTTCTGTGAATATAAACCATCTTTTTCATCTTTGTATCTCTAAACTCTAATAGACTGCTTGGCCCATAACATGAGCCAAAAAATACTGTATGATGAATGGACTTAATAAATAAATAAATGGGTAGAATGCACATACTTCACTCAAGGAGTTTTGAGCATTGAGAATACTATATGTGTTTGAATACTTGAGATTTGTGCCATTAGTGATATTTCTTTCCTGATAAGTACAGTAGTATTTAATAAGAAGGGAAGGATTTTGCCCAAAACACTACTATCCTGGAGACTGTAATAAAGTTGCATGAAGCCTCAGAAAAGAACCAGACAGACCATCATCATATTAAAATTTTGAAGAAGGTTTGGAGGAGAGCATCAGTGTTTTAGCAAAGCAAATGATCATTTATCATTTGGAGGCATTTATTAAGTGCAGTACTGGAAACAAATGTGATAGAATATGAAAAACTATGGCATTTTTTTTCCTTGGCAGGAAAAGCTCAAATGAAGTTTTGGTTAATTGTTTGAGGTTATCAAGAAATGCATCTTAAAAAATACTTTTAACAGGAATGCTCTGATGGCACACTTGAGAAGTAGGAAGCCCACAGCTTATAGTGATGCATGGCTATTTACCATAAACAACGTAATCCAATTTAGCTGCTTCATCAGAAAATTTGAAAGGCAAGTATTTTTTAATTCATTGACCTCCCAATATAAATCTATAGCAAATTCTGCCAGAGAGATTATGGAGGATTTTGGTACTGGTTGCTGATCTAAGATTGAGTTAGAGTTAAATTTATTGGAATTTCTTTTTCATACCCCCAAATTATAATTTATTCTGATAAGTTATGTTTTCTGTCAAATATAAGGATATATATTTTACGATGGGTTATTAAAAGCTAGGAAATTATGTACCTGATTTCCAATCTTATTTCATAAATATGCAACATTTCTTTTCCTGTAAACTGAGATTTTCAGGCCAGAAATTGCTCAATTTTAATAGATACTCTAGCAATGTATTTTTTATTAATTACATAGTTTTAAAACCTGAATATGCAAATGCCTCATGATTTTTCAATTTATATTTGAATGTTTTCTCTCAGTATTGCTTCTCCTCATATGATGCTGCAGTTTTGAATGACCATCTATATGGATAAATGGCTGGTGAGAGATCCCACTTCATTCTCTGCATGAATAAGAGATCTTACCGCAGATTTGTGGAACAAACCTTGTGATGTGGATAGAGAAAATCATGTAGAGAGAAGAGGACAAAAATCACTGCCATTACCCAAACAGATATATGGGGGCTTCCTGCTACCACATTTTCTGGAAAGTGTAACTTAGGGGGCTGTTATGGCCTAAAGTCTCTTCCCTTCCCTCTGAATTCATATATTAGAAAGCCTAATCCTTAGTACTTCAGAATGTGACTTTATTAAGATATAGGGTCTTTAAAGGGGCAATTAGGTTGAAATGAGGCTTTTATAGTGGGACCTAATCCAATCTAACTGGTTTTCTTATAAGAAGCATAAATTTGGACACACAAATCAGTACCAGGAAAGTGTGTGAACAGAGAAATGATTATGGGAAGTGACACAAGAGGTTGGCCATCTATAAGCCAGGGAGAGAGGCCTCAGAGGAAACCAAACCTGATGACACCTTGATCTGGGCCCTCCTAAGCCTCCGAACTATGAGAAAATAAACTTCTGTTATTTAAGCTACCCAGTCTGCACTATTTTGTTCTGGCAGCTCTAGCAAACTAATACAGGGAGGTGGAAGAATCTACATGGACTATGTTTTATGCCAGACAGTGTGAGGGGCTCCTTGCAGGCATTCACCTCAGCACATTTTGGCATGATTTTCAAGCAGTATAGAAAGATGTCTGGGCTAGTGGGAAAGAACTTGATCTCTGGGAGATGAGTATAAACTTACAGGTTGAATTGTGTTCCTCTAAAAAGATATGTTGAAATCCTAATGCCCTATGCCTCAGAATGCAATCTTATTTGGGAAAAGAGGATCATTACAGATGTAGTGAAGTTAAGATGAAGTCATTACTGTGAGTTTTAATCCAATATGACTGGTTTCCTTAGAAATTTGGATGTGGACATGTATAAAACAATGCCATGTGAAGATAAAGGGAGAAATGGGGGTGATGTTTCCACCAGACCAGGGATGCCAGAGATTGGCAGCAAACAACCAGAAGTTTGGAGAGGGGCATGGAACAGATTCTTCCTCACAGCCCTTTGGAAGAACCAACCCTGAAACAGCCCTTTGAAAGAACACCTTGATTTTTGTCTTCTAGTTGTTAGACTGTGAAGCAATAAGTTTCTTTTGTTTAAGCCACTCAGTTTCTGGTACTTAACTACAGCAGCTCTAGGGAGTCAATACGTGCCTTAGTTCCTTTTTCCTTCATATTCGAGAAATAAGGATGTCTGAATCCTAACTGGCAATCATACAGTCTTTATAAGGTTCTGTGAGCATTACTTACCATTGCTATTCTAAATAACTTTCCTCTTCTCTTTTGTTCTGCTTGTCATATTATCAGCCAACAGTCTACCAGAAAGGTCGTTTGTGATGGATTCCCCAGCTTTTATTTCTGCATGCCCAAAGAGTTGCTGGGCAGATTAAAAAATATATTGCTTATTTCAGCATTTACTTAATCTTAATTTTTGCTCTATTTTATTTTTTCTTCCTCCTAATCTTCCATCTTTCTCTTTTCATCTAAATACTTTTTTCTCTTACTGGTTTTTATTATTTCTCTCACTTATTTTTATAAATAAAATAAATGCACAATAATTTTTATTAATTTTGCTCTTCCTTCAAACTATAGCCCCAAATAATTTACTTCTCTTCAAATATAAACTTCTATACAAGACCAAACTTCTTTATTTCTTTTTCTTTTTTCTTCCTTCATTTTTTTTTTTTGTTGTTGTTGTTGAGATGGAGTCTCGCCCTTGTGCCCAGGCTGGAGTGCAATGGCGCAGTCTCAGCTCACTGCAACCTCTGTTTCCCTGGTTTAAGCGATTCTCCTGCCTCAGCCTCCCAAGTAGCTGGGAAAACAGGCGCCTGCCACTATGCCTGGCTAATTTTTGTACTTTTAGTAGAGATGGGGTTTCACTATGTTGGCCAGGCAGGTCTCAAAGTCCTGACCTCAGGTGATCCACTCGCCTTGGCCTCTAAAAGTGCTGGGATTACAGAGGTCAGCCACCGCACCCCTCCAAGAGCTGAAACTTCTTTAAATGTCTAAAATTCTTCTCACCAAGTCCTTTCCTAAACTTTACCTCTTAATTCAACTGGGCTTCATTCTTGCACCCTATTCTCACCTGGAAAGTGCTCTTGTAGATATTACCAAGTTGAATTGACCTTTTGAAGTGCTCATCTTACTTACATCCCCGCATTGTTGAAAATTTCCTTCTTGCATATTCTCTCCTTTCTTGGTTATGTATGAAGCAACATTTTATTCTGCTTAATTGACCAGCTCTTTTCAATATCATAAGGAAATTTATTCTTTTTAACCCTAAGCCCTGAGGTTTTCCAGGTGTCAATCAATAACTGTGATGGGTCTGAAGTTTGACTTTATTTGCAAGTTAATCTGCCATAGTTTTTATGACCCTTGGTAAGAGACAAAGAATTATTGTACTCACAACAGTGTCAACCAGAGAATTAGCATTTGCACCATTTTCTGAGCTCCAGTTCCCAGAGGGTGACCTGAAGAGGGCCAGGTGATGCCGACACATTCAGTAAGCTGTGTTATTGGACCCTTGTATAAGAGTAAGCAAATGTTTTGTTTTCCTTAATCTCAATTTTATTAGTAAAAACATATTCAGAGAAAAATTTCTAGAAGAATTAAAAGAAAATGTTAACATTAATTATCTTTAGGGAGAAACATAATGAAATTTCAGAATAATAATAAAAGATTTCTGAGATCTGCAGATGATAATTCCTTTTGGGCAACGTTGAATACAACACTCTACCAGAAAGGAATTGGACAAACCGCAGGAATATGCTGCCTAAAAGAGGACTTTTGCATTAACCTTGGTCATTCCTTTATTCTGAAATCCCAGTTTCTATTCTGCTATCATTTAGTTGATGTTTTTGCCTATAAATACCACCAAATATACTAGTGGATATCACATTAAAAAAAAGTCCAATACTGTCATTGATAATTGTTATACTCTTACAGTCCATTGACTGAGAATATACATGCATTTATATGTGTCTGTATATTTATATATATGCATGGGTTATTTGATCCTTGGACACTATACCTGCTCTATAACATATGCTTCCAAGAGTGGGTTCGGGAACTACTGTTCTATATATCTTTTAGTGTTTGATACATAAAGTTGAATTAGTACATTGTGTAATAACGAAGACGGTGGTAAAATTATGTTTTCTTAAAACAATGGCTACTAAAATTTACAACTGCAAAATATGTTCTGTGGCTAAGAAAATACTTTTTATTTTTAATTTTTTTGTAAATATACAGTCTTGCTGTATTGCCCAGCTAGTCTCAAACTCCTGTGCTCAAGTGATCCTCCCACCTCAGCCTCTCAAACTGCTGAGATTACAGACATGAGCCTCTGCACTCAGCCCAAACATTCCTCCCTCCCTCCCTTCCTGCCTTCTTCCTTCCCTCTTTTTCTTTCTCTTTCTTTCTTCCTTCCTTCTTTCCTTTCCTCTCCTCTCTTCCTTCCTCCCTCCCTCCCTGCCCTCCCTCCCTTCTTCTTTCCTTCCTCTCTCCCTCCCTCTCTCTCTTTTTTCTTTTCTTCCTTCCTTCCTCTTTCTTTCTTTCTCTCTCTCTTTCTTTCTCTCTCTCTCTTTCTTTCTTTCTTTCTTTCTTCTTTCTTTCTTTCTTTCTTTCTTTCTTTCTTTCTTTCTTTCTTTCTTTCTTTCTCTCTCTCTTTCTTTTCCTCTTCCTACCCCCTTTCTTTTCTTTCTTTCTCTAGATAGTCTGGAACTTCTGGGTTAAAAATTGGGTTCAGTGTAAACTGCTCAGGTGATGGGTGCACGAAAATCTCACACATCACCACAAAAGAACTTACTCATGTAACCACATGCCACCTGTTCCCCAGAAACTTACGGAAATAAAATGTTTTCTCAAAAATTTCTCCTTGTGTTAATTTTAAGTAGAAAAATAACATTAATATATCAAGTCTAGTTTGAGCTGCAACTTTCAAAAGAGCAACAAGTTTAAAACTAATTTCTTCTATATTCTCTAGATCCATGTTTTAAAAAGAGGAATTTTGCAACATTCACGCAGCACTCCTTAGGATTATATTGGTACTGAAGTAAAGCTAAGAAAAAAAAAAGTAAAATTGGAGATGAGATAAAACTGTACTAAGCTCAAGAGTAAGCAAATGTTTTGTAATGGGCATTAAGCCTGCCTGTCTTGCCCAGCAGGAAGACATTATTTTTATTACACTGGGCAGTAAACAAATCTTCTTATCTTCTCTATTCTCCAAGCTTGTTTACTATACAAACATCATTGAAAAGATCAGAATAAAAGCTGTGTGCTTCTACAGATATGCAGAAACCCAAGACACCCATGTCGAACTGTCTCCCAATTAAAGAAGTATGTTCCCTCCTCAGTCCTCCACTTGCCCTTCCGAGATGACCTCAACTCCTGCTTGTACCCCAGTGACTTCTGAATCTCTCTTTCTCAACTCTAAGTAAATGTGTGGAAACTTGGATGATATAACCAAAATAGTATCTTTTTTTTGTTTACTACAATTATGTTCTTCTTCTGCATTTCTCAGTTTAGTGTCATCAATATTTATTTATTTTTCTAAACTAGTAAATCACAGATATTATTTACATATCCTTTTTCTTCTTCATACTAAGTCATTAAAGCCCTATGTTTTTTTTTGAATATATATTTTAATCGTTACCCCTCTTGCCCATTTCTTTTTTAGTCCAGACCATCAAAATCCTACTCTGAGCTATAACTGCAGCTCTTTAATAGGTCTCTCTGTTTCTGTGCTCACCCCTTCATGGGGTGAGTTCTGCCCTCTACATGGTTCCCTATGTGATTTTTCTAAGAGACAGTTATTTCTTTTCAGGCTCAGAACACTTTTATTAATTCTCCTATCTACAGTACTTGGAATTCCCCCTGAACTCTGAGATGTGGTTGGATTCCTAGCCAAGTAGAAAGTGATTATACATTTATGTTTCATTTAGTAAATCATACATGCCTATATTTTTTGTAGTATTTAATATCTAAGTTAAGTTTTACATTTACCAATACATACTACAAATACCACAACCCTCTTCGAATATCAGGCTTGCTTGTGTCTGAATATTTCCACTCTACTGGTCTGCGCGTTGTAAAAATTTTGTTATGGATTTTATAAATAAAGTTCTTTTAGTTCTTTTATAGAATAGGGCAATAACCTATTTAAATAAATCTATTTTTGAAATAGTTTGCATTATAGAAGTATATGGCTGAGGTGCTAGCAGATCTTAACTTCTTAATTCTAAAAATATTAATAATAAACTTGTAAAAATATATAATTCTGATTGAAAATCAATCTTAAAGATCTGTCTTTAGTTGAAATCTCTCCCTCCTTATGGCTTCAGTGTGATTTCTGTCACAGTGCACTTAGTGAGGAGGATTAAAAGGCCCACTTATAATTTGTCAATAAAATTATAGTGAGAAATATTTTTTTAGGACACAGTGCTAGTCACGTGGATGAAGCCCTCTCTCATCCCTCCCCCTTGTTATAAAAGGTGGACTCTATAATGAGTGCAAGAGCTTCAGATTTGAGACAGGAATTTAGGAGAAGACTCTAGTAAAAATAAATTAAAAGTCTTTGAAGTTATATGGAACATAGGAATGTCTATAAAGAGAAATTTTGAGAGGTTATTGCAATGAGAGTAAAATTAAACTGTAAAGTACAGTCCTAATTTTGTATCTGCCTAGTAACAATTCTGCAAGTATTAAGAGAAATAAATTGTTACTTAAGATTAAAAAAAAACACAGATGTGGTAATACAATCTTTAATGACCATCTGGACACAACCCTATTACATGAACATAACCTTGGCAGATGGATTTCCAATTGTTGCATGTCAAAAAGTCAGTCTACCACCTCGTCTGAGAGTGGAGGACCTCTTATATCAAATATACCTATAAAAAGTTTTGTTTTTTTCTACATTCAATGGCCTTTTAATTTCAAACTGTGTTATATTAGAGTTCATTACAATGACATTTAAAAAATGTTAATATCTCTATGTATTTTGAGGGCTTGTTCATTATTAAAGTTTATATTTTGATATATAAAGGCTAAGCCTTTGGAAGGCTTCTTATCAATGTGAAACCTCTTCAGTAATAACATTTAGATAAAGTATACTTTGGAGATGGGGACTATTACAAACCATTTCAGTGAATCCTTGTGACATTTATCTCATTTATAGTGACTTTAGTATGTGTTGATAATGAAGTGTCCATTATTAATACAGATACATAGGAAAACTTTTTGAAATAGACAAAACATTAGTGACTTTAATCTGGAATACAAGTTAGTACTAGCTTAAAAGTTTTTAAGTTAAAATTAAGGTGAAAATCTGAAAGTAATGCCAGACAACCAGTTTTAAAAATGACATCCATAAGGTGAATAAAAAATTCATCAGCAAGTGAAATTGGCTGCATTTTGAGTAGATTTCAGATTGCAGTTTTACCTTAATAAATACGTCAACTGCAGTCTTCCAGAGTGATTAGCTTTAATCATCATCCATCTTTTGCATCAGTAATGTATGGCATGACATGAAGCCTTTTTATACTTCTAATGATTACATTAAATTGACTTAAACTTTCAGGAAGATTCTATGAGTTTTTCTGTTTTAAGTTATTAACCTTGAACTAGAAAAAAATTCCCACCTTATCTTTTTACTGCATGAATTCTAATGATTATTCAACTGGCATTATTTAACTGAGTTAAAAAGTGCAATCTTTATACATTGAGATTTCAGTTCATTTCTTTCTAAATCTATCTTTTAGGAAGGAAAAAAATAGCTAAGAAAAAAATTAGCTTTATATTTTACCTGGCTTACCTCCCAGTCTCAGACACCTCAAAATATGTAATGTGTCTATCAGTGATTAATTATTTTTATTTGGCTATTCAAATCCTTTATGAAACATATTACACAGTATGTTATTTTCAGATTGTATGTAGATTATAATTTATCTTGATGTAATATAATAAAATAAACTTTATTTTTAAAAAGCAAGGAGTTAAAAATAAATTTCATAATATTTAGCTTGGAATAGTAGGTCATTTTTTTTCTTATAATTTTGATTTGGCATCGCTTAGACATGGAATTAAACAGATGTGTGAGCTGAAATGTCGAAAGAATACTTTGATTATTTTAGTGTCTGAGACAAATGAATCTAATGGATTACTGCTGAATAAATTGCTGAGCTATTGACCATCATAATGGCTGATGGAATTGATTATATAGAAAATAGCCACTCTTTTTCTAGTGATTGAGTGATAGAAAGGATCTCGTTTTGCCAGTCAGCCTTTATGAAATTATCCCTGGAAAGAAATCTTAACAGGCTATGTGCGTGTCTGTTAGAACAATGAGAATTGCTAAATAACTTCGAACTTTGACACAAATCACTCGTCACATGAACAAAATTTAATAACAGAGTTTAAGCAATAATCTTGGATATAGTGCACTCTCTAAGAATTTCTAAATTAGACTGTTATTACTTGCTGTTGTTTACTGTTCTGAAGAACATTACACAGCCTTTATGTAAGTTTCTTTTGAAAACAAAGTAGGAATGTATATGAGGTAATAACATACATATTGAGGAGACATTGCTATAAAGAATAGATGATATAGAGAGGGACGAATGCATTATATTTTCCCCTGTGGTTTTAAAAGTTTTTACTTGACTAATTGATTCAGGTACTTGAAGAGGAACTTGTGGGCTATCCATTTTGATATATTTAAAATTTCCCCTAAAATTCTTTTGTTACTCTTTTCTTTCACATTCTTTTACTAGGCTTTCTAAGTTTATTGTGTAAGGAAAAAGAAGAATTAAGAGAAAAATTAATTCAACTCCTGGGAAAGATGAGAATATGGAAGTCTTCATGCTGCATCAGAGAAAATGTCTTTTCAAAGTCTAGATTAAAAATGTTGCTGATTGTGGAGACTGAGAAGAAAAGGAGAGAGATTTGAGGAGCCCATAGAAAGAATGGGGAGTTGATACGTTTGCAGGGACAATGACTAAGGACCAGATGTAAAGAAGGATGTCTGTGCAGGGGCCACAGTAGTTTAATAAAGAGATTATTACTAATGGCCTATTTCCAAACCAGATTCTCAAACTTAAATGTAATCCCAAAGAAAAGGGGGCAATAAATTGATTGAGTTTGAAAAATTAAGATGTCTTTTTTGATATTTGAATTTTTGAATGTATATTCAGAATCACTTCCATTTCAGAGTGACAGCTTCTATTATCTACACAGAAAATGCAGGAAATTCATTCTTTAGTTGTAACCACATAGTTCAAGCCACAGGACTGAAAGAATGCTCTCAGCCTCATGCCCACCTTCTTTGGATTGATGGAACTTCTGAGAAAATAGGCTATGAGTTATAGAGTGTTATGCTTTGCCAACCTCTGAAACCCACATGTCTGTCATTCCAGGCAAAAATATTCTAGTGTAATTATAGAAAGAGAACAGATTAGAAAGATTGCTCTGCAAATATCTAAACAAATTCCAAGAAATCTGCTTTCTCATGTTTGCCATTCAATTCCCTGTTACCTTAACTGCAACTATAAAGTCAGACACACTTGAATTGACCTCTCATCCCCACTCATCATTACCTATGGGAACTTGGGCAAGATACTTCTCCTGGCCTCAGTTTCATTATTTTTAAAATTAGGATTATTATTTGTATCTCACAGGTGTAGTAAGAATATGGGGAAAGCTGGTACATGGTATTTAATCAGTGGTAGCTACTTTTATAGTGATAACTTCTATCTTGCTCATTCCCATCCTCTGTCTGCTGACAGGCACTGTTCTGTTTTGTGTCCATCTGTACATGATCTTTATGTCTGCTTTTGCTATGTTCTAAATGTTATTATACCCCCAAAATGCATGCAACAAAATCCTGACCCATAAGATGATGGCGTTAGGAGGTGAATTTTTGAAAGGTGATTAGTTCACGGGGGCAGGACCCTTGTGAGTGGGATTAGTGCCTTTATAAAAGAGCCTCTATGGGCCATTTCACTCCAGCCTGGGTAACAAGAGTGAAACTTCATCTCGGAAAAGAAAAAGAAAAAAAAAAAAAAAAAGAGCCTCTAGAGAGATCTCTCCTCCCTTCTGCCACCCGAGTACACAGCAAAAAGATACCTGTTTACAAGCTAGGAAGTGAGCCCTTTCCAGACACTGAATCTGCAAGCATCTTCACCTTGGACTTCTCAGCTTCTAGAACTGTGAAAGATAAATTTCTGTTGTTTATATGCGTCCTGGTTTATGGCATTTTGTTATAGTAGCCTGCGGGGACTAAGAGAACTGGTACCAAGAAGTGGGGGCACTGCCATGACAAATACCTAAAAATGTGGATGTGGCTTTGGAATAGGATAATGGATAGAGGTTGGAAGAGCTGTGAAGTGCGTGCTAGAAAAAGTCTATGTTTCTATGAATAGACCTTCAAAGGTAATTCTGGTGGCAACTCAGAAGAGGAGAAGAGCTACAGAGAAAGCCTCGAACTTCTTAGAGAATATCTGAACAGATGTTGGTAGGAATATGGAAGGTAAAGGCCATGTGGATGACATCTCAAATGGAAATGAAGAGCATGTTATTGGAGGAAAGGCCATCTTTCTGTGAAATGTAAAACACTGTTCAAATTGTTCTCATGTCCAAGTGTTTTTGTAGAAGATAGAACTTTTGTATGATGAAATTGGATATTTGACTGAGAAAATATCTAAGCAAAGTGTTGAAGGTATGTCTTGGCTTCTCTTGCTGGCTTATAGTAAAAGGCAAGAAGAGAAAAATGATTTAAAGATGAAATTGTTTAAGAAAGAGGCAGAACTTGAAGATTTGGAAGATTCTCAGCCTATTCATTATGAAAAGAATGAGAGAGCCTTCCTGGGAGAGAATACAAAGGATGTGGTCAAGATGAACTCATAGGGAGATTAGTTAGTTATTTAAACAGAAGCCAGGAACTATTGTCCAAGACAATAGAATAATGACCCAGAGTCAATTTACATTACAGGTCTCGGGTGCAGGAGCACCAGCAAGTGTGGAGCCACTGGAGAGAGCCCCCATTAGGGCAATACCTAGTGGAGTCATAGGGCCAGGGCCACTTTTGTGACCTAAGACAGATAAAGCCACCAAGTGAGATTCCATCCCCAGGGAGCTGTGGTCTCCAGACCAAGGAAAAGAGCTGCCACATCGTTTGGGCCACTGCAGAGAATTGCTACAAGAATGGCACCACCTAAAGTTGTGGGAGCAGGTTGCTTGGAACCTTGGGGACCTGTTAACTGATTTGAAAAGCTATTGGGGTGCCACCCCAGTGGGGCCAGAAGGTGAGACTCCTGGCTAAGTGAGTCTGGAAGGCAGGATTCCCACCTTAGTGTGTATGGAGGGTAGAGCATTAAGTCAAAGATTAAAACCCTAAGGCTTTGGAGCTACTTGGGACCTGTCACTCTTGCTTGTTTCCCATTTTCCCTTTTGGAATGGGAATGTCTGTCCTGTGCCTGTCCCACCATCATTTTCTGGAAATGTATAACTTCTTTGATATCATAGGTTTGCAGGTGAAGGGGAATTTGCTTCCTGAGGCAAATCATACTTTAAGTCTCACCCATATCTGATTTATATGATATTTATATGAGACTATGGACTTTAGACTTTTGAGTTAATGCTGGAACAAGTTAAGATTTTTGAGCTATTGGGATGGAATGGATATATTTTGCATGATTGAAGGACATAAATTTTGGGAGCCCAGGGACAGAAGGCTGTGGTCCAAATGTTTGTGTCCTTCTAAAATTTATATGTAGAAATCCTTGCCTCCAAGGTGATTGTTCTAGGAGGTGGAACCTTTGGGAAGTAATTAGGTCATGGGAATGAAGCTTTCATAGATGAGATTAGCCCTTACAATGGAGACCCCAGAGAGCTCCTTTGCCCATTTTGCAATGTGAGGACACAGTGAAAGGAGTGCTGTTTAGGAGGCAAACCCTCACCAAACACTGAATCTGCCAACACCTTGATCTTGGACTTTCAAACTTCCTGAACTATGAGAAATAAATTTTTGTATTTCTAAGCCACGAAGTCTATTATATTTTTATAGCATTCTAAATGGACTATTGAAATAAGACAACCTCATTACTATCATCAGTAATCGACTTTCCCCTTCTTTTCCCAATCCCTGCTAGGGATGGACTCTGACATATATGATGTACAATGGCATGGAAAAAGGAGAGCTTTAAAAGTAATTTCAGTATAACATGTGGTTAGAAATATGGACTCTGGAGTCAAACTACTGGGTTTGTAATTCAGGGTCTGCCATTTACATGATATCTCTTTTTCTGGATAAGTGGATTATTCTTTCTGTGCCTAGTCTTTCTCATCTGTAAAATGGTGTATTAGTCTGTTTTCATGCTGCTAATAAAGACATACCCAAGACTGGGTAATGAGACTCAGTAATTTATAAAGGAAAGAGGGTTGATGGACTCACAGTTCTATACAACTGGGGAGGTCTCATAATCATGGTGAAAGGCAAAGGAGAAGCAAAGGCACGTCTTATATGGCAGCAGGCAAGAAAGTGTATGCAGGGGAACTCCCCCTTATAAAACCAGCAGATCTTGCAAGACTTATTCCCTGTCACAAGAACAGCATGGGAAAACCTGTCCCCATGATTAAATTATTTCCCACCAGGTCCCTGCATGACATGTAGGGGTTATGGGGGCTACAATTCAAGATGAAATTTGAGTGGGGCCACAACTAAACCATATCAGACGGTGAGGTTATAAATAATATTTATTTTATAGAGTGGTTGTATTAAGTGATTTAATACATATAAATTGTTTAAATATTAAATATATTAAAAGCAGTTAATAGATATTGTAAATATATCAATGACTTTTGAACTAATCTTTATGTTCTCATACTTTGAACTTATTTTATTTCTGTTTATATTTTTATTAGTTAATATTCCCTATATGACTATGAGTTTCTCAAAGATAAGAATGCCTTATTCATATAACACAAATCACCATACATTCCCACTCTTCTTTACTACATATTACTTGCTTAGTGATGTTTTCTTGTCATTAGTGTTCTTTTTACATATTAGGGAGTTTATGGATGTTGTCTCATTTAATTTGCAAAGAGCTTTTTGAGCTAGGTAATATTTTGCAGAGCTCAAGAAGAGATGAAGTCTCAGAACTGTTAGATAAATTGCCTAAGGTCTTGCAGCTACGTGGATCAGACACAAGATTTGCACCCAGGTAGTTTGAATCAGATCCCATGTTCATATCCACTATGCTACATAGCTTCCTTTTATTTGTTCATTTTCATATATTTAGGAGGTGTAAGTGCAGATTTCTTACTTGCATATATTGTATAGTGGTAAAGCCTGGGCTTTTAGTATACCCATCACCTGAATAGTGAATATTGTACCCAACAAGTATTTATTTTAACACTCATTTCCCTCCAAATCTCTTTTGTAGATTCCAGTTTCTATTATTCTCTCTATGTCCATGTATACTCATTGTTTAGTTCCCATTTATAAGTGAGAACATGTGGTATTTAACATTCTGTCTGAGTTATTTCACTTAAAAGAATGACTTCCAGTTTCATCTTTGTTGCTGCAAAACATAATTTTATTCTTTTTTATTCCATAAAACACATGATTTTATAGTGTTTATATACCACAGAATATTATATATATATATAGCACATATATATACCATAGAATATTATATCTTTACATGTATATAACATATATGTGATAAATATAAAACTTGTATACATACACACCCCTATGTACCATAGAATATTATATATATAATCACACATATATATCACATTTTCTTTATACAATCATCAGTTAATAGATACTTAGTTTGATTCTGTGACTTTGCTATTGTGAATAGTGCTGTGCCAAACCACACAAGGGCAGGTATCTTTCTGATTAATAATACCTGCTTTTTTATTTTTGTCACAGCACTATTCACAATAGCAAAGTCATAGAATTTGCTATAATCCCACCCACTAGTGGGATTACTAGATTGAACGGCAGTCCTATTTTTAGTTCTTTAAAACATAGTCATACTGTTTTTCATAAAGGCTGTACTAATTTACATTCCCACCAACAGTTTATAAGAATTCTCCTTTTCTCTGCATCTCTGCCAACATCTTTTGTTTTCTGACTTTTTAATAACAGCCATTCTGACTGGTCTAAGATGATATTTCTTGTGGTTTTAATTTGCATTTCTTTGCTGATTAGTTATGTTGAGCTCTTTTTCAAGTTTGTTGGCTGTTTGTATGTCTTCTTTTGGAAATTATTAGTTCATGTCCTTTGCTCCATTTTAAATTGAGTTATTTGTTTATTTCTTGTTGAACTGTTCAGATTCTTTGTAGATTCTGAATATTAGCCCTTTGTTAGATACATGGTTTGTAAATATCTTCTTCTATTCTGTAGGTTGTCTGTTTGCTCTTTTGATTGTTTCTTTTGCTGGTCAGAAGCTTTTAAGTTTAAATAAGTCTCTCTTGTTTATCTTCATTTTTGTAGCAGTTGCTTTTCAGGACATGGTTAAAAATATTTTGCTTGGGATTTTCTTCATCCAGATTTTCTTCAAGGATGTTGATAGTATCAAGTTCTATGTTTAGGTTTTTAATGAATCTTGATTTAATTTTTGTATATGGTAAGAGGTATGGATTCAGGTTTATTCTGCTGCAGATGGTTATCCAATTTTTCCAGCATCATTTACTGAATAAAACATTCTTTTTCCAGCATACATTTTTGTGATTTCATCAAAGATCAGTTGGTTGTAGGTATGTGGCTCTATTTCTGGGTTCTCCATTCTGTCTCATTGATATATTTGACTATTTTTATACTAGTATCTTGCTGTTTGAGTCACTATAGCTTAGTAGTATAATTTGAAGTTAGGTAATATAATGCCTTCAGCATTTTTCTTTTTGCTTAGGATTGATTTGACTATTTAGGCTCTTTTTTGGTTCCAATGCATTAGTAACTTGATAGGGATTGCATTGAATCTATAAATTGCTTTGGGCAGTATGGTCATTTTAACTACATTTATTCTTGTAATTCATAATCAGGGAATGTTTTCCCATTTGTTTACATCATCTACAATTTCTTTTATTAGTGTTTTATAGTTCTCCTTATAGAGATACTTTACCTCCTTGGTTAAATGTATTCCTAGGTATTTTATTTGTTTGGTAGCTAGTGTAAATGGAATTTCCTTCTGATTTTGACTTTGGCTAGATCATTATTAGTGTATAGAAATGCCACTGATTTTCATACATAGTTTCATGTCCTGAAATTTTACTCAGTTCATTTATCAAATCTAAGAGATTTTTGGTGGACTCTCTAGATATTACTAGATATACGATCATATATTATCCATGAACAAGGATCATTTGACTTCTTTTCCAATTTGGATATCTTTTACTTTCATTTTTTTCTTGCCTGATTACTCCAGTGAGAACTTACAGTACTATGTTGAATACGAGTGGTGAAAGTTGGCATCTTCTCTTGTTCAAGCTCTTAGAGGGAATGCTTTTAACTTTTCTCTGTTAAATATTATGTTGACTGTGGCTTTATCATATATTGCCTTTATTATACTGAGATATGTTTCTTCTATGGCTAGTTTGTTGAGGAATTTTATCACAAGGGAATGCTGAATTTTACTGACTGCTTTTACTGCATCTATTGAGATTACCATTTGGTTTTTATCCTTAACTATATTTATATAATGTATCACATTTATAAATTTTCCTATATTTAACTATCTATACATCGCTGGAATAAATCCCACCTTATCATGGTGATGTAGTTTGGCTCTGTATCCCCACCCAAATCTAAAATCTAATCCCCATGTGTCAGGGGGAGGGCCCTAATGGGAGGTGATTGAATTATGGGGGCAGACTTCCCCCTTGCTGTGAGTTCTCACAAGATCTGGTTGTTTCAAAGTGTGTGGCACTTCTCCCTTCACTCCCTCTCTCTCTCCTGCTCTGCCATGGTAAGATTTGCTTGCTTCCACTTCACCTTCTCCCTTGATTGTAAATTTCCTGAGGCTTCTCAGTCATGCTTTCCATTTAGCCTGTGGAACTGTGAGTCAATTAAACCTCTTTTCTTTTTAAATTACTCAGTCTCAGGTAGTTCTTTATAGAATGTGACAACTGACTAATACAGAAAATTGGTACCCAAGTGACCTATTGCTCTAAAGATACTTGAAAATGTGGAAGTGACTTTGGAATTGGGTAATGGGTAGAGGTTGGAAGAGTTTAGAAGGTTAAGACAGGAAGATGAGGGAAAGTTTGGAACTTCCTAAAGACTTGTTGAATGGTTGTCACCAAAATGCTGATAGTGATATGGACAGTGAAGTCCAGGCTAAGGTGATCTCAAATAAAGATGAGAAATCTATTGAGAACTGTAATAAAGGTCACTCTTGCTATGCTTTAGCAAAGAGACTCCTGTCATTGTACTCTTGATATAGAGATCTGTGGAACTTTGAACTTGAGAGAGATAATTTAAGGTATCTGGCAGAAGAAATTTCCAAGTGGCAAAGCATTCAGAAGTGACTTGGCTGCTCCTAACAGTGTATAGTCATATATGTTGACAAAGAGATGGTCTGAAATTGAAACTTATGTTTTAAAAGGAAGCAGAGTGTAAAAGTTTGGAAAATTTGCAACCTGACCATGTAGTAGAAACAACAACAACAACAAAAACCTATTCCAGAAAGAAATTTAAGCCACTGGCTGCAAAACTTTGCATAAGTAAAAAGGAGCCAAATGTTAATCACCAAGACAATGGGAAAAATGTCTCCAGGGCATATCAGAGATCTTAACAGCAGTCACTCTTATAACAGGCCCAGAGGCCAAGGAGGAAAAAATTGTTTCATGTGCTGGGCCCACGGCTCTGCTGCTCTGTTCAGACTTGGGACATGACACCCTGTATCCAAACCACTCCAGCTCCAGCCATGACTAAAAGGGGCAAAGGTACAGCTCAGGTTGTTGCTTCAGAGGGTGCAAGTTCCAAACCTTGGCAGCTTCCAAGTGATGTTGGGCCTGGGGGTGCACAGAAGGCAAGAGTTTGGGAATCTGCCTAGATTTCAGAGGAAGTATGGAAAATCCTGGATGTCCAGGCAGAAGTCTACTGCAGAGGTGGAATCTTCATGGAGAACCTCTGCTATTGCAGTGTGGAATGAAAATCAAGGTGGGGCACTGCCTAGAGAAGCTGTGAGAAGAGGGCCACCATCCTCCAAACCTCAGAATGGTAGATCCACCAATGTCTTGCACCATGGGCCTGGAAAAGCTGCAGTCACTCAACACTAGCCTATGAAAGCAGGAGTGGGGATCATTTGAGCTTTAAAATTTAATGACTGCCCTGCTGGGCTTTGGACTTGCATGGGGTCTGTGGCCCCTTGTTTTGGCCACTTTCTCCTATTAGAAATGTGAGCATTTACCCAGTGCCTGTATTCCCATTGTACATCAAAGTAACTAACTTGCTTTTGATTTTACAGGCCCATGGGCAAAAGAGACTTGTCTTGACTCAGGTGAGACTTTGGACTTGGACTTTTGGGTTAATGGAATGAGTTAAGGCTTTGGGAGACTGCTGGAAAGGCATAATTGTATTTTGAAACATGAGATTTGGGAGGGACAATATGATTTTTCTTTGTATCCCACTTAAATCTCATCTTGAATTGTAATCCCCTTGTGTCAGGAAAGGAGCTTGGTGCTAGGTGATTAAATCATGGGAGTAGACTTTCTCCTTGCTGTTATTGTGATAATGAGTGAGTTATCATGAGATCTGGCTGTTTGAAAGTGTGTGGCACAGCTCCCTTCTCTTTCTTTCTCTTGCTTTCTCATGGTAAGATATGCTTCTTTCCCTTTCATCTTCCGCCATGATTGTAGGTTGCCTGAGGCTTCCCAGTCATGCTTGCTGTTAAACCTGTGAGTTAATTAAACCTATTTTCTTCATAAATTACTCAATGTCAGGTAGTTCTTTATAACAGTGTGAGAACAGACTAATACAATGGTGTATTATCTTTTCAATGTGCTGTTGGATTTGATTTACTAGTATCTTATTGAAGATTTTTCCATCCATTTTTATCAGGGATGTTGGTCATAGCTTCATTTTCTTTTTGTTCTTGTATGTTTTTGGTATAAGGGTAATTTTGGCCTTGAAAGAGTGGAGGAGAATTCCCTCCTCCTCCTCCATTTTTTTTTGTGGCATAGTGATATGGCTTGGTTTTGTCCCTACCCAAATCTCAGTTTTAATTATAATTCCTAGAATCCCCACATGTCATGGCAGGGAGTGGGTAGGAGGTGATTGAATCATGGGGGAGATTTCCCTCATGCTGTTCTCATGATAGTGAGTCAGTTCTCATGATACCTGATGGTTTTATAAGCATCTAGCATTTCCCCTTCTGGCACTCATTCTCTCTACTGCCCCCCTGTGAATATACAAATACATGGTGCCTTCCATCATGACTGCGAGTTTCCTGAGGCCTCCCAAGCCTTGCAGAACTGTGAGTCAATCAAACCTCTTCCCTTTATAAATTACCCAGTTTGGGGTATTTTTTCATGACAGCATTAGAGCCAAGTAATACACATAGTTTTAGGACTATTAGTTCTACAGACTGTATAGGAGGCGTGGCTACAGAGGCCCCAGGAAACTTACAATCATGGCAGAAGGAGAAGGGGAAGCAGGCACAATCTTCACATGGTGGACAAGAGGGAGAGATCAAATGAAGGGGGAAGTATTATACACTTTTAAACAACCAGATCTTGTGAGAACCCACTCATTGTTCTGAGAACAGCAAGGGGTATGTTTGCCCCCATGATCCAGTCATCTTCTATCAGGCCCCTTCTCCAACATTGATGATTACAATTCATCATGAGATTTGAGTAGTGACACAGAGCCAAACCATATCAGCCTGGCTTCCCTGAGGACCAGAGAAGGTGAGGTTTCTCACAGGCATACAGTGTGGGCAAGAAGCTGTGGGAAGTGCATTCTGCTTATGTCTTAGTCTCAAGAGCAGCTCATATCAGGGCAGCAGAGTCACTTCCAGGGGTGTGTGAGACTATCTCACTCTCCCTCCTTGGAGCAGTGCAGTAGTGACAGCCTTGTCTGTAGGTCCTGATATCTAGTCTTTCAAATTTGTACCCTTCTGGGGCTGCTTTAGGCCTAGGTGCCCATGGTATTCTCTGAGGGTACCTTTTCTGGAGAGACATCTGTGTGCAATATTTAGGCAGTAGTATATGTCAGACCCAGTAGGTCAAGGGTTTTTCTTGTACCCAAGACCATAAAAGCCAAGCCCTAGTATTTTATCTCTTACTGTTTCCCTACATCCATAAATCTCTCCTGGCTATCTGTCAATTCCCAGCTGGGCAAGCTGCCTCAAACCCTCTCCTTATGTCTGTTACTTTTAATCTCTTCTCTGGTGACTCCTAGCATTCTCTCCCAGACAATCTGTTTGAAATGTGAGTATCTACTTACTATTCTGGTTCTTCTCCATGGAGGAGGGACATACTGCCCGCATCCAGCAAGCCATCTTGATCTAAAATCTGGCTTCTATTTTCTATTGAATGGAGCAGAAATGAAATTGGTCAAGATGACTAGATTGTGAATGAGTGAAATAAGCAGGCCCATGACTAAAAATCAGCACTCCTTACCTAACCTTTCTATCTTCCTGTTCTTAGTAAGGTATTGGTTCTCAGTAGAGTCTGCCAAATGGGTTTATTTACATTACAGGAGGCTGCACCTGCTCATCCTATCTCATGTGCATTCACCTCCTACTGATGGGTACTCTTTTTTTCCCATTCTCCATGGCCACCTTTGCCTGAAGGTTCAACTATAAACCCGTTTTCAAACTTGACCAGCATAGCCTTTCAAAACATAACCCTAATTTATTTTACCAGTCTTGTTGCTCACGTAACTTCCTGTATTATGTACTTTAGCTGGTGACAAACCAGCTTCCTTTTCAAATCTTTTTTTTTTTTTTTAATTTTTTATTGGATTATAGGTTTTGCGGTACATGAGCAGAGCATGCAAGACAGTTGCATAGGTACACACATGGCAGTGTGCTTTCTTTTCTTCTCCCCTTCACCCACATTTGGCTTTTCTCCCCAGGCTATCCCTCCCCACCTCCCCCTCCCACTGGCCCTCCCCTTTTCCCCCCAATAGACCCCAGTGTTTAGTACTTCCATTTCTGTGTCCATGTGTTCTCATTTTTCATCACCCACCTATGAGTGAGAATATGCGGTGATTCATTTTCTGTTCTTGTGTCAGTTTGCTGAGGATGATGTTCTCCAGATTCATCCATGTCCCTACAAACGACACAAACTCATCATTTCTGATTGCTGCATAATATTCCATGGTGTATATGTGCCACATTTTTCCAATCCAGTCTATTATCAATGGGCATTTGGGTTGATTCCAGGTCTTTGCTATTGTAAACAGTGCTGCAATGAACATTCGTGTACATGTGTTCTTATAGTAGAACGATTTATAGTCTTTTGGATATATACCCAGTAATGCGATTGCTGGGTCAAATGGAATTTCTATTTCTAAGGCCTTGAGGAATCGCCACACCGTCTTCCACAATGGTTGAACTAATTTACACTCCCACCAACAGTGTAAAAGTGTTCCTTTTTCTCCACATCCTCTCCAGCATCTGTTGTCTCCAGATTTTTTAATGATCGCCATTCTAACTGGCATGAGATGGTATCTCAATGTGGTTTTGATTTGCATCTCTCTGATGATCAGTGACGATGAGCATTTTTTCATATGATTGTTGGCCTCATATATGTCTTCTTTCGTAAAGTATCTGTTCATATCCTTTGCCCACTTTTGAATGGGCTTGTTTGTTTTTTTCCTGTAAATCTGTTTTAGTTCTTTGTAGATTCTGGATATCAGCCCTTTGTCAGATGGGTAAACTGCAAAAATTTTTTCCCATTCTGTTGGTTGCCGATCCACTCTAGTGACTGTTTCTTTTGCCGTGCAGAAGCTTTGGAGTTTCATTAGGTCCCATTTGTCTATTTTGGCTTTTGTTGCCAATGCTTTTGGTGTTTTGTTCATGAAGTCCTTGCCTACTCCTATGTCCTGGATAGTTTTGCCTAGATTTTCTTCTAGGGTTTTTATGGTGCCAGGTCTTATGTTTAAGTCTTTAATCCATCTGGAGTTAATTTTAGTGTAAGGTGTCAGGAAGGGGTCCAGTTTCTGCTTTCTGCACATGGCTAGCCAGTTTTCCCAACACCATTTGTTAAACATGAAATCCTTTCCCCATTGCTTGTTTTTGTCAGGTTTATCAAAGATTGTATAGTTGTATGTATGTTGTGTTGCCTCCGGTGCCTCTGTTTTGTTCCATTGGTCTATATCTCTGTTTTGGTACCAGTACCATGCTGTTTTGATTACTGTAGCCTTGTAGTATAGTTTGAAATCCGGTAGTGTGATGCCCCCCGCTGTGTTCTTTTTGGTTAGAATTGACTTGGCTATGCGGGCTCTCTTTTGGTTCCATATGAAGTTCATGGTGGTTTTTTCCAGTTCTATGAAGAAAGTCAATGGTAGCTTGATGGGGATAGCGTTGATTCTGTAAATTACTTTGGGCAGTATAGCCATTTTCACGATATTAGTTCTTCCTAACCATGAACATGGAATGTTTCTCCATCTGTTTGTGTCCTCTCTGATTTCGTTGAGCAGTGGTTTGTAGTTCTCCTTGAAGAGGTCTCTTACGTTCCTTGTGAGTTGTATTCCAAGGTATTTTATTCTTTTTGTAGCAATTGCGAATGGCAGTTCACTCTTGATTTGGCTTTCTTTAAGTCTGTTATTGGTGTAGATGAATGCTTGTGATTTTTGCACATTGATTTTATATCCTGAGACTTTGCTGAAGTTGCTTATCAGTTTCAGGAGTTTTTGGGCTGAGGCAATGGGGTCTTCTAGGTATACTATCATGTCGTCTGCAAATAGAGACAATTTGGCTTCCACCTTTTCTATTTGAATACCCTTTATTTCTTTTTCTTGCCTGATTGCTCTGGCTAGAACTTCCAGTACTATATTGAATAGGAGTGGTGAAAGAGGGCATCCTTTTCTAGTGCCAGATTTCAAAGGGAATGCTTCCAGTTTTTGCCCATTCAGTATGATATTGGCTGTTGGTTTGTCATAAATAGCTTTTATTACTTTGAGATGCGTTCCATTGATACCGAGTTTATTGAGGGTTTTTAGCATAAAGGGCTGTTGAATTTTGTCAAATGCCTTCTCTGCGTCAATTGAGATAATCATGTGGTTTTTGTTTTTGGTTCTGTTTATGTGGTGAATTACATTGATAGACTTGCGTATGTTGAACCAGCCTTGCATCCCCGGGATGAATCCTACTTGATCATGATGAATAAGTTTTTTGATTTGCTGTTGCAATCGGCTTGCCAATATTTTATTGAAGATTTTTGCATCCATGTTCATCATGGATATTGGCCTGAAGTTTTCTTTTCTTGTTGGGTCTCTGCCGGGTTTTGGTATCAGAATGATGTTGGTCTCATAAAATGATTTGGGAAGGATTCCCTCTTTTTGGATTGTTTGAAATAGTTTTAGAAGAAATGGTGCCAGCTCTTCCTGTGTGTCTGGTAGAATTTGGCTGTGAACCCGTCTGGACCTGGGCTTTTTTTGTGTGGTAGGCTCTTAATTGCTGCCTCAACTTCAGACCTTGTTATTGGTCTATTCATAGTTTCAGCTTCCTCCTGGTTTAGGCTTGGGAGGACACAGGAATCCAGGAATTTGTCCATTTCTTCCAGGTTTACTAGTTTATGCGCATAGAGTTGTTTGTAATATTCTATGATGATGGTTTGAATTTCTGTGGAATCTGTGTTGATTTCCCCTTTATCATTTTTTATTGCATCTATTTGGTTGTTCTCTCTTTTCTTTTTAATCAATCTGGCTAGTGGTCTGTCTATTTTGTTGATCTTTTCAAAAAACCAGCTCTTGGATTTATTGATTTTTTGAAGGGTTTTTCGTGTCTCAATCTCCTTCAGCTCAGCTCTGATCTTAGTTATTTCTTGTCTTCTGCTGGGTTTTGAGTTTTTTTGATCTTGCTCCTCTAGCTCTTTCAATTTTGACGATAGGGTGTCAATTTTGGATCTCTCCATTCTCCTCATATGGGCACTTATTGCTATATACTTTCCTCTAGAGACTGCTTTAAATGTGTCCCAGAGGTTCTGGCACGTTTTGTCTTCGTTCTCATTGGTTTCGAAGAACTTCTTTATTTCTGCCTTCATTTCATTGTTTACCCAGTCAACATTCAAGAGCCAGTTGTTCAGTTTCCATGAAGCTGTGCGGTTCTGGGTCTGTTTCTGAATTCTGAGTTCTAACTTGATTGCACTATGGTCTGAGAGGCTGTTTGTTATGATTTCAGTTGTTTTGCATTTGTTGAGCAGTGCTTTACTTCCAATTATGTGGTCAATTTTAGAGTAGGTGTGATGTGGTGCTGAGAAGAATGTGTATTCTGTGGATTTGGGGTGGAGAGTTCTGTAAATGTCTATCAGGTTTGCTTGCTCCAGGTCTGAGTTCAAGCCCTGGATATCCTTGTTGATTTTTTGTCTGGTAGATCTGTCTAGTATTGACAGTGGAGTGTTAAAGTCTCCCACTATTATTGTGTGGGAGTCTAAGTCCTTTTGTAAGTCCTTAAGAACTTGCCTTATGTATCTGGGTTCTCCTGCATTGGGTCCATATATGTTTAGGATCGTTAGCTCTTCTTGTTGTATCGATCCTTTTACCATTATGTAATGGCCTTCTTTGTCTTTTTTGATCTTTGTTGCTTTAAAGTCTATTTTATCAGAGATGAGAATTGCAACTCCTGCTTTTTTTTGCTTTCCATTAGCTTGGTAAATCTTCCTCCATCCCTTTATTTTGAGCCTTTGTGTATTCTTGCATGTGAGATGGGTTTCCTGTATACAGCACACTGATGGGTTTTGGCTTTTTATCCAATTTGCCAGTCTGTGTCTTTTGATTGGTGCATTTAGTCCATTTACATTTAGGGTTAATATTGTTATGTGTGAATTTGATACTGCCATTTTGATGCTAAGTGGCTGTTTTGCCTGTTAGTTGTTGTAGATTCTTCATTATGTTGATGCTCTTTAGCATTCAGTGTGATTTTGGAATGGTTGGTACTGGTTGATCCTTTCTATGTGTAGTGCCTCTTTTAGGAGCTCTTGTAAAGCAGGCCTTGTGGTGACAAAATCTCTGAGTACTTGCTTGTTTGCAAAGGATTTTATTTTTCCTTCACTTCTGAAGCTGAGTTTGGCTGGATATGAAATTCTGGGTTGAAAGTTCTTTTCTTTAAGAATGTTGAATATTGGCCCCCACTCTCTTCTGGCTTGTAGTGTTTCTGCCGAGAGATCTGCGGTGAGTCTAATGGGCTTCCCTTTGTGGGTGACCTGACCTTTCTCTCTGGCTGCCCTTAGTATTCTCTCCTTTATTTCAACCCTCTTGAATCTGACGATTATGTGCCTTGGGGTTGCTCTTCTTGCGGAATATCTTTGTGGTGTTCTCTGAATTTCCTGCAATTGAGTGTTGGCCTGTCTTGCTAGGTGGGGGAAATTTTCCTGGATGATGTCCTGAAGAGTATTTTCCAGCTTGGATTCATTCTCTTCATCCCCTTCTGGTACACCTATCAAATGTAGGTTAGGTCTTTTCACATAGTCCCACATTTCTTGGAGACTTTGTTCCTTCCTTTTTGTGTTTTTTTCTCTGATCTTGGTTTCTCGTTTTATTTCATTGAGTTGGTCTTCGACTTCAGATATTCTTTCTTCTGCTTGGTCAATTCGGCTATTGAAACTTGTGCTTGCTTCGCGAAGTTCTCGTATTGTGTTTCTCAGCTCCTTTAATTCATTCATATTCCTCTCTAAGTTATCCATTCTTGTTATCATTTCTTCAAATCTTTTTTCAAATCTTTTCTCAAGGTTCTTAGTTTCTTTGCATTGATTTAATACATGATCTTTTAGCTCACCAAGGTTTCTCATTATCCATCTTCTGAAGTCTAATTCCGTCATTTTGTCGCAGTCATTCTCCGTCCAGCTTTGTTCTCTTGCTGGTGAGGAGTTTTGGTCCTTTCTAGGAGGCGAGGTGTTCTGGTTTCGGGTATTTTCCTTCTTTTTGCGCTGGTTTCTTCCCATCTTTGTGGATTTGTTCGCTTGTCGTCTGCGTAGTTGCTGACTTTTCGATTGGGTCTCTGAGTGGACACCCTGAATGTTGATGATGAAGTATTTTTGTTGCTTGGTTTTCCTTCTACCAGTCTAGCCCCTTCGCTGTACGACTGCTGAGGTCCACTCCAGACCCTGCTTGTCTGGGGTGCACCTCTAGCAGCTGTGGCACAGTGAGGGATGCTACCTGTTTCTTTTTCTGCTATCTTTGTCCCAGGATGGTGCCTGCCTAATGTCAGTCTTTTGGATATAGAGGGGTCAGGGAGCTGCTTGAGGAGACAGTTTGTACTTTATAGGGGTTTAATTGCTGAGCTGTGAGCTGTGTTGTTCATTCAGGGCTGTTAGGCTGCTATGTTTGATTCTGCTGCAAAAGAGCTCATTAAACCCCCCCCCCCTTTTTTTTTTCTCAAATGCTCTGTGTTGAGGGGTTTGGGCTTTATTTTTGGATGTCCGTTGAGGTCCTGCCCAGCTAGGATGCAGACTAGCCACTGTTTGCCTGCCGAGGCGCCGCCCTGCTGTTGTGAGGCTCGCCCTGGCTCCACTGTTCTGCTGTTCTCCACCACGCCCTGCGGCGGAGTCTCTCTGTTGTAGCATGTTGCCTCGGCAATGGCTGGCTGCATCAGCAGTGGGTGTGTATCTCAGTAGGGACGGGTTGCCTTGGCAACGGCTGGCTGCGTCAGCAATGGGCGTGTATCTCAGTTGGGGCGTGTTGCCTCGGTAATGGTGGCCGCCCCTCCCCCTCAGAGCGTCTCGGGCCATCTGCACGGGGCTTGTTTGAAATCACGGTTTTGTTCATCCCACTGGGCCAATCCTAACGCTCTGTTCCTGCAATCCCCTGGGCTGGCCCACTGTCCAAGTCTAGCTCAGTCTCAAGTCCAGCCCTCTCACGTCTCCGGTTGCTGGTTCAATGGGGCACCCGGACAAGTGCGCCCTGTGGGGAGCGCTGGGTAGGGCCGGCCGCCGCCACCCCGGCTGCCGGCTTCGCCAGGTGGAATATCTGCCTGGCGTCCCACTTCTCCTCTTCACTTGGGAATTTCCCCGTTCCATAGGCAACAAAGATCAGTCTGGAAATGCAGCTCAGACTCACCTCTCCGCAGACACAACGAGAACTCCGATCCTGGGTTGTTCTCACAGCGCCATCTTGAGTCCTCTTCCCCTCAAATCTTTTGTTTATCCTGTTGTTACTGTTTTCTCTCTAGCTATCCTCTCCTCTCTCTTATCTCTCTTCCATTTCCTTCTATTATTTTAAAATATATAGATATTATTTATCTATTTTCATCAGCTTCATAATATGTGTGGGCCATTTATAAACTTTAAAACTTTGTTAGAAGTTGAATTTCTCCTCTGTTTTTTAAAGTGAGTAGAGAGTATTTTCATATTTATATTGCTCTAAATCATGCTAGCCCTGGCATAATTTATATCATTAACTTTTTTCTAACCAGCTTTGTTAGTCACAGCTTGTGAAATATGAAAACACCATATATAATGCCACAGTATATTCTATTTTCTAAATAAACATATGGATGCATTTTATTTTTATACCTTGCCTTATGTTATCTCTATTAAATTATTACTTATTCTAGGATATGAAATAATTTTTACCTTCTGCTTCAAGACTACAGATTGAGCTCATGTGGTGCATATCTTTTCTTTCTGAGACACTGTCAAAATGACAATAAAGAAATAAAAAGCTCTTAAAATTGCAATAAGGAAGAGGATAGGAGAATTCTACAGGAAACAGGATATTTCAACACATTTATTGCAGATAGAAATGAAATAGATGAGTTTGTCTTGATGAGCCAAAGCACAGGAAGCTTCCAGTGTAAATATATATGAAAAGTTTTACAGTGGAGGAGGGTTATAGACTAAGAGATTGCAAGATAAATGAATAGTAAGAGTCAAAAATGAGCCCTTTGTTATGACATTAATTGGTGATTTTCTTGGGTCATCATGAAAGTACTCAACAACTGATAGAATAAATGATATTTATTAGTCAGATGGATATTCAAAATAAACATCAAATAATAACCCTATCAGTGCATACTAAGTACGACTCTTGTATGCTTATACATGTAACATGGAGCATGGAATGGCTAGAATCTGAGTATTTTACCCTGGCCAAACAAACAGAAAGACAAAACCGTAAAACATGGGCTAAAACAAAAACCAATAAATATTTTCTTTTTACAGTAATGTTATAAGCGGAATAGTGTTACATAGAATGGATAATGTGTCTTTTGTCTACTTAGGAGACGCTGGTTCTGTGCCAAGGATGCTTATTTATGGTGGAGCAAAGGGCCTGCTGGTCAACAATCCCTGCTGGGATAATAAAAACATTAGGCATTTGAGAAATGCTTGAAACATAAAAGAGAAAGGTGAAGATAATTGAACAGAATAACCATGTCCTAGGGAAAATAGACATATTTCAGGTAATAGAAGATAAAAAAGAGTTTAGTTAGGAAGCTCAAAATTATTAAAATATATTACGTCCCTAAAATAACAGTGTATAAAGAAATTCAGAAAATAATTTAAAATGAAGTGGAGGAAGTCTGCCACAGGGAGAATGAAAGAGAAAGCTAGAAAACATGAAAAGGAAAATTTAAAAATGTAGTTTTAAGTTTTAATTTTAAGTTTCAGATACTTGCTATTATAATTTTCAGAAAACATACTAAGGCAAGTTATAGTATATTAGCACTAGAGGGGCATAGCAAGATGGCAAAGTAGAAGCCTACATCAATTGTCCCCACTGCTGGAAGACCTAATTTTAACAACTATCTGCATAGAGTAAAACACCATCACAAGAACCCCAAATCAGGTGGACAGTTACAGTACCTGTTTTTAACTTCATATAGTTAAAAAAGGCATTGAGGAGGACAAGAGAGGCATCTTGAATCACAGACACCACCGCTCTCTCATTTCCTGGCAGTAACCATTTGGCCTGGAGAGAGATTCTGCACTTTGGGGAGGGAAAGCACAGCAACTGGGTGACTTTGCATTGATCTCAATGTTTCCCTGTCATAGCAGAGAATAAAGCCATGCTTGGCTTAGCCAGTCCCCGCATACAGAGGGAGCATTTGGACCAGCCCTAGCTAGAGGAAATTGCCCATCCCAGTAATTGTAACTTCAGTTTCTGAGCCAGCCTTGGCACCATGAGCTGAAGTGCTGTGAGGTCCCAGGTAAACTTTAAAACCAGTCTAAGACACAAGGACTGCAATGTCTAGGCAACTCCTAGTGCTAGGCTGGGCTTAGAGCCAGTGAACTAAGATGGCACATGACCTAGGGAGACTCCAGTTGGCATGGTTAAAGAAGGGCTTGCACCCTCTTTCTCTCAATCCCAGGAAGTGCAGCTCATATCAATGAAAGTGATACTCTTGCTTCTGCTTAAGGAGAGAAGAGCAAAGTGTATAGAGGACTTTTTCTTGTACCACTGTGGCCACAGTAGGATAGCACACTGGGCAGACTCGTGAGGCCCTGTCTCCAAACTGTAGCTGACAGAAAACATGCATCTTAGGTACCAGCTCATGGTACACAGTGAGGCAGAGAAACAAGCTGGCCATTGGGGTCCTTGAGTCCAGGCCTAGATTCATAGACAACACTTCTGATCCTGCCCTGGGCAAGAAAGGAGCCCACTACCCTGAAGAGTGGATCACAGGCAGCGTTCACTACAAGCTGATGAAAGAGCCCTTGGGCTTTAAGCAAACATTGTCAGTAGCTTGGCAAAACCCCCCATGAACCAGTAATAGTGGTGATGGCCACAGGGAGAGGCTCCTCTGCCTGTGGAAAGGGGAAGGAAGAGTGGGAAAGACTTTGTATTGTGGTTTGAGTGCCAACTTAGCTGCAGTAGAATAGAACAACTGCAACTGTTCTATTACTTAGCTGCAGTAGAATAGAACAACTGTAAATTGCTGAAGGTTTTAACTTCAATCTCTGGCTCTCTGGCAGCATCTCTGGACACATTCAGGCCCTGGGAGAAATAGCCATTCTGAAGAGAAGCACCTTGTGCAAGGCCCGATGCTGTACTGGCTTCAGGTCTAACCCAGAGCAGTTCCAGTGTTGGTGTCCACGGAGATGCTTATATCATCACACCCCCAGTTCTAAGTGGCTCAGTAGACAGAGAATCTATATGTTTGTGAGAAAGTAAGGGGAAAAGCCCCAAGAGTCTCTACCTGGTAATCCAGAGAATTCTTTTGAATCTTATGCAAGACCACCAAGGTGGTACCTCTGTGAGTCTGTCAAAACCACAGCATTATTAGGCTTGGGGGCTATGTCCATATAAATACCTGGAAGGCCTTCCTCAGCACCAACAAGCCCAGACTGTGAAGACTACCATAAATACCTAACTCTTCAATACCCAGACAATGAAGAATTTCTACAACCATCAAAACCATCCAGGAAAATGTGATGTCACCAAATGAACTAAATAAGGCACCAGGGACTAATTCTGGCCAAACAGAGATATCTGGATTTTCAGACAGAGAATTCAAAATGGCTGTGTTGAGGAAACTCAAAGATAACACAGAAGATGAATTCAAAATCCTATCAGATATCTTTAACAAAGAGAGTAAAATAATTAAAAAGAATCAAGAAGGAATTCTAGAGTTTAAAAAAGTACTCAAGAATAACAAAGAAAAAAGATTACCAAATAATAGAGCATACCTATAAGATCTAGAAAAGCCCCAAAAGTTCAAACCTTAGAGTTCTTGGCCTTAAAGAGGAGGTAAAGACAGAGATAAGGATGGGAAGTTTATTCAAATGGATAATAATAGAAAACTCCCCAAACCAAGAGAGAGATATTAACATTCAAGTGCAAGAAGGTTATAGAACACCAAGCAGATTTATCCCAAAGAAGGCTACCTATAGGAATTTAATCAAACCCCCAAAGGTCAAGGATTAAAAAAAACCTGATCTTAAAAGCAGCAAAAAAAATAAATAAATAAATAAATAAATAACATGCAATGGTGCTTCAATACATCTGGTAGCAGACTTTTCAATAGAAACCTTATAGGCCAGAAGAGAGTGTCATGACATATTTAAAGTACTGAAAGAAAAAACAGTCTTATGCTAGCATAATATATTAAGTGAAATATCCTTTAAGCATGAATGAGAAGTAAAGACCTTCTCAGACAAACAAAAGCTGAAGGATTTTATCAACAACAGATCTGTCCTATAAGAAATCTAAAGGGAGTTCTTTAATCTGAAAGAAAAGAATGATAATGAGCAAGAAGAAATCATTTAAAGTTACAAAAGCCACTGGTAATAGTAAACACTCAAAAAACCATAGAATAGTATAATGCTGTAATTGTGGCATGTAAATTTCTCTTAAGTAGAAAAAATAAATGATGAACCAATCAAAAAGAATAACTACAACACATTTTCAATACATAGACAATACAATGTGATACAAAGATAAATAACAAAAGGTTAAAATGCAAGAAAATAAAGTTTTTATTAGTTTTCTTTTTGCATGTTTCTTTCTGCATTCAGTGTTGTCATCAGTTTCAAATAATAGATTATAAGATAGTATTTGCAAGTCTTATGGTGACATGAAATTGAAAAACATACAATGGATATACAAAAAATAAAAAAGGAAAGAATTAAAGCATACCACTAGAGAAAATCACCTTCACTAAAAGAAAGACAGGAAGGAAGGAAAGAAAAAAGAGAAGACTGAAAAACAAAAGAAATTACATAGCAAATGGCAGGAGTAAGTCCCTACTTATCGACAGTAACGTTGTATGTAAATGAACTAAACTCTCCAATAAAAAGACATCCACTGGTTGACTGGAAGATCCAATGATATTTGCTTACAGAAAACACACTTCACCTATAATAATACACATAGACTGAAAATAAAGAGATGGAAAAAAGATATTCCATTCCAGTGAAAACAAACAAAAAAAGCAATATTGTTATACTTATTCAGACAAAATAGATTTTAAGACAAAAACTGTAAGAAGAGACAAAAAAGGTCACTGTATAATAATAAAAGGGTCAATTCAGCATAGCATATAACAGCTTTAAATATAACAAACACTGAAGCATTCAGATATATAAAGCAAATATTATAGCTAAAGAGAGAGATATCCTCAATACAGTAATCGCTGGAGACTTCAACACCCTACTTTCAGCATTGGACCTAATCTGCACTGTAGAACAAATTGACCTAAAAGAAATTTACAGAACATTTTATCCAATGTCTGCAGAATACACATTCTTCTCCTCAGCACATGGATCATTCTCAAGGATAAATCATATATTAGGTCACAAAATGGGTCAAAACATTCAAAAGTTGGAGTAATAAGCATCTTCTCTAATCATATGGGATAAAACTAGACATCAATAGCAAGAGGAATTTTGGAAATGATAAAAACACTGGAAAATTAAATAAGCTTCTGAATAACCAGTGGGTCAATAAAGAAATTAAGAAGAAAATTGAAAACTTTTGTGAAACAAATCGTAATGGAAACATAACATACCAAAACCTGTGGGATACAGCAAAAGCAATAGTAAGAGAAATTTACAGCTATAAGTTCCTATATTAAAAAAAAACTTAACATAATAACCCATTTTAATAAACTAGAAAAACAAGAAGGAACCAAACACAATATTAGTAAAAGAAAACAAATAATAGCCAGGCATGGTGGCTCACACTGTAATCCCAGCTCTTTGAGAGCATGAGGCGGATAGATCACCTGAAGTCAGGAGTTCAAGACCAGCCTGGCCAACATGGTGAAACCCCATCTCTATGAAAAATACAAAAATTAGCTGGGCATGGTGGTACATGCCTGTAGTCCCAGCTACTCAGGAGGTTAGGGCAGGAGAATCACTTGAACCTGGGAGGCAGAGGTTGCAGTGAGCTGAGATAACGCCACTGCACTCCAGCCTGAATGACAGTGAGACTCCATCTCACACACACACACACACACACACACACACACACACACACACGGACACAGGGAGGGGAACATTACACACTGGGGCCTAGGGGATGGGGGATTGGAGAGGGATGTCATTAGGAGAAATATCTAATGTAGATGATGGGGCAAGGGATGCAGCAAACCCCCACCATAGCATGTGTATAGCTATGTAACAAATCTGTACAATCTGCAGATGTACTCCAGAACTTAAAGCATAATAAATAATTGTTTTTTTTAAAGAAAAGAAATAATAAAAGTCAGAGCAGAAATAAATAAATTTGAAATGAAGAAAATAATACAAAAGATAAATGAACAAAATATTTGGCTTTTTGAAAAGTTAAACCAAATTGCAAACTTTAGGTAGACAAACAGAGAAAAGGAAAGAAGATCCAAATATAAAAAATCAGAGATGAAGAAGGAGACATTACATCTGATACCACAGAAATTCAAAGAATCATTAGTGGCTACTTTGAGCAATAGATTTTTAAAAACTACAAGAAATGGGTAAATTCCTAGACAGCTGCAGCCTATCAAGATTGAACCATTAAGAAATCCAAAACCCGAACATACCAATAAAAAGTAATGAGATTGGACCCGCATTAAAGTGTCTTTTAGTAAGGTGAAGCTCAGGACCCAGTGGCTTCATTGTGAATTCTACCAAACATTTAAAGAAAAACTAATACCAATAGTACTCAAACATTCTGAAAAATAGAGAAAAAGGGAATATTTCCAAACTCATTCTACAAGGCCAGTATTACCCTGATACCAAAAGCAGACTAAGACATATCCAAAAAAGAAAACTGCAGACCAATATCTCTCATGAATATTAATGCAACAATTCTCAAGGAAATACTAGTAAACTGAATTCGACAATACATTGTAAAGATTATTCTTTATGACCCAGTGGGATTTATCCCAGGGATGCAAGGATGGTTCAACATATGCAAAACAATGAATGTAATACATCATCTCAACAGAATGAGGAAGAACATACCATATGATCATTTCAATTTCAGCTGATACTAAAAAAGAATCTGATGCAGTTTAATATCCTTTCATGATAAAAACAGTTAAAAATTGGGTTCAGAAGAAATATACTTCAACATAATAAAAGCTGTATATGACAGACCCACAGCTAGTATCATATTGCAAGGTGAAAAATTAAAAGCCATTCATTTCAAATCTAGGACATGACAAGGATGCCTTCTTTTATAACTGTTAATCAACATAGTACTGAAAGTCTTAGCTGGAGCAATCAGACGAGAAAGAAATAAAGAGCACTCAAACTGAAAAGGAAGAAGTCAAATCATCCTTGTTTGCAGATGACATGATCTTATATTTGGAAAAACCTAAATAATCCACATTAAATCTGGTAAACAAATTCAGTAAAGTTGCAGGATACAAAATCAGCACACAAAATTAGTAGCATTTCTACATGCCAACAGTGAACAATTTGAAAAAAATAATAAAGTAATCCCATTTACAATACCCACTAATGAAATTAAATACCTAAGAATTAACTTAACCATGGAAGTGAAAGATCTTAACAAATGAAACATGTAAAACACTGATGAAAGAAATTGAAGAGGATACCAAAAATCAAAAGATATTTCATGTTCATGGATTGGAGGAATCAATATTATTAAAATGTCCATACTACCCAAAGCAATCTATAGAGTCAACGCAAGCTCTGTCAAAATATCAATGACATTCTCCATAGAAATAGGAAAAAAAATCTTAAAATTTATATGGAATTGCAAAAGACCATAACAGCCAAAGATACTTTGAGCAAAAAGAACAAAACTAGTGGAATCACATTACTTGACTTCAAATTATGCTACAGAGCTATAATTACTAAAGCAGCACGGCAGACATAAAAACAGACATATATACCAATGCACCAGAATAGAGAATGCAGATACAAATCACACATCTGCAATAAACGAATATTTGACAAAAATTCCAAGAAAATTCACTGGGGAAAAGACAATCTCTTCAATAAATGGTGTTTGGATAATTGGCTGTGCCAAAAATTGAAACTAGACCCCTATCTCTCACCACGTACAAAAATAAAATCTAAATGGATTAAAGACTTAAATCTAAGACCTCAGACCATAAAAATACTACAAAAATTGAAGAAATGCTGTAGAACTTTGGTCCAGGCAAAAAATTACCAAGCAAAAAAATACCCCACAAATACAGGCAACCAAAGCAAAAATGAACAAATGAAATAATATCAAGTTAAAAAGCTTTTCAGAGCTAATGAAACACTTAAGTATGTGAAGAGACAACTCACAGAATGGGAGAAATATTTGCAGACTACCCATATGACAAGGAATTAAAAACCAGAATATATAGAGACCTCAAGCAACTCTATGGGAAAAATCACTTAATAATCCAATTTAAAAATGTGCAAGGGATTTGAATAGACATTTCTCAACAAAAAACATGCAAATGGCAAACAGGCATATAAAAACATGCTTGATTTCTTTCTTTTTTTTTTTTGAGACGGAGTTTCGCTCTTGTTACCCAGGCTGGAGTGCAATGGCACGATCTCGGCTCACCGCAACCTCCGACCCCTGGGTTCAGGCAATTCTCCTGCCTCAGCCTCCTGGGTAGCTGGGATTACAGGCACGCGCCACCGTGCCCAGCTAATTTTTTGTAATTTTTAGTAGAGACGGGGTTTCACCATCTTGACCAGGATGGTCTCGATCTGTTGACCTCGTGATCCACCCGCCTCGGCCTCCCAAAGTGCTGGGATTACAGGCTTGAGCCACCGCGCCCGGCCTGATTTCTTTTTAGAGAAAAGTGCTCACTTCTCATCAGAGAAATGTAAATCAAAACTGCAATGAAATATCTTACTCGTCTTAAATGGCTTGTATTCAAAAGTCAGGCAATAACAAATGCTGGTGAGAATGGGGGAGAAGAGAACCCTCGTACACTGTTGGTGGCAATGCAAATTATTACCACCATTTTGGGAAACAGTTTGGAGGCACCTCAACAAACTAAAACTAGAAATATGTAATCCAGCAATACCTCTGTTGGGTATGTACCAAAAAGAAAGGAAATCAGTATATAAAAGACGTATTTGTATTCCTATGTTTGTTGCAGCATTGCTCACAGTAGCGAAGACTTGGAACCAACCTTATTGTTCATCAAGAGATGAATGGAAAAGGAACACATGGTACATATACCCAATGGAGTATTATTCAGCCATAAAAATGAATGAGATTCTGTTATTTGCAACAACATGGATGGAACTTGAGGTCATTATGTTAAGTAAAATAAACTTGTCATGGAAAGACAAATACCATATATTCTCACATATCTGTGGGTTCTAAAAACTAAAATAATTGACCCCATGAAGATAGCACAAGGATGGTTACCAGCTGCTGAGAAGGGTAGTGGAGGGGAAGAACTATAGGGAATGGGGATGATTAATGGATAAAAAAATGGTTAGAAATAGTGAATAAGAACTAGTGTGCGATAGCACAATAGAGAAACTACAGTCAATAATAATTTCATTGTACATTTAAAAATAACTAAGTATAATTAGATTGTTTGTAACACAAAGGATAAATGCTTGACAAAATCGATACCTAATTTTTCATGATGTTCTTACTACGTACTGCATGCCTTTACCAAAATATCTCATGTACCCCGTAAATTTATATACCTACTCTGTACTCACAAAAAATAAAAATAAAAAATTTAAAAATAATAATGTGTATTGTATTACAATATAATTCTTGTAGCTAAAAAGGAATGTAGTTTACATTTTAAAAATTTCAGCAAATACCTAACATGATGGAAAAATAAAGAGAACTACCTCTGACTTATTCTTGTGCAATTTCAGAAAATGAAGATAAAAAATAATCCTAAATCTTTCAAAAAGCCATTTAATAAAGAGATCAAAATCAGTTGGAATCAGAACTTTACCCATAATGCAGAATGCTGGAAGCCAAGCCACAGTTTTTAAGTTCTAACAGGAAACTAGTTTCAAGTTAAAACCTCAATACTCATCAAATTATTCAATGAACAAACATATTTTTATGCGACTCAGAAAATTACTTCTTCACATCATTTTTTAAAACAGTTACTTGGGATGTGCTTAGATAAAGTGAGTGGTAAACTAATAAACAACACATGCAATCCAGGACATTAATTGAGATCCAACTCTGAAGAACAATGACATGAATCCCCCAGATGATTTCATTGAAGCGGTACTAAAACGTGTTTTTGCTTACTGACACAGGTGGATGGAGGAATCCAAATGCTATCCACTTATAAAGGCGCACTGCATAGTTGTAGTCGTATGCTAGACTGGATAAATCTAAGGATACGACAAAAGCGAAGAAGGAAAGAAAACAATAAAGACAAACCTTCCAAGGAAGGTAAAAATAATAAAAATAAATAAGTTATATAAGAGAAGACAACAATAACACCCTAAGTAGACAAGTGAAAAACATTTACATAGTGTAAATAAATTTATATAGTGTAAATAATATTAAAAATATCCAACATGTCAAATCAATCTACTGACAAACTATGGAAGAACACATTGTCAATCTTAAAAGTTTAAAATAGTAAAGGTCCTGATAATAGATGTTGAAGGTGGAAGGCAAACAAATGAGCAGGTGGACAGGAGTGGTAAAAGGATAGAGCAAACATTGACTACATGTGGTTTGGGTAGTAAATAACGGAGAAACATAAATATAACAGAGGAACTAAAAGTAGGAATATAACTAGACTGGGCAGTTAGCATGGAGAAAGGAAGTAAGGGGATGGTGACTGGTTTGTGAAAGAATGAAAACATTTTCTGTGTAGTAAGAATTTCATATACAATTCCTAATGTTGATAGATGAGTATTGGTTTAAGGATATTATTTAGACACTCAAGGATACCTGAAGAACTACAAAAAGAAACAGTTTGAACTTATTGCCTTTAGAGGAATAGGATTGAATGGATAGGAGTAGGGTAGAAATTATTCAACATTTAAATTTTATGCACGGATTGATTTGACAAGCACAGAAATGTAAAGTGGAAACAACTGGAAAGAGTCAGTGTTGAGTGTGTGTACATTCAAATGATCTGTGAGAGTATTTATATACTGTATGTAAAAAAATACTTTTGTGAATTCCATCTCATATACAGATACTGGTCTTAAGATATTTTTCCTCCAATTTTGTAGCTTCAGGCAAATCAATGAGTGTTTCAAAACCTCAGTCTACTCAGCAGTAAATTGGGGGTATCATACCAGAGATGGTTCTGTAATTTTTGTGTATGTTTGAGATAGTGTTATGATTTCGCTCTGTGTCCCCTTCCAAATCTCATCTTGTAGCTCCCATAATTCCCACATATTGTTACAGGGACCCAGTGGGAGATGACTGAATCATGAGGGTGGGACTTTCCTGTGCTGTTCTTATGATAGTGAATAGGTCTCATGAGATCTGATAGTTTTAAAAATGGGAGTTTTTCTGCATAACTTCTCTTTTTGCCTGCTGTCCTCCATGTAAGATGTGACTTGCTCCTTATTGTCTTCTGCCGTGATTGCGAGACCTCCCCACAAATATGGGCTGTATGTCAAATAAACCTCCTTCTTTTGTGAATTTCCTGGTCTTGAGTTTGTCTTTATCAGCAGCATGCAAGCAGACTAATACAAATAGTAAAACTTTATTGCAGTTTTAAAGGTATTTTTTTTTCTTAATTAGAATACATGTGGTGTCTTAATTTCTGTTGTGTTTTTTTTTTTTTTTCTATTTTCCTATTCCTATCCTTAGGTCAGTTTTAGAAATTTTTTAGTACTAAATATGTCAAGATTTTCATTTAATACTCAAAAAGCTATAAGATAAATTCTTAATTTTTTTGAGGTAGTCAAAAAAGATGTCTGACCTGCGTTTGAAATATGACATTATAACATAAATGAAAATATGACAATACTAAAAAAAAGAAAGGAGTTGAAGCCAGTAGCTATATTTTCAATATTATAATCTATTTCTATTTACCACATTTTTTTTTTCTGATGTCTGTATTTGTGAGTGTATAAGAAAGTTTCTCATCCAGGGTAAAGAGCACTAATGAAATTACTGTATGACACTTCTTGAAAAATGAGAGAAATCTATATTTAGTTTCCATAATGAAATCCATATTTGCTTGGTCATGGCCCAAATTGGTTTTGAAAAGTATATTTAATTGAGGCAGAGTCCAAAACTTAACAAGGATAAAAAAGAAGAAAAATTTAAGAAGAAAATTTGCAATTAAAGATGAGTAACTGTTGATTACTCAGGTCCAAGTATTAATACTGATTAATGTTATGTAATGCTGCAGATATTGCCAGGATGAAAATATTTGAGTGTAAGCTCAGAATAATAAAAACAACTGCTTTGTAACTTGCCATTTCATCATCTTGGTCTGTATCGTTAGGGTAGAACTTCAGTCAAACTGACTTTACCATTCATGGGAAATCTCAGGAGATTATTTCTTATAACTTCTTCATTGGCATTTTGTCAGTCATCCAGGGAACGCCTAATACTTCCTTTTGTTATTTCAAGATTCCTCCTTATGTCCTTTCACCTGAAGACTTTCCAGATCTGCTGTTCCCAATAAGTTACTACAGTACAATACTGACTGAATGGTAGTAATTTTTGGCTGGATTTTAACTACAAGGAGACTGAGCAAATTTGTTAGCTACATCAATATCATGAGGCAGGACTTATGAGGGTAGTGGGGAAGGTCAATTTAATTATCTGTATAAAAATGTGTCAATAAAAACCTGTTTTTATTCTGGTTAATTTAGAATTTATTCTTTCATTTATTTTTGAGGAAGTTTTAAAGCAATTAATGCTACCTATAAAAGGGTTGTTTAAAAAAAATTACTGATGCATAGCTCTAAAGAAATACCTATTGCCCTTCATAATTGTCTAATCCATTAATTGATTTCATAAATTGAAGTTTTTAGACAAGTAGGACCCATCATATAAATGAATACTTGAGGAACTTAATGAATATTTTGTTGCTAGAAATAATTTCTGAATTTCTCTGCTGAGTAGCAAGGTAGCACTGTTTAGTACAGGGAGGAAAACTTTAGAAAAATGGGATGCCATAAAACTTAAAGTAAGGATTGGAACTGAAAGTAACAACATTAATTTCCTTGGCACAAATTCCTGCTTTATCATCCTGAAGTCTTATTTTGGCACAAAGATAGCAATAACACTAATCCCTTCTCTGGAATCCAAACTGAAGATAGATTATTTTGTCTCTAAAAATTTTATTATGAAGGGCTAAGTATAGAAAAGATGAAAAAGTATTTTAATACAATGTTAAGAATATCTATTTTAGAGTCAGAAAACCTAAACTAGATATACAATTTTATTTGTTTGTAGCCTCTTCTCTTATAAAATAGAAATAATAAGATTTAATTCAATGGATGGTTGTAAGAATGAAAGAAATAATGCGAAAATGTGATTTCTTTTCAAACTGTTTCTCTACAAAAATCAGATGTTAAGAGAATAAGGAAACTGACACTATTTCAAGAAAAAAATAGTTTTAAATATAAATATCCTAGTCTCTCACTTAGAAGTACTAAGAAATAAGGAGAAGATTATAGACCTTGATATTAAAACAATCTGAGTTTGACTCCTGATTTGAACACACATTAGCTAAAGGAGCCAATCAATGTATTTAACATATTTTCTGATTACACATTGCTGTATAAAGAATTGCCCAAAACTCAGTGTCTTAAAACAACCACCATTTTATTACATATCATGATTTTGTGGGTCAGGAATTCAAATGGCACAGCTGGTGTTTCCTCAGCTGTATGTGGCATTGCCTATCTCTCAGTGTATTCAGATGGTGGATGGGCTGCTATGGGCTGGCTAGGATGACTTACTTCTCTCATGTGTCTGGAGCCATGGTGAAGATGGCTGCAAGGCTAAGCTCAGCTGGAGCTGTGGAATGACATGCCAGTGCCTGACATCTTCAGCATGACTGTCTCCTCTTTTATAGAAATTGGCTTTTTTTCAGAGTGAACCTCCCAGAGGACCTAGGCAGGAGTAGCAAGGCTTTGCGTGACTTAGCTTCAGAAGTTCCGAACATCCTTTCGGTCACATTCTTGTTATCAAGAGAGATATACAGTCTAGCCGATATTCTAGAGGAAGGGGATTAGACCTTACCTCTTAATCTATCACAATACCTTCGAGCCTCAGTTTTTCCCTTTTGTAAAACCTACTCCAGTAGAGTTGTGGTGAAGATACAATGAGATGATGTCTGTTAGGTTCCCCACATAGAGCCTTGCAAAAAAGATTTCTCTCCTCTTTTATTTTTAATGTTTCAGGAGATCATATTTCCTAATGTCACTAAGACATTGGACAGGTGGGAAACACTGAAGTAAGTAGAACTTCTCACTCTCTGAGCATTCAAAATAGCAGTCAAGCGGGTTTATGTATGATATGGTTAGGCTTTGTGTCCCCACCCTATTCTCATCTTGAATTGTAATCCCTATACATGTGTCAAGGTAATTGAATCATGGGGTCAGTTTCCCCCAAGCTGTTCTCATCACAGTGAGTGAGTTCTCATGAGATCTGATAGTTTTATAAGGGGTCCTTCCCCCTTCTCTTGACACTTCTCCTTCCTGCCACTTTGTGAACAAGATGCCTTGCTTCCCCTTTGTCTTCAGCCCTGACTGTAAGGTTCCTGAGGCCTCCCCCATCATGTTGAACTGTGAGTCAATTAAACCTCATTTTCCTTTATAAATTAGCCAGTCTCGGGCAGTTATTTATAGCAGTATGGAAACCAATAAAGTATACCATAATCATAGAAATACTCAAGGCTCAGACCAAATGGGGTCTTTAACTTACTGTAGGCCAATATAGGACTGGACTGCTAAAAAGTGACATACTTGAAGAACTAGACATAGGATACTAGTACTCTACCACTCTGAACTTTTTAATTTGGTAATAAGAGAATATGGGCAACTATTGTTTTATAGTCTATGTTACCAATTGCTCTTCCTAATGATTCCAGCAACACGTTTAAATTCTGTTTAGTGTCTCCTGGAAGTAAAGAGGATGCAAAATCTATTTTAAAAGGTATCTAACCATAATGGTTACCATTAAATGTGGTCTCATGTGAAGTAGTAAGTTTCAAGATTTTCTCCTTCCCTAATGCTGCTATATAATTGATGTGTTACAGTAGAATGCTATGACATGATTTGGAAAATATGTGATTTTTTTGGCTGCCCACCAGCTGACCTTTTGTTTTATGTTTGTGGAATTGTCTTGAATCCTGGTAAGACTCAGAGTACCTTTGAATAGGAAGCTGAAAAGGGTAGATTTTTTTTTCCTCCTTTTTGGAAACTAGAGTAGACCCATGAGATAGGCTTAAATAGTCATGGCTATTTCATATGATGAATCATGATGTACTGATATAAAGATTCAGAGCCTTAAAAAATACAGTTTAGAGATGAGAGGTCGCAGCTGCATGCCAGTGTGCAAGAGTAGGGGGTGAGGTGGAGACTGGGACAGCAGTAGTCTGTAGCATTCAGGACCAGCTGTAGCAGAGCAAGCTCTGGTGTTCATACTAGACTTGGTTTGTTGCAGGATTTTACCCCAATTCTGGCTGACACCTTATTTATGTGTGTTTTCAAAGCTAGGTCTTTCAGTCTTTCCTGCAACTCTGTGACTCATTTTACTTGATACCTTTGTCTACTTAAGTCAGCCAAAGTAGGATTTTGTTGCTTGCAATTAAGAATCCTAATCATTATGGAACTTACTATCAAGAGTGCTTACAGGCCACAGATCCACAGGGAAGTGATAGCAGTGATCCTCGATATTGGCTGCACGTTGGAGTACCCTAGAGGGTTTGAAAAATGCCAATGCCTCAAGCCAGCCCATGTCAATCACATTTAATGTCCACAGGTAGGAAACCAGGAATAGATACCTAAAACATTCTTTAGATCATTCTAATGTGATAATTAATACAGAGAAAGAAATACATTGCTTTCTGAAGATGGGGATGTTGATGTGGATTAATTCTATGTATCTGCTAACCCATCCCCAAGTTATATCCTCTGAGAGGGTCCAGAATGTACTTCTTTCACCAAGGTTTGGATGACTCCAATAATCTTGGAAAATCACTTCTGTGGCTGTTCTCTTTAAGCCAGAGACAGTGAAACATTGCCCTTTAAAGTGGCTTCTCTGATGCCAATGAAGACAACAGGATTATTGTAATAGTCTGCAGGGCTTACCTGATAATCATGATGATGAGTCCAATTGGGGTCTTTGGCATGCTGCAATTAACAGTGGGTTGCTAGGACTAAAATGGATGAGAAATCCACAAAGTTCTTCCTTGATTTGTAACTGGAACATTTCTAAGGCTGGCAAATGGAAGTCTGACTTGGTTTAACTTTTAAGAGCCATAAATCCATATAAAATATTAGACCTTAGTCATTTCAGACAACTCAGAGCCCTTGAATAAAACACAGACAGTACCCTTGAGGAAGGAGCCTGTGAAAACATAAAAAGTACTGACAAAGGCTGTGAGTCCTAGTGAGTCCTAGCCTTCTTTGAGGGTCCTTGGTCATTTACCACAGTTAAGCTCAGTGGTGCTTCCTTCATTGACACAGCGTAAAGAGCAATATAAAGACTCTTGAAATACTTTTTTTTACTAGATCTTTCTTAATTCTAATTTCTGGGAACTCAGAACAACACCAGGAATCAGAACACCAAAGAAATCTTGGTTTATCTGCCATCTACCAGGCCTTGTGGGACCCTGACACCACCTTGTGGTGGTTGTCTCGGTACCCTCACGTACAGAAGGAAAGAGTATGCTTGAAGACTGACAGAATCTGCTTTTATTTCCTGCCCTAGAGATCTATAGCTATTACAATAAGAAGGACTAAGTGGAGACCTCTGGGGAACCCTCTCCATAATAAATAGTCCATCTAAGGGAAGTACAAATAGCAATGTCATTTTCAGAGTTGGAAGAAATAGGAGTAATGAGTTCTTTATATTTCCTTTTGATCTGCCAGTTTGCCTATTGTTTACAGAGATTACATAGGAAGTTTGAGAATGATAATGAATTTCTTGAAGCTAGATCATATGGTTGCTCCAATAGCAGCTGTAGTTTCCAGTTGTGGTCTCTTAATGGGAGCAAATAAGCAGAGCACCTAGCTCCCTGTACACAGATAGCAGTCTGGTTGAACTTTTTGTCTCTACCCAAGCAGCAGAGAGCATCAGAGACATTCTGCTCTTCCCTTGGAAAGACAAATGCATGACGTGGAGCAAAGGCAAATCTCACAAAATTACAGGAGCCTATCAACTCAGTGGCAACAATACCAGGCCTTTTCAGGCCTTGAAAGCACTAGTTGTGCAAGGAGCTTAGTTGCATCTGTCTATTTTGCTACCATGTCATCCTCCCTATGACTTACATCTTTAGCCTTGTGAACAGTTTCCTAGAAGAAGTGGGCCTAGTGTGATCAGGAATATAACTGCTGCAGCATAATAACTGGCCTCAGGGTTTGCTCTGTAGGAAATACAGTTTCCTCCCATTGGGTAGAACCTTGAGCATGATACTATATGTCTGTAAGACCTGGACAGAGAAATGGCCTGAGCTCAGTAGCTACATTGCTTCCTGAGCATGGCTAATAGTTTGGTGGTGAAGTTAAAGAAATAATTTTTTAAAAAGTAAAAAGTACAATGAATATGTGTTTGGATATAAGACTGTTTGATTCCCACATGCTATCTCATTGGAAGGCTCCTGTGGAGAAAACTTTCAATAAGCATGTGGAAAAGATGACCTTTGCATAGAAAGATGATCACAGGTTATGTCCACACCATCTACAGTGTAGATTAGAAAACTATTTCAGGCTGGGATTGACTTGCTCTGCCTTTCATGCATTTGCCAATCTGTGAACTTCCTGATTTCCATTTACACCATTGTGGATTGTACGCAGTCTTGTTTTTGACCAAGGAACTCACTTTACAAGGCAGTTGCTCATCAGATTCACTGTTTTTATCATTTACTGTGTGATCTAGCACCTCTTGACCTTTGGGAATACTAGAATGGTTAAATAATTATGTCGGCTGGAAGATCACAGTTGCATGTTTTGGATATGGTCCTTTAAATGCAAAATGTGCTCTGAACCAGCAGTCAATTTAGGGTGCTGTATCTCCCATAAATTGAGGGACTAGTAGATGAAATTGGGAGTGGCACGCCCTCACTGACATCTTCTTATATGCTAGAAATGTTATCTTTCTTATCCCTAAAACACTATGCTCTATGAGGGAGAAATGTTTCCATCAGGGATACAGCAAGTTCTGTGTTGAATTGGAAGGTAAGGTTTATGCTTAGCCATTTTGGGCTTCACAAACCACTGAATGATCAGCCCCAAATGAGGCTTATTGTGTTGGCTGTAATGACTGATCTGACAATACAGGTGCAACACATTACAAAGTAGAAGTATATGAAGAGAACACAAATGATACCTTGGCTGGCCCCAAGTACTGCCTTGTCAAGTGGTATACATAAATCCTACACAGAGAGGATCCTTTATGAATTAAAATTTGGTCACTCCACTGGAAAAGCCCTGTCAGGTAGATAATCGAAAAGAACTATGAGAATGGAGTAAGAATAAGGAGTCACACAAAACACCTTTATGAATAGCTACAGAGACAAGATTATAGTTTTTTTCTCAGATTTTCTTATTTGCTATGTGTGTGTGTGTGTGTGTTTGTTTGTTTCCTCTAACTTTCTATTTCTCTCACTATTTTGCATTAGGTTGTGTGGTGGTGGTTAAATTTATAATTTAATTCACATATTATAGAATATTGAAATAGAATTATGACAAATTGACAACTTTAAGAGATCCAGAACTTACAGCAGAACGTTGACTAACATTTGGATCATCTTTTTGTGAGGAAGAACTAAACATATTTTCAGCATACAGGTGATAGCTTTCACATTAATTATGTAACAGCAGTTTTTTAAGCCTTCATAATTTAAATAAAGCTATATGTGAATATTGTGCAGTTGTAGGGATTAATTATATTATATAATTATTTTTTTTATTCCTGCAAATCATCTCAATCTTTTTATGTTTTGGGATTGCCCACCTCACAAGTTCTGGTAGAGGCAGAGCATCCTCTCTACAGAATCTGAAAATCAGATGCTTAGTAGCTTAAACTTTCTTCCAGTGAGAATGGGAACATAAGATGTAGGTTTGGACTATGGGGTCTAGTCACCATGGTTTCCAGAGGGCAGCTGTGGCAGTGGCTGAGGAGTGGCATCAGATGTCCAAGTTTGGCATTACGTTATGGGGGTACTTAATTTTTATCAAGACTTCAGCTATAGTCCTGTCTGCTGTTTTACCTCTTTCATTCTTGTCTTTTTTACATACCTTTTTCCCCTCACCTTTCTGAAGATTCAGCAGATCTTTGTATATGTTCAGGGCTGCATTGTGTGCTTTAAATAATTTTTTTTTGTCAGCAAGAGATTATTTCTCTTGCATGCAACAAAAACTAATAGAGAAGGGGTGAAAGCAAAAAGAAGGAAGATGAAATGAGTATTCTTTTTCTAGGTAAGCCCAGGACAGAGTACCTGGAAAGAGCTCAAAATCTAAGCACAAAAAGGTTAGAGGAATAAAACACAGTCAGTATCTCAAGGTAGTGTTTTCCAGTAGTCAAGAAGACATGTGCTCTCTTAAGGGTGTAATATAAAAGGAGAAAGGAAAAGACTATAGTTATACCTACAAAGCCAACAAGGGAAAAAAAGTAATGTGCTTTGCTGACAAGTTCTGGGCTGGGAGTATGATACTGAGGATGGCACTGAGATATGTGCAGATGGGCACTGGGGATGGTGTGCAACTTTATGCAAACAGTGTAGGCAAAGCAAGGCTGTAAAGGCATGTTGGAAATAGCTTTGCTATTTGAATTTTTCCAAACTTTATTAGCTGCAAATATAATTACAACCACTAGAGTATTACAGTTTCACTAACTTTTGCTTCATCTTTCTAATGTATGGCATTGACCTCATATGTGCTTTTATGTATTTCCAGGAGTCCCTTGGGTTTGTTCACATCACGGTGAAGTAAAGAGGAATATGTGAATTTTTTGCAACACTTTTCATTGAGAGGTGATTCACTTTTCCTTCCTCTTGATTCTGAGTTGGCCCTTGGACTAAGTCACCAACAGAATGCAGCAAAAATGGTGTTGTCTAGCATATGAGGCTGGGCCTTAGGAGACTGCAATTTCTGGCTTTGCCTCTTGGAATGCTTCTTTTTGGAACCCAGCAGCCATGCTTAAAGGAAGCAAATCAGAGAGAGAAGGACACAGCCAATCCACCCATCCTAGCCAACACCTAGAGCTGATATCTGCCAGGCACCATCACAGAAGTCTGGGGTCTTCATGACAAAAAAAAACAAACAAATTACGTTGTTATATCATAACATACTTTAGAATGAGACGGGAAAAGCATGCGTTTGCTTAACAGCATTTGGAAAAACTTAAAATTTCCCACTTTGTAGGTATAAATCACAAGTCACAGTGCACTGGAACATGGGAAGGTTCCAATTAATATACCTGCAGTGTGCTCAAGATTTTCCCACTCCTCCAACCCACCAAGGATTTTCATTTTCATATTTTTCTTTATTATGGTAAGCTCATTGTGCTTGATTTTTTTTTCTTTTTTAGGATTTATGCTTACAAAGAAGCCTCCTCAGTTACTCTATCAGTAGAGTTCTCTTGTCCTGCTCCATATATTCTCCAGGTATACTAAAGAGAGGGCTGCATCTTATGTAGATTCAAACTGGGACAGCTGCCACACTAGGGGAATATTCGAGTGTAATAGTCTAGAATTAGAATGACAGACCTATGTTGAGTTTTCATTCACACTCTCCATGTATGAGAGAGGTACCAGAAAGTGAATTTGTACAACAGGGCATAAATAAACTCCTGGAGATTCTTCAGAATAGCTAATAATATATTCCATTTGTGTAAGGAGATCATCTCAGTTCAGACAGTAGATCTTTTCATGATAAAATCAAAACACCTGAAGATGGAGGCAGACAAACTGATATACATTCAATTCACATTTCTTTTTTCAATTTAGTGATGTCAGCTAATCTCATATCATCATGGAGAAGTTATGTGTATTATTCAGGGGTTACTATTTGTTACTTATATGCCAAATCTCAATGATGAGATTGTAGGCTAGGCCAGCATGGGGATAGGACCCTGTTAGTATTTAATGGTACAGATTTTCCTTAGTGAAGAGCTAACTTTTCTTATTTTATGTCATCTGGGATCAGTCTAATTGTTGCATCAGTTTTCTTAATCTTTACACAATGACAGGTTGGCTATCATTTCCTTAAGCCATATAGTCTGGCTCAGACATTTTAATCACAAAGTGGGCATGCCACTTTCTCCAACTTTTGCTTTTAGGTAGTATTTGATCGTTGATAATACACTTTCTGTTCACTGACAAATGTTTCCTTATCAATTACTTACTTATACTACAACTTTAATCAATTTCAAACAACTCAATTTATATTCACATTTACAAAGAAATTTTACCATTGCTGCCAATATATCTTAGCCTATTCAGTGTTTTTCAGATTTCTTGGCTGCAGCCAAGAGGTGTAATCTATTCAACACTGTAGGGGAACTCAGATGGAAATTCATGTTCACTCTAGGAATAAAACTCACTCAGCAAAGGTCTCTCCTATCAGTGCTTATGAATTCTGGAAAATGTGAAAGCCAACTAAATAGTCATATGTTCCTTTATGAAAAACATTTATTGAACATCACTATGATGCAAGTAAACACTGTGCTAGACAAATGCAATGTGAAAAATATGTCATGGCCTCAACAGATTGGTGAGGACATGTGCACTATAATAGTAGTGAAAAGCAACTTCAGCAAAGTCTCAGGATACAAAATGAATGTGCAGAAATCGCAAGCATTCCTATACACCAATAGCAGACTAACAGAGAGCCAAATCAAGAGTGAACTCCCATTCAGAATTGCTACAAAGAGAAATAAAATACCTAGGAATACAGCTAACAAGGAGAATGACAAATTACTGCTCAAAGAAATAAGAGAGGACACAACCAGATGGAAAAACATTTAATGCTTATGGTTAGGAAGAATCAATATTGCAAAAATGGCCATGCTGTCCAAAGTAATTTATAGATTCAATGCTTATCCCCATCAAGCTACATATGACCCTTTTCAAAGAACTGAAAACCCACCTTAAACTTCATATGGAACCAAAAGAGAGCCTGCATAGCCAATAAAATCCTAAGCAAAAAGAACACAGCTGGAGGCATCATGCTACCTGACTTCAAACTATACTACAGGGCTACAGTAATCAAAACAGCATAATACTGGTACCAAAACAGAGATATAGGACAATGAAACAGAACAGAGTCCTTGGAGGCAATGCCACACATCTACAACCCTCTGATCTTTGACAAACTTGACAAAAGCAAGCAATGGGGAAAGGATTCTCTGTTTAATAAATGTTATTGGGGAAACTGGCTAGCAGTATGCAGAAAACAGAAACTGTACTTCTTCCTGACACCTTACACTAAAATTAACTCTAGAAGGATTAAAGACTTAAACATAAGACCTAACACCATAAAAATCCTAGATGAAAACCTAGGCAACACCTTTCAGGACATAGGCATAGGCATGGACTTCATGACTAAAACACCAAAAGCATTGGCAACAAAAGCCAAAAAAGACAAATGGGATCTAATTAAACTCTACAGCTTCTGCACAGAAAAAGAGACAATCATTAGAGTGAACTGGCAATCAACAGAATGGGAAAATGTTTTTTGCAATCTACCCATATGACAAAGGGCTAATATCCAGAATCTACAAAGAACTAAAACAGATTTACAAGAAAAAAACCAACCCATTCAAAAGTGCCTGAAAGATATGAACAAGGTATTTTCCAAAAGACATATATGAGGCCAAGAAACATGAAAAAATGTTCATCATCACTAAACATTAGAGAAATGCAAATCAAAACCACATTGAGATACCATCCCATGCCAGTTAGAATGGCGATCATTAAAAAATCTGGAGACAACAGATGCTGGAGAGGATGTAGAAAAATAGGAACACTTTTACATTGTTGGCGGGAGTGTAAATTATTTCAACCATTGTGGAAGACAGTATGGCGATTCTTCAAGGACCTAGAAATAGAAATTCCATTTGACCCAGCAATCCCATTACTGGGTATATATCCAAAGGATTATAAATCATTCTATTTTAGAGACACATGCAAATGCATGGTCACTTTGGCACTGTTTACAATAGCAAAGACTTGGAACCAACCCAAATGCCCATCAATCATAGACTGGTTGAAGAATAAAATGTGGTACATATACACCATGGAATACTATGCAGCCATAAAAAGAATGAGTTCAAGTCCTTTATAGGGATGTAAATAAAACTGGAAACTATCATTCTCAGCAAACTGACACAAGAATGGAAAATCAAACACCACATGTTCTCACTCATAGGTGGGTGTCGAACAATGAGAACATGTGGACACAGGGAGGGGAGCATCACACATTGAGATCAGTTGGGGGGCTGGGGGAGGGGCAGTGGGAGGTGGGGAGGTTTGGGAGGGACAACATGAGGAGAAATGCCAGGTATAGGTGACGGGGGGATGGCGGCAGCAAACCACTCTGCCATGTATGTACCTATGCAACAATCCTGCATGATCTGCACATGTACCGGATAACCTAAAGCACAATAAAAAAAATAATAATGATAATACATTGAAATAATTGCTAGCAGAGGTATGTGTAATGGACTGTGAACTGGCATAAAAAATGGTTGTGCAGAGTCACTTAAGGCTTTATAAAAAAGTGATGTCTAACACTGATGAAGGAAATTTAAGAAGAAACCAAATAATTAAAAAATATTACATACTCATGAATTAGAAGAATCAATATTGTTAAAATATATATACTACTCAAAGCAATATATATTTTCTATGCAATGCCTATCAATATACCACTGACATTCTTGATAAAAATAGAAAAGAATCTAAAAATTTATATGAAACCCCAAAAACCCAGAAGAGCCAAAACTATTCTGAGCAAGAAAAACAAAATTGGAGGAATCATATTTCCTGACTTCAAATTATATTACAGAGCTATACTAACCAAAAAGCATAGTACTGGCATAAAAACAGACACATAGACCAATGGAAGAGAATAGAGGGCCCAGAAACAAATTCTCATGTCTACAGTGAACTGATTTGCAGCAAAAATGCCAAGAACATACACTGGATAAATGGTGCTGGAAAAATTGGATATCCATATGCAAAAGCATGAAACTAGACCCCTATCTCTCACCACATACAAAAACCAAATCAAAATAGATTAAAGACTTAAGTTTAAGACCTCAAACTGAAATGGCTACAAGAAAACATTGGGGAAACTTTCTAGGACATTGGTCTTGGAAAAGATTTCTTGAACAATACCCCACAGGCACAGGCAACCAAAGCAACTATAAACAAATGGGATCACATCAAGTCAAAGAGCCTCTGCACAGCAAAGGAAGCAATCAACAAAGTGAAGAGGCAACCTGCAGAATGGGAGATGTTTGCAAACTCCCGCGTCTGACAAGGTGTAAATAACCAGTGTATATAAGGAGCTCAAACAACTCTATAGGAAAAAATATAATAATTTGATCAACCAATGAGAAAATGAAATAGACATTCTTCAAAAGAAGACATACAAATGGCAAGTAGGCATATGAAAGGATGCTCAATAACGTTCACCATCAGAGAAATCCAAATCAAAGCTACAATGAGATATCATCTCACCCCAGTTATAAAAGACATGCAATAACAAATACTGGCAAGGATATGGAGAAAAGTGAATTGTTGTACTCTGTTAGTGGGAATGTAAATTAGTACAACCACTATGGAGAACAGTCTGAGGATACCTCAAAAAGCTAAAAATCGAGCTACCATATATGTATTAGTTTGTTCTCACATTGCTAAAAGAGCTACCTGAGATTGGGTAATTGATAAAGAAAATAAGATTAATCAATCTGCAAGCTGTACAGGAAGCATGGCTGAAGAGGTCTGAAGAAACTTACAATCCTGGCAGAAGGTGAAGGGGAAGCAGGCACATCCTTCACGGCTAGAGCAGGAGGAAGAGAGAGAGGGGGAAGTGCTATTGTTACACACTTTTAAACAACTAGATCTTGTCAGAACATACTGTCACTAAAATAGCAAGGGGGAAATCCAGCCATGATCCAATCACTTCTCACCAGGCCTCTCCTCCAACGTTGGGAATTACAATTAAACATGAGATTTGGGTGGGGACACAAAGCCAAACCATATAAACATGACCCAGCAATTCCACTGCAGAGTATATACTCATAAGAAAGGAAAACAGTGTATTGAAGAGATATCTGCACTCCTGTGTTTGTTGCAGCACTGTTTACAATAGCTAAAACTTGGAAGCAACTTAAGTGTCCATCAAAAGATGATTGGATAAAGAAAATATGGTTTATATATACACAATGCAATACTATTCAGCCATAAAAAGAATGAGATCTAGTTATTTGCAAAACATGGATGAAACTGGGGATCATTATGTTAAATGAAATAAGCCAGGCACAGAAATACAAACATCACATATTTTTATTTATTTGCGGGATCTAAAAATCAAAGCAATTGAATTCATGGACATAGAAAGTAGAAGGATGGTTACCAGATACTGGGAAGAATAGTGGGGAGTTGGGGAGTAGGTGGGGATGGTTAATGGATACAAATATAAAGAAAGAATAAATAAGATCTATTTGATAGCACAATAGGGTGACTATAGTCAATGATAACTTTTCTTTTTTCTGAAGACAGAGTCTTGCTCTGTCGCCAGGCACCAGGCTGGAGTGCAGTGGCACAATCTTGGCTCACTGCAATCTCCACCTCCTGGGTTCAAGCAATTCTTCTGCTTCAGCCTCCCGAGTAGCTGTGACTACAGGTGCATGCCACCACGCCTAGCTAATTTTTGTATTTTTAAAATAGAGACAGGGTTTCACCATGTTGGCCAGGATGGCCTCAATCTCTTGACCTCGTGATCCGCCTGCCTCGGCCTCCGAAAGTGCTGGGATTACAGGCATGAGCCACCGCACCTGACCTTAGTCCATGATAACTTAATTGCATATTTTAAGATAACTTAAAGAATGTAATTGGATTGTTTGTAACTCAAAGAATAAATGTGTGAGGGAATGGATACCTCTCTCCGTAATGTGCTTATTTCATATCGTATGTCTGTATCAAAATATCTCATGTACCCCATAAAGATATATACTTACAATGTGCCCCCATGAGTTTAAAAAAACAGTCAAAAACACTTTTTGTTTTGTTTTGTTTTGAGACAGAGTTTTGCTCCTGTCACCCAGGCTGTAGTGCAATGGCGCAATCTCGGCTCACTGCAATCTCTGCTTCCTGGGTTCAAGTGATTCTCCTGCCTCAGCCTCCCAAGAAGCTGCCCGGTTAATTTTTTGTATGTTTAGTAGAGATGAGGTTTCACCATGTTGGCCAGGCTGGTCTCGACCTCCTGACCTCAGGTGATCCACCTGCCTCAGCCTCCCAGTGTGCTGGGATTACAGGTGGAACCACCTCTCCTGCCAAAGGAACTTTTAAAAACAAGTGATGTATCACCTTGGTATTGAAGATTCAGCAGGATTTCATTAAGTAAACATGGAAGAAGAGGAGCCCCAGTTGTTCCAGTCATACAGGCAACACCAATACAAAGCAGCCAATTGCAGGCAATAGCCAGACAATTGCAGAAGTGTGAATGAGGCTCCCAGTGTTCAGAAGACAGCTTATATTTGAGTGAGTTCAGCTGACACTAGCAGAAGAATTGCCAGATTTAATCCAGCCCAAACTGCCTCCTATGTATTCATGAGCTAAATAAAGGCTGTTACTTCAGGCACTAAGTTTAGGGTTGTATGTTACATGGCTACAGGTAACAGATGTAATCATATTTGCATTTTAGAAAGATTAATAGAAAGTTGTAGAGGACAGTTATAGGAGATGAGTGACTCAGTGAATTTAGGAAACAATTGCAAGACTGCAGGAAACACCAATTGCTGTAAATCAGGAGCCTATGTGCCAGAATCCTGGAACTCAGCTTCTTCTTGAGGACTTGTGAAAATAATCAGGACCCTTTCTGACTGATTCTAAAGTACAGCATCTCGTCTACATCAAAGGCTGCTTATTTTTTGTAATGTAACTGAATGTGCAAAAGAATCCTACTGCTAGTTTTCTTATCAGGACTAGCATCCTTTTAGAGGAACTCCCAACCAGGCTATAGCAAATTTATTCTGGAACTCCAGGGAATCTCTCTGCCCTCCCTTCTTTTTTCCACACCCCCATCCATTTGAATTTCCCTGTGATTTACTCCTTTGGAAAACTTGTAGATAGCAAACACACAAAGACATAACTTTCTTATATATCATTATTTTCTATTGGTCCAAATTTTAATCCCTGATTCACCTTCTCCCATAGTGCTGTCTCCTTCTGCCTTCATCTCTAATGACTTACCGCTGCCCAAACATTTTCACTGTGCACTTTATTATCCCTGATTCATGGTAAATGCAAATCTTAAAGCTCTTTATTCAGAGTTCCTTCTCTTGTCCCAAACTTAAGGCTGATTTTATTGTGCAGACACTCCTTATCCTTCAGATTTCTCAAATGTAGCCAGCTTCATCTTCTACACTTCATAAATCCAAGAATTGGGAGATGATACCTTTGTCTTCTTTTTCACTCCACTACAACTGTTCTTGAAAGGATCATTTGCTAAATGATCAAATCCAGTGGACATGTTCAGGGGCATTGGATTTTTTTTTTAATTACTGTCTTTGTTGTTGTTGTTGAACTACTTTTTTACGTTGGATTTCTGAACTTAGTTCCTACTTTTCTTACTTTTCTTTTTGAGAATATGTTGTTTATTCCTTTTCTTCAATATATTTCTTAAATTCTGTGCTATTTAAGGGTACGTCCAAAGTCTTTTTACATAATATACAGAACTTCCTTTAATGATCTAAACTTCTCATGGGTTCAGTGACCAATTCTATGTCAGTACCTTAAGTAAAGAAAAGTTTTCTCCTGGGATCCGACCCATATTGCTTCTTCTGTTGGAGATCCCAAATTTAAGTCAAGTCAATATGTCCTTTAAACCTATTTCTCTCTCTTTTTTTTCCCATTTTATCTCATTTAGCGGTTCCAATACCTAGCAGTAACATAAATCAAGACTTGGCTCCCATACCTTTACCTACACCCAGTCTTACTGTCTTCTAAATGTCTTTCTGATCTGTTCACTTATCTATCTCTGTTTGCATTGACATTATTCTAGTTCAAATCAATGCCATCTCATTTTTATATTAATTGAAGATTGGGTCCTTTCCTTTTATTTTCTTTTTTGTTTGAGATTGAAAGGTAGAGAAATGCATAGGATAGATTAAAGGATCCCTAATAAAGGACAGATTTTTAAAAAATTTTTTTATTGCATTTTAAGTTTTGGGGTACATGTGCAGAACATGCAAGACAGTTGCATAGGTACACACATGGCAGTGTGTTTTGCTTCCTTTCTCCCCTTCACCCACATTTGGCATTTCTCCCCAGGCTATTCCTCCCCAGCTCCACCCCCCACTGGCCCTCCCCTTTTCCCCCCAATAGACCCCAGTGTTTAGTACTCCCCTCCCTGTGTCCATGTGTTCTCATTTTTCATCACCCGCCTATGAGTGAGAATATGCGGTATTTCATTTTCTGTTCTTGTGTCAGTTTGCTGAGAATGATGTTCTCCAGATTCATCCATGTCCCTACAAATGACACAAACTCATCATTTCTGATTGCTGCATAATATTCCATGCTGTATATGTGCCACATTTTCCCAATCCAGTCTATCGTCAATGGGCATTTGGGTTGATTCCAGGTCTTTGCTATTGTAAACAGTGCTGCAATGAACATTCGTGTGCATGTGTCCTTATAGTAGAACGATTTATAGTCCTTTGGATATATACCCAGTAATGGGATTGCTGGGTCAAATGGAATTTCTATTTCTAAGGCCTTGAGGCATCGCCACACTGTCTTCCACAATGGTTGAACGAATTTACACTCCCACCAACAGTGTAAAAGTGTTCCTTTTTCTCCACATCCTCTCCAGCATCTGTTGTCTCCAGATTTTTTAATGATCGCCATTCTAACTGGCGTGAGATGGTATCTCAGTGTGGTTTTGATTTGCATCTCTCTAATGACCAGTGATGATGAGCATTTTTTCATATGTTTGTTGGCCTCATATATGTCTTATTTTGTAAAGTGTCTGTTCATATCCTTTGCCCATTTTTGAATGGGCTTGTTTGTTTTTTTGCCTGTAAATCTGTTTAAGTTTTTTGTAAATTCTGGATATCAGCCCTTTGTCAGATGGGTAAACTGCAAACATTTTTTCCCATTCTGTTGGTTGCCAATCCACTCTAGTGACTGTTTCTTTTGCCATGCAGAAGCTGTGGAGTTTGATTAGGTCCCATTTGTCTATTTTGGCTTTTGTTGCCAATGCTTGTGGTGTTTTAGTCATGAAGTCCTTGCCTACTCCTATGTCCTGGATGGTTTTGCCTAGATTTTTTTCTAGGGTTTTTATGGTGCCAGGTCTTATGTTTAAGTCTTTAATCCATCTGGAGTTAATTTTAGTGTAAGGTGTCAGGAAGGGGTCCAGTTTCTGCTTTCTTCACATGGCTAGCCAGTTTTTCCAACACCATTTAGTAAACAGGAATCCTTTCCCCATTGCTTGTTTTTGTCAGGTTTATCGAAGATTACATAGTTGTAGATATGCTGTGTTGCCTCTGATGCCTCTGTTTTGTTCCATTGGTCTAGATCTCTGTTTTGGTACCAGTACCATGCTGTTTTGATTACTGTAGCCTTGTAGTATAGTTTGAAATCCAGTAGTGTGATGCCCCCTGCTGTGTTCTTTTTGCTTAGAATTGACTTGGCTATGCAGGTTCTCTTTTGGTTCCATATGAAATTCATGGTGGTTTTTTCCAGTTCTGTGAAGAAGGTCAATGGTAGCTCGATGGGAATAGCATTGATTCTGTAAATTACTTTGGGCAGTATAGCCATTTTAACAATATTAATTTTTCCTAACCATGAACATGGAATGTATCTCCATTTGTTTGTGTCCTCTCTGATTTTGTTGAGCAGTGGTTTGTGGTTTTCCTTGAAGAGGTCCGTTACATTCCTTGTGAGTTGTATTCCAAGGTATTTTATTCTTTTTGTAGCAATTGTGAATGGCAGTTCGTTCTTGATTTGGCTTTCTTTAAGTCTGTTATTGGTGTATAGGAATGCTTGTGATTTTTGCACATTGATTTTATATCCTGAGACTTTGCTGAAGTTGCTCATCAGTTTCAGGAGTTCTTGGGCTGAGGCGATGGGGTCTTCTAGGTATCCTATTATGTCATCTGCAAATAGAGACAATTTGGCTTCCATCTTTCCTATTTGAATACCCTTTATTTTTTTTTCTTGCCTGATTGCTGTGGCTAAAACTTCCAGTACTATATTGAATAGGAGTGGTGAAAGAGGGCATCCTTGTCTAGTGCCGGATTTCAAAGGGAATGCTTCCAGTTTTTGCCCATTCAGTATGATATTGGCTGTTGGTTTGTCATAAATAGCTTTTATTACTTTGAGATACGTTCCATCGATACCGAGTTTATTGAGGGTTTTTAGCATAAAGGGCTGTTGAATGCCTTCTCTGCGTCAATTGAGATAATCATGTGGTTTGTGTTTTTGGTTCTGTTTATGTGGTGAATTACGTTTATAGACTTGTGTATGTTGAACCAGCCTTGCATCCCTGGGATGAATCCTACTTGATCATGATGTATAAGTTTTTTGATTTGCTGTTGCAATCTGCTTGCCAATATTTTATAGAAGATTTTTCCATCTATGTTCATCATGGATATTGGCCTGAAGTTTTCTTTTCTTTTTGGTTCTCTGCCAGGTTTTGGTATCAGGATGATGTTGGTCTCATAAAATAATTTTGGAAGGATTCTTTTTTTTTTTTTGATTATTTGGAATAGTTTCAGAAGGAATGGTACCAGCTCCTCTTTGTGTGTCTGGTAGAATTCGGCTGTGAACCCATCTGGACCTGGGCTTTTTTTGTGTGGTAGGCTCTTAATTGCTGCCTCGACTTCTGACCTTTTTATTGGTATATTCATAGTTTCAGCTTCCTCCTGGTTTAGGCTTGGGAGGACACAGGAGTCCAGGAATTTATCCATTTCTTCCAGGGTTACTAGTTTATGTGCATAGAGTTGTTTGTAATATTCTCTGATGATGGTTTGAATTTCTGTGGAGTCTGTGGTGATTTTTCTTTCATCATTTTTTATTGCATCTATTTTGTTGTTCTCTCTTTTCTTTTTTATCAGTCTGGCTAGTGGTCTGTCTATTTTGTTGATCTTTTAAAAAAAACAGCTCTTGGATTTATTGATTTTTTGAAGGGTTTTTCGTGTCTCTATCTCCTTCAGGTCACCTCTAATCTTAGTTGTTTCTTGTCCTCTGCTGGGTTTTGAGTTTTTTTGATCTTGCTCCTCTAGCTCTTTCAATTTTGACAATAGGGTGTCAAATTTGGATCTCTCCATTCTCCTCATATGGGCACTTATTGCTATATATTTTCCTCTATAGACTGCTTAAAATGTGTCCCAGAGATTCTGGCATGTTGTGTCTTCGTTCTCATTGGTTTCGAAGAACTTCTTTATTTCTGCCTGCATTTCGTTGTTTACCCAGTCAACCTTCAAGAGCCAGTTGTTCAGTTTCCATGAAGCTCTGTAGTTCTGGGTTGGTTTCTGAATTCTGAGTTCTAACTTGATTGCACTATGGTCTGAGAGACTGTTTGTTATGATTTCAGTTGTTTTGCATTTTCTGAGGAGTGCTTTACTTTCAATTATGTGGTCAATTTTAGAGTAGGTGTGATGTGGTGTTGAGAAGAATGTATATTGTGTGGTTTGGGGTGGAGAGTTCTGTAAATGTGTATCAGGTTTGCTTGTTTCAGGTCTGAGTTCAAGCCCTGGATATCCTTGTTGATTTTCTGTCTGATTGATATGTCTAATATTGACAGTGGAGTGTTAAATTCTCCCACTATTATTGTGTGGGAGTCTAAGTCTCTTTGTAAGTCATTAAGAACTTACTTATGTATCTGGGTGCTCTTGTATTGGGTCCATATATGTTTAGGATCGTTAGCTCTTCTTGTTGTATGAATCCTTTTACCATTATGTAATGACCTTCTTTGTCTCTTTTGAACTTTGTTTCTTTAAAGTCTATTTTATCAGAGATGAGATTTGCAACTCCTGCTGTTTTTTGCTCTCCATTGGCTTGGTACATCTTCCTCTGTCCCTTTATTTTGAGCCTTTGTGTATCCTTGCATGTGAGATGGGTTTTCTGGATACAGCACACTTATGGGTTTTTGTTTTTTATCCAATTTGCCATTTTATGTCTTTTGATTGGTGTATTTGGTTCATTTACATGTAGGGTTAATATTGTTATGTGTGGATTTGATACTGCCATTTTGATGCTAGCTGGCTGTTTTGCCCGTTAGTTGATGTAGATTCTTCATTATGTTGATGCTCTTTAGCATTTAGCGTGATTTTGGAATGGCTGGTACTGGTTGTTTTTTTCTATGTGTAGTGCCTCTTTCAGGAGCTCTTGTAAAGCAGGCCTGGTGATGACAGAATTTCTGAGTACTTTTTTGTTCGCAAAGGATTTTATTTTTCCTTCACTTATGAAGCTCACTTTGGCTGGATATGAAATTCTGGGTTGAAAGTTCTTTTCTTTAAGGATGTTGAATATTGGCCCCCACTCTCTTCTGACTTGTAGAGTTTCTGCCGAGAGATCTGCTGTGAGTCTGATGGGCTTCCCTTTGTGGGTGACCCGACCTTTCTCTCTGGCTGCCCTTAGTATTCTCTCCTTTATTTCAACCCTGGTGAATCTGACGATTATGTGCCTTGGGGTTGCTCTTCTTGCGGAATATCTTTGTGGTGTTCTCTGTATTTCCTGCGTTTGAGTGTTGGCCTGCCTTGCTAGGTGGGGGGAATTTTTCTGGATTATATCCTGAAGAGTATTTTCCAGCCTGGATTCATTCTCTTCGTCACATTCTGGTATACCTATCAAACATAGGTTAGGTCTCTTCACATAGTTATTCGCCGTCCAGCTTTGTTCTCTTGCTGGTGAGGAACTTTGGTCCTTTTTTGGAGGCTAGGTGTTCTTATTTTGGGTGTTTTCCTCCTTTTTGCATTGTTTTCTTCCCATCTTTGTGGATTTATCCTCCTGTCGTCTGAGTAGTTGCTGACTTTTCTATTGGGTCTCTGAGTGGATGCCCCGATTGTTGATGATGAAGTATTTCTGTTACTTGGTTTTCCTTCTACCAGTCTAGCCCCTTTGCTGTACGACTGCTGAGGTCCACTCCAGGCCCTGCTTGTCTGGGGTGCACCTATAGCAGCTCTGGAACAGTGAGGAATGCTACCAGTTTTTTCTTCTGTTATCTTTGTCCCAGAACGATGCCTGCCAAATGTCAGTCTTCTGGATATAAAGGGGTCAGGGAGCTGCTTGAGGAGACAGTCTGTACTTTATAGGAGCTCAAGTGCTGAGCTGTGAGCTCTGTTGTTCTTTCAGGGCTGTTAGGCTGCTATGTTTAATTCTGCTGCAGCAGAACTCATAAAAAAAAACCCCTTTTTTTCTCAGATGCTCTGTCTCAGGGGATTGGGGCTTTCTTTCTGAGTGTCTGTTGCACTGTCATGCCCAGCTAGGAGGCAGTCTAGTCACTATTTGCCTGCTGAGGCTCTGCCCTTCTGGTGTGAGGTCTGCCCTATTGCCTCAGGCTCTGCCTTGCTGCTGAGGTCTCCACCCTGTTGCCATGGGCTACGCCCTGTGGTCGAGTCTCTCTTTTGTGGCAGGTTGCCTTGGCAACAACAGGCTGCATCAGCAATGGGAGTTTACCTCAGTAGGGGCGGATTGCCTCGGTAATGGTGGACACCCCTCCCCCACCGAGCTGCACCATCCTGGGTTCAGCTGTGCCCGCAGTAAAACTCTCCAGCCAGAGCATTTGGAATTGCCGTTTTGTTTGTCCCACTGCGCTGGCCCAAACCCTGTTTTCCTGGAATCTCCTGGCCTGGCTCACTGTCCAAGTCCCGTTCAATCAGATGGATATACCAATCTGCCCTCTGAGGTCTCAGATTGCCGCTTCAACAGGGCACCGGGACCAGTGCGCTTTGTGCGGAGTGCTGTGGAGCACCGCTGCCCTGCGCACCGGCTGCCAGCTGCACCAGTCACTGGCTGCACCAGCCAAAACCCTGCCCTGTCATCCCACGTCTCTTTTATACCTGGGAATTTTCCCGTTCTGTGGGCAACAAAGATCCATCTGGAAATATGGCCCTGACTCACCCTCCGCTCGTTCACTGAGAGCTTCAATCCTGGGTTGTTCTCCAAGGCCAGATTTTCAGTAAAGGGCACTCACAGAGAGGAGTCTGAGATTGCACCCCAGGCCCTGGGTCATTGGAGAAAGTGATGATCTCAGGCACCATCTAGGTGCCACCACCCAGTTGACATGAGTGCTTCTTAGAGAGAAGGGTGTGGCTGAATAAGAAGATATCACCTACTAAGGAATTGAAGCATTTATGGCTCAGACTGATTTGCTGTGGGACATCTCTGAATGAGTCATGTTGAAAGATCATCCTCTCTGCATGCTAGGGAATCACCGTGGCTTGGATGAATGAGAAAGGATGCTAACAGAAGGTGGAACACCAAGGGAAGCCAGGCCAGGTTACTCCAGTGTGCCCACATTTTTGTAAATAGCCAGACCTTCAGCAAATGGTGACAGTGATATAACTTTCCAGAAGAGGTCAGCCAGCAAGGCATTAGTTGCTGTTGAGAACGGAAACCTGGTCAGGTTATAGCGGTGTTCCACTATCAATAGCAAAGCAAGATGTAAAACAGCAAAGTAAGTACAGTAGCCAACGCTATTTGGGTTACCTCATGAGTTGTCATAATAGTAGAAGCTTAGAGTTTGAGCTTCTCAGCCTGTGGCAAGTGTTTACTGATGGGCTATGAATCCCCTCGACTCTTGGGGTGGCTGGGCAGAAACTTGGACAGCTGGAGCCCCCAGGCCTGTTGTATTGGATCATTTATCCTAACAGGCTAAACAGTATAATTTTCCACAGTGGCATGATGAGATAAATATTGGGAAGTACTGTCATTTAAGGATCTGCTAACCATCTGCTAGATGAAGTGACAGTTCTGTTCCCTCTGTGTTACAAATGGACTGAAAGTTCACAGTTCAGAGGCTTTTCCTGCCTCTTCAGTTGTTAGCTTAATGTGTGCAGTATACAGCTGTGTCTGCTTCCAGTCTGGCCTGTGCTAGTATTTTACTCATTCATTAAAAACCACTCCCTTCACCCCTAGGAAATAGATTAATGAAGAAAACTGATTAATTTTGTGCCTTCGTTTAGCTTATATTTTAGTGGGGGAGAAAACACAATAAACAAATGGATTATTGTCATTATGACTTTAAATATTCTGTAAACAATGAAATAGTCATTTTAAAAGGGAGAGAGTTGTAATTTTAAAATTGAATTTGGAAAGCTTGATACAGGTGAGTTGTTTAAACACTGCCATTAAATTAGCTTTAAGCGAGCATCCTTAAAAAGTTAAATGAAAATTGTCATTCTATTTTCACATTTGGCTTGCTGCACAGGGATCTTTAAGTTTTCATGTAACTTTGAAGAAGCAGAAACCTGAAATCATAAACCATGTACATTACGGTGGTGTATACATAAAAGACAACAGGGAAAAATCCTGAGCAGACCTGTGATCAAGTAGACCTTGAGTTTAATTGGGAGATTAATGTACATTTACATGTTTTTAATTAAAACACAATGTTTAAAGTACATTTTAATAATTTTCAGATTTAACTAATTTTTTAAAATTAACAAACCACAAATTGCTTTGAAGAGGAGGGCTTCTGTCTTAATTCACTCAATAGATGTTTATTGAGCATCAATCATGCCATCAAAACTCTGTTGAGGGTACTCTGAGAGATGCAGAAATGAGAAAAGGGTCTCAGTCTTGATGAGCTACTAGTTTGAATGAGGTGAATGCAAAAAACGCAAAGTTAGTAGGCAATGAGAGAGACAATGCCTTCCAACCATTAGTCTCTCCTTAAAAATACTAATTAACATCCTCAAACACTTCTCAAAAGCCTTACTTTCAAGATGTCATTCTAAAAATTAAATCTGTATATTATCTAAATTAGCCTTATCTATCATTATCATCTAATCATAAATCACTCTTCCAATAAAAGTATAAAGCATTAGCCAATACTGTAATGTTTTAAGATGTTAACAAATGCACCTTAAATGAGTCTTATATTTCATGTAATTATCTTGACACTGTGTCTGTATGGAATTGACAACTCTATTCTAAATAATTAACTAATGAAGGAATGGGCCAGCTTCTAAGACCACTCAACAGCGAAACAACTCACTCTGAATTTCCCTAGCTCTTGTCTCTAATGACACTCACTGTCCTTAATTATGTGTTTCCTTTCATAGCCTTTCTGTCTTGAAAGGACAGTGACCATACTTTAAAAACTCATGACTACTATAGATGTCTTTTATTTTTAAGTTTTCAAAATGCTTCCACATATGTTTTTCACTTCAAACTTCTGTCTTCCTTTCATCCCCTAGTTCTCCAAGCCAGACGAAGAGTCAGCTGGGCTTGCTCCACTCCCAGCAGTCAATTTTAACTCAGAAATCGTTCTTTCCCCTCTTTTCTTTTATAAAATATATGCTTTCTTTTTTAATTCACAACTCTTTAAAAAGAAGCTTTAGTGAGGTGTAATTGGTATATGATAAACTGGGCATGTTTAATTAGTACAATTGATAAGCTTCAACTCAGGTATATGCTGATGACAGCATCATCACTCTCAAAATCATCTAGCCAATGCACTTATTTTAGTGCCATAAAAACAAAGTATGCAGGGTCATCCAGTTCACTTGTGGCAGGTCTGAAGTTAGTATCCAAGCCTCCTGATTTTGATTTTGTAGGATTTTTTTCCTTGTAAAATTAATATTGCTATTGATAATACCTAAAAATATTAGGTTCTGCTAAAACTAGCTGCTCTGTTTGGCAATGAGATCCAGAAATTAGAGTCTTGGGATGGTGGTTGCAAGTCCTTTTTCTTTAGTGACTATGTGAAAAATATCCCTCAGTAGCTCTTCTGTTTTGCTTTGGTTTATTTTTGTTTTTGAGATGGAGTCTTTCTCTTGTAGCCCAGCCTGGAGTGCAGTGGGGTGATCATGGCTCACTGCAACCTCTGTCTCCTGGCTTCAAGTGATTCTCCTGCCTCAGCCTCCCTAGTAGCTGGGATTACAGGTAACTGCCACCACGCCTGGCTAATTTTTTGTATTTTTAGTAGAGACAGCATTTCACCATGTTGGCCAGGCCAGTCTCAAACTCCTGATCCCAGGTGATCTGCCTGCCTTGGCCTCCCAAACTGCTGGGATTACATGCATGAGCCACCGTGCCCAGCACCCAGTAGCTCTTGATTAGTCCCTATATCACTGGAGCAAGGAGCAAGGAGTTAAAGATAAATATATATATATATTTGTAGATCTTTGAGTATAAGAATTGTTTTACATCATGATGATGGTATTAGAATTATAAATTATTGAGCTATGTCCAACATGAGGTTATTTTCTAACTTGTGCAGAGACAGAGTTAAATAAAAACCGTGTATGTTATAATGGTGTATACCTGAAAGACAACAGGAAAAACTCCTTATCAAACCCGCGATCAAGTAGACCTCGAGTTGAAATGGGAAATTAATGTACATACCCTGTGTCTGGGGTAGAAAATGGAGAAATAATATTAATGTTGTCTATGTTAATCTGTTTCCTTTGGCCATTTTTCTGTCCTCCACATCCCTGTCATTTCTAATCTAACCTCATAGGTCTGTGAGCTGAAATTCAGAGTTTTATCTTCTTTTACCTTTCCCTTTTCAGTTTAAATTTTTCTCCTTTCCTGACAGTAGGTTACACTGATTCATACAAAATATTTATTGGAAACCCAGAGGAACCTGTTTATGGTTGATATATTTTTGTTTTAAAAATGTGTGTGTACATATATACAACATACATATGTCTCTATGTCTATCATATACACATATTTAAATGTTTTCCTATGCTGTCCATAGCTAATTCCATTGTTGTTTACTTTGGCATGATGTATATTTGCAAAATACCTCTGTGAATATCCTGATAATGTAATGGGCTTCTCTTTTAACCATTCATTTAAATCCTATTATATGTAGAAAACTGAATATCCTGTGTTCAAATTGCATGTGCCTTTCCACTCCAATATAATCACCACCAAGAATAAGGAAGTACAAATCCTACATTTTTTTTCAAGCTTAGGAAAGGTGACATGAAAAATAGATACTTTTCTTTCATTTACCTCTAGTTATAAGACTAGGATTAAATTTGTAAGGCATTAAAACACTTCCAGGTTTTCCACATTCTCTCATTTTTTTTATCTTGGGATTTTTTTTCTCACTGTTCTTGATTATTTCCCCTCTCAAGCTCATACTTTTCAAGTTCCTCAGGGCTTCTTTTCTTTCTACACATTCTCTTGTGATTTTATTTATTTATATGGTTTTAAATACAATCTTTTATACTGAGCAGGGGTTTCCAATCTTTTTACTTCGATGGGCCACAGTGGAAGAAGAATTGTCTTGAGCCACACATAAAATGCACTAACACTAACGATAGCTGATGAGTTAAAATTAGAAAAATCACAAAACAATCTCATAATGTTTTAAGAAAGTTTAAAAATTAGTGTTAGGCTGTACTCAAAGCCATTCTGGGCAGCAGGTTGGATAAGCATGTTTTAGAGAATAACTCCAGTGGTGACTATGCCTATAATTCTAGACTGATATAGCCAACTGGTCACTTGACATTTCTATTTAGATATCAAAGAGGCATCTCAAACTTAACATGGCCCAAATGCTTACTTCCTTGTTCTTCAAATCTTTTCCTTACTTATCTTCATTTCAGTAAATACTATAGTTCATCATTTCCCCACATAACTTAAACTAAAAATCAAGTTTTGATGCTAAAGGTTTAGGGCTTAACACCTAAATGTTTGACTGAGCAATACAGTAAGTAGCCAAAACTCATGCACAAAACTGCTTATGGGAGTATATCACAGGGAGCATGGACTTATGCAAAATACATATTTTTTTATGTGTCTACCTTAGCCGTAATCAGTTATCCAGTCCTTTGGACACAACTTCTTACTAGTGTTCTTTCTTTGATGCTTACAATTCTATAATCCTTTTTTTCTTGTAGAGCCAGTATGATCATATCACACCTGTTTTTAACTCTCTACCTGCTGCTGATCACAATTAGAATAAAATTCACTCCTTGCCCTGGTTTATCAGGCTCCTTCAGATCCAGCCTATCTTTACTTCTTCAACTAATCTCATAGTGCTGATCATTAGTTAATATTTTCTTATTTATTGTCCCTTTTTCCCATTTCTGAAAGTGTAAATTCCATGAATGCAGATTTTATTATCACTGCCAGACACTTAGTAAATGCTCTATTTATCTGTCTATCTATATTAAATAAATGAATGGTGTGTTCAGCTGAGTGAATTATAGCCCCTAAAGAGCAACTATAATCTTAAAATTTCAAAAAATGATTACTTTGCTTTAATCTCTATTCATGAAAAGTTTAGTTTTATGATGATAAAATAACTTCAGGGTTCTAAAGGCCTAAATGATTCCAGTTGAAATGATTCTGCTTTTCCATTTTTAAATTGATTTGTTTTGTTAAACAACTCTGACCAAAATAATATATGTCAGATGGGATAGATTCAAAACTACCAATGCACAAAATACTTTCTTTTTAAAGCCCTTTAATATTATATACTTTCTTACAGTCACTGGATGAGGTCCATAGACTGCATTAAATTCTTATAAAATATGGCTTTTCTACTGAAGAAGGACAATTAATCTGAGCAGTTTAAGGGGAAAGTTAGCATATTGTTGCACCATTTTCTGGAAGAAATTATCTGTGCACTCAAATGGCTAATTAAAAGCTATGACAATGTCTAGCAGCTAAAAAACAAGGAAAAATCCCTACCAACACATTTCTACTCAGTTTTTACTATTATAATGGGCTCTGCCAATGCCACTACCCATCAACGTTTATATAGAAATAACATCACCAAAGAATAGAACACACAGTTGCAAATAGACTTGCCTGGGAATGAAGATGGTTGACAAAAAAGGGAATATATGTAGATTAGAAATAAAGCACTACTAAAACTAATAGCTGGATACTTAGAAAATGTATTCATCAAATAAATGTACATTTCCTGTCGTCTTGATTAGTGGTATTTCCATTAGACGCTGATCCATTTACCTAGTTACAGGCATCTGTCAGTTTAAAGTGATTTCATTTATCATTTTATGTTTATTGTTTGATGTAAAGCAACATGTTCTTTCCCATAGTTATATGTTACTTTAATTATCAGTTGCTATTTGTGCAAGTTTATGCAATTCTCTTTGGATGGTTATTTTACTTTCTATGTGAGATTATTGAGCAGATTTTGATGCTAAAGATTTAGGGCTTAACATCTAAACATCTGACTGAGCAACACAATAAGTAGCCAAAACTCTTTCCTTCTGATGAGAATGTATCAGAGGCACCATGGACTCATCAAAAAGAGTGAATGAAAGGAGCTTTTTCAGGTATTCCTATCCTCAGGTACATACCCTCACTGGATGCCGTGGTATAAGGCCTAAAATTAAAGCCCAATATTATGTGTTGCTTTGACATTTGGTGAAATCAGGAGGGATCATTTGGCCTAACCCCAAGTTCCACTTCCCACTTTGCTCCTGTAGATATGGTTGTCCAGCCAAACCAACCTTCTTATTGAGGAGACTAGGTGCAGCTCCTACTTATTCCTAAGTAGTAAGTTTCAATACTATACCAACCATCTTAGGTCATTTGCTGCTATAACAAAATAGCATAGAGTGGCTAATTTATAAAGAAAATAAAACAGATTAGTATAGATAGATGAATTTATAAAGAAAATAAACTTTTTCCTCATTGGTGTGGAAGCTGGAAGTCCAAGAGCATGGCCTTAGCATCAGGTTGGTGAGGGTCATTCCATGGCAGAAGGGCAGGCAGCAGAAATGAGCATGCATGGTAGAGAGAGAAAGTGGGGACTGAACTTTATTCTTTTATCAGGAACTCATTCCTACAATAACTAACCTGTTCCCCAAATAATGGCATTAATTTATTTATAATGGAGGAGCCCTATGACCTAATATCTTTTCAAGGCCTCACCTCCCAACACTGTTACATGGGAAATTAGATTTTGGCATGAGTTGTTTTCTTTTCAGGGTAGGGTAGCATTCAAACCATAGCACCAGCCCATGGAATTATAATTCAAACAAGCCATTTCTGTCTTCCTGAGAGGAACTGCAATATACCTCACTCTTTTGATACTACAAAGCCTGATTCCTACAGCCCTAGGTTGTTCACTCTGTTCATGAGTGACCTGGGATGGCATGTGGCATTCTGTTCCTCTGGACTGTGATTATTTGTGACTAATAAATATTGTCAATATAATAAGTCCAGTTTCAGTTATTGTATGTCTGGCCATCCCCATAACCCTAAAGTGGGAATCTCTCTCTCATCAGTGGGTGAATAGGAGATGATTAAAACAGACCCTCCCCTGATCCTCCCATCTACCATGTGCTTGGCCCTACACTAATACATTGCTAGTCAATGTCTTTGGACATTCGGATATGTCACTGCTGACCTTGTACTTAGAACTATGTCTTCTTGTATCTGTGCTCTGAAGGTAAGACATGACATCCAGAAAAAAGCAAACCAAATCATTTGGTTCTATATGCTCAAATATATTTTAACTATGACCATCTATTTGACTAACTATAGAAAAGATAACTACCTTAGTTCTAATAAATTAGTATGTTAAAATTTTAAGATTTAAAAAATTTTCATGGTGAGAATATTATACTATCAAACAAGTCCTTGATGGAAATCTGGATCACCTGAAAATACACATAGAAATAAATGGCCTGCTTTGCACATAAATAAACTTCTGAAGAAGTTTAGGACATTTGAACTGGTAGAAGAAAGGTAGAAAAGAGAAAGTGAATAATGTTCTGAATAAATAATGATAGTTAATATTTACTAAGCACTTACTATATACTGTGATGCTGATGCTTTTCCATTCATTTTTCTCATTTAGTTCTCACAATAAACTTATGAAGTAGGTACTATTCTAATAGATTAGAAACAAAGCAAAAATAAAACCCCAAGCTGTAGAAAGTTAAATGAGTTAGCTAGGGCTAGAAAGTGGGGAAGATAAGGTAAGAGTCTACCAATCTGTCTAAATCTAGGTCTAGGATCTCAAAAAAACTTCTTACCTTTCAGTAAATATACGTATACATGCATCAGTAGTGAGTCACATAAATCCAGAATGGTACACTAATTTGCAACTCCAACACTCACTAGCTGTTTAGTCTTAAGCCAGGTGCCTGATCTCTCTAAAATTGTTTTCTCTTTTATGACAAGCAAAAAACTAGCAAAAAAAAAAAAAAAGCACTTTATAACACTACTGTAATGATTTACTGAGATAATGTAACTTAAACACATGGAGTATTTGTTGTGTTTATTTATAATTACTGTTTTATTCATTTAGTCACACATTCAGTAATTATTTTCTGATCTGCTTACATGTGCTAGCTACTGTTATAGATACTTGGAATATGTCAATGAAAAAAATCAAATAATCCTCCTTTCATCCACATCTTACTGCATTCATCAGATAAATTCCAAATGAATCAGAGTCAAATATCAAATTATATAATAACTAGAAGAAAATATAAGTAAATATTTCTAAAACCTAAAAGCGAGGAAAATGTTTCTCACTTTGACTTAATATTCAGAAGTGATATAGAAAATTGATTAAACTATTTTTAAACTAAATTAATTTTATTAATTACATTTTTGCTTTATTTATTTATTCATTACTTTATTTTTGAGATGGAGTTGCACTCTGTTGCCCAGGATGGAGTGCAGTGGCATGATCTTGGCTCACTGCAATCTCTGCCTCCTGGGTTCAGATGATTCTCCTGCCTCAGCCTCCTGAGTAGCTGGGATTACAGGTGCACTCCACCACACCCAGACAATTTAAAGATTAAAAAAACCTGAAAACTTTATGGAAAAAGGTACCAAAAACAACATAAAAAGAAAAACAGCTCTCAAAAATATTGGTGGGGAGAATATTATATTAAAGTTGATAAAGCAGCAGCAGGGTTACAGAGGATTCACTCCAATTTTGAAAGAATTTCCAATGCAGGTGAAATGCTACCAAACAGTATCACATACTACAGAGAAATATTTCATGAAATGAAGAATAAATTGATGCAACAAGCTTTATTGCTGTCTTATTTTTTAAAAATGCCAGTCTGTAGTCCCAGCTATGTGGGTGGCTAAGGCAGAAAGATCCCTGGAGCCCAAAAGCTTGAAACTGCAGTAAGCTAAGTTATGCCACTGCACAAGACAGATATCTCTTTAAAAAATTGCCACAGCTGTTCCAACTTTCAGCAACCACCACCTGACTAGTCACCAGACATCTACATTGAGGAAAGATGTAGCAAACGGATTGTAACTCGCTGAAGGCTTAGATGATTATTAACATGTTTCAGTAATACATTATTTTAAATTATGGCATGTCATTTTTTTTAAGAAATAGTGCTGTTGCACACTTAATAGACTATAGTGTGGTGTAAATATAACTCCTATATACACTGGGAAAACAAAAAATTTGTGCAATTGCTTTACTGCAATATTCACTTTATTGTGGCTGTGTACACAAAAACTATAATATTTTTGAGACATGATTGTATTCTGATAGGGATTGCATTGCCTCTGTAGATTGCTTTGAGTAGTATGGTTATTTTGACAATATTTATTCTTCTAATCCACGAAAATGGGATATCTTTTTTTTGTGTGTGTGTCTTTTTCAGGGGTACTTTGTTATATCACACACAATGATATGTTGCTAGGGCTTAATATCTTCATATGACAGCAGAAAACTCCAATATGTTATCTGTGAAAGAGAAGAAAATGGCATGTAAAAAATCTTTCTTAAGAGGATTATTAAATTTACAGGTATTAATGCAAATCATTTTTCAGCTGAATGCTAGTAAAAATCCATGATGCTTTTGTGGGAAAATATCAGGTACGAAAGAAGAATGAATCCTAACTGAAATGACAGTGATTCAGGAACTCTCACCAGACTCTACAGAAATCTCTTACACATGAATACCCTGTGCAGTTAAAGAAACTGATGGCCAAATGAACTCTCACAATGCCACTTCTACTCCAATAGACTTCTACACCATAAACATGTTACTCTTCACGTCAGTCATTAAGTGACTGAGTTACATGTACCAGGATTAAAATCAAAGATATGTACAGGATATTAAAAAGATACCAATGGAATAGTTAATTTAAATCCAAGTTAACTGGGGAAAGAGAGAATGAGGAATAATGATGATGAATATATACATATATTTCAAACTGGTTCCTAAATATTGATGGTACAACATAGAGATTTTTAATAATTTATCACTTTCTGATATATATATATGTATATATATTTAGTGATGATGAAAATATTCCAAAAATACAATGCAATGATGATTGAACAACTCTGTGGATATACTAAAAGCCACTCAATTGTGTAGCTTTTAATGACATTAAAAGGATGATTTTTTATTATATTTGTGGTGTCTATATACATATAAAGAAATCTGTTATCAAAAAAGTAAAGCTGGGATATATAGGTAAATAGTTGATTTTCTGTCTGGGGCAGAAAATGTGCATAATTAACCTGGATCCATTAGTCTTATCAGAAAGTGAGAAATTATTAAAAATCTTTTATGTTGTATCATCAATATTTAGGAACCAGTTTGAATATGCTCACACTGATCAAAAATGGGGCAACTTACACATCAATAAGAAAATAACTGATATAAAGTAAAACACATAAATCATATCCAAGGATTGACAATGCAAGTAAAAAATTTCTCATTAATCATTATCACCAGTTACCATATTTTTTAGCTTAAAACAACATTACTTACTACTCCACAGTCTCCATGAATTAGAAGTTTGGGCACAGCTTGATTTTTCTGCTCAGAGTCTCACAAAGCTTCAGTTGAGGTGCCAGTCAGGTCTGGCTCTTATCTGTCTTGATCAGTGCTACTCTCATTCGAGACCTGTGGGACACCATCCAACACACCAACCTATACCTCTTGGGAGTTCCTGAAGGAGAGGAGAGAGAGAAAGTGGTGGAACAGGTAATTGAAGAAATAATGGCTAAAAACTTTCCAAATTTTTTGAGAGACATAAATCTACACATTTAAGAATCTAAACAAATTACAAATAGAATAAACTTAAAGATTCCCACAGTTCAACACTAAATGATGAAGCTGTTGAAAGACAAAGCAAAGGTAATCTCAAAAGCACGAAAGAAAAAGGACTCATCCCATATAAGGAATCTTCAATAAAATTAACAGTCTATGGTATATTTGTTATAAAAATTCAAAGAAAGTACAACTGTATACTTACAATTTTAAAAGGGATTAAATGTTATTGTAAAGGGGATGGTGTATGTTGAGGGTGTGCAGTATTCAGAGAAACCATCAATAAAATGTATAATTTACATATCAGAATACACTCCCCATATATCATCATCTCTTATACATGTTATCTACTTATATGCATATATTACATATTTATAAAACATTTATTTGTAAAATTACTTTAATGTTTTCATGTTTAGTAATGGCAATGCTATAGAATTTATTGTAGACTCATGAGACTGTATAGTTCATTTAGCTCCCTAAAATCAAACTGAAACATTTTCTTTATCCAAATAAGTAGACCCTACTGTGTAGGTTTGTGCTGTTTACTTTTTCTCTGTGGAGCCAAAATTTAGCCATATAAGATATATGTACTAAGATTTCTGAAATATATTTAATTTTTAAAAAACCTATTTTGTATTTTATTGGATTTTTTGTCACTTGTGGTATATTCTGTAGCAATAATTTCCATTAAAAAAGTTTAATGATAAAAATGATGATGGGCTTATTTTAATAAAGTTCTGCCATATACAACATACTCAGAATAATTTTTATTTGAATAAAACTAGATCTTTTATTAACATTCACCAAAACTTGACAAAAAAGATATTTTTTTTTAAAAAAACAGTTTACCTGGGGGAGACTTCTGAAGATGGCACGGTAGCAGCAACTCAGGATTGCAGCTCTCAGTGAAGGCGCAGAGAGTGAGTTCAAGCTGCATGTCCAGACCGATGTTTGTTGCCCACAGAACGGGGAAATTCCCAGGCATAGGAGAGACACGGGATGCCAGCGCAGCCTGTTCAGCGGGCATGGCTGTTTCAGCTGGCACTGCAGCGCAGCAGCACTCCACACAAAAATGCACTCGTCTTGGTGCCCTGCTAAACCGGCAATCTGAGATTTGGGAGGGCAGATTAGCATATCCATCTTATTAAATGGGACTTGGACAGTGAGCCAGACCAGGAGATTCCCAGGAAGTGACATTTGAGCCAGCGCAGTGGGTTGCTGCACGGGAAATCACACAGATCCCAGTGCCCTATTGGCAGACGACTGAAAAACCTGGGAGAGAGTCAACTGTTCAACTTAAAAAAAAAAAAAAGAAAAGAAAAAAAAGAGCTCTGAGGCAGAGAGCCGGGTGATCAGGCTTGGCGGGTCCCACCCCAACAGCGACAAACAAAATGGCAATTCGAAACGCCTGGGGTTGAGAGTTTCACTGCAGGCACAGCTGAATCCAGGATGGTGCAGCTCAGTGGGGAAGGGGCGTCTGCCATTACCGAGGCATTCTGCCCCTACTGAGGTACACTCCCATTGCTGACGGCAGCCCTCTATTGCCGAGGAAACCAGCCATAACAGACAGACTCCACCAACAGGGCGGAGCCCATGACAGCAGGGCAAAGCCCACGGCAACAGGGCGGAGCCCACAGCAATAGGGCGGACCCCAAGGTAGCATGGCAGAGCCTCAGCAGGCAAATAGTGACTAGACTGCCTCCTAACTGGGCAGGACAGTGCAACGAATACTGATAAAGAAAGCCCTAAGTCCCCAAGACAGTGCATCTAAGGAGAAAAGGGGTTATATAAGTTCTGCTGCAGCAGACTTAAACGCACCAGCCTAACAGCCCTGAATGAACAACGGAGCTAACAGCTCAGCACTTGAGCTCCTATAAAGTACAGACCATCAACTCAAGCAGCTCCCTGACCCCTGTATATCCAAAGAGTCACCTCAAAAAGGACTGATCAGACTGACATTTGGCAGGTATCATTCTGGGACAAAGATAACAGAAGAAGGAAACTGGTAGCATCCCTCACTGTTCTGCAGCTGCTAAAGGTGTACCCCAGACAAGCAGGGCCTGGAGTGGACCTTAGCAGTTGTACAGCAGAGGGGCTAGACTGTTAGAAGGAAAACTAAGTAACAGAAATACTTCATCATCAACAATCGGGGCATCCACTCAGAGACTCAATTGAAAAGTCAGCAACTACTCAGACAACAGGTGGATAAATCCACAAAGATGTGAAGAAACCAGCGCAAAAAGGAGAAAAACACCTGAACCCAGAACACCTCAGCTCCTACAAAGGACCAAAACTCCTCACCAGCAAGGGAACAAAGCTGGACGGAGAATGAGTGTGAAGAAATGATGGAATCAGACTTCAGAAGGTGGATAATGAGAAACATCTGTGAGCTAAAAGAACATGTTCTAAATCAATGCAAATAAACTAAGAACCTTGAAAAAAGATTTGAAAAAAGATTTGAGGAAATGATAACAAGAATGGGCAACTTAGAGAGGAATATGAATGAATTGAAGGAGCTTAAAAACACAACACGAGATGCGAAGCATGCACAAGTTTCAACAGCCGAATTGACCAAACAGAAGAAAGACTATCAGAAGTCGAAGATCAACTCAATGAAATAAAACCAGAAACCAAGATTAGAGAAAAAAGGAATGAACAAAGTCTCCAAGAAATGTGGAACTATGTGAAGAGAACAAACCACGTTTGATAGGTGTACCAGAATGTTATGAAGAGAATGAATCCAAGCTGGAAAATACTCTTCAGGATATTATCCAGAAAAATTTCCCCAACCTAGCAAGGCAGGCCAATATTCAAGTCCAGGAAATACAGAGAACACCACAAAGATATTCCGCAAGAAAAGCAACCCAAGGCACATAATCGTCAGATTCACCAGGAGAATGAGAAATGAAGGAGAAAATACTAAGGGCAGCCAGAGAGAAAGGTCAGGTTACCCACAAAGGGAAGCCCATCAGACTCACAGCAGATCTCTCAGAAGAAACTGTACAAGTCAGAAGAGAGTGGGGGCCAATATTCAACATCATTAAAGAAAAGAACTTTCAACCCAGAATTTCAAATCCAGCCAAACTGAGCTTCATAAGTGAAGGAAAAATAAAATCCTTTGCAAACAAGCAAGTACTCAGAGATTTTGTCACCACCAGGCCTGCTTTACAAGAGCTCCTGAAACAGGCACTACACATAGAAAGGAACAACCAGTACCAGCCATTCCAAAAACATACCAAACGCTAAAGCGCATCAACAAAATGAAGAATCTGCATAAACTAACGGGCAAAACAATCAGCTCGCATTAAAATGGCAGTATCAAATTCATACATAACAATATTAACCCTAAATGTAAATGGACTCAATGCACCAATCAAAAGACACAGACTGGCAAATTGGATAAAAAACCAAAACCCATCAGTGTGCTGTATCCAGGAAATCCATCTCACATGCAAGGATAAACAAAGGCTCAAAATAAAGGGATGGAGGAAGACCTACCAAGCAAATGGAGGACAAAAAAACCCAAAAAACAAAAAAACAGGAGTTGCAATTCTCGTCTCTGATAAAATAAACTTTAAAGTAACAAAGATCAAAAGAGACAAAGGTCATTACATAATGGTAAAGGGATCGATACAACAAGAAGAGCTAATGATCCTAAATATATATGGACCCAATACAGGAACATCCAGATATATAAGGCAAGTTCTTAATGACTTACAAAGAGACTTAGACTCCCACACAATAATAGTGGGAGACTTTAACACTGCACTGTCAATATTAGACAGATCAACCAGACAGAAAATTAACGAGGATATCCAGGACTTGAACTCAGACCTGGAACAAGTAAACCTGACAGACATTTACAGAACTCTCCACCCCAAATCCACACAGTATACATTCTTCTCAGCACCACATTACACCTACTCTAAAATTGACCACATAATTGGAAGTAAATCACTCCTCAGCAAATGCAAAACAACTGAAATCATAACAAACCATCTTTCAGACCATTGTGCAATCAAGCTAGAAATCAGAATTCAGAAACTAACTCAGAACCGCACAGCTTCATGGAAACTGAACAACTGGCTCTTGAATGTTGACTGGATAAACAATGAAATGAAGGCAGAAATAAAGAGTTCTTCGAAACCAACAAGAACGAAGACACAACATACAAGAATCTCTGGGATACATTTAAAGCAATCTACAGAGGAAAATATATGGCAATAAGTGCCCACATGAGAAGAGTGGAGAGATCCAAAATCGACACCCTATCATCAAAATTGAAAGAGCTAGAGGAAAAAGATTAAAAAAAACCTCAAAGCCTAGTAGTTTTTGATAAGAAATAACTAAGATCAGATCAGAACTGAAGGACAAAAAATAACTAAGATCAGAGCAGAACTGAAGGAGATAGAGACACGAAAACTCTTCAAAAAATTAATAAATCCAAGAGCTGTTTTTTTGAAGAGATCAACAAAATAGAAGACAAAAAATAACTAAGATCAGAGCAGAACTGAAGGAGATAGAGACACGAAAAACCCTTCAAAATATCGATAAATCCAAGAGCTGTTTTTTTGAAAAGATCAACAAAATAGACCACTAGCCAGACTGATAAAAAAGAAAAGAGAGAACAACAAAATAGATGCAATAAAAAATGATAAAAGGGAAATCACCACAGACTCCACAGAAATTCACACCATCATCAGAGAATATTACAAACAACTCTATGCACATAAACTAGTAAACCTGGAAGAAATGGATAAATTCCTGGACTCCTGTGTCCTCCCAAGCCTAAACCAGGAGGAAGCCGAAACTATGAATAGACCAATAAAAAGGTCTGAAGTCGAGGCAGCAATTAAGAGCCTACCACACAAAAAAAGCCCAGCTCCAGATGGGTTCACAGCTGAATTCTACCAGACACACAAAGAGGAGCTGGTACCATTCCTTCTGAAACTATTCCAAATAAACCAAAAAGAGGGAATCCTTCCCAAATCATTTTATGAGACCAGCATCATCCTGATACCAAAACCTGGCAGGGACTCAACAAGAAAAGAAAATTTCAGGCCAATATCCATAATGAACATAGATGCAAAAATCTTCAATAAAATACTGGCAAAGCGATTGCAACAGCACATCAAAAAACTTATCCATCATGATCAAGTGGGATTCATCCCGGTGATGCAAGGCTGGTTCAACATAGGCAAGTCTATAAACGTAATTCACCACATAAACAGAACCAAAAACACAAACCACATGATTATCTCAATTGACGCAGAGAAGGCATTTGACAAAATTCAACAGCCCTTTATGCTAAAAACCCTCAATAAACTCGGTATTGATGGAACGTATCTCGAAATAATAAAAGCTATTTATGACAAACCAACAGCCAATATCATACTGAATGGGCAAAAACTGGAAGCATTCCCTTTGAAATCTGGCACTAGACAAGGATGCCCTCTTTCACCACTCCTATTCAATATAGTACTGGAAGTTCTAGCCAGAGCAATCAGGCAAGAAAAAGAAATAAAGGGTATTCAAATAGGAAAGGTGGAAGCCAAATTGTCTCTATTTGCAGACGACATGATAGTATACCTAGAAGACCCCATTGCCTCAGCCCAAAAACTTCTGAAACTGATAAGCAACTTCAGCAAAGTCTCAGGATATAAAATCAATGTGCAAAAATCACAAGCATTCCTATACAACAATAACAGACTTAAAGAGAGCCAAATCAAGAACGAACTGCCATTCACAATTTCTACAAAGAGAATGAAATACCTGGGAATACAACTAACAAGGAACGTAAGGGATCTCTTCAAGGAGAACTGCAAACCACTGTTCAACAAAATAAGAGAGGACACAAACAGATGGAGAAACATTCCATGTTCATGGTTAGGAAGAATCAATATCGTGAAAATGGCTATACTGCCCAAAGTAATTTACAGAATCAACGCTATCCCCATCAAGCTACCATTGACTTTCTTCACAGAACTGGAAAAAAACACCATGAACTTCATATGGAACCAAAAGAGAGCCCGCATAGTCATGTCAATTCTAAGCAAAAAGAACACAGTGGGAGGCATCACACTACCGGACTTCAAACTATACTACCAGGCTACAGTAATCAAAACAGCATGGTACTGGTACCAAAACAGAGATATAGACCAATGGAACAAAACAGAGGCATCAGAGGCAACACAACATATTTACAACCATACAGTCTTTGATAAACCTGAGAAAAACAAGCAATGGGGAAAGGATTCCCTGTTTACTAAATGGTGTTGGGACAACTGGCTAGCCATGTGCAGAAAGCAGAAACTGGACCCCTTCCTGACACCTTACACTAAAATTAACTCCAGATGGATTAAAGACTTAAACATAAGACCTGGCACCATAAAAACCCTAGAAGAAAATCTAGGCAAAACCATTCAGGACATAGGAGTAGGCAAGGACTTCATGACTAAAACACCGAAAGCACTGGCAACAAAAGCCAAAATAGACAAATGGCTTTTGTCTAATGAAACTCCACAGCTTCTGCACGACAAAAGAAACAGTCACTAGAGTTTATGGGTAGCCAACAGAATGGGAAAAATGCAGTTTACCCATCTGACATGGGGCTGATATTCAGAATTTACAAAGAACTTGAACAGATTTACAGGAAAAAAACAAACAAGCGCATTCAAAAATGGGCAAAGGATATAAACAGACACTACAAAAGAAGACATACATGAGGCCAACAAACATATGAAAAAATGCTCATCATCACTGGTCATTAGAGAGATGCAAATCAAAACCACACTGAGATACCATCTCACGCCAGTTAGAATGGCGATCATTAAAAAATCTGGAGACAACAGATGCTGGAGAGGATGTGGAGAAATAGGAACACTTTTACACTGTTGGTGGGAGTGTAAATTAGTTCAACCATTGTGGAAAACAATGTGGCGATTCCTCACGGCCTTAGAAATAGAAATACCATTTGACTCAGCAATCCCATTACTGGGTATATATCCAAAAGACTATAAATCGTTCTACTATAAGGACACATGCACATGAATGTTCATTGCAGCCCTGTTTACAATAGCAAAGACCTGGAACCAACCCAAATGCCCATTGCTGATAGACTGGACTGGGAAAATGTGGCACATATACAGCATGGACTATTATGCAGCAATCAAAAATGATGAATTTGTGTCGTTTGTGGGAACATGGATGAATCTGGAGAACATCATTCTCAGCAAACTGACACAAGAACAGAAAATGTAATATTGCATATTCTCACTCATAGGCAGGGGTGGAAAAATGAGAACACATGGACACAGGGAAGGGAGTACTACACACTTAGGTCTATTGTGGGGAATAGGGGAGGGACAGCCCGGGGGCTTGCTGGGGAGGGATAGCCTGGGGAGAAATGCCAAATGTGGGTGAAGGGGAGGAAGGCAACAAAACACACTGCCATGTGTGTACCTATGTAACTATCTTGCATGTTCTGCACATGGACCCCATAACCTAAAATGCAATGAAAAATAAAAATAAAATAAATAAAAAAGAAAAGAAAAACAGTGTACCATTACTTGGTGGGATTGCTTTTGGTTTATTGTCCTGTTATTCTAATACTGAATTGATATTATCCATATCAGGCCTCATTAATTTTCTAGAATTATTCCTTCTGGCAGCATCTATTCAGAATGCATTGTAGAAGCAGGTAGAGGGTTAGTGGGGATGAGTGGAAGTGAATAATTTCGTGTATTAAAGAGGAAAATGTGATGCAACAGCACCAGAGGAAATTCTATTAATTTGAATAAGAGACAGAGAAGGTTTTGATTTCTTCAAAAGATGAGTGTCTTTGTAGTAAGGCTTTGAGAATTAGGGTTGAGTGATCCTAACATCATCTGGCATTGGCTTACCTTCAACAGATCCTCAACTAAAGCAGTTTAGACAGAAGTAGAAATCCATTAAAAATGCTTTGCAGAAGGATATTTATCAAATTCTCCCTGTGGACCCCTTATCCTAGGGAAATCATATTTGGATAAGTTCTGATAATACAGAAATGGTGTGATGTTCCTGGAATGTGGCTAAGTTGCCTGGCAGTTGCAGTGCAAAAAATATATGCATGGTGTTGGGTAATAAATGCATCTTTATTATTCTCTCTCTCTCTCTGTGTGTGTGTGTTCATGAGCAATTCTAGAAGAGACTGTATCGGTATGACAGACAATTTTTTAAACAAAATATATTTTAGAAGGTCAAGAAGCTTGTTTCTATCCACAGATTTACACTGGAGCAAGGAGAAGGAATAGAGAGCAAGTTGATATCTATGTCTTAATCTCTTTTTTTTTCCCGTTTTGGTTTGATTATGGCTATGATGATTAGTAAGCAGTGCAGATATTTACTTAATCTCTGTATATTACAGTTTTCTAATTTGTAAAGTGGTAATAATAATAGTATCTTTGTTAGAGGGTTATTTTGAAGACAAAATTAGATAATTATTACAAAATGCTCAATGCCAGTTGGCAAATAAGAAGTACTCAATGAATGTTAGGTATTATTATTCCTAGTGCTCATTGTCATCTACATAGGTGGCTGGTAGAGCTGACTCTATCTTCTCTCTGCCTTTGTGCATAGTTAAAATAACTGCTTTAACTATGCACAAAGGCAGAGAGAAGATAGAGTCAGCTCACGCCTGTAATCCAAGCACTTTGGAGGCCAAGGCAGGCGGATCACCTGAGGTCGGGGGTTCAAGACCAGCCTGACCAACATGGTGAAACCCCATCTTAAAAAAAAAAAGAAAGGAATCCATCCTTTTGGTCGGGCGCGGTGGCTCACACCTGTAATCCCAGCACTTTGGGAGGCCGAGGTGGGTGGATCATGAGGTCAAGAGATCGAGACCAACCTGGTCAACATGGTGAAACCCCATCTCTACTAAAAATACAAAAAATTAGCTGGGCACAGTGGCGCGTGCCTGTAATCCCAGGTACTCAGGATGCTGAGGCAGGAGAATTGCCTGAACCCAGGAGGCAGAGGTTGCAGTGAGCCGAGATCGCGCCATTGCACTCCAGCCTGGGTAACAAGAGCAAAACTCTATCTCAAAAATAAATAAATAAATAAATAAAATAAAAATAAAAACAGTTATTGGTCAGAGGAATGGATATTAAAATAGTTTGAGGTGTTTTAGTACTTTACATAGAGTATAGAGTGGGTCTGTGTTGATAAAAATAGTTTTAGAAAGTCAGAGGAATGACAGGGCTGATTCCTGGGAACTAACACCCTTAAATGACAACGAAGTCAACCATTCAGCATTGAGTGGAAATAGCGTGAGTAGTTATAACAGACTGGCCATAGTAATGCATCAGCCAATCTGTTTGAAAAAGTTTGTTCTTCAAATCAGCTGAAGGAAGTACAAAGTCAATGTGTAAAAAGATGTATGATATTACCCCCAAATTTTAGTTTGGCAAATGCTTTTTTCCATTATTCAGATTAGATAGATATGTCGTGGTTCCCACTAAAGAATGTTATTTATTTCAATTACTTACATGCATATTGAATCCTTTCAAATATTGAAACATGTTGAAGTGGTCTCCTTGGTACACCACATCTGTACTCTTATTTATTTTATTAAGGAATCTGTCTGAGTCAGCTTGGGCAACCATAAAAAATACTATAGACTGGGTGGCTTAAACAACAGAAATTTATTTATTTTCTTACAGTTCTGGAGACTGAAGTCTGAGATCAAGGTGTTGGACTGGTTTGTTTCTGGTGAGACCCCTTTTCTTGGCTTGTAAATTGTCACCGGCTTGCAAATGGCAGGGGGAAAGAGAGGAAGAGAGAGACAGAGCAGAGAGAGAGAGAGAGAGAGAGAGAGAGAGAGAGAGAGAGAGAGAGAGAGAGAGAGAGAGAATGAGAACAATCTCTCTGGTTTCTCCTTTATAAGGGGACTATTAAAGGTTCCTGACTTCATGACCTAATTCCTCTCAATGGCTTCAACTTCCTATATACGGGGGGTTAGAATCTCAACATATAAATTTGGGGGGAGGCACAAATACTCAGTCCATTCAATATCTGAATGAGGTAAAAAAGGTTTTCACAAATAAGCAATATCACAAATTATTTGAAACATTTCAGTATAAATCTATTCTCATAACTTTGGTATGCATTGCAATTTATAAGCCTTTTGTTTAATGTAACAATAAATTAGAATGTTGAAAGTTGACTTTGGGTAAATATTTAATTTTTCCCACAAGAAAAAATTACTCCTGGCTCCTTTTTCTCTAGTTATTTTCATCCTATAACTTAAGTATGCAATATTCGATCTTCCCATTACCTTTGCTTTAAATCTTATTTTGGCTACTGTTTTTTAAAATAATGATGAGAGTCATAGCGCCACAGCCCCTACATCATTCCTAAATATGCCTCCTTGCAGTCACTCATTGCTTGTTTTATAGATGACAGAAAGAGCCGTGTAGTTGGTCTTTCTGTTTTCACTCTGATCCATCTTAAACTTCCTACAAACACAACAGTTAAATTCTCCTTCCCTTTTTCCCTTCTCCTTTTTTCTTACCCTTTTTTCTCCTTTATCATTCTTCCATTATTTTTTAAAAGAATTATCTTTTTAAAAAAGTTACATGGGGTACGACTTTATTATTTTTCCTAATTACTTGCATTCCCACTCTGAAAATAGGATATATAACCAACTTTACTTGTGATCATAAGACTTGCTTTGGATATCAAAATGTAAGAAAAAGAGGTGTATGTCTATGCAGAAATTTAAGGGCTATCTGTCAGTTTTCTGATTGTCAAAACAAAATATAAAAGCCCTTTGCATGCACTCAACTTCTGGATTCCTCTCTATTGGTAACCACTGCCAATTATTGGATGTTCATTATTTCTTTTTCTTTATTTATTTACTTATTATTGCATTTTAGGTTTTGCAGTACATGTGAAGAACATGCAAGATAGTTGCATAGGTACACACGTGGCAGTGTGATTTGCTACCTTCCTCCCCTTCACCTATATCTGGCATTTCTCCCCATGCTATCTCTCCCCAACTCCCCAAACCCCACACTCCCTCCCCTATTCCCCCAACAGACCCCAGTGTGTGATACTCCCCTCCCTGTGTCCATGTGTTCTCATTGTTCAACACCCACCTATGAGTGAGAACATGTGGTATTTCATTTTCTGTTCTTGTGTCAGTTTGCTGAGAATGATGGTCTCATTATTTCTTTTCTCTTTTTTATGCCTGCATGTACACCCAGATACATAATTATATAACTTAAGTGGTCCACTTTTCTGTTTTGTTTAGGATGCTTTTGCTATACCTAATAGAAAATTTCTTCTGAGACATTTTATATAAATAAAGTACTTATGGATTAAAAAACTAACATGAAACACTGTGAAATAATTAGAAGAAAATGCACACACATGTCCACATGCACACACATGTCCACATGCACACACACATATTATTTGGGTGGGTCTCATGCATTTCTGGATATCTTGTATCCATTCCTATTATGGACAATCTCTACAGGAGTTTTGTGTAGTAAACAGTGTTCCCTTGTGGCAGAAAGCAGGTAAATTTGCTGTCCAGGATAAGATAATATCTGCTTACAGGAGAAAGGTTGGGCAGATTTGCTTATAGCCCCCTTTAGAAGGTTAGGATTTCTTGAGCTCAGGGCTCCTCAAGTCAAACATAAGGCAACTATATGCATAACATATATGTGTAGGCATCACACTGTAGGGTATGTGGGTAATAAGAATCTTTATAAACATGAAGCTCAGGATCATACTTCCTATTGTGTGGCTAATAAACTCTTTTGTCACTGAACTGGGAATATATCAAGAAATACTAAACATAGCTATCATGATTAGCATTTTTAATGGAAATATTCAGGATAATGGATGAGAATTACAACACAGTCAACAATTTCAACTTGAATATGTTAAACATTGGATGTTTCCTCATTTACCTACTTAGAGCAGTTTTCACAGGTGCCTTTCTCGAAGGATCCCTCCCAATTGCCAAGATCTTCCTAATTTTTCTTAAGTTACCTCTTCCAAACCCCAGATTCTTTAGTCTGCAGGGCAATATCACTCTCAACCTTTTTGCTACACCAGGCCATGGAACTAACTTCGAGAAACTAAAATGTTCATTAATGACTCTCTTAAACAAAATTATCACTTACCTCTGAAGTAAACGCTGCCTTTGCCTGGAAAATGAAAATAATTTTATTTTTTAAAAAATAACAATGATGGTATATAGATGCATGTGTATGTGTGTATATGCTTTTTTCTCAATTTCATAAAACACTTCATTACATTCTTAAAAATACACATAGGTGGCCAGATATGGTGGCTCACGCCTTTAATCCCAGCACTTTGGGAGCTGTGCAGATCACTTGAGGTCAGGAGTTCAAGACCAGGTTAATGAACATGGTAAAACCATGACTCTACTATAAATACAAAAATTAGCCAGACATGGTGGCCCACACCTGTAATCCCAGCTACTCGGGAGGCTGAGCACAAGAATTGCTTGAATACAGGAGGTGGAGGTTGCAGTGAGTCAAGATCCTGCCACTGCTACTCCCGCCTGGGTGACAAAGTGAGACTCTGTCTCAAAAAAACAAACACATGTGCATTGAAAGTAGACTAGAATAATATATTCTAAAATATTAACATTGATTATGTCTGGGTAATATTGCAATTTTTTTCATCTCAATGCTTTAATATTTTTCAATTTTGTACAATGAACATGTACTGTATATCAGACTGCTTCATAAACTGTTGCCCTAACTCATAGTTATCAAGTCTCCGAAAAAAATTCTTATTAAAATACTGAAGCTCAAATAGATTAAAACATTTGCCAAGGGTCATACAGCTCATCAGTGAAAGGTCCAGAATTAGAACTCAGGTTTGTAAAATGCCTAAAATTAAGTTATTTGAACCACATTATATTTAGCAGGTATCTCTCTTTTATGGTACATATTTATTTTCAATCTGTATTGGGCCACAGTAAACACTAAATAAATCCTCACTAATTTAACAATGTTACTTTTTAAAGGTAAATATACTCATTTTTTTTTATTAATGATAGTCAGCTTCCAATTTAGCTGTACTTTACTGATAGTCTTCCAGTTAAGATTAACTACTTATCATACTAAAAGTCCAACTTACATCAACATTTTCCAAATATATTTGCCTAATAAAAATATATTTTGGCCAAAATATCAACACTCAGTATCTATGGTACTTAATACACACACACACACACACACACACATATATAAAATTTTTAATTAAGAAAAGTATTTTAAGTCATAAGAATATCAAAATAATTCTTATTCATGAACACTATATAAGTTTGCAAAGCATAATTTCTAATTATTTACCTAGATCAACAAGCTCTTTTAAAGTGAGTTCTTTTATCATGGCATACTACTTGGTGAATCCTGGATATTACAAAGTCTAACTATAATGAAAAAATAATCAACGTATGGTTGGTTTACACTTCACTTACCAGAGGTGCTGGACTTACTGTGAGAAATTGTTCATTCAGTTAGCTATGTCTTTACCATTATGATGGCTTGTATGAATGTGCATCTAACTCTATTATATACACATGTATTACACATGTATTTAGAGTTTATGTTTTAATATTTATCCACAGTAAGAACACATTTTGCTGAATAAAAATTTTAAAACTCAATTTGTTTCTTTAAATTTAGGGATGAAAATCCTCCAAATCAGCACTTTTGTCTGAAAATTATCCAGGAACTAAAATAAGTATTGTCAGGTTCGTTTTGCCCTTCCTATGAAACAGCATTTTGTTACACAACTTCATTATTTAAACATTATTTTTTAATGTGTCCAGAAATTTATATCCTGAATCATCTTTTCCTTTTTATATCTGGAAAAGATTTAGATCCAGCATTATAAGCCCCTTACTCTGTTTTCCACTGTAAAATCTTTGTTTATTTCATTTATTCCATATCATTATATACTTTGGAATTTGATCATATTTAGGCCAAAATTGGGAAAAGGTTTTGATGAATCTTTAACTTAAAATATAGAATCTTAAAAATATTTAAATGAACTAGTTAATGTCACACCCCAGTTTATTATTTTTACAGTATTTACAACATTTTCCTGATGTAAAAGTGGATGACCATGATAGAATTCCCACTCATTGCCTGTTTTCTGGTTTAAATAACTATCAATTAAAATAGGACAACTTTTTCTGTTATCATATTTATAGTCACATTGATGGAGATTCGTTATATTTACAGAATTATATTGATTTTGCAAGTTCCTAAAAGGTACTTGGAAAGAATAGTAATGGAATAGATGGATGCATTGCCTGGCAGATCAATCAAAGAGAGTTTCATGGATTGTAAAATGAGAACAAATTTACCGAGGTCAGCATTTTTGTTCCTGCTGCTCTTTCTGGAACTGCAGCCAGCAACTTATTAGTACTGGTTGCATACTTTCTGGAATAGCAAGTGAATAAAAGCACAATACAGCAGAGTTTCTTGGCAAGGAGTTGCATTTTCTTAACTGTTTTAATTCTGGTGATTGCATTAGGTGCAGTTCATCTCTGATGAAATGCTCTCAGCCAAGACTTAGGAATATATTAAATAGGAGCTGATGCTTCATTTCTTTGAGCAGGGCACTCAGTTGCAGATACAGGCATGGATGAACTTGAATGCAGTTGCAGTAATAATAAAAATAATTATTAACAATAACAATAATAAACAATAATTTGGTAATATATTTTATTTTTTTGATGTTATTTCATAAAAGATAATAATGCTACAATCAGGTTGGTGTGTGAATGTGGGATGTGTGTGTATGTAAAAGCCTATGAGTATATATGTGAATCTGTGTATATGTATGTTTATACTCCAATAAAAACCATGTCTATTTGTGTCATGAATAGACTTTATATAAGCACAGTTGAATCTCATGGTCAGTAGTGTAGGTAGAGATGTTTACACTCTCTGGAAATTGCAAGTGTAAGACTATGATTTAGGTTTGGGATATTAAGAGGTTCAGCAGTGAAGGACTAGGTAGAGAGAAGGGTCAGGGGAGAACCCATTGGAGGTAAAATTGACCTTATGTTTAAAAAAGTGATAAAAATAAGCAAACAAATGACAACCATCAACAAAAATAAAACAATTCCCTCTTTGGAGTGTTGTTTGGGAGTTATGTGTTATAAAATTCATCACTGAAATTTGAGGCATAAAAAAATAAATAAGAAATTTGAAGTGCAAAAGTTCATGACACAAGTAAACTGGGGGCAGAGACTGGGTTAATGGAAAGGCTATGCAACCATTAATGGCTCATCCCGAGCATAGCTGACCATGACCTCTTAGCTGACCATGGCCTCCTACCTGACCACAACCTTCACTGTGTGCAGAGGAATCCTGGGAGATTTAAGAGCTACTCTCTGGTACACTGAGACTTGACAGACCCGTTCGGAGAACAAAATAAAACAACATGGTTGCAGATAATGGCAGCAAGTTTTGTAGCTAAAATCACCTAAGACTTTTCAACATGTATTCCAGGCTGTTAGTTTAATGTTTGCTGTATGTACTATGTAGTCTTTTCTGTTAATTATATTTCTGAACTAATTTTCATAAAGAGTACTCTATTTGAATGTTCATAACTGATAGGGAAAAAGGTGGGAATGGGACTGGGAAACTGTACAAAAATTTAATGATTCTAAATACTTGGGAGAACTGAGGAAATATCACATGGATTATGGTGCTAAAAAGGGCTCTGTTATCTAATTGAGTTATTTATCCTGACCCATTTCCTGATCCTTATCTTATTGTACCGTTCCATCTTCTGCCACTTAAATTCAAAGAAACAAAATGCAAGTAAACATCTCTCTTTTTCCTGCCTTCCCAGACTGATTTAATAAAAATGGCTAGATTTTTAGGAAGAGAACATCTTTTTGGAGTCTACTCCCTTAGCTGAGAATAAATGGAAAGCTTACACAGGAACTGAAGAATTTGAAAGCATAGATAATTTTACTCCTTGACCTTTGGACAATTTACTTAACCTCTTTAAATGTCAACTGCTTTCTTACAAAATGGGAGGTAAACTTGATAATCTATAATTTTAAAACCTATAACATTATACAGAGAGGACAGTGGTAAACTTAGGATTGCTGCCTTTTCTATATGATGTAATTTTATATATGACAAACCTATAACCTGTCTAATGGACCACCATTTACAGTTTGACTCACCAATGGTTTACAAATATTTCCTTTAACTACATCTCATAAAATCATATGAAAAGCCCTTATAGACCTTTTCCCCATAAGAGGAAGGAAAACTAGGAAGCATGAAAAATGAATATTAACTTAATTAAATCTTTTCTATAATGGTTCACTGTCTGTTCCAGAATCTGAAAAGTCCCAGGTACCAGGAAGCTGGAAAAAAAATAAAATAGAGCCAGCAAATGGGACTAGGAAGGACTCTGCTTTCATAGTACAAATACTCCACATTCTTGCTGTTTTTAATAATGTGGAAAGTTGATAATGGTGGTGGTACTGCTGGTGGGTTTGTGTGTATGTGCGTGTGTATGTGTATATAATTATATGTATATAATTACTTTTAGAGCTCTTGCATCTTAAAAAATACCCATCTGTTTGGCAACATTTTATGTTGTGACATTTTTCTCACATTTGAAAATATGAATTTTCATAGGAAGACATGTATTCGTTTTTTTCCCACACTAAAATTCGGAATGCTCTGGCACAGATGTTTCTCATTCATGTTAGATATCTATGTTCAGTATGACATGGACTGTTTAGATGCCATCAATAAATAGAATTATTTTTATCTAGGAGTTATTGGGTGAATCCAACTTGAAGTTGAGGATACTTTAGGGAAAGACAAAAGCATAAAGTAGATAAATGCATCAAGCATAAAATGGAAAAGATCAAGGTAAAAAAAAGAAAAGTAATGAAGATAAACCAGAAAGTTGGATTTGGGGTGAGCATGGGGACCCTTGAGTTTTGCTTGATAAGTAAAGGCTAAACCTACTGAAGGTTTATATGCAGGAAGTTTGCATGATCATTGTTGAGCTTTAGAAATAATTTAGTAGAAGTATATAAAATTATACATACTAAAAGCGGGGAGTAAAATTAGGAAGACCATTTTCATAGCCCTCTAAACCATGTGAAAAAAGAAAAAAAGGTGCCACACACTGGAGCAAAATGAATGGAATAAACAGTAGTAGAGAAAAAAATATTCTGAGTGTCCAAGTCTTAGTGTCTGAGAAGTAGTATTATCATTAGAAATGGGCAAGACAGAGATGGTTGGATTTGATTAGGTTTTTAAAGGAGGATGATGAAACTTTGCTAATAACTGAGACTAGGAGTTGACAGCATGCTATACACGTGACACTTTCCTCCAAGCATTTGGAAATACTTAGAGAAGTTAAATCTTGAAATAGAGATTTGTGGGTAACCACCACAGGTGTGGTGGATGTACAAATGGAGGAGATGCTCTTGAGAAAAAATAGGAAAAAAAACAGAAATGATAATGTGTTGGGAGAAACACCTACATTCGTAGATCTGCAGGAGAAATAAGCCAGAGAAACCAACAAGCTAAAGGTAAGAAACAGGAAGCCTTTCAAGAAACTACAGATTCTGCCTAGGCAATGTGAAGGTTTTGATGGAAGTTGCCCAGGTATTATTGATTACTGTGAACTAACCTGTGCTTCACTTAAAACTGGAATTCTTGTTCAAATTTTAATGTTGAACATCTTGCAATGGAGAACGTGTAATGAGTGTTATAAGAAGGTGCCTCCAAAGAATTTGGAAATTACAGAAATATGTTTGCATTTTGTCAGTAAAACTAAACTAAACAAAAATCAAAGCTATTGAAAATAGAGATCATATTGTTTGGCCTACCTAGAAAAATGTAGTTAAAGGGTAAATGAATTGGTTTGTACAGAGAGATTCCTTTTAGAGAAGCAGCTTTCGAATTCAGTTCTAGCACATTCCAGGGAGAGAGACACAACATTTGAGGGACTCAGCTCATTCATGAGCAAAAGGTTCTCTTCTGTGGTTAGAAATATTTCTTTAAGATTCATCAGAGCAAAATACACCCCCCCCCCATTTAAATCCTTGAGTTTTGTTTTAATTCTGTGCAATCGATCAATCTACTGATCCAGTTATTGGCTATCAATATTAAAGCAAACCTGGGAATTCGAAGTGGTATCTTCTACAATGACTTTTCTCTAATGTTGGTTTTCTCCAATGTTGGTATTCTTACTTAATACATCTATTTTATGAGAATTTACAGTCATTTTATCACTTATTTCTGGGTGCAGTACTAAGTCCCAGTTCCTGGTTTTAAAAAGTTGAAGCAAAGACTGAAGATTATAGTACACATTACCTTGAGAGACCACTTCAGATCCATTTCCACTGGACTTACCTTTCTTCTGAACTTTTTGGCATTCATTTTCTATTCCAAGAATTTTCAAATCTGGAGTTCCCTGGTGATCTCAGATCTTCCAGGAGACCCATCAGGTGTTATACTATTTTCTGAGAAATATATGCAAACAATAGCTGGCTACATGTCTAGATCAGTGTGTGCTAAACATGGTTGACTGATTGACTGGGATCTACTTTGCATTTGATGGCTGCAGAATACTTAAGTGCTTTGTGCATTTCTATCTTTGGGTTGCTCAGAGGTAGAAACCCTAAGATTTTAGAAACCCAGGATAATTATATTTCAGAATGAGAAGGTGTAATGAGCTATGGTTTAGATTCCACTAAAACCAGAGCATTCAGTAATTCTTATAGACCAGTTAACTTAGTTGATTTACTCATCTTTCTTTCCATATTTGTTTTCTCTTTCAGTAACTGGAACTGTTTTCCAGTAAATCCCAGAAGGAAAAACTCTATAAATGAATTGATGGTTACATAAATATAATATTTGTCAAGGCGCAAAGTGCTAGGAGTACATTCTCCAGGTTAAGCACTGTAAATTAATCCATACATATCAAGAAATTAAGGAGTAGGAATACTGTAGCCATATATATACATATATTCTGCTGAAATGTTTGTGTCAGTTGATTGATTTGATTTTTCTTTAAATCTAATATTTCTCCAATATCTATTTCTCTAACATCTTTAATATTATAAATGATAAAAATGTTTTATGATCTTAATTATTATGACAAGTATGCTTTTTATACAGAGATGAATTCCCTTGTCTATTTCTGTCAATGGGTAGTATTGAAAATAAATTGTGTTTAAAATTTTTTTGTATGATTATAAACATAAATTTTGGAGGAAGATGGTCTGAATTTGAACCCCAGTTTCCTCAAATATTAACTGTGTTACTTTGGGTGATTTACTTAAACTCAATATGTCTCAGTTTTCTCATTTATAATATGGGATAATAATATCTCTTAGTCCCTAATGTTGTTTTGTGAATGATTTAAAATATATCAATCATTTAGCAGAGTGTCCAGAATATATTAATGCTATGTAATAGTTGGCCATTATTATAATTCAATGTGTATTTATTTAGTTATTCAGATATATTACAGAGATTTTTCAGAATAATAACATCCTAATTTATAAGAAAATTACTTCCTGCTGCTGAAAATTAGGTCATTCTTTTTCAAAATTATATATTCAACATTTATTCAGTATAATAGAATATTTCTTTCCCCATCCTTCTATATTGGAGTGTTATGATTCCGTTAACTTTTCTAACAAAACCAAGTGATTATATTAGACAGTAACATAACCAACATTTTCATAACTTGCAGCACTGGTCTAGTAATTTATAGCTGCCCAGATTAATCTGAAAGATATTTATATGTAGTTAGTAGGATTTCTTGTGTTTGGTCAATAATATTATCTTTGATTGGATAATAGTACCCAAGGCTTGGTACACATGTTTATACATAAAGCTTGTTTTACTTTAAATTTCTGGGATCATTTATTGTAGAGGGAATCACATCAGAGTTATTTGATATCTGTGAGGATAATTCATTATATTTGAAAATTATTATATTTTATTGTGGCACTTACAGAACTTTTTTTCTGTTAGCCTCTTAGCCTAAAGCCCTGAAATACTATATGGAATATTGTATTAATGTACAACAGTAAGGAAATGGTTTTATCATTAGGAGAATTTGTGCAGCTTGTTCCAGTTATCACTCTTCATTTTACATATACAACTAACCTTAAGGCCTCATTTACATGAAAGTTGGTTCGCTTTCAACCTGTGTGTGTGTCACCTGCAATGATTTCTAGTCTGCTTCATGCAAAGCAATTTCAATAAGTGCTTATCTTGAAGTGATTTATGCTCACTCAAAGACCACAGTGATCCCACTTATAGATTCCATCATATGACAAGCTCTCATAACTCTCTATTTCTCTAGAAATAATATTTTAGATAACTGCACAAGGTTGCATTGTTTAAAATGTTGAATCTGTTTCTCACCTCTTCCCTGGAGGTTATAAAAAACACTTCTTTTGTTTCATTGTATGAAGGTTTTAAAATTTTTCTTTCTATAGTATTATTGAATTCAGGAGGCCAGGGCAAGTGAATTTAGGAAGAAGTAAATACTGATAAATTCTATAAGGGAAATATAAAAAGCCTTAAAGAAAGCAGGTCATATTCAGAATCACATTAAAAAATAAATATTCAAAACACAATTATTTTTATATAAAAATTACAACTTTGATGGTTAAATAATTTGTATGTCAACTATAAATGACTGATTTAAAATTTAAGTTCAGTCTTCTTTGTAGTAACAAAAGTCTAGAATATTAATCTTTACCTTGTTAAAAACCTACTTTTATTTACTACAAATACATTGTGTAGTAATAAAATGTTTAACTCAGTAAAGTAGAACACTTGAACAATTCTGCTGTTGACATATTTCTGAAATATAGAAATCAGCATTCAATATGATGTTGAATTCATCTTTAACCCATATGTGAAACAATGGAGTGTTAGTCATTTAAAAACTGTTTTTCCTTGACACAAGAACAGACAATAAAACACTGCATGTTCTTACTCATAGGTGGGTGTTGAACAGTGAGAACATGTGGACGCAGAGAAGGGAGCATCACACACTAGGATCTGTTAGGGGGATTAGGGGAGGAACAGCGGGGGTTGGGGAGGTTAGGGAGAAATGCCAGATATAACTGATGGGGGGATGGAGGCAGCAAACCACATTGCCATGTATGTACCTATGCAACAATCCTGAATGATCCACACATGTACCCCAGAACCTAAAGTACAATTAAAAAAGAAAAGTTGTTCTTTTCTAATGCTTGGTTACATAAGAAATAATGGAAGGAGGGCTGTTATTATAGTTATAATAAACTATTTCATTCAGTGTCAATGTGTTCAAGAAAGAAACTTTAACATCCTGTCAAGTGTTCATGAAATACATCACTGTGTTTCTAAGACTTCGTAAAGGATCTCAGAAGCTTCCAGTTTGAAGTCTGAGAATATGCCTTGAGTTTGTTTATGGATAAAAGAAACCTGATTGTGGTTATTTTTCCTTTTACTTTGTAATAATTTCATTGATGACTGGGAAAGATTCAAATCTTTTATGTAGATACATGTGTATACTTACACATATGCAATAACTTTCTCATGCCTGTAACTCAATACTGAGTCAAATTGTGCACATCAAGAAAGAATCCTCTGTACATCAGGAAAAGTTTTAAAAATGAGGATGAAATTTTATTACTGCACTGTACCCCTGATATAGTTTAGGTTTCCACCCAAACCTCATCTTGAATTGTAATCTGAATTATAATCCCTATGTATTAGGGGAGGGACCTTTTGGAAGGTGATTGGATTATGGAGGTGGTTCCCTCGTGCTGTTCTTATGATAACGAGTGAGTTCTCATGACACCTGGTGGTTTTATAAGGGCCTCTGAATCCTTTGCTCAGCACTTCTCTTTCCTGCTGTCTTGTGAAGAAGGACATTTGTTTCTCCTTCCATCATGATTGTAAGTTTCCTGAGGCCTCCCCAGCCATTTGAAACTGTGAGTCAAGTAAACTTCCCTTTATACATTACTCAGTCTCAGGTATTCTTTATAGCAGTGTGAAAACAAACTAAAACAGTACTTAACACATTTTTTACTGATATCTCCCATCTCTTTTATTTCAAAAGAAGTGGCTAGTATGAGCCGTTAGTGTTCCCTTGCAACCAGTATTGTAAAGAAGAATATTTTGACATCTACTCTTTTTTATTTGGCCACATGAAAACTATTTCCTGCTTGTTAGCTTATCTGGCACTTCTGACTAATGTTATTTTGGTCAAACCTGAAATGTCTACCTTCTTTTCCCATTGCTATTGTGTTGAGATCTTGGAAGAGGGTGAAAAGTGACTCATTATTTTTTCCAATCCTCTTTTAATCCTTTTAGCTTTACCTTCTTGGCTTTATGTACTCTGCTTGGCAAAGAGAAAGGAGCTTCATGTTCTGACCATTGGAAAGAGTTTTAATATTTTTAAAATATGCTAGTATTCTCTAGGGCTATTTTGCTAGAAAGGTTTTAACTATTACTTGTGTTCCTTCTCTTACTCTGTGTTTGGGCTTAAAAATCACATGGAAGAGTACACTTGGTTGGTAATGTTCTGGTTTGGTTTCATATGTCCAGAGAAGAGGAATGTACTCTGCAGACTCAGCAAACTATTCTCTGGAAGATTCTTGGTCATTGTGTAAGTAACTAGAATCTACCACATTCGAAGTAGCATCCTTCCCCTCTCCAATTGCTTGTTTCCCCCCTCCTGCTTCCTCTTCTCTGATTCTTCCCTATTCCAGTTGCATTCCCAAGTCTTGTCTCTATCAAACAACTGCCTAAAAAGTTATTAAATCTGCTAAATAAAAAGATAAAATCTTAGAGCATGTAATTCCTCTATGTGTGGCTTACAGACGTAATCTCCATTAATTTTTTATATCATGATCATAGGGAGTTGTCAACCTTTTTGGACTTTGTCATATAAATTGTGGGAGATAATGTTGATTGTTTTATTTCAGGGATTGGCAAACTTTTTCTGCAGAGAACCAGGTAGCAGATATTTTAGGCTTCGTAGGCCATTTGTTCTGTCCCTTCTGCTCAACTCTTCTGTTGTAGTATGGAAAAAGCCATAGACCGTATATAAACAAATGAATGTGGCTGGAGTGTGATAACACACAGCTTATCTAATAGTTTCTCCTTTCATTCTTCCGAAATCCAGTTTTGCTCAGTTAGTAAGTTGATGAACCCCATGGTTAGGGAAGTAGATTCCTCCCTAAGCTCAAGGTGATGAATCATGATTGATTTAAACCAGTCATGCCAAGGGTCACCTGTTGCCAGTGACTGGTTTAGGGGTAATTGTACATCTCATTTTGGGATATTCAAACATAAAAGGAAATCCGTTGGGTCCTTCTGGTTTATGTTATGTGGGAGAAGTCCACATATGAAAAGCAGGTATTTAGGCAGCTACATTATGAGGATGGGATTATATCACATCTATTATCACATGATGATAATAGCAATGATTTGTGTAAACTTCAAGTAACTCATCATGACATCTCCCAAACTGCAGCACACATTGGTACCACCATTATTTTTGGTAGAAATTTTTATATTGAAGAATGAATATTTTTATTTTATAAGCAACCACAACTCACAGCAAAGAAAAACCTTATGTCTTTGGAAACCTAATTAAAAATGCCATGCATATGATAAATATTTTAAACTGCTATCTTTCAAAAAGATATCCTTGCAAAATAACTAAACACTTCTTTCAAAATCTCTTGGGAGTATAGAACTTCCATCAGATGTAGTTTATATTTATATGTATGATTTTTTAAGGTTAAAGAGAAATTATATAATAAAATTTATTAAAAAGTTGGGGACTTGGGGGAGAATTTGTCAGTTTTATAGAAGTTAATGTAGTTATGCACAGGCATACAATATTCTTCATTTAGAAATGGATACAGTGCAACCCATATTGACTCATTTATGAGGTGTGAGGTCACATAAGCCAGCCTTCAGATATTAATATTTATGAAAATTATTTCCTTCTTCATGATTCCTTTCTTATATGAAGAATACTACTATATATTTACACTGTACATATTAAATTATGTCTTAAAACTCCATACAATTAGGCAGTTTTGTTGCTAACATAAGAAATCTCTCTATTAACCCAGAAGTATCTTTGTCTTTCCACATCAACATTCAAATGGAAATTTATTTCAAATATACTCCACATTCAAATATTAATTCAAAATATTGGCTGTCAAAATAAAAAAAAAAAGGTCAGATGGACCCTTTTTAAAACTTTTGTTAACCATGGGATAACGACACCAGTTTGTCCTAAAAGCAGGCTATTTTTCCTAGAGTAGCTTTGCCCTTAAAAACTAGCCTTCCTTCTTTCTAATCAGATAATTTATTATTTCCCTTGCTGAACATTCTGTATGAATTTGTTTTCCTGTCCTGTTCAAATTCTTCCTGATTTGTAAAAGTAAAACATAACCATCAGAGTTAGGTTTTGGATTCAGCTTTAATGACATTTGAAGAGGAAAACTGCTTTTCAGATGAATTGCTCTATTGCCTTCTTTTAGTGCGGTTCCATCTGGCAATAATTGGCAGTCATGAGCAGTCTCAGGAAAAGGGGCCTTGCACTGAATGGACCGTCCTCACACTCACACTCCTGATGCCTAATCGCTGTTTGTCCAAGAGATGAAAGCCACTGTCCTTGAGAAATACACACAATTGCTCTTTTAGCTCTGGTAGTCAGAGCAATAGATGTCATAGGGTCCTAATAACTGTATCTATTAAATATTTACAACAATTTTCTTTTGTGTGTGAGACAGAGTTTTGCTCTTGTTGCCCCGGCTAGAGTGCAGTGGCACAATCTTGGCTCATTGCAACCTCCGCCTCCTGGGTTCAAATGATTCTCTTTCCCTCAGCCTCCTAAGTAGCAGGGATTATAGGCATGCGCCACCACGCCTGGTTAATTTTGTATTTTTAGTAGAGAAAGGGTTTCTCCATGTTGGTCAACCTGGTCTTGAATTCCGACCTTGGGTGATTAGGCTGGCCCGCCTCAGCCTCCCAAAATGCTGAGATTACAGGTGTGAGCCACTGCATGCAGCCTGGGGAATTTCTTTTATAAGAGAAGGAGTCTCATGGGTTGGTCTATGTGAAGATCCTTCTTTTGCATATGGAGAACACACAAGGTCTAGTCTTTCAACTTTCCAGAGCTGCCAGAGCTGTTTTAACTCTATGCAGTCTAAATAGGCATGAGGAGTCTTAAACTTCTATGTGGTAAGTTGCATCTCAATGATAATATCAGATTAGTTTCACATATCAAAAAATTTCAGGTTCCTTGAGGAGAATTGCATCTGTTTTGTGAAAGTTAATTTGATAAAGTGGCCTAAGTGGCTGTCCAGTAAGTTAAGTTGTCCTTTGATAGGAAATTGGCTAACTGGGTTGAGTCAATGCCTTTATCAGTTCAGGCTACTATAACGAACTACCATAGACTGGATGGCACATAAACAATAGAAAGGTATTTTGTACTGTCAACAAAAAGAGTCAAACTCTGTAAAATATTTGAAGAGGGCCGGGCGCGGTGGCTCAAGCCTTTAATCCCAGCACTTTGGGAGGCCGAGGCGGGTGGATCATGAGGTCAAGAGATCGAGACCATCCTGGTCAACATTATGAAACCCCGTCTCTACTAAAAATACAAAAAATTAGCTGGGCGTGGTGGCGCGTGCCTGTAATCCCAGCTACTCAGGAGGCCGAGGCAGGAGAATTGCCTGAACCCAGGAAGCGGAGGTTGCGGTGAGCCGAGATCGCGCCATTGCACTCCAGCCTGGGTAACAAGAGTGAAACTCCATCTAAAAAAAAAAAAAAAAAAATTGAAGAGATTTATTCTGAGCCAAATATGAGTGACCATGGCTTATTACACAGCCCTCAGGAGATCTCGAGAACATGTGCCCAAAGTGGTTGAGATGCAGCTTGATTTTACACATTTTAGGAAGACATGAGACTTCAATCAAATACATTAAAGAAATACCGGTTTGGTCCAGAAAGGTGTGACAACTTGAAGCAGGGGCTTCCAGGTTACAGATAGATTTGAAAATTTTCTGGTTGACAATTGGCCAAGTTTATCTAAAGATCTGGTATCAATAGAAAGGAAATGTCTGGATTAAGATAAAAGATTGTGGAGACTTAAGTTCTTTTTTTTTTTTTTTTTGAGATGGAGTTTCGTTCTTGTTATCCAGGCTGGAGTGCAATGGCGCGATCTCGGCTCACCGCAACCTCCGCCTCCTGGGTTCAGGCAATTCTCCTGCCTCAGCCTCCTGAGTAGCTGGGATTACAGGCACGCGCCACCATGCCCAGCTAATTTTTTGTATTTTTAGTAGAGACGGTGTTTCACCATGTTGTCCAGGATGGTCTCGATCTCTTGACCTCATGATCCACCTGCCTCGGCCTCCCAAAGTGCTGGGATTACAGGTGTAGCCACCGCGCCCAGCCCTAAGACTTAAGTTCTTATTGTACATAGGAAGCCTTCAGGTATCAGGTCTCAGAGAGGATAGATGGTAAATGCTTCTTAGAAGGCTTAAGGTCTGGTTGATGTTAGTGCTGGAGAGGTATACTGAGACATATCTGACCCCACTTCCCATCATGGCCTAAACCAGTTTCCCAGGTTACATTTTAAGAGTGCCCTGGTCAAGGAGGAGGTTCATTCAGTTAGTTGGGAAACCTTAGAATTTTATTTTTGGTTTGCAGTACAGTTCTGGAGGCTGGTGTCTTAAGATTAAAGTGCCATCATGATTGAGTTCAGGGGATGGGCCTTTTCTGGGTTGCAGATTGATTGATGACAACTCATTGCACTTTCATGAGGGAGAAAGAGGACAAGAAAGCTCTCTGATGTCCCTTGTGTAAGAGCACTGCTTCAATTTAGGTAAATTCCACCTGCGTGACCTAATTACCTCCTATGATACACATACACAGTTCCTGGCTCATAACTGCCACACCCTTGCTATTTTTCCCCAAGACAGGCCATAGAAACAAAAAATATATTCAAATCATTTTCACCTTTCTGTCTTGGGGCTGGCCATAAAGAAATTCTCTGACCTACCTGTCTTATCGTAGGTCATGAGATTTCCAATTTCAGTTCTTCCCCATATCCAGGAGGAAAATTGCTGCACGGAGAGGTCAAGAAAAATCTGAACATACAGGCCTTGCTGGGTTTCCCCATCAGCCTACTGATCATACTCTTTTTATCCAATCACGTTTGAACATGGCTTCAATCATGCTTATTCATGCTTCGATCATGCTTATCCAATGAAGTTTCCATAAAAGGTCCAGAAGATAGTGTTCAAAGGGCTTCTGTATAGCTGGACACATAGAGGTTTCTAGAATGTGTCATACCCAGAGAAGGCATAGAAGTTCTCCATGCTTTCCTCTATACCTCACCCCATGCATCTCTTCGTCTGTATCCTTTGTAATATTCTTTACAGTAAACTGGTAAATGTGTTTCCCTGAGTTATGTGAGCCACTTTAGCAATTTAATCAAATCCTAAAAACTGGTCATGAGAATTTCAATTAAAAATCATCAATCAGAAGTTCCGGAGGTCCCAACTTACAACTGGTATCTGCAGATGGGGGATAGTCATGTGGGACTGAGCCCTCAATCTGTGGGATTTGATGCTATTTCTAGGTAGACAATGTCAAAACTGAATTGGAGGACACCCAACTGCGGTGCACTATGGAAGTGATTACTTGCTTGGCATGTGGAGAAAATACTCCATACATTTGGTCACTAAAGTCTTCTGTGTTGACTGTTTTGGTGTGAAAGCAGAGGCAAAACAGTTAGAGGTTTTTTTTTTCAGCTCACACCTCCGAAGGCCTTACCTTTTAACACTATCATATTGAGGGTTAGAACTTTAAAATCTGATTTTGGGGGGATGCATTCAGTCCATGGTAGGCAATATGTATGTAACTCTGTGTTTATGTGCATGAGTGGATTTGTGTTTAATTTATCAGTATTAGAGTGTAGGAATTATTTCGACTGAGTGTGGTAAGCCAAACCAGGGTTTTAGTCCCAACACTACAATTGACTGGTGGCTATGCATCTGCAGGGTGATTACTTTCTAGTGTCATCTATAAAATAATAGGCTTGGAAGAATTGATTACATCTGTATTTGTTTTATATTGTTGCATATCAAATTAACCATCACAAACTTCATGGTTTAAAACACATTTATTCATTTCCACATGGTTCTGAGTTAAGAAGTCTGAGCACTGCTTAGCTGGGTCCTCTCCTCAGAATCTCACTAGGCTGAACTCAAGGTCTCAGCCAGGGCTGGTTCTCATATGAAGCTCAGGGTCCTCTTTCAAGCTCCTAAAAGTTGTTGGAATAATTTTTTTGCATTTGTAAAACAGAAGTCTTTAGTCTTCCTGGCTACTGGTCAGGGATTGCTTTTAGCTCTTAAAGGACTTTTTCAGGTCCTGACCATGTAGCTCTGTCAAAACATGGCAGTTGCTTCTTCAAAGCCAACAGGAAAATCCCACTCCAATTTGCTATGATGGATCTTACATAATATAACATAACCAAGAGAGCAGCTATCCCACCATGTTCATATCCTTCAAGAGGAAGGATTATTCATGGTATATGTACCAGGGAGTGGAGATCCTGTGGACCATCTTAGAATTCTGCCTACTGTATGAACATAGTTATGTTTGTGTTGCCAGCCTGTAACTGTTAGACTCCAAATAAATCTGGCGAGACATTAAGAGAAGAAATAGCCATTGTCATCAGTAAAGATGTAAAGCCCTGATTTGGGGCTATCTCCTTAGAGATTTCTATTATTTGTCTTGTTAAGTGTCCCCTTGAATGCAGCAGCCTACACATAACTGATTAATTATCATTATGATTAACACACTCTGTATTAGTTTCTATTTGCCATAATAAATTATAACAAACCCAGCAGCTTGAAAATCTCCACCTGTTTATTATCTAACAGTTTAGTAGGCCAGAAATCCAGGCTCAGCTTAGCTCACGTGATTTTCTGCTCTGAGTTTCATAAGGCCAAAATCAAGGTGTCAGCAGAGCTGATTTCCTATCTGGAGGCTCTGGGGATAAATCTACCTCAGAGCTCATTTAGAATGTTGGCAGGATTCCGTTCCATGTGACTGTAAGACTGTTGGGTATAGGCTGGGGGGTTATTTTTAGATTCCAGAAGCTGTCAAACTTTCTGGCTTATGGCCACCTTTCTCTGTCTTCAAAACCTGAAATGACAAGATGAGTCATTCTCATGCTTCAAATCTCTTTGACCTCTCTTTTTGCCTGGTAACTTCTCTATCTCCCTCTCCTGCTATATCTCTTTCAATGGCTTTTCTGCCTTTTTCCCTGCTTTTAAGGACTTTGATTATATTGAGTTCATATGGGTACATCCAAAATCATTTCTCTATTTTAAGGTGAAGGGGATTAGACTATGCCACCCCCAAAATATGACATTTTAGCATAAGGATTATTTTGAGCTGAAGGCAATTGAAAATCAGCAGAAACAGAAAAAGTTCTTTGGCCTCCTCTTACCTTCCTAAAAGCAGGACTATATTTTTTTTAGGAAGAAGTCCTCACTCCTTACACCTGTACCAGGGAGACAAGAACTCTTATCATCGAAGATGTGAGTTGACTCCAGGATTAGTTTGCATGAACAGATCTTATCTTCCTTTAGTTCAAATTTAGTCCTTATCTTTCATGAGTTTCCCCATATATTTCCTAGTAGTTGCTTCTCCACAATTTATTATTCATGTAAATATTAATAAAATTGTATGCCTTTTCTGCTGTTCATCTATCTAATTTTAGTTTAATTTCAAAGCCCCCAGATACAGAATTCAGAGAACAGAAGAAAAATTTTTCTTTCTCAAGAAAAGGTTACCTGTTTAATCACCTTAATTCCATCTGCTGTCCTAAATTCCAGAATTTCCCTTCATAGAAATACTTAGATTAATGTTTGATTGAATAACTAAAGGAAGGAAATCTTGGGGGAGCAGCATCTGTAGAACTCTGCCTACCACATCTTCCTAAAATTACCGAACAAATGTTTATGGTATGTTCCGTATAGTGTATTTAATATTATGTATTAAATATGGGTGACAAACATGAGAATGATGTGTTCACTGCTCTCTAACAGCTTAAAGTCGGTAGGAGAAAATGTCAAGTCTGTATAAGATGATGGAGCTATGTAGAGATTGTATCTGGGAAGGCTTCGAGAAGCAGACTGGAATAATAATAGTGAAGAGGCACAGGGTCATGTAGGGCATAGCTTGGCTGTAACCTGAAGGACAAACTTGAATTCATGCTAGGGAGTTAAGGAATTGAGAGAGGCTTCTAGCAAATATGCGCTGTAAATTAGCTTACAATATAGGGTTAGACAGACATATTTATTCATCCTGTTGGCACTAGAGGTGACTATTCTTTATACCTTCCAATTATAATATTTTCCATTATAATTGGAAAACAAAGGGGAGATGTAAAAGTCATGTTGAAGAGAGCAAAGTGTCACTGATATTCCTGATAAATCTGATATAAGAAAACAGGTCAGCCTTACCTAATTCCAGCCCCCTTACATAACATTAAATACACTCTACAGAATACACCATAAACATTTGTTTAAGCCCTCAGTTTTCCCTTGAGAGAACCTGTCCTTGTAAGCTCAATGGCATGGAGGAACCCAAAATTCATGTGCTTCATGGATTCTTTTGTTCCCTCAAAAGTTTCTTACAAAATACCCTCTGGAGAGAAAGAAGTGAATAGATGGTGCAACAGGCCTACAGTGAAATATGAGCTAGGAAAGAAGAGGCTCCTCCCTTTAATTCTGCAAATTTGTGTCTTCGGGTAGAGAGAACAGTTCCCCTCCCTGTGTCCATGTGTTCTCATTGTTCAAAACCCATTTATAAGTGAGAACACCTGGTATTTGGTTTTTTGTTCTTGTGTCAGTTTGCTGAGAATGATGGTTTCCAGTTTCATCCATGTTCATTTATATAAGGGGTAATGCAAAATTTGGAGGAACCAGATTTTAAAGTCATCCTTCAAGAAAAATTTTGATTCAACTATGACAAAACAGAGGGAAGGATTTCAAGGATGTTAGAGAAAGCTTGTGGTAGAAATACAAGGCCATTGATTTCAGCTGTATCGAATTATTTATATAATACTTTAGTCAGGAAGTTGTTTCTCTCACTAAGGTTATCAGCATTAGAAAGGCAGCCATGGAAACAATAATCCTGACCTGAAAGTTGTTTTGAAAGGGAGCCTTTAGGTATTGGTCTTTCAGTTTTGTGAGGAGGCTACTGATTTAATTCTAGTCTTTTGCAGTCTAGCATAAATTGTTAAGCAATGCTAGATGAAGACCATTTACAGTAAATAGCTTTAAAGTTTCAGGGTTATCTTTTTGCTAAAAGGAAATCCTGGAACCAAGTAATTTAAAGTCCCTATGGACATGAAGTACTTTTATACTCAGGTCAGAAGCCAAGTGCTACTGCTGTTTAACTGTCTATAGTGTGAGATACTCAGCAGCAATGGGAAATTCTCTGCTAAAGTATGACCTGACATATTTCTTTTGACCTTGGACATGGGTAGAAAGGAAAACCAAAGGGACTCACCCTACCTGGGATAATTTTTTGATAAAAATTTTTCTGAAGATAATTTTGCACAGGTAAAAAGACACTCTTAAAGGCAACTTATATTCAATTAATTTATCTTGTAAAGGAAAAAAAAGTAGCTACAGTTAAAAATTAGCATTGGCCTACAAATTCAGGATTTAAAAATTTTATTTTATTTTTTCAGTGTAATTCAATCCCACTCATTAATTTTTATTTTTGTTGCCTGTTGACTTTTGGAGTCATATCCAAGGAATCTTTGCCCAGCCTAATGTTGTGGAGTATACTATAAATAAATATAAATATGTATATAGTTATTATTTGTCAATTTAAAATGAAATATAAATGTAAATGTTTAAAAATATATATATATTTTATTTATTATGCTTTAAGTTCTGGGGTACCTGTGCAGATCATGCAGGATTGTTACATAGGTATACACATGCCATGGTGGTTTGCTGCATCCATCCCCCAACCTACATCACCTACATTAGGTATTTCTTCTAATGTTATCCCTCCCCAATCCCCCCACACCCTACTATCCCTCCCCTAGCTCCCCATCCCCTAATAGGCCCTGGTGTGTGATGTTCACCTCCCTGTGTCCATGTGTTCTCATTGTTCAATACCCATTTATGAGTGAGAATATGCGGTGTTTGGTTTTTTGTTCTTGTGTCAGTTTGCTGAGAATGATGGTTTCCAGTTTCATCCATGTTAATTCATATAAGTGGTAATGCAAAATTTGGAGGAACCAGATTTTAAAGTCTACTTTTTGGGTCAATACAGTATCAATGAAATTCAGTATTACTCATGGATTTGTTGCGTCATTCTTGTTAAATTTAATATGAACGTCAAATTAAAATATGTTTGCTTATGTTAGCCTGTTTGTTCCAGGATGATTGGCATGAAACAAGCCAACTGAAACTTGGTGGCATAAAAAGAGCTTTTATTGTGCTCATTGCTTCTGTGGGTCAGGAGTTTCTGAGAGGCACAGTGGGCATGGCCCTTCTCTGCTATACAATATCTGGGGCTTCAGTTAGAAGATTCAATAGCTAAGAGGGATGTCTGGGTCTTAGTGTCATCTGACACTTGTTCACTCATGTTGTTCTTGTTCTCATGTTAACCCTTGGCTGGCAAAACCCAAAGTCTAGAAATGCCAGCAAGTATGCCTATCCTTGGCCTCTCTGAGTGGCCTCTTAAGTTCCTCACAGCATGGCAGCTTACCTGCAAGTTCAAAGCTCCAAGTTTAAGTGTTGCAGAGAAGAAGGCAGAAGTTACCTTAGGAACCATGTGGGACCACTCCTGTCATTGTCCCCTATTCCGTTGATTACAGGTGAGTCACACACCTGCTTACATGCACAAGGACTGGACATATACACCTCTCAGTTGGAGTAGTGCAAAGTTTAGGTTGTAGAAGCAAGGATGTGTGAGATGGAAGATATGTTGTGGCTGTCTTTGAAAACGCAATCTGTCATGATGTTTATGGTGTATTTATTTATTACCCAATTGAGAGTATCTTCCTAGCTGAAGTCAATATTGCTTACCGGTCATTATGCATTTGGGAATTATGCAGAAAAAAAATTTTATTTGTGGTCAAAAGGGAATGAGATTATATATTCTGATAAAAGTGATGAGAAGAACAAATGTTAAATTGAAAAGTACAATGATATTTTTGTTATTTAGTTCACTTGCAACATTATAAATATATTCCATTTGTACATATCTCCATGAAGACTTTATTTCTCTTCATTAAGGCAGGTTGTGTCAGCCAAACAGCAGATGGCCTAACCACAATGCCTTTAGGCAGATGTTCTCATTTGGGTCATAACATGTGAGTAAAAAATGTCATATTCTAAACTATCTCATCATCTCTAGTAATTACTGGATAACATCCAATGTTCACACAAGTCTTTTATAGCTGTGTATTATATTGGCTAGACCTAAGTACTGATGGGTTGGTTTATAGTAACACTATTTTGCTAAATTTTGGGATAGATTATATAACTGTGTTCAATTTGATATTTATCAAATGGTCATAATCTATATAATATTTTGTACATAGAATCTAGGCATAGGATTAATATAATTATTATCAATTCTAACTTTCTGGGTTTACCATTTTTAAAGGCAATGTTGGCAAAATAGAAAACTGAAAATAAAACTATTCCAGAAAAGAAGTAAAAAAAAAAAAAAACAGAGAGAAAGGAAAGTCAATAACAAATTGGCAATAAGAAACATTAAAATGATTTTAGTGTGCTTTATTTGAGGATTCATCTCAATCTAACAAGATTCCAAAAGGGTGGTTTTTTTTTCTGTTGTTTTTGTTGTTTTCAGGTGCTTGCCATTAGCAGAACTTCCAGGACACTGGAAGCAAGCTGTTTTGAGTAGTTGTAGTGAAAATGGAAGACAATTACTACATTTCATGAATGAGAAAAATATTCAGAGCCTGGTGTACAATAGGTTTTGTGCAGATCATTTTCTCTCTTTCAATCTTGAGTACTATTAAATCATTCATCCTTTCTTTACTCAAACTTCAGTTTTATGAAGATGGCCTCTTTGAGCATCTGCCTATAACTTTAGCAGTGGCAACAGAAGGTGCTTCACATAAAAAGTCATTATTGATGTTGCTTTGCGAGGTGTGGTAAGACAGAAGCACAGATTATTCAAAGGACTTAATTAGAAGACAGACCTTCATGTTAATTTGCACCTGTATCTTCCATTTACATTTTCTATTCATTTTACTTACATTCTTAGGCAATACTATTGCTGAGAAAAATGACATTTTAAGAAAAGCATGCATCAGAATGTGTATTTACTCTTCAGTTTTCTTAGCGTATTATGCATGTAGGCAAATAAAATGTGGCACATATTGCAAGTAGATTTGGGTTTTACTAACATTTGACAGCATTTTCTGGCATTGTTTTCAGTGGAATTCCTTAAGTGTGACTCCATTAACCAGACAGTTAATACATTTTAGTTTGAAGCAGTGATTCTTAAATGCAGGCAGTTTTTACCCTCGGGGACGTTTGGCAATATCTGGAGACATGTTTGTCACCAGCTTGTGGGAAGAGGCCAAGGAGGCTGCCACACACACGGCAATGCCCAGGGTGAGAAAGGCCTCCTGCCAACAAAGAATGACCCCACAAAATGTCAGCATCAGCAAGGTGGGCAAACCCTGGCACAGCGCAAGACAACTTTCAGAGTATGTTTAAACACAAATGTTTGGCAGAGATTTAACTGATACATAAAGTTGCAAATAATGATGATTTCATATGGGAACTATTTTGTTCCCCATCTACCACCATTTATTGAAAACTCTTCTGCTGTTTTGAGATAACCGTTTTCTAAAGACGCAGTGTTAAATATTGAAATCCTTAGTTTTATAGGAGAACTTCAAATATTATTGGCATTAATTTTTTAAACCAACTCATGACTTAAGTGTCAAAAAAAAATTTTAAAATAAGCTGATGATTTTTGAGAGCTTTCTACATTAGAGAACTGTGTTTAGTATTTTCGTAAGCAGAAGCATCCCCCCGTTTTGCCCATGCCCTAATCCTCAGAACCTGTGAATATTACTTTGAATGGCAAATGGGGCTTCACATGTGTGATTGGGTTTAAGGACCTTGGGATACAAATGATCTGTAAGTGGGTCCAGTCTAATCATGTGAGTCCTTAAAAATGGAGCACTTTTCCCAGCTGTGGGCAGAGAATCAGATAGACGGCAGCATGAGGTCTCAACCTGCTTGTACTGTTGGGTTTGAAGACAGAGGAAGAAGACCATGAGCCAAGGAATATGGGCAGCTTCTAGAACATAGAAAAGGCCAGGAAATGTATTCTTAAAGTCTTCAGAAAGGAACACATTTTTGCCAACACTTTGCTTTTAACCTGGAAAGATCCTCATCAGAATTTAGATCTAGATAGCTGTAAGATAAAATTTTGTGTTCTTTTTAGCTATTAAATTTGTGATAATCTGATAGAGTAGCAACAGTAAACTCATACAATTATTTATTGCATATCTCATTTAATCCTTTCAACAATCTTAGAAGAAAGGTGCTATCATTTTCTTTAAATAACAGGTGGGAAATTAACACCTGGACAGATAAAGTGATCTACACAAGGTCACATAGCTGCTAAGTTAAGGGAAAAGGTCTTAAAGGCAGGAGCATTTAATTTTAAAATCAATGTTCTTAGAACTGATCTCTAAATTATTTTGGGTTTTGGGGGTAAAAGAGTATTATTCCTTTTCTTTTTTCTCTTCTTTTATTTTAAGTTCAGAGGTACAAGTGCAGGGATACAAGTGCAGGTTTGTTGCATAGGTAAACTTAAGTCATGGGGTTGTTTGTACAGATTGTTTCATTGCCTAGGTATTAAGCCTCATACCCATTAGCTATTTTTCCTTATCCTCTCCCTCCTCCCACCCTCCACCTTCCAAAAGGCCCCAGTGTGCAACCCTCTATATGTCCAAGTGTTCTCAACATTTAGCTTCCCCTTATAAGTAAGAACATTAGGTTTTTGGCTTTCTGTTCCTGTGTTAGTTTGCTGAGGATAATGGCTTCCAGCTCCACTATGTCCCTGCAAGGACGTAATCTTGTTCTGCTTTTATGGATTCATAGTATTCCATGGTGTATATATGCTACGTTTTCTTTATCCAGTTTATCATTGATGGGCATTTAGGTTGATTCAATGTCTTTCCTATTGTGGATAGTGCTGCAGTGAACCTAGACATACAGGCATCTTTATAACAGAAAGATTTATGTTCATTTGGGTAGATACCCAGTAATAGGATTGCTGGGACAAATGTTATTTCTGTCTTTAGGTCTTTGAAGAATTGCCAAACTGTCTTCCACAATGGCTGAACTAATTTACACTCCCACCAACAGTGTATAAGTGTTCCTTTTTCTCCGCAACCTCACCAGCATCTATCTATCTATCTATCTATCTATCTATCTATCTATCTATCTATCATCTATCTATCTATCTATCTATCTATCTATCTATCTATCTATCATCTATCTATATATTACTTTTTAATAGTAGCCATTCTGATAGGTGTAAGATAGTATGTCATTGTGGTTTTGATTTGTATTTCTCTAGTGAACAGTGATTTTGAGCTTTTATTCACATGCTTCTTGGTGCATGTATATCTGTTTTTGAAAAGTTTCTGTTCATGTCCTTTGCCCACTTTTTAATGGGGTAGTTTGTGGGCTTTTTGTTAAATTTCTTTAAGTGCCTTATAGATGTAAAGGCATAAAATGCATACCCTGTCTTTGGTACTGGTTCTTTGTAAAACATGAACACTATGGTTAGCTTGATCAAAGAGGCTTTTCTTGATATTTGCAGAGTTTAATTCCATCTTGCAAAGGGAGAGACATATTTTCATACATTTATACATGTTATTTCATAAACACCTGAAGATATAATATTTGATCTTCAGTTCAGTTGTAGTCATGCCTACGATGCTTTCTAGCTTCTTTCAAAGCCCTCCATTCTCTCGCTGTTGTTCATTTCTCCTGCTTCTCTTTTCACACTTCACATCTTCCACTCTGAGACTCAGCCAAATGGAACAACTTTTCGTTCCTGAAATGGGACATGCTTTCTTTTACTTATTTTTTTCCTTAGCCTTGTACATGCTGTTTGCTCTGACAGAACATGTTGTTCACTTCTCTGTTTGTACTCATTCTTCAAGTCTTAGATTTTTGTCAATAAATATTTCACGGAATTTTATTCTTCGAATCCTCCCTATATCCCTCCATGAGGCTGTGTGTGTTTCTATTGCATTTGTACTGAACCTTTCATCAGAATTTATTTCACTCTTGCCTTGTCTGCATCTCTTTCTGGACTGAACACTTCTAAGGGTAGGACCGTGTTCATTTATTGGTAAATATTTCCTTTTTAAACAAATGCATGTATTCAGATATAACCTGTGAACTGAAAAGTATGTGAATCCTAAGTGGACAGCTGGTTGAGCTTTCACAAAATAACATACACATGTTATTACCATTCACAAGATATGTCAGTTCCCCAGAAGCACACCCTCCACCCGTAATTTTTGCTCTCTACAAGTCACTGGCCCCTCTCTCTCCTCCCTTATATACCCAGAGATAATCACTATCCTGACCTCTAATGCTATGCAATGATTTTGTCCATTGTATTAGTTCGCTAAGGTTGTCATAACAAAGTACCACAAAATGGGTGGCATAAACAGCAGAAAAATATTGGCTCGTGGTTATGGAGGCTAAAAGCCCAAAATCAAGGTGTTAGCAGAGTTAGTTCATTCTGAGGGCCATGAGGAAGTATTTGTTTCATTCCTGGTCCTATTTCTTGGTGGTTTGCTGACAATTTTTGGTATTTGTTGGCTTGTAGAAGTATCAACCTGATCTCTGCCTTCATATTCACATGGTGTTTTTTTTCTCTTTCTCTGTGTGTGTGTGCGTGCGTGCATGTATGTGTCCAAATTTACCCCTTTAATAAGGACAGTGGTCATGTTGAATTAGAGTCACACACTATTCCAGTATAACTTCATATTACTTAGTTACATCTGCAATGATCCTATTTCCTAAAAATGTCACATTTTGAGGTGTTGGAAGTGAAATCTTCAACATATGAATGTGACACAGAGGAAATACTTCAACCCATAATAACTATTTTTGAACTTCAATTAAATAGAATTATATACTATATATTCTTCTATGTCATCTTTGATTTGCTATTATGTTCATGCAACTTGTCCATATTGTGTTATTAGTCATCCATTTCTTTCTTTCTTTTGGTTTTCCTTTCTGTGATAGAGTCTCCTCACTATGTTTCTTAGGCTGGGCTCAAACTCTTGGGCTCAAGAGATCCTCTGCCTCAGCCTCCTGAGTAGCTGGGACTGCAGGTATACACCAGCATGCTCAGGTTCATACATTCATTTTGATTGCTATACTGTGTTCCATTGAACGCTTATACCATATATCCATATTTACATTTGTATCTATCTATCTATCTATCTATATCTATCTATCTATCTATCTATCTATCTATCTATATCTATGTATCATCTATATCTATATATCCATTCTACTGAAAGAATACTAGAGTGTTTACAGTTTGAGGCTATCGCATATATTGCTGCTATAAAAATTTTGTACATGGGTTTTGGTACACATATCTAAGTGAATATTTTGAATTATGATAAGCCAGGAAAGCAACTTATTTACACTTTAATAGTATTTCTAAATGAATAAATGTTAAAGTTTGGGTGGAGGAATCAAGTATTTCTCTAAATTTACTTCTTAGAGTATTAGTTTTGGATGATCTTAATAGGTATCAATTTCTAAAAAAGTCACATGGCTAAAAACCTTTGGAAATATTGGACTGAACAAATTAAAGCATTTTGTTTGTTCTTCTTAGTTATAACTGCAGAATTTTTAAATTGCCTTTTTTCCCCTAAAGAATAAATATGAAAGACAGTTCTCAAATTTGATGGGGAAGCTCTTTTTGTTTGTGTTGGGGAAGATATAGCTAGAACCAAAATTCTGCTAGACTCTGTACTTTGTTACTAAATGGGTATTAGGTTTTATCTTTTCAAATGGTATATTATGATATCTTTGGAAAATTACATAAACCTAAGAGTGTCAAGGGGATAAAATATGGTTTGGATTATAGTTCATTTGCTAACTTAAATTTTCACATTTTTGCTTGTGTGAGGGCTAGTTTAAGTTCCTTGAGGTATTATTTATATTTTAATGATAGTCTCACTTTTTAGAGGGGAATTTCTTATGTACAGGTTTCTGTGATTTAAGAAAAGGCTTTAACTATAAAGGGAAGCCTCAAAACTTAGCAGGAATACTGATTAATCAACCACAGCTAAGCACATGTTATCATTTTCCTGATCCCCGGTGTGATTAATGCTTAAAAAAAGAACAACCCCATTTAAATTCCCTTTTCAACTTCATTTGTTGTAGCACAATGGATTAAATGCTTGCAAAAGGAGTTGTTTCCATTGTCTATCTTAAAAGAATTAAATTTTAATTAATAAATACATTAAATCTGTATATTAATTAAGTGGTTTTGGCATGCAGTATTCCAGGCATCAGCATTATTTCTGATGTCTCATTTTGCTGACTGCAGGCTGAAGGAAAGCTTGCCCCAGACATCAGCAACAGGACCCAGGCTGCCAAGCAGCACAGGGCCAAACAAAAGGGCTTGCACCTCAATTAAATTGAAAGTCTCTGAGCTGCTCTTTCAATCCAGATGGCAAGTAAATTCAAATCTTCAGGAGGGATTTAATTAAGATATATTCATTACAAGCATGAAGCCAGGAATTCAATCTCAAGGAAGCTTAAAAAATTGCAGTGGCACTTTAAAATAACTACAATATAAGTAGGATCTAGACCACTCAAAAGTCAAGGATCTGGTTTCCAATATAACTCTTCTTTCTCTTCTACACAACTTAGGAGTCTGTCTAGTGCTTTTGGCTAGTGTAGTCAACTTAATTTTTTTTTTATTGGTGGTTAAAAGCAAAGGCTTTGGAATTTGACAAATTAAGTTTCAAAGGTTAGCCTTGCCAATCACTAATTCCATGACTTAACCTTTCCTGTAGCTTCTGTTTCTTCAGTTGTTGGTTGAGTATGACATCTACATCATACCATTTTTGTGAGTATTGAATGATAAATATCCTAATGATTCTCAAGTTTGTATCATTAACCCCGGCCTTTCCTCAGCTCCAAACCTGTCTATCTAACTGCTTATTTGGCATTTCTACTCAGACTTGTGATTGCCATCTCAGACTTAAATTAACTAAAACAAAACTGTTGATTACTCCAAACCCAAAACCCTGTGTGTCCCACAGTTCTTCTCCCTTAGAATGGTTCCGCCATCCAGGCAGCTGCTCAAGACAAAAAGCCACGAGTTATTGTTCTCTTTCTGTGTTCTCCTCCAAGTGATTCTGTTGACTCCACCTCTGATATATATCTTGAATATCTGGAATATGTCCACTTTTTTCTATCTCTATTGCCATTACACTAGTACAGTTTTTCCAAGCTTAGTGGTACTGATATTTTGGAATGGACAATTCTTTAACATGGGGATTGTCTTGTGCATTATATGGTGCTTAGCAGCATCTCTGACCTCTATTCACTGGATGTCAGTAGCTTTCCCCAAGTTGTGAAACAAACATGTCTTGAGACATTGACAGTCGTCATTTGGGAGAAAAAAGTCAACTCTAGTTGAGAACAACTGTACTCATACAAGTCATCATTCCCTCTTGGCAAAAAAATCACCATCACAAAACTCACTTGTATTTTATATTTGTTTTTATTTTGTTGATCGACTTAAGTTTTTCTGTTTTATAATCATGTGATTCATCATTTTAAATAAAGACGATTTTGCCTCCTTTTAGTCTTTAAAGTCCTTTTCCTTTGACTTTTAGTACATATTCTGGTATCTATTGTTGCATATAAAAACCCAAACACAATGGTTTGAAACAGCAATAATATTTATTTGGCTCAAAAATCTGCAATTTGAGCAGCAATTGGTAAAGACAGATCACCTGTGCTCTGCTCAGGGAAGCAGGGCTGGCTAAAAGTCTGGACAATGGGCTGCTTTGCAACATGGTAGCCAGCTTCGAAGACAGAGTCTCTCAAGAAGGAGGGAGCCACTTGAAGCCAAACTGCTTCTCAGAACCTAACTTCAGAATTCAAACAGTGTCACTTCTGTTGTTTTTTATTTATCAAGAGGGTCATAACCACCTTCCATCTTTCAGTGGCAGGGGAAATAAATCTCCACCATTAATGAGAGAATGGCAAAGTCCTAGAAGAGTGTATTGAATTAAATGACTCCTGTGGCCATTTTGAGAAAATACTACGTGCTATACTATTATTTTAAGATGAATGTTAAGTTGGAACTTATTGTTTTGTTTTTAACTTAGAAAGTATATTGGCTTTTGGTTCTATATTACAAGTTATTACAGACTTGGGGCTTAAAACAATAAAAATTTATTCTGTGGTTTCTATAGATCAGAAATCTGGGCTCACCTTGGCTGAATTCTCTACTCATGGTTTCGTAAGCCTTGAATCAAGCGCTCAGCCAGGCTGCACTCTTTCTGGAGACAGGAGTCGTTTTTTAAATTAAATTAAATTAAATTTTTATTTTTTGAGATGGACTTTTGCTCTTGTTGCCCAGGCTGGAGTGCAGTGGTGCGATCTCAGTTCACCACAACCTCCGCCTCCCTGGTTCAAGCCATTCTCCTGCCTCAGCCTCCCAAGTAGCTGGGATTAGAGGTATGTACCACCATGCCTGGCTAATTTTGCGTTTTTAATAGATGGAGTTTCTCCATTTTGGTCTTTTTTTTAGTTCTTATGATTGATGGTAGAAATCAGTTCTGTGTGGCTCTAGGGCTGAGGATCCTGTTCTCTTGCTATTTGTCAGCTGGTGACGCTCTTAGTTCCTAGGATCTGACCAGTTTCTTCCTTGCCACATGTGCCCCACAAGCTCTCCACCTCTGATACTTCAAATGTATCTTCTAGGGAAATTCATGGTGCTCTTATGATTAGGACAGCCTCCTTTGGAGGATTTTCCTTTTGATTAACTAAAAATCAGCTGACTAGTAACCTTAATTATACATACAAAATCCCTTTTGCCATGTAACGTGGTACAATCAAGGGAGTGATACCTCTCATCATTACAGGTTCTAACTACACTCAAAGGAAGGGAGTTGTATGAGGCATGAACATTAGGAAGTAGAAATCCTGGGGTCCATTGTAGAATTCTGCCCACCAGAAAATGTTTATAACATTTCTCCATTAAACAGTGCTAACTCTGGTTTTGAGATATATGTAAGTGTGTCTGCATGATATAAAAGGTATCTATTTCTATTTCACAACACATCTTTTGTCTTGTGAATTATTTTGTTAAATTATATTAATAGATTTTCAGATTTTATCAACTTGATATTCTTGAAGTGACCTTACTTGATATTACCAAATTCCTTTGTACTATAATATTATTTATTAATTTAAATCATTATTTGTGAATAACCTTGATCCTGTAGATTCCTCTTATTGCCCTGTCTTAGTTTTGGGACCAATGTCATGTGGAAATGTGAAGAATTTCCCATCTTATACTTTGAGTGTTTTAAACAGCAATGGAGTTTTCTGTTCCATGAATGTTTGCTAGTATGTACCTATGAAAATATTAAGCCTAGAAATTTCTGAGGAATTTTTTATAGAAATGGAAGTAGACTTCTTACTTTTTTTAAGTTTCTTTCCTGGTAAAACAACTTGTTTTTCTACTTCAGAGTCAGTTTGGTAACATATGTTTTTAAAATATGTTTATTTAATCAGGTTTTCAAATATAGTTGTATATAGGTGAGGAAAAATTCAATCTTAGAATTATTTAGTCTTTTAAAATAAAAAGTTATTTCACCATTCCCATTTCTAAGTGTGTGTGTGTGTGTGTGCCTGTGTGTGTATGTTTTGGATGAAGGGGCAGGAAAGAGTTTTTACTGAGGTGTTTTAAAATTAAGATTTATAAAAGGATCAGCTCTTTGATTTATTTCTACTATTTTAAAATTTACCACTTCATCTTTTTATCTCTGCTTATTTTTTCCTTTTATTTTTGTTATTTAAACTAACATTGAAACAAGCCTATGATGTAAATAGGCTATCTCTACCCTTTTGCAAATGAGAAAACTGAGACCTGGTGTGATGGTTAATATTGTCAACCTGATTGAATTGAAAAATACAAACTGTTCATTGTTCCTGGGTGTATCTGTGAGAGTGTTGCCAAAGAAGATGAACATTTGAGTCAGTGAACTGGGAGAGGCAGACCCACGCTCAATCTGGGCAGGTACCATCTAATCAGCTGCCAGCGTGGCTGGGATAAAAGCAGGCAGAGGAACATAAAAAGACTAGACTGGCTGAATCTTCTGGCCTCCATCTTTCTCCTGTGCTGAATGCTTCCTGCCCTCAAATATCAGACTCCAAGTTCTTCAGCTTTTGGACTCCTGTACCTACACCTGGAGCTCTCATACCTTCCAACCACAATCCAAAGCCTGCATTGTTGGCTTCCCTACTTTTGAGGTTTTGAGACTTGAACTGGCTTCCTTGCTCCTCAGCTTGCAGATGGGTCTATTGCGGGACTTCACCTTGTGCTTCATGTCAGTCAGTACTCCTTAGTAAAGTATTTTTTATATGTACATCTATCCTATAAGGTCTGGCCCTCTAAAAAACCCTGACTAATGTATCTGGTGAAGCTGACTAACGTGTCTATGGTCAGTCAGTGGGTGGCAACATTTAAGTTTAAATCCAAGCGTTCTTGCTTCAGGACTTGAGTTGCCAACACTAGTAATTGTCTATCTTTTTTATTTTAGCCATTCTAGTGTGTACGAAGTGGTATCTCATTTAATGATTAGTATTAGGCATCTTATCATGTGCCTATTGGCCATTAATGTCTTCCATGGAGAAATATCTATGTTCAAATAATTTGCTGATTTTAAAATTTGGTTGTCTTTTTATTGTAGAATTGCAAGAGTTCTTTATTCTGGATACTAGTTCCTTATTGAATGTATGAATTGCAAATATTTTATTCTATTACATGGGTTGTCTTCGGACTTTCTTGATGATGTCTTTTGAATCCATGCTTTAATATTGATGAAGTAAACGTTACATTTTTTTTTCTTTTGTCACTTGTGCTTTTATATAATGTCTAGGAAACGTTGACTAATGCAAGATCACAAATATATAAATATATATATATATATATATTTTAAGAGTTCTATAGGTTTAGCTCTTACATATAAATTTATGGCTTATTTAGAATTACTTTTTTTTTTTTTCTGAGGTGTCTTACTCTGTTGCCAGGTGCAGTGGTGTGATCCCTGCTCACTGCAACCTCCACTTCCCGGGTTCAAGTGATTCCACTGCTTCAGCCTCCTGAGTTGGTGGGACTATTGGCATGTGCCACCACACCCAGCTAATTTTTTGTATTTTAGTAGAGACAGAATTTCACCATATTGGCCAGGATGGTCTTGTTTTCCTGACCTTGTGATCCACCTGCCTCGGTCTCCCAAAGTGCTTGCATTACAGGAGTGAGCCACATGACTGGATTAATTACCTTTTTTAAATGATGTATGATTGGGGTTCAATTTATTTTGCTTGTGGATATCTAGTTGTTCTCGTCTTTGGTGTTTGAATTCTGGTAATACAGTTCTTAGAGAGTAAGTTGGGAAGTGTTTCCTCTTCACTTTTTTTTGGAAGAGTTTGTGAAGAATTGGTCTTACTTATTTAAATGTTTGACAGAATTCACCAGTGAAACCCATCAAAGGCTATGCTTTTGTCTGTAAAAAATTTTTGATTACTAATTTAATCCTTATTGTTATAGGTTGATTCATATGTTTTACTTTTTCTTGAGTCAGTATTGGTATTTTTTTGTGTCTTTCTAGAAAATTGTCCATTTTGTTTATTTAACTTTTTAATATGTAATTGTGAATTATATTCTTTAACTCTTATTTTTGTAAGGTGACTAGGAATGTTCCCTCTTTCATTACTGGTTTAGCAATTTGAGTCTTCTCTTTCTTGATTAATCTACCTAAAGTTTTGCCATTTTCTAGATCTTTTTTATTAACTTGATCTATTTATGTATCCGTATACCAAGACCACATTATCTTGATCACTGTAGCTTTGCAGTAAGTTTTGAAGTCAGGAAATGTGAGTCTTTGGAACCACAGGATTCAAAATACAACTTCTTTTTAAAAACTTTTTCTATTATTTATTAATTTCTGCTGTGATCTTTATTTTTTGCTTATTTTTGTTTAGGTTCCACTGATTTTTCTAATTTTTTAAAGGAACAATTTTTGATTTTAGGTTTTCTTTTAATATAGGATTAAAATATCATTTTTCAGCTATCAGTTTCTCTCTAAGCACCACATTAGGTGGATTCCATAAATTTTGCTAGGTTAGTTTTTATTTTCACCCATCTCAAAGTTTTCCTGAATATCCTTGTGATTGATTCTTTGGCTGATTTGTTTTTTAGGAGTGTATTATTTAACTTTCACATATTTGTAAATTTTCCAATTTTCCTTCTGTTATTGCTCTCTAGCTATTAAATCCAGTTATTTTTATAATATTGTTCAAGTCTTACATTTCTGTTTTGAATTTTGTACTAGTTGTGTTATCCATTACTGAAAATGAGACATTGGATTCCAGGTTTTCTTTAATTGTCTATGTCTTTCTTCAATCCTATCAGTTTTTATTTCTTGCATTTTGGGGCTTTTTTGGTGCATGCATATTTTTTAAATGTCTTTTTGATGGAGTGACTCCTTAACTGTTATCAAATGTCTCTGTTTTTAGTGATACGTTTTTATTTTAAAGTCTATTTTGATATTAGTATATCCCTGCAGTTCTCCTTTGGTTGCTCTTTGTATAGTACATAATTTTTCATCTTTTATTTTCAAATTAGTTTGTGTCTTTGAATCTAAACTTGTGGACAGAAAATAGTTACATGTCACTTTTTTCCTTCTGCCAATCTGTGTGTTGATTGGCATATTTCAAGCATTTACATTTAATATAACTGCCGATTAAACTGTCCGCCACTTTGATTTTTATTTTCTATAAGTTTTCTGTCTTTTTTGTTTTGTACAACTCTATTACTGGCTTATTTGGGGTTAAATAGGTATTTTCTGTGTACTGTCTTAATTCCTTGTAATTTCCTTATTTTCATCTTTTTAATGATTGCCCTGGGGATTACAATTAACATCTTAGTCTATAACACTCTATTTCAGTTAATACCAACTTAATTTCAAGCATAAATCAAAATTTCACTGTTATATAACTTCATTTTCTTTCTATCCTTTGGATTATTGTCATTCATGTGAAACTTTATACATTATAAATCTATCAAAATAGTTCTCTGTGATGCTTTATGCAATTTTCTTTTAAATTAGAAGAAAACAATCATAAATGAAAAATACAATTATATTGTCTTTAACTGAGACAGTTAACTTTACTATTACACTTTATTTTCTTCCTGGAATTTGAGTTATTGTTTAGTATTCTTTTTATTTTAGCCTGACACTCTTTCTTTAGTGTTTGTCATAGAGCAGTTGTACTAATGTTAATTCTGTTAGTTTATGTTTACCTGGAGATGTATAAATTTTGTCTCTGTTTTTGAAGGATAGTTTTGCTAAGTATGATATTTTTCTTTGGCAGTCTTACTTTAGGATTTTTATATCAAATTTTTGGTAATTTTTAACTCCATAATTTCTGGGTTATTTTTAAATTGACAGTCTCTATTTTATGAGACATTGTTCTCTCCTTTCCTCTGTTCTTCAGACATTATTGTCTTTAGTTCTTTCAATATGTTTACAACAGCTAGTTTAAAATATTTGTTTAGCAACTTTAGTGCTTGGATATCTTTAGGGACAGTTTTACTGATTATTTTTCCTTTTATAAGGCCATTTTTCCTGTTTCTTTGTGTGTCTTACAATTCTTTGGTGGAAAATTGGACGTATTAAATAATATGGCATTTCAGCTATTAGATAAATCTCCCCCTTATAATCTAGTCAGTTTGCTGTTTTTGCTCTTGTACTTGCTGCTGCTGTTGCTGGTCTGTATTCTTTGTCATATGTGTCCACTAGGTCTCTTCTCAGTTAGCTTACTGGCCGACTAATGATTGGATTGGACAGACTTTTTCTTAAATGCCTTGAAATATGTCTCCTTTCCTATTTCAAGGGGCTCTTTAAGAATGTTGACACCGGGCTGGGCACGGTGGCTCACGCCTGTAATCCCAGCACTTTGGGAGGCCGAGGCGCGGGTGGATCACAAGGTCAAGAGATCGAGACCATCCGGGTCAACACGGTGAAACCCCGTCTCTACTAAAAATACAAAAAATTAGCTGGGCACTGTGGCATCTTCCTGTAATCCCAGCTACTCAGGAGGCTGAGGCAGGAGAATTGCCTGAACCCAGGAGGCGGAGGTTGCGGTGAGCCGAGATCGCGCCATTGCACTCCAGCCTGGGTAACAAGAGTGAAACTCCGTCTCAAAAAAAAAAAAAAAAAAAGAATGTTGACACCTTCAATTTTCCGGCAATTTACAACTGTATCTTAATCTTCACCTTCTACCTATACAGATCCTCAAGGTCAGCCACATGTGTAGGGACTTTCCATGCCTTTCCCAGGCAGAGACACAGCTTTCCGTGTTTTCATGACTATCTAAGTTCCCAGGAATATGTCAGATTTTTCAAATTCCCTTATGAGCATCTCATCCCACAGCTTTTCCTTTTAAGTTATTTATTCTTTTAAGCCTCTTATTTGCTCCATTATCCCTGCTTTAAGCAGGTATTGTGTTAGACAGTTACCACTGTTTTTTATTTTTCTGACAAACCTTGGGAAAAGGTTATTCACACTGAGTGAGCTCAGGACCAGATTAAATAAAGACAAGTCCTGTGAGTGGAGGTGTCCAGGGAGCAGCCAGACAGGTCCAATAATGACATTTCTCTGGGAATAGGGTTTTTGGGTTTAGAAAAGTTCTAAATCCATTTTGCCCCAACCAGTGGCTGCTAGGCTAGAGTTCTTGTATCTATCTTTATTGAACAAATATTTATTTTTTCAAGATCACTTCAGAACGAGAAAGTGATGGGATTAATTCACATTAAAAAACAATGAAGCCAGCTTTCCTTACCAAGATTCAGCCATTTTTAAAAAATGGAATAAACACTCTCCAAATTAATTATTTACAAAGTTTGAAAAAGTTGATTCTGACAATTTTTACTGGCGTTCTTATCATTTTTACAGAAGAGTGGATCTTCAGAAGTCCTTGTTTCCTCAGTGCAGAAGTCCCATCTTCTATGTGATTTTCTATGCTGTCTAACAACCACAAATTTTGACCTAAAACAACACCAATTTATTGTCTGTCAGTTATAGAGGTCAGAATTGTGAGCGCTGCTCAGAAGGGTTCTTTACTCGGAGTTTCTGAAAGGCTGAAATCAGGGTGCCATCTTGGGGTAGGTTCTCATCTGGAACTGTGGTCCTCTTCCAAACCAGTGAATTCTGCCATTCAGTTTACTGGTGGAATTCAATTACCTGAAGCTTTAGATCTGAGAGGCTCTCAGCTCCTCGAGGTCCCTCCACCCAATAGGCAGTTAAGAACATGGCTTTTTGCTTCTTTGAAACCAGAAATATAATATGCCTTTAACTTCTTACATCTCTGACCTATATACCCTGTGTTAAAAAGCTTATCTGCTTATGCAGCTCCATCCAGTATAATATCTCCATTAGTTAACCTAAATTCAATTGATTAGATACTTTAATTACACCTTCTAAATCTCTTCTTCTTTGTCATATAACATGATATAATCACAGGGGGGATATTTTATCACCTTTGCCATATTCATTTTTCAGGAGCAAGTTATAGGTCCCACTCATACTCATGAAGAAGGCACTCTTCAAGGTCATGGGTCATTGGGGTTGTCATAGAATCCTGCCTACCTCATATAGTAAATTACAAGAATTTTTTATTTTGTTAATGGGTTCAGTCATTTTTAATGTATATTTTTGTTATCTTCATAATGTAATAATCACATCAAGCATTATTGTAGAGTAATAGCATACTGACTATATTCCAAATGACAAAATCTAATGCTAGTCAAAATCTAATACTCAGTGTGACAAGAGCAAGTTCTTGTCACGTATGGTCTTTTCAAGGGTTGCTTATATTGGAGATTTACTACTGACTACACAAATATACTTTGCTGCTTTCATTCTGCTCTCAATGGCTTAGTCGATAATCAGAAGTCTATGCTATCTATATTGGTCTTCTTCCAATATAAATATTTTTTCTTGTTAAGAAAGAATGAGAAAATATTTATATAGTTAACACCAAGCTTCCCATGAATGGGTTATTTTCTCAGAGTGTTTTATATGAGGAGTAATGTTGAACCTCACAGGGTGAAGTTATCCCTTTTAGATGTAAGTAAAAGCTGAATTTGAATTTATGCAACTGAATGAAAATTATAATGGACATGTTTGACTCATTCTTGACTTGTTTATAAGATAGTTATAATACATAATACTACTACGTGTCCCTGATAGTGTTAAAAATTTTCAAAACTAGTTTATAAAATGAAATGCCAAAATACCTTCATAGAGAAAAAAATCTAAATAACCATTCGTACTGCTCCTTAATCATTTTTTTGGGGGAAGTAGAAGGGGAAATAAATATAGGATATATATGCCAAGTCTCTTAGAGTAGTGGTGTTTCACTTGTTTTCATTCACATTATGAAAGAAAATCCTGTGTTCAAAAACAATAAAAAATAATGCAACACTAGATATAGAGATTGTATTTGAAAATCACATATACATAGCACACAAAATGACTTTTTCTTGCAATTATTTTTATACTAGGTAAAGTGCTATTCCAAGAATTTGATTCAATATCTACTAGTTTCCTTTGAAATTTAATGCTAAAGCTCTAATTAAATGAAATTTTATGACATCGATAATTCTAAAATTCTTTAAGGACCACACTGAATTATAAAACACAGTCACTGTTAGCCATTAACTTTCACACTTAAGGCCAAGTTTATAAGCTTTTCTTAATTTGTCATTTTTTTGAAGATACAGTTATTGCTGACAAGGCTTTTGGAAATAACTAATGGATGAATGTATGAGTGTGCAAAAAATATGTTAAAATGATTAAATGGATTTTTTAATCAGAAAGAACTGGACTGGGAAGTTCCACTGAAATCAATGAGGGAAACATACTCTCATGTTCTAACCTGGCAGAGCTTGTTTGCCAGGCCTGGACAAGGATAAGATTGTACCTTATTTTGTGCCGCAGAAGTAGTCCTGAGGGTTTGCTTGTGCTTTGTGGTTTTGCAGCTCAAACCATATTTAGAATGTAAGATAGATGCCTACATATAAAGGTATTTTAGCAAGTTCTTAGAGTAAATCATTGTGGTTTAGCATGCAGACTCTGAAAGAGGATCTGTGCTCAAATCCTTGATTTTCTACTTTTAAATATATTTCTTTCAGCAAGACAAACTGCCCCCTTGTTTCTTTATTGGTGAAATGCATATAATACTGGTTGATACCCCATATATTTGTACACAGGATTGAGTTAATTCTGTAAAGCACTTAGAATAATGTGAATATTGTATGAAGTAGTTGTTACCTTCTGTTAAAACATTTATAGTGTGATTGTTCTGCTTTTATAAATTGAGGTTGTCTAAATTGCAGTATAGACGCATTAATGATATCTGGTAAAGGAATCCTCATTTACAATGGTATATTATATACCCTTCCAGTGTCTTTTTTTCTTTTTCATCTATTTATTCATCTGGCAAATAATTTCAGAGATGCCACTGTGTACAAGGTAGTGGTGGCTCACGCATATAATCTCAGCACTTTGGAGGCTGATGCAGGCAGATCATGAGGTCAGGAGTTCGAGAATAGCCTGACCAACATAGTGAAACACTGCTTCTACTGAAAATACAAAAAATTAGCCGGGTGTGGTGGTGTGTGTCTGTAATCCAAGCTACTCGGGATGCTGAGGCAGGAGAATCACATGAACCCAGGAGGTAGAGGATGAAATGAGCTGAGATTGTGCCAATGTGCTCCAGCCCAGGCAACAGTGCAAGACTGTCTCAAAAAAAAAAAAAAAAAAAAAAAAAAAAAAAAAAAAAGAGAGAGAGAGAGAAAAGAAAAGAAAGACATTGTTTTTTTCTCATGAAATTTATAATGCGACAAAGGAGACAGATGAAAAAGCAGCCAGTAAATGGAATACAGCTTGTAAGAAATTCTATGGAACAAACAGTACTGAGATAGAGAATATCAAAAGAGGAGCTGTAACTGGATAATCTTGGGAGGCCTCTTTGAGGAGATGATGTTCAAACTAACTGGGAATTTTAAGAGCCAGAGAGTTGCTGGCACAAGATTCTAGACATGTGAAAGAAAAGCATGAAAGACCTTGTCTTGTTAAAAGAACTAAAGACGACCTCATCATGATAGTGGAGAAAACAAACCTTTTCTTTTGGTGAAGGGATCAAAAGTTCAGTTTTACGTATGTTAATTTTGTTAAGTGTTTTAGACATCCAAACAGATGCATAGTAGCAGTTAAATATATTGATCTAAAACTCAAAAGAGTCTGAGGATGGAGAAATAATTGGAATATAAAGGCATGTAGGTTATATTTAAATCCATTTGACTGAATAAAGTCACCTAAGGAATAAGTTTATAAAAAGAAGATCAAGGACTGAAAATGCAGGAGCAAAAACATTTAGAGATAAGTTAGACGAGTTAGCAAATAAGTATGTGAAAAAGAAGCTTAACGAGATGGAGAAAATCTGGAGGATTTTCTCTAGATCCATTATTAGATATGCAGTTAAGACCATCATGTGGTCTGTTAGTTATATCTGTTTCATAACATCAAAGGCTAGATCCTGTTAAAACAGTGTGATGAGATTTCATGTTCATTGTGCATAATTTTTATACTAGAGCTAAAGACATAGTTACTGTCAACAACAGGTAAAAAGTGAACCCCTAAAAATAAACTTCATAATTTACCCTTGTTCTGAGATGTGCATAATAAAATGCACCACTGCTTTTCTTGTGTTGGCAAATACAATTAATTCCTTCAGAGTAGATAAGTTTTGTTTGAGATATTTGAAGCCTCTTTATCTAATGCTATCTGTGATCTTTGAGTTCAAGCAAAATTAATATTTTTTCCAAAGATTAAAAACTATTGTAGAAAAGTATGCTTGAAATAAATATATATTTTTTATTGCATTTTAGGTTTTGGGGTACATGTGAAGAACATGCAAGATTGTTGCATAGGTACACACATGGCAGTGTGATTTGCTGCCTTCCTCCCCATCACCTATATCTGGCATTTCTCCCCATGCTATCTCTCCCCAGTTCCCACCCCCTGCTGTCCCTCCCCTATTTCCCCCCAACAGACCCCAGTGTGTGATGCTCCCCTCCCTGTGTCCATGTGTTCTCATTGTTCAGCACCCACCTATGAGTGAGAACATGCAGTGTTTGATTTTCTGTTCTGTGTCAGTTTGCTGAGAATGATGGTTTCCAGGTTCATCCATGTCCCTACAAAGGACATGAACTCATCGTTTTTGATGGCTGCATAATATTCCATGGTGTATATGTGCCACATTTTCTCTGTCCAGTCTATCATCGATGGGCATTTGGTTGGTTCCAGGTTTTTGCTCTTGTAAACAGTGCTGCAATGAGCATTCATGTGCATGTGTCCTTATAGTAGAACGATTTATAGTCCTTTGGATATATACCCAGGAATGGGATTGCTGGGTCAAATGGAATTTCTATTTCTAGGTCCTTGAGGAATCGCCACACTGTCTTCCACAATGGTTGAACTAATTTACACTCCCACCAGCAGTGTAAAAGTGTTCCTATTTCTCCACATCCTCTCCAGCATATGTTGTCTCCAGATTTTTTAGTGATTGCCATTCTAACTGGCGTGAGATGGTATCTCAATGTAGTTTTGATTTGCATTTCTCTAATGACCAGTGATGATGAGCATTTTTTTATATGTTTGTTGGCCTCATGTATGTCTTCTTTTGTAAAGTGTTTGTCCATATTCTTTGCCCATTTTTGAATGGGCTTGTTTGTTTTTTTCTTATAAATCTGTTTTAGTTCTTTGTAGATTCTGGATATCAGCCCTTTGTCAGATGGGTAGACTGCAAAAATTTTTTCCCATTCTATTGGTTGCTGATTCACTCTAATGACTGTTTCTTTTGCCGTGCAGAAGCTGTGGAGTTTGGTTAGCTTCCATTTGTCTATTTTGGCTTTTGTTGCCAATACTTTTGGTGTTTTGGTAATGAAGTCCTTGCCTACACCTATGTCCTGAATGGTTTTGCCTAGATTTCTTCTAGGGTTTTTATGGTTTTAGGTCTTATGTTTAAGTCTTTAATCCATTTGGAGTTAATTTTAGTGTAAGGTGTCAGGAAGTGGTCCAGTTTCTACTTTCTGCACATGGGTAGCCAGTTTTCCCAACGCCATTTGTTAAACAGGGAATCCTTTCCCCATTGCTTGTTTTTGTCAGATTTGTCAAGGATTGGATGGTTGTAGATGTGTTGTGTTGCCTCTGATGCCTCTGTTCTGTTCCATTGGTCTATATCTCTGTTTTGGTACCAGTACCATGCTGTTTTGATTACTGTAGCCTTACAGTATAGTTTGAAGTCTGGTAGTTTGATGCCTCCAGCTTTGTTCTTTTTGCTTAGAATTGACTTGGCTATGTGGGCTCTCTTTTAGTTCCATATGAAGGTTAAGGTGGTTTTTTCCAGTTCTGTGAAGAAGGTCATTGGTAGTTTGACGAGGATATTGTTGAATCTGTAAATTACTTTGGGCAGTATGGCCATTTTCAAGATATTGGTTCTTCCTAATCATGGTTAGGAAATAAATATATTTTTAAGTAAGGCTGAATAGATTCAATTTCAGTGGCAATTTGAAATCAAAAGGGTTTATTGAAAGGGAGGAATGTTGCGATCAAAGATGTAATTTAGGAACATGAATTTATAGGTAGCATGAAGGAGGGGTAGGAGAAGAGAGATTGGAGTCAAGAGTACAAGGATGATCAAGAGGGGATGAAGATGTGACCCACAAGACGGGCAACATAAGACAAAAAGAGGAAAATAAACACAACATTCATGCAGAAAGACAATAAAACTTTGTTATAGGTTGTTGGGGTAATGGATTAGAAGGAATCCATTATTTCCAGAGAGTTTTGAGCTATGATGTTGATTACAAAATGTTACTAAAATTATATTGAGATAAAGATTTAAATCAATAATACACCCCAATTTCTGATTTCTTCATCAAAACAATCCAAAGTGTGATGATAATGATACAAATATTAACACTAAGAAGGGCAGAAATTCCTATAGCATTCAGTGTATGCTAAGCGCCATACTAAGGGAATTAGATATATTATGGTAAATCCTGCAAATAGCTCTGCAAGGCAGGCATTATTAAACCTAACTGAGGTTGAAAAAGTTTATGTCAGTTGTTTAACATTCTCAAACAGCAAATAAATGGAATAACTGAGATTTAAATAATCCAGTTTCTTCTTACTCTACAGTCTAGCTCTTTCCTTTATGGAGACATTTATCATTTGCTTCTTTTATATGTTTTTCTGTGTATGTAGCTTCAGCATAATTCTTGGCACACAAAATGTACAAAATTATATTTTGATATTGTCTCAATGAAATCCATGATGATGTGCCACGTTGGGCAATTTAGTATCATTCTACTTCACAAACAAATTATCTTTCTGACCCAAAGTTGAAATGAAATCATACTTCATAGACAGAGGGAAAATGCCAGATATTTTGCCAACATTTGTGAACAAACCAGTGCCATAATCAATGTGTTAGGTTTCTCTAATTTATTAAACTGATTATCAAAATTTTGTCCATTTTAAGGTTTACTTAATGTTGTATTAATTATCTACTTGACAACATTAATGAATTATTTAAGATACACTTTGAAGAAAAATTAACTGAGTTTATTTCATTGGTTTAGAGTGGCACATCACTGGTAAATTAATTATAGTACATTTTCAGGAAAGGTTAGTTGAGTTTATTCAACTGGTTTAAATAAACAAATTTATTAATCTTTGAGAAAGGTATTTGCTTAGTCCAAATAAAAATATCTATTTTCATTGAGAGCATGGCAGTGATGTTTCTAAGTATTTTCATTTCCTGTCCAATTTCCAGAATAAATATAACCTTGAGAAATTCACTTGGGGTAAGTATTAGGCATCAGTCTTATGGTTGCTAATACTTAATTCAGAGCTCTCCTAGTTGACTAAGTGTAAAGCCACCATTTTTACGTTATAATTTTCTAATATAATTCAAATTATACTCTCTGATATAAATTTCATAACTATATACTAGACACAAGTTAATTATTTTCATGAGTTTGTTTGAAAACTCTGTGTTCTACAATATTTCCTTAGATTATGTGAATTTTAGTGACATGAGGTGACAGTGGTAACTACAGGTACTGTTTTCTGCTTTGCAGTAGTTTGCCTTATCTTTTTCCTTTCCATGTCCAAAAATACATTTTGTAAGTTTTTATTTAAAATTATCACCAACTCATAACGCATAACTATAATTGACTGCTGAATCATGTGGGGCTCAGGAGTGCTGGCCCCCTTTCCAGTTAAAAATTTAAGGGTAACTTTTGACTCCCCCAAAACTTAATTAATGATAGTCTATTGTTGACTGGAAACCTTACTAATAACATAAACTATTAATCAATACATATTTTATCTGTTATATTATTATATACTGTATTCTTGCAATAAAGTATGCTAGAGAAAAGAAAATGTTAAGAAAATCATAAGGAAGGGGAAATATATATACTATTCATTAAGTGGAAGTGGGTCATCATACAGGTCTTCATCCCCATCCTCTTCATGCTCAGTAGGCTGAGAATGAAGAAGAAGAGAAGGGATTGGTCTTGAATTTTCAAGGGTGGCAGAGGTAGAAGAAAATCAGTGTATAAATGACCTGTGCAGTTCAAATCTGTGTTGTTTAAGCATCAACCATAGAGTTTAAGAACATATACTAGAAAGTGCGGTAATTATCAATTATTTTTGTTACTGTTGAGTTTCTGCTTTAACATTCATACCTTATTTTTTACTATGAAATCATATTAGAGTATAGGGCCTTTAACATTCGTACCTTGTTTTTTGCTATGAAATCATATTAGAGTATAGGGCCTTTAACATTCGTACCTTGTTTTTACTATGAAATCATATTAGAGTATAGGGCCTTTAACATTCATACCTTGTTTTTTGCTATGAAATCATATTAGAGTATAGTGCCTTTAACATTCATACCTTGTTTTTTGCTGTGAAATCATATTAGAGTATAGTGCCTTTAACATTCGTACCTTGTTTTTTGCTATGAAATCATATTAGAGTATAGGGCCTTTAACATTCGTACCTTGTTTTTACTATGAAATCATATTAGAGTATAGGGCCTTTAACATTCATACCTTGTTTTTTACTATGAAATCATATTAGAGTATAGGGCCTTTAACATTCGTACCTTGTTTTTTGCTGTGAAATCATATTAGAGTATAGGGCCTTTAACATTCGTACCTTGTTTTTTGCTGTGAAATCATATTAGAGTATAGGGCCTTTAACATTCATACCTTGTTTTTTGCTATGAAATCGTATTAGAGTATAGGACCTTTAACATTCGTACCTTGTTTTTTGCTATGACATCATATTAGAGTATAGGACCTTTAACATTCGTACCTTGTTTTTTGCTATGACATCATATTAGAGTATAGTGCCTTTAACATTCGTACCTTGTTTTTTGCTATGACATCATATTAGAGTATAGGACCTTTAACATTCGTACCTTGTTTTTTGCTGTGAAATCATATTAGAGTATAGGGCCTTTAACATTCATACCTTGTTTTTTGCTGTGAAATCATATTAGAGTATAGGGCCTTTAACATTCGTACCATGTTTTTTGCTGTGAAATCATATTAGAGTATAGGGCCTTTAACATTCATACCTTGTTTTTTGCTATGAAATCGTATTAGAGTATAGGGCCTTTAACATTTGTACCTTGTTTTTTGCTATGACATCGTATTAGAGTATAGGGCCTTTAACATTCGTACCTTGTTTTTTGCTATGAAATCATATTAGAGTATAGGGCCTTTAACATTCGTACCTTGTTTTTTGCTATGAAATCATATTAGAGTATAGGGCCTTTAACATTCATACCTTGTTTTTTGCTATGAAATCATATTAGAGTATAGGGCCTTTAACATTCGTACCTTGTTTTTTGCTATGAAATCATATTAGAGTATAGTGCCTTTAACATTCGTACCTTGTTTTTTGCTATGAAATCATATTAGAGTATAGGGCCTTTAACATTCGTACCTTGTTTTTTGCTATGAAATAATATTAGAGTATAGGGCCTTTAACATTCGTACCTTGTTTTTTGCTATGAAATCATATTAGAGTATAGGACCTTTAACATTCATACCTTGTTTTTTGCTATGAAATCATATTAGAGTACAGGGCCTTTAACATTCATACCTTGTTTTTTGCTGTGAAATCATATTAGAGTATAGGGCCTTTAACATTCGTACCTTGTTTTTTGCTATGAAATCATATTAGAGTATAGTGCCTTTAACATTCGTACCTTGTTTTTTGCTGTGAAATCATATTAGAGTATAGTGCCTTTAACATTCGTACCTTGTTTTTTGCTATGAAATCATATTAGAGTATAGTGCCTTTAACATTCGTACCTTGTTTTTTGCTGTGAAATCATATTAGAGTATAGGGCCTTTAACATTCATACCTTGTTTTTTACTATGAAATCATATTAGAGTATAGGGCCTTTAACATTCGTACCTTGTTTTTTGCTATGAAATCATATTAGAGTATAGTGCCTTTAACATTCGTACCTTGTTTTTTGCTGTGAAATCATATTAGAGTATAGGGCCTTTAACATTCATACCTTGTTTTTTACTATGAAATCATATTAGAGTATAGGGCCTTTAACATTCGTACCTTGTTTTTTGCTATGAAATCATATTAGAGTATAGGACCTTTAACATTCATACCTTGTTTTTTGCTATGAAATCATATTAGAGTACAGGGCCTTTAACATTCATACCTTGTTTTTTGCTGTGAAATCATATTAGAGTATAGGGCCTTTAACATTCGTACCTTGTTTTTTGCTATGAAATCATATTAGAGTATAGTGCCTTTAACATTCGTACCTTGTTTTTTGCTATGAAATCATATTAGAGTATAGGGCCTTTAACATTCGTACCTTGTTTTTTGCTATGAAATCATATTAGAGTATAGGGCCTTTAACATTCGTACCTTGTTTTTTGCTATGAAATCATATTAGAGTATAGGACCTTTAACATTCATACCTTGTTTTTTGCTATGAAATCATATTAGAGTACAGGGCCTTTAACATTCATACCTTGTTTTTTGCTGTGAAATCATATTAGAGTATAGGGCCTTTAACATTCGTACCTTGTTTTTTGCTATGAAATCATATTAGAGTATAGTGCCTTTAACATTCGTACCTTGTTTTTTGCTGTGAAATCATATTAGAGTATAGTGCCTTTAACATTCGTACCTTGTTTTTTGCTATGAAATCATATTAGAGTATAGTGCCTTTAACATTCGTACCTTGTTTTTTGCTGTGAAATCATATTAGAGTATAGGGCCTTTAACATTCATACCTTGTTTTTTACTATGAAATCATATTAGAGTATAGGGCCTTTAACATTCGTACCTTGTTTTTTGCTATGAAATCATATTAGAGTATAGTGCCTTTAACATTCGTACCTTGTTTTTTGCTGTGAAATCATATTAGAGTATAGGGCCTTTAACATTCATACCTTGTTTTTTACTATGAAATCATATTAGAGTATAGGGCCTTTAACATTCGTACCTTGTTTTTTGCTATGAAATCATATTAGAGTATAGGACCTTTAACATTCATACCTTGTTTTTTGCTATGAAATCATATTAGAGTACAGGGCCTTTAACATTCATACCTTGTTTTTTGCTGTGAAATCATATTAGAGTATAGGGCCTTTAACATTCATACCTTGTTTTTTGCTATGAAATCATATTAGAGTATAGTGCCTTTAACATTCGTACCTTGTTTTTTGCTGTGAAATCATATTAGAGTATAGTGCCTTTAACATTCGTACCTTGTTTTTTGCTATGAAATCATATTAGAGTATAGTGCCTTTAACATTCGTACCTTGTTTTTTGCTGTGAAATCATATTAGAGTATAGGGCCTTTAACATTCATACCTTGTTTTTTACTATGAAATCATATTAGAGTATAGGGCCTTTAACATTCGTACCTTGTTTTTTGCTATGAAATCATATTAGAGTATAGTGCCTTTAACATTCGTACCTTGTTTTTTGCTGTGAAATCATATTAGAGTATAGGGCCTTTAACATTCATACCTTGTTTTTTACTATGAAATCATATTAGAGTATAGGGCCTTTAACATTCGTACCTTGTTTTTTGCTATGAAATCATATTAGAGTATAGTGCCTTTAACATTCGTACCTTGTTTTTTGCTATGAAATCATATTAGAGTATAGGGCCTTTAACATTCATACCTTGTTTTTTGCTATGAAATCATATTAGAGTATAGGGCCTTTAACATTCATACCTTGTTTTTTGCTATGAAATCATATTAGAGTATAGGGCCTTTAACATTCGTACCTTGTTTTTACTATGAAATCATATTAGAGTATAGGGCCTTTAACATTCATACCTTGTTTTTTGCTATGAAATCATATTAGAGTATAGGACCTTTAACATTCATACCTTGTTTTTTGCTGTGAAATCATATTAGAGTATAGTGCCTTTAACATTCGTACCTTGTTTTTTGCTATGAAATCATATTAGAGTATAGTGCCTTTAACATTCGTACCTTGTTTTTTGCTGTGAAATCATATTAGAGTATAGGGCCTTTAACATTCATACCTTGTTTTTTACTATGAAATCATATTAGAGTATAGGGCCTTTAACATTCGTACCTTGTTTTTTGCTATGAAATCATATTAGAGTATAGTGCCTTTAACATTCGTACCTTGTTTTTTGCTGTGAAATCATATTAGAGTATAGGGCCTTTAACATTCATACCTTGTTTTTTACTATGAAATCATATTAGAGTATAGGGCCTTTAACATTCGTACCTTGTTTTTTGCTATGAAATCATATTAGAGTATAGGACCTTTAACATTCATACCTTGTTTTTTGCTATGAAATCATATTAGAGTACAGGGCCTTTAACATTCGTACCTTGTTTTTTGCTGTGAAATCATATTAGAGTATAGGGCCTTTAACATTCATACCTTGTTTTTTGCTATGAAATCATATTAGAGTATAGTGCCTTTAACATTCGTACCTTGTTTTTTGCTGTGAAATCATATTAGAGTATAGTGCCTTTAACATTCGTACCTTTTTTTTTGCTATGAAATCATATTAGAGTATAGTGCCTTTAACATTCGTACCTTGTTTTTTGCTGTGAAATCATATTAGAGTATAGGGCCTTTAACATTCATACCTTGTTTTTTACTATGAAATCATATTAGAGTATAGGGCCTTTAACATTCGTACCTTGTTTTTTGCTGTGAAATCATATTAGAGTATAGGGCCTTTAACATTCGTACCTTCTTTTTTGCTGTGAAATCATATTAGAGTATAGTGCCTTTAACATTCGTACCTTGTTTTTTGCTGTGAAATCATATTAGAGTATAGGGCCTTTAACATTCATACCTTGTTTTTTGCTATGAAATCATATTAGAGTATAGGGCCTTTAACATTCGTACCTTGTTTTTTGCTATGAAATCATATTAGAGTATAGGGCCTTTAACATTCATACCTTGTTTTTTGCTATGAAATCATATTAGAGTATAGGGCCTTTAACATTCGTACCTTGTTTTTTGCTATGAAATCATATTAGAGTATAGGGCCTTTAACATTCGTACCTTGTTTTTTGCTGTGAAATCATATTAGAGTATAGGGCCTTTAACATTCATACCTTGTTTTTTGCTATGAAATCATATTAGAGTATAGTGCCTTTAACATTCGTACCTTGTTTTTTGCTATGAAATCATATTAGAGTATAGGGCCTTTAACATTCGTACCTTGTTTTTTGCTATGAAATCATATTAGAGTATAGTGCCTTTAACATTCGTACCTTGTTTTTTGCTATGAAATCATATTAGAGTATAGGGCCTTTAACATTCGTACCTTGTTTTTTGCTATGAAATCATATTAGAGTACAGGCCAATAGAGTAACGTCTTCTGGAAGCTTATGTTGTTTTTGCCAGTTTTCCAAAACCCTGTCTTCTGCTGATAAGAATTGGATATTGTTAAAAAGAAAGCTGACCACCCCCAAGCACATTAATTTATCTTTATACTACTTTTAAACATTTGAAACCTCCACACACTTGAGGCCTCAAGTTGAAAAGCACCGTTTGTGGACTTTTGAGGTTGTGCAGGACTTACCCGATTTGCTTTGGGAAAAATGTCGGTCAGGTTTCTGCTTTGGCCTCTATTTGTTCTACTTGCCCTTTCACTCACTTCTGACCCATTTCTGTCTTTAGTCAGAAGAGTCTGGGAGTCAGACTCTTCATAGATTCCTGTCTTAATTACATTGTTTTTCAGAGTATCACTTGAAATCATTTCTGTCTTTATACTTACCATTTTGAATTGATTCTACGTGGTTTCTGTTTTCAGAGGACCAACCTAAGCCAGATATGGCTCTTGCCTTTAGTATTTCTCATCAGGCTACTCTCGATTGGTAGAAACTTTTTCAAGTCCTCTTATTTCTACCACTCTAGAGTGGTGGCAGTTTTACCCTTTAGATCAGCTTTTGGGGATTAGTAAATCAAGAGGACTTCACTTTATCTTGATTCTCTGGTTCCTGTTGGTATGTAGGGACCAATTATGCCTGATAATGATGTTTCTTTTTCCTCGGTTCTCCTTTTCCTTCTACTTCATAGAGGACTCATGAGATTTCTAAATGTAAGCTGCTTACACAAGCAACCTCAGAAATGTTTAGATATATATTTATGAATAAATTAAAATGTCTAACATATTTTTATTTTTTGTCAACATACCTGTCTTGACATTGAAATTTTTAATATTTTTAGATAACATATGACCTTATTTATGTATTGTAATTGTGACATTATTTGATAATTTTATTAACTGAAACAAATTTGAAGCATTTGGAGTGACTGTAGAGTAGATATTAAGAGTATGGGCTTAGACAGCCTGATACCATGGCTGTTCTACTTCCTTCTGCTTCATATTTCACATTTGTAGGAAGATAATAATATTACCTAGTTTATGGTATTGTTGTAGGGATTAAATGAGCTGACTCATATAAAGTCCCAATGACTATTATTATTATTGGTAACTTTTTTTTAAGATGGGGTCTTGCTGTGTCACTGAGGCTGGAGCACTGAGGCATAATTACGGCTCTCTGCAGACCTGACCTCCCAAAGCTCAAGTGACCCTCTCATCTCAGACTCTCAGTTAGCTGGGACCACAGGCACATGCCACCACATTCGACTAATTTTTAAATTTTTGTAGAGATGAGGTCCACTATGTTGACCAGAATGGTCTCAAACACCTGGGCTCAAGCAGTGCTCCTGCTGGGCCTCTCAAAGTGCTGGGATTACAGGCATGAGCCACTGCCCCTGGTCAATTATTGGTAACATCTTAAGACAAAGCTATACTTTGAGAAACTACGTCTTTCCTGTTACAGAAATTTTTTAAAACCCATGGTTCATGATAGAAATAATCTTGTCTCTTCTTATGATACATTGATACCTAATTATTAATTTGCCTACACAGTATTATCTCAGAAGGACTCCTGGCACTGTGGCTGAGGCATTGTGTTTTGCTCAAGATCCCAGTGTCCACCCAGCTGGTGCAAATAATGGAGTAAATTCTAAGTGTGTGATCAAACGGGGTGTTTTAAAAATAGTTACACATATTGATCAGGCTACTGTAGGGGAGGTCAAATATTGTTTAAGAGTTTGACATGTGAAATCACCTAGAATTGGCTTCATATTTTCTGCTCTTTACTAGACTTATAAATTGGGGCAATTAATGAAAGCTTTTAGAGCTTCAATTTCTCCATATGGAAACAGGTTAATAACAGTTCTTTTCAGAGGATTGTTAGGAGTATTAAATTAATTTGAATATAAAATGCTTAGCCTAGAACCTAGTAAATGCTAAAAAATTATGATCAATAGCAATAAATTTTTATTAGCACTGTTATTACTAATCAATGTTACTAATATTATTTAGGCATTTAAATAGTACTTAGAGTATTTGTTATTATTCCTGCTTATTCTAAGGTAGGATAAAGTTATATCAATAAGAAGGGAAGGTTTATATGTAATTTAGCCTGGCACAAATGAATTATGAACTGTTATGTATATGTTCATATATTATCACATTTTGAAAGAGTTGTGCTGGAATATAGCGCACATATCATAAAATCACCCATATGAAGTATATAACTTCATGGTTTGGTCTGAGTATAGTTGCAGAGTTGTGCAACCGTCAGCAGAATGCAATTTTAGAACACTACAGTGCATATAAAAGAAGCCCTGCACCTATTAACAATCACTTCTTTTTATCCCCCTCCTAGGCAACCACTAATCTTCGTTCTGTCTCTACACATTTACCTGCTCTGGACATTTTATAGAAATGGAATCATATGGCAAGTGGCCTTTTGGTACTGACTTCTTTCACTTAGGCCAATTCGTTCCAAGGCTTCTCCATGTCGCAGCATGTATCAACACTTTTATTTCAACGCTGCGTTTGTTTTTATTGCTGAATAATATTCCATCATGTGGATGTGTGACATTTTGTTTATCCATTCTTCAGCTGATGGGTATATGAGTTATTTTCACTTTTTGAATGTTATTAATAATGCTACTATGAACATTTGTATGTACATTTCTTGTGTGGAAATATGTGTTCAATTCTTTTGAGCATATACCCTAGGAATAGAATTGTAGGGTCATATGTTCATGCTACGCTTAACCTTTTGAGGAAGCTTCCTGCCACTGTAATTGTGAGGTCATACAGCCTATGTCATACAAGGCTTATCATGCAGAAAAGAAGGAAATTCTGTCTTACTGATTAAATACAAGAGCCACTTTGAAAAGAGCACAACCACTAAAATCCTCATTCCTTTTAAAATACATTTGGAAAATGTGTTTGGAATAGGTACATTTTGGGATCCCTTTCTCCAAGAACCCACTTCACTCTTCCCCACATCTGTCATCAGGTTTTTTCAGGGTAGCCCCTAAAAACACGTTTATATTATATACCTGTGTTTATAATATGCTATTGTCTTCTGATAGGAGATTGGACCAGGGCTTGGCTCAACCTGCAGCAAATTGTCCTGTTTTCTGGAAATCTAAAATCAGGTTTAAGGGATTCCGGCTGCCATTTGGGATAAATTGTGCAATTAGGAATTGTGGTAAACCATCTTCTACCATGTCATCTAAGTTCTTCTGCACCTTGTACATGAAGATGTACAAAGTAGAGGATTTGAAGAAATTCCAGTCCTCCTTGAGAAGCCAAATCTCAAAGCTGCCTTTGAGGTTTATGAGATTCCCCCTAGGATACCTTAAGTTTCTGTTACTTACAAGCAAAAAACATTGATTCAAACTGCCTAGATTGAGGAAAAGAAGGAAGCAATGCTTTTTCCCTCTTTTTCATGAATTTGCAGATAGATGTGTGCACACAAAATGTCATAATTTTATACACACTAATGTAACAAAGAGAAATCTTAAAGAGAATGAGTGCTTTTCATGGTTCCCTTAACTAATTGGGGAAGTGGTTACAGAGTAGGCAAGGAACGCTGTGTTCAACACTAGAAATCTGAAAAACAAGAAACTTTTATTTGAATGTTGTGGTGATCTGCATCATTTGAATGTGAACTTTCTTTTGCAACAACAGCAAAGTTCTAGGTTTTTGAAAGCCTGATTATTTTTTTACCCTGAAAACACATTCTTCATGACTTTAAAAAAGAAAAAACTCATTAAAAGTGTAATATTAAAGGTTTACTTTTTGAAAGCTCTTATTTTTACTTTGAACTCAAAATGACATTTAATTATGTGAATTATTACTTGGAATTAGTTTACTCTTTGTAATAATAGACTCTTACAGTTTCACGTAGTTTTCTAATTTTGTATTGCTAAAGAGAGCATACAAAGCCTCTAAGAAAATCAGTAATTTGATGACTTGGGGAAGAAAAGGGATTTTGAGCAAAGTAGGTAACTGGAAATGATTCTTCTGCAGAGATGACTAATTTCAGTGTTTGAAAGTTTCATTTACATAAATACCTATCTGTAATTTTGAAAATGTTTGAAAAATGTTTGCCCTTTGTTTTTGAAACACAGAATGTATGTAAATACTTTCAGTATAATACTCAGTGAAATTTAGATTGATGAGGAATTTGAGAAAAATGAAGATAAAATGCTTATGTTATTAATATCGTATTTTTAAATGATAATAACAATAAACATGTTTGGTTGCAGTTTTACCGCGTCTGAAATAGACATTAGTTTAAAAGTATGTTTGATATAAAATTGCTCCATAATGCTCAAGGATATACAACAGTAAAATAATGTGGTATTCCAAGTTGAAAGAAGTCTGACTAAGCCATCAGAGCTGTACAATGCTCAGTATCGAATATCATGGAGATAGATACGCCTGTAAAGTATGCAAGTACCCAAATTTGAAGGAATTTTTGGTTTTTAGTGCATCATTGTTAGAGATGGACCAACCTTCTTCTTCGTCAACTGGAGACAGGGATTTTCACCAAGATTTCTAAAGCTCAGTAACGGGTGTACACATCTCGAAAACCATTCCTATCTGGAGAACTGCAAAGAAATGGGACCTAGTTTTTTGTTACATATGGAAACGTTCAAACCTTTATTATCACCCCACATTGCAAATACTACTCACAGTCTCTTTTGGTTGAGTCACTTTTCCCTTCTTCAGGGAACTGCCAACAACAGCTTCTCTCTCTCTTTCTTTTCCTATACTTTAAGTTCTGGGATACATGTGCAGAACGTGCAGGTTTGTTACATAGGTATACACGTGCCATGGTATGGTGGTTTGCTGCACCCATCAACCCGTCATCTACATTAGGTATTTTTCCTAATGCTATCCCTCCCCTAAACCCCACCCCGTGACAGGCCCATGCCTTCTTGTTTAACTCCCATTTATGAGTGAGGACATGTGGTGCTTGGATTTCTGTTCCTGTGTTAGTTTGCTGAGAATGATGTTTCCAGCTTCATCCATGTCCCTGCAAAGGACATGAACTCATCCTTTTTATGGATGCATAGTATTCCACAGTATTTATGTGGCACATTTTCTTTATCCAGTCTATTATTGATGGGCATTTGGGTTGGTTTCCAGTCTTTGCTGTTGTGAACAGTGCTGCAGTAAACATACGTGTGCACGTGTATTTACAGTAGAATGATTTATAATCCTTTGAGATTTCTCTTTTGTCAGTAGACCTCCATCTTACAAATACTCCTTATGGCAGCTTGTATGAGTCAGACTCCTTCAGTTGCACAGTACAAGATCAAAACTCAAACTCATTTAGGCACACGAAGAGAGTTTAGGTGTTTCATCTGTTTGGGCTCCCATAGCAAAATATCACAGATTGGATAACTTGTAAACAGCAATTTATTTCTCACAGTTTTGAAGGCTGGGACGTCCAACATCAAGACACCAACGGATTTGGTGTCTGGTGAGGGCTTGCTTCCTGGTTTGTAGATGTCTGTCTTTTCACTAACCTTACATTGTAGAAGAAGACTACCTAGCTCTCTAGGGTCTCTGTAAAATCACTAATCCCATTCATTTGGGTGTAACCCTGATGACTTAATCACCTCCCAAAGGCCCCACCTTCTAATATCATCACTTTGGTGATTAGGTTTTAAAATATGAATTTTGATGCTGAGGAGGACAAACACATTCAGACCATAACAATTGCCTTAAGAAAACAGGAGCTCCCTAGGTACCCCTGGCTTTAGGCATCTTTGTAACTAAAGGTTGACACAACGTCCATTCCTCTCTGCTCTTTGACCTCATTTTCACTATGTGGGCTTTTCTCTCAAGCAAAATGTCCCTACCGACTGCAGAAGTGGCTCTATCAGCACTTGGCTCACTTTACTCTTAGTTTTTGTGAAAGTCTCAGAGAATGGTCTCATTGGTCTAGAATATAAGCTCATTCCTGAAGTGACCACTGTGATCAGGGAGAAACACATTTGGATTGGCCGGCAGAAGACACGGTATAGAACATTTTCCATCAGAATGATCAGAATAAGGAAAGAAGTTGCTCCTTAGAGAAGAAAAGTTAAAAAAGAAAAAAAAAAGTCATGTTCACTGCTGCAGGGCTTTCTTTTTCAGGGCTCCAGAAAGGTAAATAATCTACTCATGTCCCTTTGCTTAGACCAAAGACCTTAAATTTAGAACACAAGTGGAGGGGCAAAATACCGCTCCTTCTTTATCTCTTTTAGTAGTAAAAGCAAAATACATATTTTTATTTCACTTGGTTACCTTGCTGTTTTAAAGTGAAGTGCATACTTTAGGAGTCTCGATAATACCAAACATTAAAAGCATTCTGTTTGTTATCATTTTGCTTATAGTCATATTAAATTTACACAATAATATTTCTAGGTTAGGTTAGAATCTTAATCTCCCCAGGACTTATGAAATCACATTTTACTTGGTGGATTTTTTTTAGTAATTCATTTTTCAAATGTATTTGAATGGTTACTGCTTTTATAGATGAGTCCTCATAATGTTCAGCTTGATTTGTGAATAAAATATAATTTATCTTGCACTTATTAGATTCCAAAAACATGCAACACTCTAGGGCTATTGGTAGATGGTACAATACTTTTGGAAAGTTTTCAATCTGTTGAAAACAATAGATTTATGATCATATAACTAACAGAAAAATTATTGTACTGTAATACAGCAAAAGTTAGCAAGTAGTGTAATCAAGGGAAACATGCAAAGTTTGGGCAGAGTAGAGTGGGGATTATCTGAGGGATCTCATTTTCAGTTAAAAAATATCCAAAATTGTAAAATGACATTTCTAGGCTTCATTGAAATCTTCATTTTGAGTTTGCCATGCCTTTGCATGTGCCCAGTGTTCCAGCCAGATAAGATAGCTGGCACGGAACTGTCACCCTAGGTTGTACTCCTCCTCTTCATTCTTCTCTTCATTCCATTTCTTCATCCTGGACTGTCCTTCCCACATCATGTCCACCTGATATCTTGCTTTAAAATTCAGCTCAAGCACTTTCTTCTTCTTCAAGGTTTCCGCTTTACATTTTGAGTTTGATTTTTCTCTTTGATGACACTATAGCATTTTCTGCTATTTCCCATGGGATTTATCCTGTCATTTTGTGTTATAATTGTTGTGATATTATAGTTTACTATTTCCCTGCTTCTTCTTTCATCCACTTAGACCTCATACGTGATTCTTTCTTTTATAATAGCTCTCAAAATTGCCTCTTTTCATTGAGAAAATGAAGCTGATGGGGTTTCTTATATTCCCACCAGAAAATAGCCATCTATACTTCACCTTTCTTACTGTTACCTACGATGATATTATCTCTATTCTATTGCAAATCTCATTCTTCTATGATTTAAGCGCTCTGATGATAAAAATCATATCTGCTGCCCCTTTACCATTGGTTCCTTCCTCTGTATTTTTAATTTCCATTAGCATATAAACATTTTTGTTATTCTTATCTTGAATAAAAGATGACTCCGTGACTTGAAGTCTCATTTCAGCTATCATCTTCTTTCTTTGTTTGCCTTCAGGCAAAACTTCTTAGAAGTGTTCACCATAATCTTTCTCTGTCCTTCCTTATTGCCAAACTCACATTAGTGAGTTTGAATGACCCCACACCACACCGAGATTATGCTTGTCTGGCTTGCCTATAGTTCTAAATCCAGCATACTTTTCCCTTTCCTTTTCTTCATATTTTAGCAGCATTTATTAAAATTGATAATTTTTTTCCTCTTTGGAAGCATACGTTTCTCTTGGATTTCATCACAACACCTTGAACTGTCTTTCTGATTGGCCACCCCATGTAAGTCTACTTTGATGGTCCCTTGCCCTCATTTCATCCCCCAAAATATTGTAACCCCTTGAGCTTAATTCTTCACCATGCATGAGCAAGATATTTTCTTTTATAAGCATCATGAACAAGGAAGAAAATCACTTCATTTCAGTTGAAAAAGAAATATGTATATGCATCTCAAGCTGGGTTTCAAGTGAGTATTTTTGCGGCAAAACAAACATAAGTTTCACATGAAAGACAAAAATTTCTATTTTTATTTTTAGTTTAAAACACAATATTTTTATAGCTATATAGCTTAATTCAAAAAGTCACAAAATCAACACATTTACATAGATTTACTAGTACTATATTAAACTTGGACATATCACTTGAAAATGTGTTTTCTAAGTCTTGTACAAAAAGAGACATTAGGCTATATATATTTTTTTTTTTCAATTTTTTATTGGATTTTAGGTTTGGGGTACATGAGCAGAGCATGCAAGACAATTGCGTAGGTACACACATGGCAGTGTGCTTTGCTTTTCTTCTCTCCTTCACCCACATTTGGCATTTCTCCCCAGGCTATCCCTCCCCACCTCCCCCTCCCACTGGCCCTCCCCTTTCCCCCCAATAGACCCCAGTGTTTAGTACTCCCCTTTCTGTGTCCATGTGTTCTCATTGTTCATCACCCACCTATGAGTGAGAATATGCAGTGTTTCATTTTCTGTTCTTGTGTCAGTTTGCTGAGGATGATGCTCTCCAGATTCATCCATGTCCCTAAAAATGACACAAACTCATCATTTCCGATTGCTGCATAATATTCCATGGTGTATATGTGCCACATTTTTCCAATCCAGTCTATTATCAATGGGCATTTGGGTTGATTCCAGGTCTTTGCTATTGTAAACACTGCTGCAATGAACAATCGTGTGCATGTGTCCTTATAGTAGAACGATTTATAGTCTTTTGGATATATACTCAGTAATGGAATTGCTAGGTCAAATGGAATTTCTATTTCTAAGGCCTTGAGGAATCGCCACACTGTCTTCCACAATGGTGAACTAATTTACACTCCCACCAACAGTGTAAAAGTGTTCCTTTTTCTCCACATCCTCTCCAACATCTGTTGTCTCCAGATTTTTTAATGATCGCCATTCTAACTGGCGTGAGATGGTATCTCAATGTGGTTTTGATTTGCATCTCTCTGATGACCAGTGACGATGAGCATTTTTTCATATGATTGTTGGCCTCATATATGTCTTCTTTCGTAAAGTATCTGTTCATATCTTTTGCCCACTTTTGAATGGGCTTGTTTGTTTTTTTCCTGTAAATCTGTTTGAGTTATTTGTAAATTCTGGATATCAGCCCTTTGTCAGATGGGTAGACTGCGAAAATTTTTTCCCATTCTGTTGGTTGCTGATCCACTCTAGTGACTGTTTCTTTTGCCGTGCAGAAGCTGTGGAGTTTCATTAGGTCCCATTTGTCTATTTTGGCTTTTGTTGCCAATGCTTCTGGTGTTTTGTTCATGAAGTCCTTGCCTACTCCTATGTCCTGGATAGTTTTGCCTAGATTTCCTTCTAGGGTTTTTATGGTGCCAGGTCTTATGTTTAAGTCTTTAATCCATCTGGAGTTAATTTTAGTGTAAGGTGTCAGGAAGGGGTCCAGTTTCTGCTTTCTGCACATGGCTAGCCAGTTTTCCCAACACCATTTGTTAAACATGGAATCCTTGCCCCATTGCTTGTTTTTGTCAGGTTTATCAAAGATTGTATAGTTGTATGTATGTTGTGTTGCCTCCGGTGCCTCTGTTTTGTTCCATTGGTCTATATCTCTGTTTTGGTACCAGTACCATGCTGTTTTGATTACTGTAGCCTTATAGTATAGTTTGAAATCCGGTAGTGTGATGCCCCCCGCTGTGTTCTTTTTGCTTAGAATTGACTTGGCTATGCGGGCTCTCTTTTGGTTCCATATGAAGTTCATGGTGGTTTTTTCCAGTTCTGTGAAGAAAGTCAATGGTAGCTTGATGGGGATAGCGTTGATTCTGTAAATTACTTTGGGCAGTATAGCCATTTTCACGATATTAATTCTTCCTAACCATGAACATGGAATGTTTCTCCATCTGTTTGTGCCCTCTCTGATTTCGTTGAGCAGTGGTTTGTAGTTCTCCTTGAAGAGGTCTCTTACGTTCCTCATGAGTTGTATTCCAAGGTATTTTATTCTTTTTGTGGCAATTGCGAATGGCAGTTCGTTCTTGATTTGGCTTTCTTTAAGTCTGTTATTGGTGTAGACGAATGCTTGTGATTTTTCCCATTGATTTTACATCCTGAGACTTTGCTGAAGTTGCTTATCAGTTTCAGGATTTTTTGGGCTGAGGCAATGGGGTCTTCTAGGTATACTATCATGTCGTCTGCAAATAGAGACAATTTGGCTTCCACCTTTCCTATTTGAATACCCTTTATTTCTTTTTCTTGCCTGATTGCTCTGGCTAGAACTTCCAGTACTATATTGAATAGGAGTGGTGAAAGAGGGCATCCTTGTCTAGTGCTGGATTTCAAAGGGAATGCTTCCAGTTTTTGCCCATTCAGTATGATATTGGCTGTTGGTTTGTCACAAATAGCTTTTATTACTTTGAGATACGTTGCATCGATACCGAGTTTCTTGAGGGTTTTTAGCATAAAGGGCTGTTGAATTTTGTCAAATGCCTTCTCTGCATCAATTGAGATAATCATGTGGTTTTTGGTTTTGGTTCTGTTTATGTGGTGAATGACGTTGATAGACTTGCGTATGTTGAACCAGCCTTGCATCCCCGGGATGAATCCTACTTGGTCATGATGAATAAGTTTTTTGATTTGCTGTTGCAATCGGCTTGCCAATATTTTATTGATGATTTTTGCATCTATGTTCATCATGGATATTGGCCTGAAGTTTTCTTTTCTCGTTGGGTCTCTGCCGGGTTTTGGTGTCAGAATGATGTTGGTCTCATAAAATGATTTAAATTATTTGGGAAGGATTCCCTCTTTTTGGATTGTTTGAAATAGTTTTAGAAGGAATGGTACCAGCTCCTCCTTGTGTGTCTGGTAGAATTCGGCTGTGAACCCGTCTGGACCTGGGCTTTTTTTGTGTGGTAGGCTCTTAATTGCTGCCTCGACTTCAGACCTTATTATTGGTCTATTCATAGTTTCAGCTTCCTCCTGTGGCTTGGGAGGACACAGGAGTCCAGAATTTATCCACTTCTTCCAGGTTTACTAGTTTATGCGCATAGAGTTGTTTGTAATATTCTCTGATGATGGTTTGAATTTCTGTGGAATCTGTGGTGATTTCCCCTTTATCATTTTTTATTGCATCTATTTGGTTGTTCTCTCTTTTATTTTTAATCAATCTGGCTAGTGGTCTGTCTATTTTGTTGATCTTTTCAAAAAACCAGCTCTTGGATTTATTGATTTTTTGAAGGGTTTTTCGTGTCTCAATCTCCTTCAGCTCAGCTCTGATCTTAGTTATTTCTTGTCTTCTGCTGGGTTTTGAGTTTTTTTGATCTTGCTCCTCTAGCTCTTTCAATTTTGACGATAGGATGTCAATTTTGGATCTCTCCATTCTCCTCATATGGGCACTTATTGCTATATACTTTCCTCTAGATACTGCTTTAAGTGTGTCCCAGAGGTTCTGGCATGTTGTGTCTTCGTTCTCATTGGTTTCGAAGAACTTCTTTATTTCTGCCTTCATTTCATTGTTTACCCAGTCAACATTTAAGAGCCAGTTGTTCAGTTTCCATGAAGCTGTGCGGTTCTGGGTCGGTTTCTGAATTCTGAGTTCTAACTTGATTGCACTATGGTCTGAGAGGCTGTTTGTTATGATTTCAGTTGTTTTGCATTTGTTGAGCAGTGCTTTATTTACAATTATGTGGTCAATTTTAGAGTAGGTGTGATGTGGTGCTGAGAAGAATGTGTATTCTGTGGATTTGGGGTGGAGAGTTCTGTAAATGTCTATCAGGTTTGCTTGCTCCAGGTCTGAGTTCAAGCCCTGGATATCCTTGTTGATTTTCTGTCTGGTTGATCTGTCTAGTATTGACAGTGGAGTGTTAAAGTCTCCCACTATTATTGTGTGGGAGTCTAAGTCTCTTTGTAAGTCATTAAGAACTTGCCTTATGTATCTGGGTGCTCCTGTGTTGGGTCCATATATGTTTAGGATCGTTAGCTCTTCTTGTTGTATCGATCCTTTTACCATTATGTAATGGCCTTCTTTGTCTCTTTTGATCTTTGTTGCTTTAAAGTCTATTTTATCAGAGATGAGAATTGCAACTCCTGCTTTTTTTTGCTTTCTATTAGCTTGGTAAATCTTCCTCCATCCCTTTATTTTGAGCCTTTGTGTATCCTTGCATGTGAGATGGGTTTCCTGTATACAGCACACTGATGGGTTTTGGATTTTTATCCAATTTGCCAGTCTGTGTCTTTTGATTGGTGCATTTAGTCCATTTACATTTAGGGTTAGTATTGTTATGTGTGAATTTGATACTGCCATTTTGATGCTAAGTGGCTGTTTTGCCTGTTAGTTGTTGTAGATTCTTCATTATGTTGATGCTCTTTAGCATTCAGTGTGATTTTGGAATGGCTGGTACTGGTTGATCCTTTCTATGTGTAGTGCCTCTTTTAGGAGCTCTTGTAAAGCAGGCCTGGTGGTGACAAAATCTCTGAGTACTTGCTTGTTCGCAAAGGATTTTATTCTTCCTTCACTTCTGAAGCTCAGTTTGGCTGGATATGAAATTCTGGGTTGAAAGTTCTTTTCTTTAAGAATGTTGAATATTGGCCCCCAGTCTCTTCTGGCTTGTAGTGTTTCTGCCGAGAGATCTGCTGTGAGTCTGATGGGCTTCCCTTTGTGGGTGACCCGACCTTTCTCTCTGGCTGCCCTTAGTATTCTCTCCTTTATTTCAACCCTGTTGAATCTGATGATTATGTGCCTTGGGGTTGCTCTTCTTGCGGAATATCTTTGTGGTGTTCTCTGTATTTCCTGCAATTGAGTGTTGGCCTGTCTTGCTAGGTGGGGGAAATTTTCCTGGATGATGTCCTGAAGAGTATTTTCCAGCTTGGATTCATTCTCTTCGTCCCCTTCTGGTACACCTATCAAACGTAGGTTAGGTCTTTTCACATAGTCCCACATTTCTTGGAGACTTTGTTCATTCCTTTTTGCGCTTTTTTCTCTAATCTTGGTTTCTCGTTTTATTTCATTGAGTTGGTCTTCGACTTCAGATATTCTTTCTTCTGCTTGGTCAATTCGGCTATTGAAACTTGTGCTTGCTTTGCGAAGTTCTCGTATTGTGTTTTTCAGCTCCTTTAATTCATTCATATTCCTCTCTAAGTTATCCATTCTTGTTATCATTTCCTCGAATCTTTTTTCAAATCTTTTTTCAAGGTTCTTAGTTTCTTTGCATTGATTTAATACATGATCTTTTAGCTCACAAAAGTTTCTCATTATCCATCTTCTGAAGTCTAATTTCGTCATTTCGTCACAGTCATTCTCCGTCCAGCTTTGTTCCCTTGCTGGTGAGGAGTTTTGGTCCTTTCTAGGAGGCAAGGTGTTCTGGTTTCGGGTGTTTTCCTCCTTTTTGCGCTGGTTTCTTCCCATCTTTGTGGATGTGTCCGCTGGTCGTCTGCGTAGTTGCTGACTTTTCGATAGGTTCTCTCTCCACAGACACAACAAGAGCTCCAATCCTGTGTTGTTCTCACAGCGCCATCTTGAGTTCGACCTCTAGGCTATATTTTTGTTTGTATTGCTTTGGCTAAAGGTTTTAGTAGCTTTATTATTTAACATGGTCAATAAAATTTTATGTATGTCAATAAAATTATTTAAAACCCATTTTTATCTTTATTAAAATTAAATCTACTCACTTCATCTTTAGAACAAATTAATCCCATTTTGGCTTAAGCCAGTTATTATGTTGTTCTCATGAACCTTTAAAATTTATGAAAAGAAAAGAAAGAGATTAATTTCAACAATCATAAAATAAGCTCTACTACTTTTTAAAAAGTAGTAAACATTAACTTTAAAGCTACTTAAGTTGGAAAAAAAGCACTTTTATATCACATTCCATTGCTTTTTAGTATCTTGTAGAGTAGCAAATTGTGATAAGACATTTAGATCTACTTAGATACACTAAAAATATAGTCAAATGTGAACTAAATAGAGGAAAACATGAAGTTTTCTTAGGCTAAATACTAACTAACATTAGATTTAATATTATCTGTGAGACAGGATAACCACAGAAAGAGAGAAAGACAAGTTGGCTAAAGTTAACAGATGAAACTATTATTGAATTATTATACTGATTATGTAAGTATACAAGATATTGAAACGTCTATATTTATGACATATTTATAGTCATTTATGAAATGACTATGTTTATATAGTCTCCATCTCAAAAAAAATTCACAATGAGATATTATGTCACATCTACGAGACGGCTATTATCAGTTTTAAGTACAAGAATCTTGCCACTTGAAGTCAAAACATTTTCCCCAGGACCTTGCAGAGATCTAAAATATTTTTTAAGGGTTCCTCCAGTGTACAAATTTGAGAAAGGCTGATCTAGGAATATCAGGATTATCCTATTTAAAGCATTTCATAGAAATCACTACATAGCAACCTTAACAAGTCCTTTGGCGGGGACAGTGGCTCGCACCTGTAATCCTAGCACATTGGGAGGCTGAGGCAGGTGGATCACGAGGTCAAGAGTTCAAGACCAGCCTGAGTAACAGGGTGAAACACTGTCTCTACTAAAAAAATACAAAAGTTAGCCACGTGTGGTGGTGCACGCCTGTAATCCCAGCTACTTAGGAGGCTGAAGCAGGAGAATTGTTTGAACCCAGGAGGCAGAGGTTGCAGTGAGCCAAGATTGTGCCACTGCACTCCAGCCTGGACAACAGAGCAAGACTCTGCCTCAGAAAACAAAACAAAAATAAAAATAAAATGAATAGAAATAAAAATTAAATTTAAAAAAGTGATTTGTTTATCTTCCAGCTAGTAAATTCATCATTCAAGATTTACAGTGGTTCCAAACTTTCTCAGTTTTCTGAGAAGGGAATTTAGTATTCAGACCTACTGATAATGATTTTCTTCCTGACTCTAGAAACCTGCTTTTTAGATAGCCCCCTTTGGTAAATGACACCATTATCCATTGCCATTCAATATTCAGTTTGAAATGTCTCTTTTCCTCATTCTCCCTGCCATTTAGTAGATCAAGACCAATCCAATCTACCTTTGTAGCATATCCTGAATCCTCACACACCTCTTTCTATTGCCACTGCTACCCTCTTGTGCAAAACACAACTATTTTTTGCCCTGATTATCCAAATAGCTACCTAACTAGCCTCCCTTCAGTCACTGTTTCCTTCTGCCTGTCCAATATTCTCTGATAGCAATTGTGAAAAATTGTCAAAATCTCAAATCATCGTATCCTTTCAGTTTCCTCACCCTTCTCCCAAAATTAAGATTCTCCAATGGTTTCCAATCATGTTTAAAATAAAATAGATGTCCTATCCCCAAGCCTGTATGATTAGCCCCTGCCCACATCTGTGGCTTCATCCTGTTAATTCCCCTGACTCTCTGCCTCCATACTTCAGCCACCTTGTCCTTTCTGTTCTCTGAAGGAGCCAAGCTGATCCCCAGCTTTATCCCTTGCACTAGCTGGTTCATTTTTCTGGAGATGTCTCACTCCTAATTTTCTCTCAGCTGCCTCCTTCTTGTGTTTCATGTCATCTCTTAAAGTCATTCATCAGAGAGGCCTTCCCTGAGCCTCAATTTACAGTAATCACTGGGTTATACTTTACAGAAAAAACAAAAACTAATGTGCATTTGACAAATAAAAATTGTATGTATGTATTTACAGTATACAAGCTGACATTTTGATATACGTATACACTGAAATAGTTAAGTCAACCTATTTGACGTATCTATCACCTTAGATGCTTATCATTTTTCTGTTATGGGAACATTTAAGGTCTATTCCTTAGGAATTTTCAAGTATCCAATACATTATTTTTTCTTTTTTAAAATGACAAAAAATTGCATTTTTTTGTGTGTACCACATGTTGTTTTGAAATATGTATATATTGTGGGATGACTAAAATAAGCTTAAATGAACGTATGCATTACTTCAGATGCTTATCATTTTTTTATGGTGAGAAAACCTAAAATCTACTTGTTTAGTGATTTTCAAGAATACAGTACGTTGTTATTAATACAGTACATTAACTAGAGTTATCATGCTGTACAGTAGATACCCTGAACTTATTTCCCCATTCTAACTGGAATTTTGCACCCTTTGACCAGCATCTCCTCATTTCCTCACCTTCATCTCCAGTCATCAGCAACCACCATTCTACTCTCTGTTTCTATGAGTTCAACTTTTCCTGATTCCACATGTGAGTGGGATCATGTAGTATTTGTCTTTCTGTGGCTGTCTTATTCCACTTAGCATAATGTTCTCCATGTTTACCTATGTCTCATATGACAGAATTTCTGTATTATATCTATTTCAATTATATGATGGGAACTTGGCATTTTTGCAGGTTTCTGATTTACATACAATGTATTTGCTTGCTTTCAGTTTCTTCCCAATAGAAAGCAAACTTAATGGAAGCAGGGGTGTTATCTATTATCTATTGTCTCTATTGATCACCACTGTATCCCCAGCCAATAATACTGCCTGGCACAGCAAAGTATTTAAATAATAAATAAATCCTTTAGTTTTATGGCCACACTAATGAAAATACAGATTGTTAGTGACTGGCATATTATCTTCCTTCCAACTAGGTTCTGAGGAGAAGGTCAGAAGCATGTGACAAGCCTCTGACCATGATAAACACCGTGTGACATACACAAGTTACATGGATATCCTCATCACCTTAGTTTCCTCATGTGTAATGTGAGAGTGTTGGATCAGAATTATGTCCAATGTTCTTTCCAGCTTTACATATAGACATTTCATAAATAGATATGAACTGTACCTTAAGATTCCAGTATCTCTAATTACTAAGTATTGGTATCATTCTCTACTTTGAACTATAACAGCAAGAACGTCATGCATATTAACACAGAGATCCTTGATGTGCCTGAGATATTCTAATCGGGTCAAATTATATTCTCTTATAACGTGGCTTATTATACACTGTATCTCAAACAACTCTTGCTATTGCTTGCCATAAAATTTTCAATATGAAACTTTGATTAAGGTAAAGTGAAGAGATAATAATGTTTCTAAATCTTAGGAAATTTTTTCCTCTGTTACTGATGTGGAAGACTTTTCAAAATGTATTTCTGTCTTTCACTGGAAATATTTATTTCCATTTCCCCACAGCATTGTTACAGCATTTTTGTAGGAAATTAACAGTAAGTGGTGACCGGCAGTTAAACTGACAGAAACACATTATTTTGGGAGGAGATGGAGGAAAAGCGTTCGCAAAATCAATACGAACCCATTTGGGAAAGGAGAGTTGTTTAAAGAAATGTAAATATCTTCACTCAGGTTTTGTTCGCCCACTGAAAACTCCATGTGAAACTAAAATCGAAAAAGCCACGTTCTTCTGAACTTCATTCCATTACATACTGCATCATATAAAAATAGGATGTTATTGTTATTATGAAAATATTTTCTTCCCATTCACATGGAGAATCTAAAAATGTCAAGTTACAAAAGCAGAGACTAGAATGGTGGTTGCTGGGGGTGGGAGCAGTTGGGTGATGTTAATGAAAGGTTACAAAGCTTCAGTTATGCCAGATGAATTGTTCTGGAGATCTAATATACAGCATAGTGGCTACAGTTAATAGTAATGTATACTTGACATTTGCTAAGACAATAGGTCCTATATGTTCTCAGAACGCACCCACACATATGTGCTTGCATGTGAGCACACACACAAGTAGCAACAATGTGAGGTAATTAATATGTTAAGTAGCTTAATCGTAGCAATAATTTCACAGTGTGTATGTATACCAAAATATTACATTTGGCCCCTGAATTATGTACCGTTTTATTTGTCAATTGCACTTTAATTGAAAAGCTGAAAATATAAACTTGTGTGCTGTAAATATAACTAATATACTGAAGTAAATATAAATTTAAGTGTATACTCTAATAAAATTTGAGAATGATTTGTTAAATAGCTGTAATATGAAGGATAATGCATAAAACCTTTATTCCCGATTTAATGTAGTGCTAATTAGCTTAAAAAATTTATCATGGCTGGGGGTGGTGGCTCACACCTGTAATCCCAGCATTTTGTGAGGCCCAGGTGGGCAAATCTCTTGAGGTCAGGAGTTTGAGACCAGCCTGGCCAACTTGATGAAATGCCATCTTTACCAAAAAATACAGAAAATTAGCCAGGTGTGGTGCTGGTGCATGCCTGTAATGCCAACTAATCTGGAGGCTGCGGTGGGAGAATCGCTTGAACCTGGGAGGTGGTGGTTACAGTGAGCCGGGATTGCACCACTACACTCCAGCCTGGGTGACAGAGCTACCTTCCATCTCAATAAACAAAACAAAACAAACAAAACAAAAATTTATTGTAATCTTTTAAGAAACTGCAAAGAGATGAGACAGATGAGGTTTGAAGAGTAAACCAGTGGGAGAAAATAGCCAACTTGATAGCACACTGGATGCCATTTTGATCGCCAAAATTGGGGTCTCAAGAAAGCCCAGGAAATGCTGTGGAGGCAAAAGTCACCTGGGCAGAGAAGCATCAAATGGGAGGAAGAAGAAGAAACTGTCAAAGCCAAAAGGGAAGCTTTATCAACTTTACAGTCACTCACATGAGCATGTAATTTGCAAATGCAAACAAATAAATGTTTCATGATGGTTTAAACTTACCTAAGCATTTCAAGTCGTCATTAAAGAGAGAGACATACAGTTGAGTTGGCCATCACAAGGCATTTAGTTAATGAAAAGCCATTGTTATTAGTAGACTTCATTATTTATTTGAAAATAGCAAGCTGAAAGTTATCTACAGGTCAGCAAATAGCATAGACAATTGAAAGCACGTAGACTCCTTCAGCATCTACAGTTTTACCTAATTAGATTTTTCAATTAGATGCTATACAGTGCTTTATACAAAGAACTTCCATATTTCCTAGGTAGATATCATAGTTTATGGATGCCTTACATTCTATTAATCTTGGCATAATGGGAAAGCAACAGCAAGATTATACCCTTCATTCCTAAAGATCATGTAAATATTTGCAACCATATTGAAACAGACTATATTTCTATCAACTATTTGTACTATTTTTTCCTATGTGTATCAAATGGTAACATATAATTTATAAAGTGTTATTATAAAACAATGACTTTTTACTAAAAATAGAAGGCAGCATTATAGTTATTTATTCTGTATTTATTTTATTATTATTTATTAATTTATTTTGAGACAAAGTCTCACTCTGTTGCCCACACTGGAGTGCCGTGGCACGATCTTGGCTCACTGCAACCTCTGTCCCCCTGGGGTTTGAGTGATTCTCCTGAATAGCTTGGATTACAGACACCTGCCACCTCACCTGGCTAATTTTTGCATTTTTAGTGGAGACAGAGTTTCACCATCTTGGCCAGGCTAGTGTTAAACTCCTGACTTAGTGATTCACCTGCCTTGGCCTCCCAAAGTGCTGGGATTACAGGTGTCAGCCACATCGCCTGGCCTATAGCTATTTAAAATAAATAATAATATAACATCCTGTAATACCATAACAAATTTAACCCATATGATTTTGACATTGTTATTTGGGATAATTTGTCTCCATACAAAACGAAATATAATCTCCAAACTCCCAAAGAGCAGAAGTTCTCAATGTTTTGCAAGTTTAGATTTTTGGTGGTGTTTTGTGGTAGAATAGTAGAAAGGTAAAAGACATTCCTGAGATAAAATTAATTTTTCTCTGTGACTCCAGGATGTGTCCATTATAATAATATGTCACATTTTTGTTACATAAACATGGAAACCTTTGACTAAAGGAAGTAATTACATCATCAAAAAGATTCCATGGCTCTGGACAGCCATGTTGCATGATCACGCAAAGTGAGAGAGCAGAAATAAAAAATTCAGCATATATTAGAATTTTGATACTGTCATTTAACATAAACAATTGTTGTTAAATATACAATATTATAAAATTAATAGGAAACAGCATTTTGGTTTAAAAGTAAACTTTTCACTCCTTGTCTAATATCATTTTAAATATATTGAAAGAGATTCTACAGGCCGAGGAATTAAAATAAGTTGATTAAGTAATTTCCTGCTGGATAGAGAACTTAAAATTCTAATAAGTTTGCATGAAGAGATTTAGTTCTCAAATAACAGATTTGAGTTATTTGTCAGCTTCTAGATATTATTGCAACAGAATTCCAGAAAATATGTAAAAGAGGAAAATAGAACGACTGCTCATAAACCAGGCAGCATGCTCTCAAGAGGATAATCCACAATAACGTTCAAGGGTGGCACTGTTTCAGTCAAACGTGATTTAGGATGAAAGAAACACAACTTACTAGTTTTTAATAGACTGATTTTTTTTAGAACAGTTTTAGATTTATGGAAAATTGAGCAGATAGTGAAAGTTTCCTTCCCATATACTTCCTCTGCCCTGTTTCCTCTATTAACATCTTGATTAGTGTGGTAATTTTTTACAATTGATATATCAATACTGATACATTACTATGAACTAAAATTCATAGTTGTTATTAGGATTCACTCTGTATTGTATAGTCTGTAGTTTTTGATGAATATATACTGTCATCTATCCATTATTATCTTAAAAATCTTTGTTCCACCTATTTATCCATCCCCTCCTATCCTAAATCTCTGCCAATCACTGAACTTTTAACTATAGTTTTGTCTTCTTCACAATGTCATGCAGTTGGAATCCTACAGTACGTAGTCTTCTCAGGCTGGCTTCTTTGTCCATTTAAGTTTCTTCTACATCTTTTTATGGCTTAATAGCTTGTTTCTTTTTATTGCTGAATGTTATTCCATCATTCGGATATACCACATTTGTTTGTCCATTCACTGTTTGAAGGAGATCTTGGTGTTTCAAGCTTGGGCCACGCAGGAATAAAGGTGCTGTAATCAATTATTCATGCACAGATTTGTGCAGATGTAAGCCTTCAACTCATTTAGGTAAGTATATAGGTAGGAGATTTCTTGATCTTCTGGAAAGACTGTGGTTAGTTTTGTAAGAAACTTCTAACTCTTGAAAAGTGGCTGTACCATTTTTCATCCCCATCAGCAAATGAATGATAGTTCTTTTTTTTTTTTTTGAGACGGAGTTTCGCTCTTGTTACCCAGGCTGGAGTGCAATGGTGCAATCTCGGCTCACCGCAACCTCCGCCTCCTGGGTTCAGGCAATTCTCCTGCCTCAGCCTCCTGAGTAGCTGGGATTACAGGCACACGCCACCGTGCCCAGCTAATTTTTTGTAATTTTTAGTAGAGACAGGGTTTCACCATGTTGACCAGGATGGTCTCGATCTGTTGACCTCGTGATCCACCCGCCTCGGCCTCCCAAAGTGCTGGGGTTACAGGCTTGAGCCACCGCCCCCGGCCTGAATGATAGTTCTGTTTGTTCTGCATTCTTACAACATTTGATATTGTCTTTTTTGTTTGTTTATTTTTTGATTTCAGCCATTAGAGATTTGGGCTTAGTGTTGATTTGCGTATTTTTAAAAATCTATTTTATTTTGCATAGTTACAATATCATGAAGGCAGTAAAATCTATTGATTCAAATACAAAAAGTAAAAATTGTAGACATAGTTATATCTAAAGAATTATACTGACAAAATGTATAAAATTTGCAATATACATAAGTTCAATAATCTATTAAATTGGACTTTCAAGTACGTCTTTTACCTCAATCACCTTAAAACTGAGTATTTCCACCTGTACTTTTTGTTTCTTTCATGAGGAAAGCACTTTTATCTGTGGAACTCAAATACTTTTTTTCTCATTTTATCCTATTAGAAATATGATTCATTTCAGAGAAAGTAATGTGAACATGAGAAGTAATTATAAACAAAGATAACTGGTTTTCCTCTTAATATCTCCCATCTTATTTCTCACACGTTGCAGACATTTGTTACATTTCACAAGGTCTTAACAATTCTTAGAATAGAAAAAAGATTGAAGCAGCTCAATTTTTTATTCTAGTTACTGAATTGGAGCCTGTAGTGGGTGGAATTGTGTATTCAAGTTCTAACCCATGGAAACTATGAATGTGATCTTAGTTGGAAATAGCGACTTCGAAATGTAATTAGTTAAGCATCTTGAGATGGTCTTAAGTCTGATGACTTGTATTCTTATAAGAGAAGGACAGGACAAAGACAGAGACAGAGAGAAGGTCATGTGAAAACAGAGGGAGAGACTGGAGTGATGCATCTACAAGTTAGGGAACTGGAAGGATTGTTGCTAGGAAGAGGCAGGGAAGAATTATTCCCCAGAATGCTCAGAGGGAACAGAGCCCTGCCAACACCTTGATTGCACACTTCTGCCTTCAGAATTGTGAATAAATAAATTTCTATTGTCTTAAGCCACCCAGTTTGTGGCAATGTGTTATGTCCCACTAAACAAAAACAGGGAATATTTATTATCTGAATAATATATAGTGAATGTCTTATTCTCAGGAACACAAAGATATGAATCAGGCTATTAGTTAATGAAGCTGAGTTTATTTCTTAACTATAAATGTTACTTTTTTTGTTATTGCAATTATTTTTTATTTTGCTACTGTAAGCATGCTATTGCCTAAGGATTTTAAGGCTTAGATTTCATAAATGGAGAATTGTTAAAATGTTCATATAAATTTTTATTTTAATAAACTCTTACATGGCACAAAGTCATTTACTTGCTTCAGAATAGGTAATGAAAATGTAGCCTTATTATATTTAAACTCAGTTCCCACAGGGTACTTTGCTTATTAATTTGGTGCTAATTTAATAACAAAAAAAGCTTCTAGTTTGAAGGCCTGAAGATAAGTGAATTTCGTTGGCTAGGGAAAAGTACAACCACACATTTCATAGAGACTTATTTGGAAGGTTTTCTTCTTTCCTTGATATATTAAACTAGGACAGGAAACATTTCTAATTCAACAGTGAACAGCTGACATAATGAAATGTTTGACGAAATCCATAATCTAAAATCAGACTTCTTTAAATGCAGAAAATCTTCTGGATTTTAGAGGTTGTGTCCTGAAAGAATTTGAGTTTGCGTTGTGACTTATAGGCCAGGAAAAGGCAGAAGCACGTTTTAATAAAGTTTATATTTTTTAAAACATTTTTTATTGAAGTCCACAAACTACAATGAAAGCTTCTTTCAATTGGTTAAAAAAAATTTTTTAAATTGCATTCCAATGATTTCTGAGAAAATGAAATGGTTAGATTCTTAAATTAATCATTTAATACCCTTTAAGTTAGAATATTTTATTGATAATGTGGATGAAAAAAAGAGAGCATATATTGTGGACTAAATGCATGTGTTCCCTCAAAATTGACTTCTAATGTGCTGTATTTCGAGGAAGGAAATCATGAGCATTAAATAAGTTCACAGAGTAGAATCCTAACTCAATAGAATTCATCTCCTTATGAAAAGAGACACCAGGAAGCCCTCACGCCTTCTCCACCCTTGGCACATACATCAAGGAAAGATCATGTCTTTCTTCATACATGTCTTCCAACATAGAAAGAAGGTGGCTGTTTACAAGCAAGGAAGAGAGCTCTCACCAAAAATCAAATTTGTCTGCCCTTTTGTCATGGGTTTCTAGCCTCTAGAACTGTTGTTTAAAGAAATTTCTGTTGTTTAAGCCATCCAGACTGTGGTGTCTTTTTACAGCAGCCCAAACAGAGTAATACAGCATGTAACCACAAAATAAGTCCTTAATCAAACGCTTCATGTTTCTTAGAAATTTTATATAAATCTCACTTTTAACCAAATGAACTGAAGATAATGGAAAAACCATTTGGTTTTTAATAGTGACATCAAATTTTCATCTTGGTGCATTTTGACCTTAAAAGTAGAATATTCTGCACAATTTAACATGGGCGGTAAATATGCCTATGTCTACAACTCCCAGGCCAGCTTAGCATTCAGTGTTGAATAATTTAAAAGGAAGATCCATCTTGAAATCTTTGTTAGAGAATGCTGACATAAATAAAAAATAATAGTTTAGATGGTAAAGAATGATCCAATTATTAAATGAAGAAACTCTGTGTTTAAAATTCAGTGTTTTTTTTGTATTTGTGAATCAAATTAATTTTAAAGCTGTCAAAATTATTCACTTACATTGTTTAGTGTTTCTGAGTTTACAAGAACTTTGTTTTGCTTAAAGCTGAGAGGATCCTGGTTCAGATAAAGTTTTCATGATAAGAAAAATAGCTAAGAGACAAGCAAAGTTCTGCAGGAACCATTTGAGTATTTACTAGCTTTTGACATATGAGGAAGATATCAGCTTGGAGGACTAATATATGTCTTTTTAAAACAAGTCTTGAAAGAATTTCTGCACTATTTATAAGTGATTAATAAAAAGCTTACCTGTAAAAATGTGTGCATAAATAGGCATGCAGTTTGTTCTAAAATTTTAAACACTTTCTTCTAAGTTTCATTTAACTCTTCATTGAAACATTATTAATTGATGATTTTAAGTTTTGTCTCTAGCTACACATTCCATTTTCTTGTTACAATTGAAAGCATAAAGAAGCTTTCACTTATATTAATTTGGGTCTATAATTATAATTCCGCCATTCCAAAGTTTTTCACCACAAGAGTGTTTTTTACTACTTTCTCTCATTTACCTCATACTTGGTAAGGTTTTGTTCACCAAATATGTAGCATTTAGAAAATAAAGCTTTACTAATTTGACATTAATTAAAAAATTACTTTTTTTCTGATCAACGTAAGATATTGAGTCTGGCCACGGGGCTGATATAATTTCAGTTAAAAGAAAAGCTGTCTGGTATTTTAGATAACCTGAGTAGTTTGATCCAAAGCAAGGTAAGCAAATACATGACTGTGATTGATCATTATGAAATATTAATCTCTGGCCTCCATTCTTATCTTAATTGATTCCTTCAAGGAAAAATGCCACCTTGAAAGCAACTGATACAAATCTTCAAATTCTAGTTCTGTTCTTTATATGCTAAAGTAACCTACCGTGATGTCCTTTATTACCTCACACCTCATTTTTACTCAAAAGCTGTTATAATATTTGATAGTTTAGAAAAGGAGTAAAATATATTTCTATTAAAAGTAACAAATTAATTTAAGTCTACTGTTATACATTTTTAATACTACTTAAAGTGATAGCTAAGATAAAGTTTTGAAATGAAAGAACTCATAGCAATACTTTGAGAAAGGCATAATTACATAACGAGTCTGTACTAAAAAATCTTAAATACATCAGCTTATTGAAAATCCCTTTTAAAAAACCTGCATCTTCTTTTTTGTGTTTTATTGACAAATTAATTTTTAAAACTTTAGGATAATATCTCGAGGCATCTCTGCAGCTTATTAAGATACTGTATATTTTAAGAAACTAGTATAACTATTGAAATGGAAGAGAAACTCATGAGCCCTGGCATCTTACTGGCAACTATTCAAGATGCCATGATGGATACTTATCTTTAGGTCATATGATAGACCTATAAGATTGTTTTCAAATGAGTACTGCAGTTGTCTGGGGAATAGGTAAACAAATGTCAGTAATGGTACTAATACTTCCATAAATGTATTGCAACTACATTAAATGTACCAATCTTACCACTTCTTTCTTCTATTTGATCAATTCTATTTGACTCTGAAGCATTCTTCAGTATGTCAATTGCATTTTTCAACTCCAGAATTTAGGGTTGAATCTTTTAAATTATTTTCATCTCTTTGTTAAAGTGATCTGATAGGATTCTGAATTCCTTCTCTGTGTTATCTTGAATTTTTTTGAGTTTCCTCAAAAAGAGCTACTATAAATTATGTGTCTGAAAGGTCACATATATCTGTCTTTCCAGGATTGGTCCTTTATGTCTTACTTGGTTTATTTGATGAGGTCATGTTTTCATGGATGATCTTGATGCTTGTCAGCGTCTGTTTGGGCATTGACTAGCTAAGCACTTATTGCAGTCTTCACAGTCTGGGCTTGTGTGTACCCATTCATCTTGTGAAGGCTTTCCAGGTATCCAAAGAGACTTGGGTATTGTAATCTATGTTTTTGGTCACTGCAGCCATATCTTTAAGGGGCACCCCAAGCCCCGTAATGCTGTGGCTCTTGCAGACTCAGAAATACAAATTTGGTTGTCTTTGATAAGATACAGAAGAATGCTCTGAGACTCTTGTTCTCTTCTCTTACTTTCTCATAAACAGAGTCATTCTCTCTCTCTCTCTGCCCTATCTCTTTTCCTCTCTCTCTCTCTCTCTCTCTCTCTGCTGAGCTGCCTAGAGCTGGGAAGTGGTTACACTAGCAACCTTGTAGCCTCCACCACTGATACTGTGCTGGATCACACCTGGCCCATGGTAACCACTGGCCTACTGCCTATATTTGCTAAAGTCCCTAGGGCTCTATGATCAGCAGGTGTCAAAGTCAGCCAGACTTGTGTTCTTTTCTTCGGGATGCCAAGGTCCCCCTAGCCCTGGGCAGATCCTGAGATGCTGTCCAGGAGCCAGGGCCAAGAGTTGGAAAGCTTAGAAATTTGTGATGCTCTGTTCTACAGTGGCTCAGCTGTCACTCAAGCCACAGATGAAGTTCTTTCTGTTCATTCTTCCCTTTTCCACAAGCAGGGAAGTCTCTACCCATGGCCACCACTGCTCCAGGCCCACAGTGAGTACTGCCTGGCTACAGCTGATGTTCACTCAAGGCTCAAGGGCTCTGGTCTCTGACTCTCCCTTTAGGGCAGCGGGCTCCCCTCTGGCCCAGGCCTGGAATTGGGGACCTCAACACGCTACTCAGTGCTCTACCCCATGTGGCTGAGGTGGTACCAAAGTTGTAAGACAAAGTTTCTTTTACTCTTTTTGCTCTTTTTCTCAAGCCAAAGGGCACTCTCCCCAATAGCCATGACAACTGGGAATGTGCCAGGTCACGTCTGAAGCCAGCACAGCTCTGAGTCTCACCCAAGGCTGACAAGTACAACCTGAGTATTGCTGCTCATTATTTAGGAACCAAGGGTTCTTTAGTCAGCAGACAATGAATTTTGCCAGGACTGGGTTCTTCCCTTCAAGACAGTGGGTTCGTTCTTGATTTGGCTTTCTTTAAGTCTGTTATTGGTGTAGAGGAAGGCTTGTGATTTTTGCACATTGATTTTATATCCTGAGACTTTGCTGAAGTTGCTTATCAGTTTCAGGAGTTTTTGGGCTGAGGCGATGGGGTCTTCTAGGTATACTATCATGTCGTCTGCAAATAGAGACAATTTGGCTTCCTCCTTTCCTATTTGAATACCCTTTATTTCTTTTTCTTGCCTGATTGCTATGGCTAGAACTTCCAGTACTATATTGAATAGGAGTGGTGAAGGAGGGCATCCTTGTCTAGTGCCAGATTTCAAAGGGAATGCTTCCAGTTTTTGCCCATTCAGTATGATATTGGCTGTTGGTTTGTCATAAATAGCTTTTATTACTTTGAGATATGTTCCATCAATACCGATGAGAATGCATGGACACAGAGAGAAGAGTACTAAACACTGGGGTCTATTGGGGGGAAATGGGGAGGGCCAGTGGGAGGGGGAGGTGGGGAGGGATAGCCTGGGGAGAAATGCCAAATGTGGGTGAAGGGGAGAAAGAAAGCAAAACACACTGCCATGTGTGTACCTATGCAACTGTCTTGCATGTTCTGCACATGTACCCCCAAACCTAAAATGCAATAAAAAATTAAAAAAAAAAAAAAAGACAGTGGGTTCCCTTCTGGTCCAGTGTGTCTAGAAATGTTGTTCGGGAGTTAGGATCTAGAACAGGGGGGCTCAGGATTCTACCTGGTGTCCTATTCTACTGTGGTTGAGATGGTATCCAAGTTGCAAGTCCTCTTTTTTCTTCTCTCTCCTTTTCTCAAGTAGAAGATAGAATTTTCTCCTGGAGCTGCAAGCTGGTAGCTGAACTGCCTCAGGTCGGGGTAGAAGTGGTGCAAGGACTCCTAAGTCCACTGGCTCTGAGCCCAGCATAACACTAGGACTTGCCAAGAATTACGGTCCTTGTGACCTATACTGCCTTTCAAGTTTACTTAGCATCCCAGAGCACTTTATCCCAGGATGGTGATGCTTGGCAGAACTCAGGTTCCGCTTTGCTGGAATAGGTGATTCTCCTCTGGCTAGGGCTGGTCTAGATACTCCCTTTGTTGTCTCCAGCTGAGTCATGCTCCCTGTTGCTTTCTGCTGTGACAGAGCAGCACTGGGTTCCAATGCAATGTACTGTAATCACTGCACTTTCCTTCCCCGGTATACGCAGATTCTCTCTCTGTGCCATAGAGCCACTGCCTGGCTCTATCGGGGGATGAGATTCAGATGGCGTTGGCAATTTAAGGCTGTCTTTCCGGCCCTCTTCAGTGATTGCTTCAGTGACATGAAGTCAAAACTAGGTATGTGATTGCTCACCTAATCTTTGGTTCTTATGAAGGTGCTTTATGTGTGGATGGTTGTTCAATTTGATGTTCTTGTGGGGAAGACAATTGGTGAGGTCTTCTATTCAATCATTTTGCTCTACCTGCTCAGGTTAAATACTTTGAGTCCTCTGTTTCACAACTCCAGTAGATCTATCCAGTCTGTCCAATCCACTTATTGTACCTTAAGAACATCTAGAAATTTAATCTTTCTTACCACTTCCATAGCTACTACCTTGGTTAAGCTGCTGTCATTTCTTTTCTTTTCTTTTTTTTTTTTTTTTGAGACGGAGTTTCACTCTTGTTACTCAGGCTGGAGTGCAATGGCGCGGTCTCGGCTCACGGCAACCTCCGCCTCCTGGGTTCAGGCAATTTTCCTGCCTCAGCCTCCTGATTGGTGAAATTATAGGCACGTGCCACCACGCCTACCTAATTTTTTGTATTTTTAGTAGAGACGGGATTTCACCATGTTGACCAGGATGGTCTCCATCTCTTGACCTCGTGATCCACCCGCCTCGGCCTCCCAAAGTGCTGGGATTACAGGCATGAGCCACCGTGTCTGGCCGCTGCTGTCATTTCTTACATGGTCTACTATAAAGTCCCCTCATCCTGAATTCCTAAATAAAAGCAAAAGCAACTTTTGCTCTTGACCCCTCACAGTCTTGTTTCAACACAGTAGTCAGAATGTCAGGGTAACTCTATCAAAACTCACACTACTCCTCCAGAGTTATTCTATAACATTCAGAATAAAAGTTAAAGTCCTTAAAAAGGCCTTCAAAGTTTATACTGTTTAGCCCTTGTTACCTCTCTGACCCACCTCCTACTCTCATCCCTGATTGAACTTCATTCCAGCTACACATTACTTTTGATTTGCCTCAAAATAACCAGGCATGTTTCTGCCTCAAAGACTCCCACTCCAGCCTCACTACCCCTGTTCATATGTCTGCCGTTTTTTCTTTAAATATTTTGTTCCCTTGCATTCTAAAAGCACGTGCACGCACACACACACACTCATACACTCATGCCCTAGCTGCATTCCTGCTGTATTTTGTTCCATAGCACCTGTCATTCAGTAGCATACAATGTGTTTAATTACATAGTCTGTTCATTTACTGTATATTCCCCCTGTCTGATTTTGAGCTCTAGAAGCTGGGGATTTTGTTCTGTTTTGTTCAGATCTGTACCTGTCTATAGGACACTGAACAGATTGTAGGTGATACTCAATAACTATTGAATGAATGAGTTACCTCAGCTAGAGGAAAGCATGTCAAATTAAAAACAATCAATGGCCCAGCAATGCATCCAAAGGGAAAAAGTTAGCACCAGAATCTAAGTAGGTCAGGAAGAGGTCTGGTGGTCTTGGTGCATTGTGAGTTAGACTAGGACATTCTGGAAATTCTATGCCTGAGACCCACAGGTTTCAAGATGGATTGATAAGTCACTGCTTTTTACTTGCCAACCATATTGCCCATTACATTATTTTTCCCCCCACCTCTGGGGCTGACTGATTAACTATGATGGCAAAAGTCAGCAATTTTGAAGAAGTCAAATGTGGTATTTTAATGTTGTATCACTATTACTGACTTTTATTTAGGAATTTGATTTTTTTTGGTTGGTATTGATGAATACTTGACTGTGACACGTCTCATAGCTTTAGGGGATCTTTGGTTGCGTTTCCGTTTCAGACTTCTGATTTACTTATAACCTTTAAGAAAGAAAATTACCTGCACTTTTGTAAGATTGCCAAAGTTTATTTCCGAGGGAACCTCTAAAAAAGTGCTGTCCCATACAGTAAACACTAACTAGATGGCCATGTATTCTGTATTCACCTTAAGTTATTTGAAGCTAAATGAAATAAAAAATTTACTTTCAGTTAGCCATATATCAACTGTGCAGTAGTTACATATGGTTAGTGGTTCCTGTATTAGACAGAATTGATCTAGAACATTTCAATCATTGCACAAAGTTTTATTGATCATGCCTCTCTAGGCTTGTTTTTGCAAGTTGAAATTTATTTTCATATTTATTTGTTCACCATAAATTTATTTATTTGAAAATAGTTATTCTATGATGAACATATGGGAGCCTATCTATTAAGAGTAGTAGTGAAATTTAAAAAACTTAGAATCCATGCACAAAAATAAGTCACAATTGTTACACAATAAATATTCCATTAGAGGCACATGCAGAGTACTATATGGACAAAAACAAAGCAGTAATTAATTTTGCCTCAGGAATGGAAATGGTCATTCAATACTTGTGTTGAGTCTTTCTTTTTGCTAGGGTTATAACTGTCAGAAAGAAATAGCTGAACACTGATGTCTAATATGTTTACATTTATTGTTGAAAAAATCCGATCGATGTCAGTCTGAATGTTAAGTAATAGCATGACTTTGCCACTGTCCAAACAATATCATAGTTAATAGCAGTTTTAATGTTGGAAGCCACCATAATTGCTCTAAAAAATCAATAGATCAATAAGAGACTCTTTTTGGTTTTAGATACAAGTATTGAACCACACATCATAGTTTGAAAAGGTTACTTTTGATCATGACAACACAGACAAATTTAGAATTAGTTTGAAAACAGAATAGAAACAAGTGAATTCTTATTTTTAAAGCCTATGCTTTTGGACTTAAAGCAGTGCAAATACATTTACAATTTTTTAAAATGTTATTTAAATTTCATGAGGCTTTGGGTATTTTTATTGAATATACTATACCAATTTAGTAAACTAAAATAATAAAGCCACAGCTGAACAATTTTCTTATCACAATTAAAATTTATCTGCATTATAGGTGGAAAAGTAAAGTATAAAATATTAACTGGGACAATATTTAAAACTTGAAGAAGAAATTTAGTCAGGAAAAAAATTTATAGAAAGTTTTCTGTAAATATTCATTTGAATTGAGAATTCTTTTATTCATCTATTTCTTTGATTCTTTTTTATTTTTATAAGAATTATGTGTTAATATTCTTCTATGACAATATCATGTTTTAAAATTTCTCTCCAAGGGAAATAATCCCATGAGATGTGTAAATACCATGCTTTGGGAAATACAAACAAAGATGAAAGCAAAAAGCCTATGTCCATCATATTATTTGGAGGAAGTGATGGCATTATCATTTAAAGAGCAATCACTTATATTGATTACATTCAGCATTTAGGAAACACTAACAGAGATGTGATGGTTTGTTTGTTTTCTAAGTAGTTAGGTAATGTCAAACAAATGATCTGGGTCTAATCTCTGACACATGAACAATTCTTCCTTCAGCATACGTTACTGGAATTGTAAGTAATGATCTGATTGAAGATACATTTTTTGAGACACTCTTATAATTTAGTCAGCCTTACTGATTTAGATTGCTATTTGGACATTTTCAGCCTTTAATAACTGTAAGACTTGTACCAGTGCAGATTACTTATTGCCTACGAAATAATTATTAGCATGATCAAAATGCCTACAATTTCTAAAGAGGAAGAAAATAATCTTTCCTGATTTGGAATCCAAACAAAATATTCCAAAGGTACTGAGCATTTTGTCTTATTTAGTATGCACCAACTAAACAACTGAATGTTATTATTGCCTAGTTCCCTTTTTGCCTGGGTTGGGTCATGGGTTTGGGTATAGTAGCATGCTACTAGTTATTCAGTAGGATGAAATTAGGGATGGAAGAAATTAATAGAAAGATAGAAGAAAATACTCTGAGGTAGGCTGGGTTGTAAAGGATGCCCATCTGAGATTGGAGTATAAATTTGAACAAGGATAAAGAAAATGAGAATAGATACTAAGAACTTGGGGTCAGATGATTGAATGATGGGTGTGTATCTTCAAAACCACCTAGCATAGGCAATGGAGATTTCAATTAGGACTGTACACCAGTATAGGGGTTTTCATCTACAAAATCAGGGCAGCAGGAAAAAGAGTTGAGACTAGCAAATGGAAAATGGGTCCACTCAAAATAAGTTTATTTGCCAATTGTTAAGCGTTCAGGCTGTTACTATCCCCACCAGTTTTTTTCGAGTGACTTGGATAGATAAGTGGGAAAGAGGAAAAAATCCTTAATAACTTTTTCACCTTAATAACTATTTCTTCTATACTGGGAAGATGCAAGCCAAAAATTCTAAAATACATGGGAGCAATGCCAAGTCTTTTCCCAAGAAGTTCAATGAGCCTGAAGTCATTTTCTATCCAGACTCTAATAAATTTAAAGTGCCAATTTTTTCATCCACCTATTTCTTCCTTTTATTCAATTTTCTTATTACTGGTTTGAATTTTGACTTGTATTATTACATTAGCCTGACACTCTCCCCTCCTAACCTTCAAAAGTCTTATTTATCCATTAAGAAATGTTGAAACTCATCTCAGTTTTACAGCTTTATCATGTCTGTTCATTATAATGGATCACACCTTCCTCTGACCTTTCTTGTAATTTTATCTTTAAGTAGTACTTATTTTATAATATGGTTTAGTTTGTTTCATATTTTTCCTACTAGATTGCATGTTTAAAATGGATAAGACTAGTGTCGTAATTATCTTTCAGTCTCTCTAGCACGTAGCAGAATTCTTCACAGTACACACCAATAAATGTCTATTCAATCAAATTATAACCTATCTACCCATATTATAAACCTGACTCAATCACTTATTGTCTTCAGAGAGATTTTTGGCCTATCTTGCCATTAGCTCTTCATTTGCAAAATGAGCAACAATCTACTTTCACTGAATGTGTAAACTAGTTTTAGACTTACAAATGCATATAAGGAGGAACCAGGAAAAACAGTCATAGACTCATCATGTAATCCTCGAACATCTAAAATTTGCCAAGCACTCTTCTAGGCATTATTAATTACTAGAAGAGTATTATCGGGGCCAACTTAGGACAGAGAACATTTGAACTTGGCCGGAATCACTTAAGAGATAGTCACCTTGTCTCCCTGACTTACAGCATAGATCAATCTCACACACAACTGCATTGTTTGAAAGATCACTTAAAAATAGTATAGAAATACAGAATCTACAAAGAACTTAAAAAAATTTACAAGAAAAAAACAACCCCATTAAAAAGCAGGTGGAAGATATGAACAGACACTTTTCAAAAGAAGACATTTATGTAGCCAACAAACATATGAAAAAAAGCTCATCACTGGTCATCAGAGAAATGCAAATCAAAACCACATCTCATGACAGTTAGAATGGCAATCATTAATATATCTTGGGACAACAGATGCTGGAGAGGATGTGGAGAAATAGGGACACTTTCACACTGTTGGTGGGAGTATAAATTAGTTCAACCATTGTGGAAGACAGTGTGGTGATTCCTCAGGGATTTAGAAATAGAAATACCATTTGATCCAGCAATTCTCATTACTGAGTATATGCCCAAAAGATTATAAATCATTCCACTATAAAGACACATGCACACATATGTTCATTGCAGCACTGTTTATTCCACTCTAAAGACACATGCACACATATGTTCATTGCAACACTGTTTACAATAGCAAAGACTTGAAACATAGAAATAATAAGAATGTAAAATTATAAACATACATACAGTTAGAGGAAAACATAGCATCCAAAAGGATAAATATGGTAAACTAAAATGATATTTAACAGGAATATATGCAAAGATGTTCATGCTAAAACAACTATAATCAATCAAAGAAAAATTAAACATAAATAATTTTCACAAATAAGGTACTTTGTTCTGAGCTGACTGTTCATGATCAGCAGCCATATTTCCTCATAACTGCCTCCCACACTGAACTCACTTTCGGTAATCCATGAAGGGAAGAGAGAACTCAGGCTTTTTTCCTTTCCCAAACATGAAAAAAAGGTTTTATCAGAATCACCTGCTTTGGGAAATCCTCTTCTTTCATTCCATAATAATCTTGTGCAGTACAGTAGGGCTAGTCCTCCTACCTACAAACTTCCACCTTAGGAGATGGGGCAATTGATCCTCCACAGCATGAAAGCAGGAGCAATCGGGTTTGCAGGAATTTATTTTATGTCTAAAGAACATATCTAATAATAAGATCAAATATAGCATGGAGATATATAAAGCAGCAGAGTCTTAACAATATCTTTTGAATTGTGTCATTCAGCCTTTTTCAAATTTAGTTCAATTCCTTGACTCCCAGTTATGTTGGGCTACTGTATTGTCTTTGGCCTTAAGTTGGTTTCAGTTGAAACATATACTTACATCTGAACAGCAATCCAGATTAATGCTTTTTTTCAGTCTAATATTTAGCATGTTTAGTTTGTCCTTAAGTCATTGATGATTCAGAGACCAAGTTAATTCTTGAACTTGCCATTTTATTTAGGTTTCTTCCTAAAGGTTAATCCCAGGATTTGGTTGGTTCTGGAATTTGGAGCCCTAACTATTATAAACACTGGTTAATTCTGAAGAGGCATATATCTGGAGGACTCCCTATTTATATTTATGAGTTTACTCTCAAACTTCTCTTGAAATCTTAACTAAATTCGTCTCTCTGCATGGGAAGGATGCAGTTATATTTTTATCTGGGTGAAATTACCATTAAGCTCCATTTAAACAATTAACAAAGAGATTTTTAGTATTATTTAGCTTCAGAGTTAAAGTTTTCCCTTTTGTATTATGTATCTTTTTCTTTTCTTTCAGTGCTAAGATATGCAAAATGTATATTTACATTGTTTCTTCTCTTATATATTTATTTATTATTTTATGTTCCATTATCTTTTCTTGTTTCCTTCCTTTCTTTCTTACTTTTTTAATGCTTTATTGGATTTATTGATACATAAAAATTGCACATACTTATGGGGTACATGTGATATTTTGATACATGCATACAATATGTAATAATTAAATCAGGGTAATTGGAATATCCATCGCTTCAAATATTTATCATTTCTTTGTGTTGAGAACATGCCAAATTTTTTCTTCTGTTTTAAAATAGACAATAATTTTTGATAACTGTAATTATCCTCTTATGCTATAACACATTTCTTCTTCTTCTAACTGTATTTTTGTACCCATTAACAAGCCTCTCTTCATCCATTCCTCTCCATTTCCCTTCCCACTCACAAGTAACCACCATTATACTCTCTACTTTGAGGACATACACATTTTTTAGATTACAAGTGTGAGTGAGAACATACGGCATTTGTCTTTTTGTGCCTGGCTTATTTCATTCAACATAATGTCCTCCAAGCTCATTCATGTTGTTCCAAGTGACAGGCATATTAGTCAGTTTTCACACTGCTATAAAGAATATAACAGTAATTTATAAAGGTAATTTAAAAAGGAAAGAAGTTTAATTGGCTCACAGTTCCACATGGCTGGGGAAAACTCAGGAAACTCACAATTATGGCAAAAGGTGAAAAGGAAGTAAGTGTCTTCTTTGTGAGATGGCAGGAGAGAGAAAAATTCCAGACGCTTATCACACAACCAGATCTTTTAAGAATTCCCTTACTGTCATAAGAACAGCATAGGGGAAACCACCCCCATGATCCAATAACCTCCCAACAGGTTTCTCCTGTGACATTGGGGATTACAATTCAACATGAGATTCGAGTTGGGGACACAGATCTAAACTGTATCAACAGGATTTTATTCTTTTTCATGGCTGAATAATGTTCCAATATATACCACATTTTCTTTATCCATTAGTTTGTTTATAGAAACATAGTTTGGTTCCATATCTTGGCTATTGTTAACAGTGTTGCCATAAATGTGGAAATGCATTTTTTATATACTGATTTTATTTCTTTTGTATATATACTCAGCAGTGGGGGTGCTGGATCACGTGGTAGTTTTATTTTTAGTTTTCTAAGGAATCTCTGTGTTAGTCCATTTGCATCCTGCTATAAAGAACTGCCTGAGACTAGGTAATTTACATGGGATAGCGGTTTAATTGGCTCACAGTTTTGCAGGGCTGGGGAGGCCTCAGGAAACTTACAATCATAGCAGAAAGGGAAGCAAAAATGTCCTTATTCACATGATGGCAGGAAGAAGTGCCGATCAAAAGTGGGAAAAGCCATCTTACAAAACCATCAGATCTCATGAGAACTCACTTATTATGAGAACAGCAGCATGAGGGTAACTGCTCCCATGATTTAATAACCTCCCATTGGGTCCCTCCCAAGAGAGGTGGGAATTATGGAAACTACAATTCAAGATGAGATTTGGGTGGAAACACAGCCAAACCATATCATGTTACGCTGGCCCCTCTCAAATCTCCCAACAGTCCCTCAAAGTCTTAACTCATTCCAGTAAAGTCCACAGTCTCCTCTGCGACAAGGTAATGAGCCTGTAAAATCAAAAGCAAGTTAGTTACTTCCTAGATACGCTGAAGGTACAGACATTGGGTAAATAGACACAATAAAAATGGGAGAAATTAGCCAGAACAAAGGGGCTACAGGCCCCATATAAGTCCAAAATTCAGCAAGGCAGTCAAAGCATAAAGCCCCAAAATGATCTCCTTTGACTCCATGTCACACATCCAAGTCAGACTGATGCAAGAGGTGGGGCTCCTATGGCCTTGGGAACTCACACCTGTGGCTTTGCAGGGTACAGCCCCCCTCTGGGCTTTTCGAGGTACATGGTGCAAACTGGCAGTGGATCTACCATTTTGGAGGATGGTGGCTCTCCTCTCACAGCTCCACCAGGCAGTGCCCCAGTGGGAACTCTGTGTGGGAGCTGTGATCCTACATTTCCCTTCCACACTGCCCTAGCAGAGGTTCTCCATGAGGGATCCCCCCTGCAGCAGACTTCTGCCTGGACATCATCTGAAATCTAGGTGAAGGTTCCAAAACCTCAGTTTGAATCCTGTGTACCTGAAGGCTCAACACCATGTGGAAGCTGCTAAGGCTTGAGGCTTGCACCCTCTGAAGCCATAGCCCAAATTGTATCATGTCCACTTTCAGCCACAGCTGCAGTGGCTGCAGTGCAGGGCACTAAGTCCTTAGGCTGCACACAGCAATGGGGATTTGGGCCTGGCCCATGAAAACATTTTTTTATCCTAGACCTCTGGGCCTGTGGTGAGAGGGGGCTACCAGAAGGTCTCTGACATGCCCTGAAGACATTTTCCCCATTTTCTTGATGATTAATATTGGGCTCCTCGTTACTTATGTAAATTTCTGCAGCTGGCTTGAATTTCTCCATAGAGGATGGGTTTTTCATTTTCATTTCATTGCCAGTATGCAAAATTTCCAAACTTTAATGCTCTGTTTTCTCTTGAACACTTCACTGCTTAGAAATTTCTTCCACCAGATACCCTAAATCATCTCTCTCAAGTTCAAAATTCCACAGATGTCTAGGGCAGGAGCAAAAATGCCACCAGTCACTTTGCATAGCAAGAGTAACCTTTACTCCAGTTCCCAGCAAGTTCTTCATCTCCATCTTTGACCACCTCAGCCTGGTCTTCATTGTCCATATCACTATCAGCATTTTGGTCAAAGCCATTTAACAAGTCTCTAGGAGGTTTAAAACTTTCTCACATATTTCTGTCTTCCTAGGTCTAAAAGTCTCTTTTAAGTTCCAAGCTGTCCCACATTGTTGTCTTCTTCTGAGCCCTCTAAACTGTTCCAACCTTGGCCTGTTGCCCAGTTCTAAAGTCACTTTTACATTTTTGGGTATCTTTATAGCAAGCAGCACCCCACTCTCTGTGATATCAGTTTACTGTATTAGTCTAATCTCATGCTACTATAAAGAAGTACCTGAGACTGGGTAATTTATAAGAGAAAGAGGTTTTACTGACTCACAGTTTCACAGGGCTAGGGAGTCCTCAGGAAACTTACAATCATGGCAGAACCAGAAGCAAACTTGTCTTTCTTCACATATGGCAGAAAGGAGAAGTGCTGAGCAAAAGGGAAAATGGCCCTTATAAAATCATAAGGTCTCATGAGATCACTCTCATTATCATGAAAACAGAAGCATGGGAGTAACTGCCCCCATGATTTAATTACCTTTCACTGTGTCCCTCCCAAGACAGATGGGGATCATGGGGACTACAATTCAAGATGAGATTTGGGTGGGGACAAAGCCAAACTGTATCAACCTTCATATTGTTTTATATAGTGGCTATACTGATTTACATTTTAACCAACAGAGTATAAGAGTTCCTTTTCCTCCACATCCTCCCAACATTTGTTATTTTTTGTCTTTTTGATAACAGACATTTTGACTGGGGTAAGTTTATGTATTATTGTGGTTTTGATTTGTATTTCTATGATTGTTAGGGATATCCAGCATTTTTAATATACTTGTTGGCCATTTGTATGTCTTCTTTTGCAATGTTTCTGTTCAGTTTATTTGCCCATTTTTAATTGGTTATTTGTGTTTTTTTTTTCTGCTGTGGCATTGAGTTCCTTATATATTAATTAGTCACTTGTCTGATAGCTGGTTTGCAAATATTTTCATCCATTCTGTAAGTTATCTCTTCACTGTTGATTGTTTCCTTTACTGTGCTGAAGCATTTTAGCTTTATGTAATCCAATTTGCCTATTTTTACCTGTGTATTCTGTGCTTTTGGGATCTTAGCCCCCAAAATATTTGTCCAGACAAATGTCCTGAAGTGTTGTCCAAATATTTTCATTTAGTAGTTACAAAGATTCAGGTCTTACATTTAAGTTATTATCATTTAAATTTGATTTTTGTATAAGATAGTCCATTTCATCTGATGTAAACATTACTACTCTTGTATGCTTTTTGTTTCCACTTGCATGGGATATCATTTTCCATCCCTTCACATTCAGTCTATATGTGTCTTTACACATATAGATTGTTGTAGGCAGCATACAGTTCAGTCACTTTTTAATCCGTTCAGCCAGTATATATCTTTTAATTGAGGAATTTAAACTTTACATTCAAAGTTATTGATAGGTAAGGACATATCTTGTCATTTAAAATTGTTTTCTTGTTGTTTTACATTTCTTTCTTTCTTTTTTCTTATCTTAGTGATTTGATGGCTTTCTGTAGTAACAATGTTTGATTTCTTCCTCATATATTTATCTGATCTTCCAGTGATTTTTATACTTGCATGTATTTTATAATGACAAATTCTGTTCTTTCACTTTCAGATATAGGACTCCCTTAAGCATTTCTTGTAGGCCTAATCTAGTCATGAATTCTCACAATTTTGTTTGTTCATGGAATACTTTATTTCTCTTTCATTTTTGAATAACAGCTTTGATGGATATAGTATTCTTGTCTCACAATACTAGGCTCAAGCATTTTATGAATTTCCTTTTATTTAGGATTTGTTACTGAAAAACTATTGTGTTGTATTGGAGGTATCATGTTTCCTTAATTTTTAATGTTTCTTATGCCTTATGTTGATATGTGCACATCTTGTGTAATTGTTACTTTTTTAGTTTTATGGAGTAGGTTCTTTAGGGAATTCTCTCTCTTAGTGTATCATAATCATCTCAGTTAGACAGGGTGCTTTCATTTTGTTTCTGGATGGGTACCATAGTATAGTCTCAGTATGATTTCTTTGGCTATAAGCAACATAGGTGATGTCTATGACTTCTTTACTGTCTTAGGCTGTGGTTGTTTGGATATTCTGGTAAGGTTTTGCTGTCAATGGGTGTGCCAAATGAGCTGGTCTTCAGGCCCATAGATGGCACTTGCAGGTATCAGGATTAGTGGGGGCAGGCCTTTGGTGGTCTAGTATTTGAACCTTTGGGCAGGGCGCATAGACACCAGTAGGAGCAGCAGGACAGTTGTGAGGCCTTAGGATCCAAAGTGGTGTGCATAGGCACTGGTAGTGCCAATGGTGGATCTATCTTTGGGCTCATGAATAGTACCCATAAGCCCTGGTAGTGTTAGCAGTGGGAAAGTGGGGTTGCTCCCTCAGACTCTGAGTGAGATGCGTTGGCCCTAGCAGGGTAAGTGGCAAAGTGGAAAGGATGCTCCTCAAGACCCCAAGTGGGATGCATAAGCCTTCAGCGACTCCAGTGTTGGAGGGAGGTAGGTTTGCTTTTGGTGGTAGTGGCCTCAGGTAGGTGGCTTTCAGGCTTTCAAGAGCTCATGCTTCAGTCATTTATCTATGTCCTCAGAACAGCCTCCCTGAAGTGCTGGACTGCCTCTATCCTGGGTTATAGGGCACTGCATGGGCTCAGGTGCTGGTGGTGTGATTGCAAATCTGCAGCTTTCTGCACTAATGTGGGGAGATCTTGGTGGGTCCCTGAGGATTTGGAAATGCAAGAGTTAATTGGCTTCAAGGCAGGATGTAGTCCAGTATGGACTTTACTCTGAAAATGGTGCTGCACTACAGCAATTTGGATTCTGAAGGTGGGAATCTGCACTAATTTCTTCTCTGGAACAATACAGTTTTGTGATGTCCTGGCAGCTCCTTATACTAGCATCAAGGCCTGGGAGAGCTGAGGGACTTTTCTTGTGTGTGGCTTGGACTGCAGTTGTCTGTGGTGGGAATGTGGACGGCTGAAGATCCCTTACTTACCTAATTCCTGCAAGGAGAAGTCTCTCCTGGCTTTGAGTTGATCCAGTCAGCTGAATTACTTCCCTCACTATGCTGCAAACTTAAACTTCTGCACCTCAGAGGGTCTCTATTGCTGCCCTGGTGGATCCTAGAATTTTCCTGTAGAGCCTGTTTGACATGTAGTTATGTACTTGCTGTTTAGGTCTTTCTCTGTGGAGGAGGCAAGTCTGCTGTGTGCCCCAAGTCAGTCATCTTGATGATATCTCTTCCCAAATAATGAATTTTGAATGCAATAAGGCAAGATAAAATTTCCAAGACTACCATAAATATAAGGATGCAAGGAGATTCACTGCCAGTACAGTCCCATATAAGAGATATGAAACTATTATAAATTTCACTTGAGGAATTAAATAGAAAAAAATATTAAAAAGTAAAAAGAGCCAATGAGTGAAAGGTATATAATCATATAAGTGGGAAAAACTGATCTGAAATTATAGAATAGTAATCAGTGAAAGTCATGGAAATTTAGAACCAAAGCATTTTGTTGGAGGAATTCAATGAGTGTATTTTCCAGGCTACTGTTTCTCCAACAGCTATAAAATTTTATTACTGGCACCAGGAGCAAATGATTGAAAAGACATTCCCTCACTCTCCAAATTATAAAATTAAATTAATTTAAATTACATTGAAATGTAGCTTTTTCACAGAGGGTCATGTCCATAGCATTCCCTACCAGAAATACAACTTGTATAAGAGGCCTCCTAGGAGAAATGGTCAATGAAATTTGAGACTCACAGTTTACCAACCAGAATGCTAAGATCAATACTCCAGAATAAGTAAGGGTAACAGGAATTTCCTTACCTTTTGAAGGGCCATGCTGAGTGTGGTAGGCAGACAGGATTTATTAAATATGTGCCTCTGTATTTCTCAGCTTAATCTGTAGTTAGGACTTACAGCACAAGGTGATTTGCAGTAGGTGTTTCTTCCATCCTTCTCTTATTCTTTTATGGTGACCTCAAAAACCCACCAGCACCAGATGGTGTAACTAGAAAGAAGGCAAAATGTTACTCTACCCACATCTGATTCTATGATAATAAATTAACCTTCTGTTTTCTAAAGCCATTGAAACATAAGGGTTTAATTGTTACTTGAACCAATGTTGACTAATACAAGAAGTCAGGGAATGCTCGCCTCCAATAGGAAAGTGTGTATTCATTAGTCAACTTAGAATAATACTTCAGTAGCAAGAATCATGAAAATAAATGGAGCTGGTTATTACCAAGAGGCCAATGTTAGCGATAGAGCCAGAGAATACAAATTGCTGGAGGGAAATAGCTTCAATTTGGGCGATTCTCTGTATCTAAAGCTACCTTAGAGGGAAATCACAATGGAATAAATGAGGAGGAGCCCAACATAGCCCTTGCTGAAGCTCTTGGGACTCTGAATACTGATTTGTACTCCAGTTCCCCGAACCCTTCCATCTGGAGCTCTGTAATGAGCTCCAAATAGACTGAGGTTGCCCATATATTCCACGACTTCTTGTAAGGCTGATTTTTGGAAATTTTAGACCTCCTTGACAGACACTTTCTGAGCTACTGATCTGCTAGAATAAGACTTATTGGTTTTGGATCCTACCTGTTCCAAGCTGGATGACCCATTTTTAGTTGTTTTATTAAAACTAGCTCCTCTCCACCTTACTGTCTTATCTTTAAAATTGAGATAATAATTATTCTTACCTCAAAGAGTTGACACAACAGTTAAATAAGATTATCATGTAAAGTGCTTAAAACAGTTTTAACAAAACTGCAACATTCAGTATGGGTAAGTTTCCTCACTATTATTGTTATTTTTGCTCAGGTGTCCAAAAGGTGTTGAGAGGTGGTACCGGCTAGAAGCCTTGACACTATTCCTGGACCTCTATTTAGGGTATAGTCTCTGGGATTTAAATTCTGAACACAAATTAATATACAGCTTGCTCCTCTTGGAACTGGGAATATGGATTTATGTGCTCTTCCCATATATGTTATATTGTTGAAAATTGCAATTTCCTTGGTTTCAAACATGAATTGTTTTTTATAACATTTAGTATGAAAGCTGAGAAGGTAGTAGGGTGTAGTCAGAGAATGAAGTATTGGAGTTAATATTTTCAGGATTAGAGAAGTTTTTTCCTTCAATTTTCTCTTTTCTTTTTGAGACAGAGTCTTGGTCTGTCACCCAGGCAAATATTTGTTCTGTTTTCAGTCAATATAATACCACTGCTTGTTCTTTTCATTAGGGCGGCTTCAAGGAGACTGGTACTACTCATTCATTTCTTTATTAGAATGCAGCTTATGGTTATACAAGTGCGTTCACTTTGTGACGATAAATTTATAGACTAGACATTTATAAACAAGGTGATTTGCAATAGGTGTGTTTCTTTTGTGTACAGTATTTTATACTTCCTAAGAAGGCTTGACTGGAAGTGCAGGCTGGTGTTTCTTACATTGCAGTGCTGACTTTTCTGCTGGATTGGAACGTTTAAACACATCTACACGTTCTTTTATAACTTGTGTTATTACATAAAATAGCTGTTATCATGAATGTAATAACCATAAGGATGCAATTATTAAGAGGTGATATATTTCATTTGAATAAAACTTAGATTATCTTAGCAGAAAATGTAACCTTTCTTGAAAATATAGCCATTATCTTTTGTTTACTTCTGAGTGTGTAACAAAAGTGTTTGGTCTTGCATTTAAGGACAATTTCTTATCACTGACAGTTGTCACCTTATAGACTCAAATTTGCCCGCCATTAAAAAAAATCAGATAAAACCGATTGTGTAACTTAATTATGTATTATTATTCTATTTGACATTTAAACTAACGTGGAGACATACATAACTTGTATATTGTTAATATAAATAAATATGTAGAAATTTAAAAGAAAAATCGATTCTGTAGTTCGTTGCAAAATACCCAAAGTACATTGTGAAGTTTTAAGAAAGACAACTAAAACCCATTATATATGGTCCTCTATAACTTGAGTAAAAAATAATGGGAAAGGAGAGAGAATACATATTTAGTTTTTCTTACATATGCTTATGATATATCTGAAAGAAAACAAAAAAGAGTAGTAAAAATGACTCTTTTTGGTGGGATGGATGGGAACAGGAGAAATTGGAGACAAGGTAGAAACCAGATACATAGCAGTAAATATCTTTGTGATTCCCAGTTATTGAAAAACATATATAAACTGCCTACTGTAAATTAAATAAAAAACATACAAGTATGCAATAAGCATCTTAAAATATGAATTCTTTGGGTCTGGAAGGTCTTATCCTCAAGACCCATATAAAATCATTAGACATACAGGACAACATATACCTCCTGGAGGAATAACACTGCCAGCAAAGGAACCTAGTCCATTAGGAAAAAAATTGAGGGGAGGAAGGAGGAATCTAAAAAAGATGCAAGACAGGACCCAAAAAAGAATTTTGTAAGGTAGGTCTTGTTACAATAGCTGTGAGTGCTGCCAACTTGGAGAAAAACTAAAGCATGTAATTTTCACAGACTTTTCCTTCACACTTGGGCGGATACATTACTTATTTCTCCCAGAGTTCCAAGAAATAGATTTCAGATTTTAAGTGATAGATAAAATGAGTCATGATTGAAAAGGAAATATTTTACTTTTTTTTTTTTGAGACAGAGTCTTGCTCTGTCTCTCAGGCTGGAGTACAGTGGTGTGATCTTGGCTCACTGTAACCTCCGCCTCCCAGGTTCAAGGGATTCTCCTACCTCAGCCTCCCAAGTAGCTGGGATTGTAGGCCTATGCCACCATGCCTGGCTAATTTTTGTATGTTTAGTAGAGACGGGGGTTTCTCCATGTTGGCCAGGCTGATCTTGCATGCGTGACCTCAAGTGATCTGCCTGCCTCAGCTTTCCAAAGTGCTGGGATTACAGGTATGAACCACCACACTTGTCGGTATTTTACATTTTATATACTAAATAGAAAATACTCTTCCTGTCTCTTAGCAATACTCATGGAAGTACTGTTATCTTTTATTTTTATATAAATTGATCTGTTACAATTATAGCCCTCTAAAACATCATGTTTTCTGTCATTTTAAATAAAGTAAATCTATGGATTCATATATTTAAACTAGTTGATTAACGTAGTAGTATCTTTTTCTCCAGAAAAGAGAGAGAGAAAATAATGGTTATCAATCCAGAAAAAGCTTAAATTTTCTGAAACATTTCTAAGCTATTCTATTTAATTTATCTACATCTTTCTGCCAAACAAATTTTGAGGAAAATAGCTTAGTCCATTCCAGCTGCTATAACAAAATACCATAAACTGGGTAGAAACAGAAATTTCTCACAGTTTTAACAGCTAGAAAGTCCACAACCAAGGTGCCTGCAGATTTGATGTCTGTTTAGGGCCCATTTTCTCATAGACAGAACCTTCTTTCTGTGTCCTCACACAGTTGAAGGGGCAAGGCAAATTTCCGGGGCTTCTTTTATAAGGGCATTAATTCCATTCATGAGGGCTTTGGCCTCATGACCTAATCACCTCTCGAAAGACCTCACCTCCTAATACCACCGTCTTGGAGGTTAGGATTTTAACATATGAATTTTAGGGGAACACAGACATTCAGACAGTAGCAATAATTGACTTAAATACTATAGAATTTTCTAATTGTGGTAAGTTTTAACATAAATAGCTCTGCTTTGAAATCGATCATAGCAGATAAAAGAAGTCAAGATTCTTTTATAACTGTCAAGATTCCCTGTATCTAATATTTACATTTTAAAACATTGTTTAAACATCTCGTTTAGAACTTTACATCATATATGTTGTATGTGGTGGGCATTTAATTTTGCTTTGTCTATGTAATACTCATATGAAGAAGACAAGCATGATAATTAAACTAGTAAATAAAATCTTCTCATTACATAGTAGAAAGTCAATTTGATTTGGATTTAGAAAATATATACTCATTTAACCTCTTCCAATTACCATCTATGCAATGGCATAGGAGGACAGAGAAATTGATATGTCCAGGTCTTAGGTGTATGTCCAGGTCTTAAGTGCATCCTGGTTAAATGCAGATGATATTATTTAATATATACAGGATAGTTAATGTAATCAATAATAAACTTGTATGAAACTTTTATAAATTACAGTAATTTATAAAGTATTCACTTGCTTGTGGTATAGATAAAATAAATCTCTGCAATACTTTGCTGGGAATATTTTTCTGCAGAGAAAATTACAGTAATAATACTAAATGAAAATATTGCTTTGCAATAAATACAAATAAAATTCTAACTTTCTAGAAGAACAAGACTTTTATGTTGAAGTCACTACTATGAGTATTGCTATTATATAACTGACCACTGACAATAGTAAGCTAGCTATGGTTGACCACACTAATTTTTAAGTGTTTAATCTTTTAAATGGATGGGAACCAACTTAGCCATTTGTGTGGTACAGCTATTTGTTCACTATTTTTCAAAACTATTGACATTAATCTAAGATTGCCTTTCCTCAAGTCCTCCTATATCCTGCATCAGTATTCCACACTAAAAATTAATTAATTTGATAGCTTATTCATTGCTGCCAATAGTTTAACTTTTTAAGCTACTGGGGCCACACACAAAAGAGTGTGGATGCTGCAACATGAGACAGTTGAGTGATAGAGAGTTTCAAATTTCTGGACTACTAGTCATTAGGCCATGTCTATGTACTAATAAACTACTCATATAAATTATTTTCTCTGTCATGTTTTTCTTTTCTTAATGTACATCTATAAGTGATAAAATGGTGGATAAATAAACCCACAGATGGTTTTATCTTAATGGCTGCATCATGGGATGCATCATTAGTTTCATGTCTGTGCTAAGCAAGGAACACTGGCTTTACTGTGGGCATCTGGCTGGCAGTTCCTCGGGGGTTTGTCACACACATAATCCAAGCATCCCAGCTGTGTTATCAGTTCCCTGCTGTATAATTTGGCATAGAAAGGTGCTCCTGGGCCAGCCTGTTTCTTTAGGCAATCCTGTGAGCAGCTAGAAGAGAACTTGTACATCCCCAAATTCTATTATCTGCCCTGACTCCCTTCTTTCATTTAGATTGGTTGATTTATCAGTGATTTTCTCCTTTTAGTTTTGATTAATGATATCAAATTAATGATATTCAGAATGTTGTAAAACAGAGGATGCTTCATCTTAACTAAATGTGTTGGCATATGAGATAAAATACATAGTGGAATGGTAATTAAATAACAAGACCACTACTAAATGCTATCACAAGTATTGTATTGTATTTTAACTCACCATATTAAAACAGCAGCTAGTGTGCAGATTTTAGCAATGCCTTCTTAATTTACCATACAAAGACAAATCCTCTCAGATTTAATGTCTACCAAGTATGTCTGGGAGAATGTCTAGGTTGAACTCATGAGCCCAGTAATTTATTTATGAATCTTCTATAGCTTCTTGAATGTTATAGGGACATATAGTAAAAACAACAGATGACAGCCAAAATATGCCTTTGCAATATGATGGGGCATATAAAACGTAAAAAAGGGAAGAAAGCAAAAAGAGGGCAGTATCAGATGAAATCAGGTAAAATATGACTTTTGCCTTCTTATATGTGCAGATTGCTGATTTGATGCTCATGGAATTGTGCATTAGTAAGATTTTCTGGGATAACTTGAATAGCAAACAACCCACAATACTTCAATGGCTTATATCAAAAGGCTTTTATTAACTTGAATAGCAAACAACCCACAATACTTCAATGGCTTATATCAAAAGGCTTTTATTTCTTGTTCACAGGTCTGCAGGTTGGCAGAGCATCTCTTCGCCAGGATCTGACCGCATTAGGTGTGTTCAACATATCTGCTATTCTGAGATCCAGGCTGAAGAAATACTGGCTAACAAAGGCATATTTTTCTCATGGCAGAAGGGAATAAATAAGAGACCAAACCAAAACATGTAAGCATGTTTAAAGCTGCTGTGTGAAAACAGTATATATCAAATCCTATCTCATTCCTTTGGTCAAAACAAATCACCTAATCAAGCCAGTATCAATGGGTTGGACATTCACGATTCTTCAGTGTTAGGGTGGGGAGAACTGGATATTTGTGGAATAATAATACAATCTACCCACAATTTGTTTTCTGGGCAACAAGAATTGACTTCTTTTTCTTCTGCCCACAGAATGTATTCAGACCTACTCCAAAGAAGACTTTCCTCCCCTCAGGGTTGGAGACTTACGGCATCAGACGTAAGTCTTAAATCTTGTGATGATCTCTACATCATGTTTTCTCTTCATTCCCAGCATTCAGTCACGGAATACAAAGGGATAATCTTTATAAAGAAGTTTCCTGGTCACCTACATTTGGCCCTAAAGCCAATACCATGAATTTTAGATTTTCTTTCAAGCAGTGACTTGACTGTCAAATCGATTAAGTGGGGAATTATACTCCTCCCAAAGAAGATGTGAGGAAAAAGTAAAATTTTTTTGAGCAGTAATACAAGGTACCTCTAATGATTAAGTAGGTTGTAGTTGTGGAACTCAAGGGAAAAAGTTTCTATACTTACCCTGAGAAAACAATTACCTTTAAAATGGTCTCATTTCCTTTGATAAATTTCTCAATGCCATTCAGGGTCTTCTTATGTCTGGCTCCACATAAAGTTTGCTTTGCTAAAAAATTCTTTGCTGAAAAGAGCTGGGAAGATCTGGAACCAAACAGTATAAATCATTCAAATTGTAGGCTACAGATTGTTATTCTTTTATTACATAGAAGACACAGAAGAGATTATTTTCAATGAGGCAATCATGCAGGATTCAGGATTACATTCAAAATCACAAAATTGTCATTATTAGTTACTTGTTGTGAAATTGTGATTTTTAAATTAAATATTCTTATGTTTCTGTGATTATTAGGAAGGGTATAGAGGAATAAAAACTAAATGGAATGTCAAGTATTGAGAGTTATAATTACTTGGATTTTGTTATTTGTGATGCTTATTGACACTATACAATATGGTTTCATAATTTTTTATGGAATAGTAAAAGAGAAACAAAGTGAAGGAAATATACATGCAAAGAACTTAACAGAAAATTTATGTCTAATGGCATTTCATACATATAAAGCTTGTTTAAAGAGGATTGTCTGGAATCAAAACGTGGGTTAATACGCCTCTTAATAGCAGCGTTGTGTGTTAAGGTACCAATCAAAAGGTATAATATATAACTAAGAATTGCTAAGCAATCATAGTTATAATAATTTTGTTACTTTTTTGTCATTATAGACTAAAATTATTTTTATGCTAATGACCTTTTCAAAAGATGATTATAAAAGAAGTAAGTACAAACTGCTAGAAATACAAATGCTTTTCTTTTTTATAATTTTTTCTTTTGTTCATGCTTAGATGATTTTCATTTATCCCTACACAGGTGTTACAGCCTTTCAAATAAATTTGATTCAATTCAACCAATATTTATGTAGCCCCGACCATGGGCAGAACACCATAAGAACAAAAGTGGCCTTTGAATTTAGTGATACTAGAGTCCATTGGGGAGAATATGGGCTTTGTAGCTTGCTTTTGAAGAAACCATCTTACTTAGCTTCTAAGTTGAAGAAAGAACTAATCCGTGTTCTAATAAAGCAGCAGTATTCCAATAAAGATTTTGACAAGGTAAATTTCAGCTTCTTTCCCTGCCAGTCCACTAAAATGCTCAGGATTTTGGATCCAACATCATAAAATGATACTGCTCAGAGAGTGTCCTGTAGCAGCCTATTTATTTTATAACCTATTCAGCAGAAATTGTTTCCATGGCTGCCAGCCACTGTGCGTATGTTAACTTTATGACTTGGCATAGCAGTGCTTCCATTTGACTTAATTTAAACATGCCTCTTTTCCAACTATAACTTCCACCGAAGACTCAAGACTTTCCAAAAATGGGGCTAGACAGAGCATTGAACTGGCCATTCAAATATCCAGGTTGTAGTTCAGGGTTCATGACTGTGTGACTTGCCTTACATTGTTTTTTTAACTTATGGAAAAGAGTATCTGAGGCCGGACATGGTGACTCTGTCTGTAATCCCAGCACTTTGGGAGGCTGAGGTACGCAGATCACCTGAGGTCAGGAGTTCGAGACCAGCTTTGCCAACATGGTGAAACCCTGTCTCTACTAAATATGCAAAAATTAGCTGGGCATGGTGGCAGGTGCCTGTAATCCCAGGTACTCAGGAGGCTGAGGCAGAAGATTCGCTTGAACCTGGGAGGTGGAGGTTGCAGTGAGCCGAGATCACCCCACTGCACTGCAAGCTGGGCAGCAGAGTGAGACTCCGTCTGAAAAAGATAAAGTATCTGATACATATCTTTTCAAGGTACTTCCACCCTTTTTCATCCACTCTGTATCACTTCGCTTCTTCAGTCTCTACTGTAAAGTGCAATGGTCATCCAGGTTCAGAGTCAAAGAAGCTGGTTTCACTCCCTTCACAGTTGGTGGATTTTGGTTTTATTACCTATAGATGAGGGACAACAAAGCCTTCATCTTGGAGTTATCTGGAAGAGTTAACTAGCTCAAGTAGCTACAGTATACTTAACACGGTGCAGGTGTTTTCTTTGTTGCTTCCCACATGTCACAGTTCCCTGTTTATTTCATCTGTCCTTGCTTCCCCCTCTGTTTGCTCCTCAGGTGTTCTGAGGGTGGCAGAGACTATTCATACTGTGCTTTCTATGGGGTTCTGGATAATGGCTTCTCAAGTGACAGCAGAGTAATAGGGATGACTGTCTTGGTGGTCCTGGATAGTTACCCCTGGAGAAACTTGTATGTGGTTTTACAATAATAATATGATGGGAGGGCTAGCCACACCGTAACACAGCTTTAGTGATCCTGCCCCAGGTTTGCTGAAACACTCCAGCCTGGGTGTATGTGGAAATTTAGCTCAGAGAGAACAGCACTGTTGAAGTCGATGTTTGGCAAACTTCCATCCGACATGTGCTGTCTTCAACATTTCTACCATTCATTCTATTACTTAGCATTTGTTCCTTTTTTTCTGTTATCTGCTTAATAGTTTTTCTTTAAAATGATATAAATTATTTACTAGTTTATTGTCTTAGTCAAGCAGTAATATTCATGAAATCATTGTTTTTGATGTGCTAATTATACTGATTTCTTAATATGCATAAAAATAAATATATAGCTATTTGCCTTAGTTTACTTGGCTGTTATAACAAAAATATCACAACCTGGGCCACTGAACAACAGAAATTTATTTCTCACAGTTCTAGAGGCTGGGAAGTCCAAGATCAAGGGTCTGATAGATTTAGGGTCTGGTGAGGGCCTCTTCCTCATCAATGGCACCTTCTGACTGTGTCTCCACATGGTGGAAGAAATGAACAACTACCTCTTTAATAAGGGTATTCATCCGCTAATCCCATTCATGAGTGGGGGTCCCCCTCACATACTTATCTTCCGAAGTCCCCACTTCTTAATACCCACAATATTGTAGACTTGGTTTGAACATGTAAGTTTTGGGGGGAACAAACATTCAGACCATAACAGTATTAAAATTTAAAAGTCCATATCTAACCTTAAACCATCTCAATTACCTTTGGGAAACATTGGTTTGGTTTTGGTGATATTTGACTATGTGATGGCTAAAGAATTAGGTATCTGAAGGAAGAAATAATAATGGTTAGTGGAGCTTCCAGTCTTACCAATTCTGTAGCACAACAGAGTATATTACTTTTTTATACTTTATATTATTTTTTAAATTTTTCAGAAAAATTAATAGTTAAAATAAATATGGGACCCATATAATTATAATGGTCCATATAATTATAGGGTCCACATGATATTATGATATATATATCATATATATATATATAACCTATCTATTCATATATATATATACACATGATAGTGTGGAATCACTGAATCAAACTAATTAACATGTCAATCACCTTAAATACTTATCATTTTTCCTCCTGTCTAAGTGCAACTCTGTACCTTTTGACCAACATCTTCCTATTGCTCCCACTCTCCAGCCTCTGGTAACCACTGTTCTACTCTCTGCTTCTATGAGATGGATTGCTTTAGACTCCACATGGAAGTGAGAACATATGATTTTTGCTTTCCTGTGCCTGACTTACTTCACTTATCATAAAGAAAGGCACATTCTTGAGAGGTGGTTTGACATTGTGTTTAAGAACACAGTTGCTCTAGCAACCCAGGATTGTCTGGGTTGAAATACCGAGCTGGGCCCAGTGGCTCACACCTGTAATCCTAACATTTTGGGTTGTCAACGTGGGCAGATTGCCTGAACTCAGGAGTTTGAGACCAGCCTGGGCAACACTGTGAAACCCCTTCTGTACTAAAATAAAAAAATTAGCCAGTTGTGGAGGTGTGCACCTGTAAGCCCAGCTACTCAGAAGGCTGAGGCAGAAGAAGTACTTGAACCCAGGAGGCGGAAGATGCAGTGAGTCAAGATTGCACCACTGCACTCCAGCCTGGGTGTTAGAGCAAGATTCCATCTCCCCCCCAAATAAAGAAAAAGAAAAAAGAAATACCAGCTGTCTGCTTTTTTGCTGTGTGAATGACCTTAGGCAAGGTACTTAACATCCTTGTGGTATAGTTTTCTTATCTTTAAAACTGGGGACAACTGTAGTGTCATAAGACATTCTTGAGGATGAAATGAGTTAATATATGCAAATCTTTCAGAACAGTGCCGGATACATAGTGACTGTTAATTGTAGTTGTTATTGTTATATTTAATCTCATAAGAAAGAGAAGACCAAATTAAGTCCCAGAGTTTTCAATAACATTATCCAGTGTGAAGACCTAAGTTTAGCTTTAACAGTTCAGCTTTCATTTTACTAAAACACCAAAGCCAATATTTGGGGCCTTTTTAAAAAAAAAATAATAATTTGGCCTTATTTTATAATGGTTAGGCAGCTGCTGGTAAGACTTTATGCATTCACTTTTCTTCTCTAAAGAGCTGGTGCAAATATTTCATATTTGAAAATTTTTCATTCATTATTTTACAGTGTGACTTATAATAATAAATAAAATCAAGGTTTAAAAGTTTAAGCCAATAAAATACTGCCTATATTCCAACCATAACTTTTTAAAACATATAATGCAGAATGCATAATATTTTAATTTTTTGTGACATATTGAAGAATGATATTCTAGATTATATTATTCACACAATGAATCAATAGAGCAATTAACTTTTTAAAATGCTGAAATAAAGAAAGAAGTTTACCATATCCAAGGCTTTTTGGTTAATTATGCACATTAATATGAGTGCGGTAGAACAAATCATACCTTATTATTTTAACTTCAAAGATAAATACTACTCAGTGTGAAAACAAATATGTTCTCTCATTCGAATGCTCTACTTTTACTCTGTGACTTCCCTCTATGAGTGGAAAGTGATGTTTGCCAGATGAATGTAGCCTATTCCCCACAGAGCATTACTTGCTGAGGTAAGCACTCTCTTGGAAGGTTATCAGGTGACTTCCTTAGGTGTGCAGGAAATGGAAGCAAAATGTGGACTATTTTCCTGTCTTCATCTGGTCAGGAAGCCTCGAGATGACACAGCTGGTGGTTAAGCCAGAGACACTTGTTTCTCTCTGGTATATGTTCCTTCCCAGCCTTTTCAGTCCTCCTCAAAGCTTTCATTATGCATATTTTGAGTGTATGCTAAGGTCTCTTATGGGTAACTCATGAAGGAACTGGTTCTTTGTAACATTTATGCAATATCTGGTATAAAAGAAGATAATTCAACTAAAAGGAGAGGCAGGAAATAATCCACCACTTTACCTTTAATTACCAGAAGTGGTCCCATATGGCTGTTGATGTATGGGCACAAAGTGGGTCATCTACACATATCACTGGAAGACAAAGATGGGGTGGAACAGAACTTCTGATCTGAAGGCTCTGTAAAGAAACTTTATTAAATAAAATAGACAACTTTGGTGTAGAATTGGAAAACCATGTACCAGACATGGTTCTGGTTCTGGATGAACGTACCTTCTTGTTGAGAAGGTAAAAGAAGTACATGTAATCAGCTAAGTAATTTGAAAAAGTAAATAGTATGAAAAGTTCCAGAAGGTAGATTTTATTCAAGTACTAAATGGGTAAGTTTTATCCAACTGGAAAAGGAAAGCGAGAAAGAGGCTTCATGTGGCTTATTTGAGGAAAGAAGAGACAATTTTAGGAGAGTAATAAAATAAGAACCAGGCATTGCAAAGGCAGAGAAAATTATAGAGGTGCCCAGTGCAGTAAGAAAACATAAGACAGTCACTTGGTTGCGCTGGATGTGGACATGAAGTACAAAAGATAAAGAGGGTCAGATTTTGAAGGGCCTCAAATAAGGGACAAAGAAACCTTGAATGTGTTCTACAGTCCAGAGTGTAATTAAAAGCTTTGGAGCAGAAGAACATGTAAAGCCTGACCATGCTTTTTTAATAGGACCTTCTAATGGTAGCATTCTGCATATTCTTTTTCAAATTTTGTACTATATTTTCTGCTAGTATATTCGTATTAACATTGGAAGAAAATTAAAAAAATTAAAATACTGAATATATGATAAATCTATATTGTAGACAAAACAATGTGTTGATTATGAAGACTGGCTGTCTGTACTGGACTGGAGGAGACTAAATCTAAACCCCAGTTAACTCTTTGGATTTGCTACATGCATGTGTGCAATAAAGTTATTCCTGTTATTGTCTATAAAATTTAATGGCTATTTCTGTTATAAAAGAGTTAAGGAGTCACTGAGAATAATATGATCAAATAATTTCTTTTCAAATAGAAGAATCTGTCACACATGCAGCCAACTGAACGCATTTCACTTATAATAAATTACGTGTTACAAACAGGTTTTCTACTAAAACTTATTGAAAATAGCATTTTGTTGCTATGACAACCTAGAACAGCAACTGGAAACTAGCATATTAAAGGGGAGACAGGAGAGACAGACAAATAGTTCATATTTCACTAAATTGTATTCCTTTTTAATTCTTATAAATTCAGGGAGGAATGAAAATTCTTATCATGTTCAAAATGAATAGTTTTCTACCTTAACATTATATAGATTTAGAATGTCCAGTGAATTTACATCATTTGTTGGTTATTAAATAAGATGAATCAACTCTCCTATAATTTTTTTCTGAATCTCCAAACTCTTTTCATCTATGAGCTTTGTATTAGTACATTCTCAAGCTGCCATCAACAACTGCCCAAGGCTGGATAATTTATAAAGGAAAGAGGTTTAATTGATTCACAGTTCCATAAGGCTTGGAAGGCCTCAGGAAACTTACAGTCATAGCAAAAGCAGAAGTAAACATGTCCTTTTCCACAGGGCAGGAGGAGAAGAATGAAAGCCGAGTGAATGGGGAAGCCCCTCATAAAACCATTAGAGCTTGTGAGAACTTATTCACTGTCATGAGACTAGCATGGGGGAAAACCACCTCTATGATTCCATTACCTCCCATGGGGTCCTTTCCACCACACGTGGGGATTATGGAAACTGCAATTCAAGATAAGACTTGGGTGGGAACACAGCCAAACCATATCAAGCTTTGATTACTTTTTTGTAGATTTTGAGCTTTAGACCCTTCGCTCGGGATATTATAGCTATTTATTGATTGAAACTCTGACTTTCAAAGGGTGCTTTATGAATCCTATGAGTTCCTCAATATATCTCTAAGGTTTCTTTGGAAAAAAGTATGGTCATATGGCCAATTGATTCTAGTGTTTTCCGTGTCTTTTAGGTTTTACCTCAATACTACACAGAAATTATAATGGTGCAGCTCAGAAAAATGAGCAGGCAGTTTCATAATGCAAAAATATTGAGCAATTTGATTAAAAATCTTTAAGATATTTTAAATCCCAATAATTTTGACATGAATTTCAGATAACCATTGGAACAATAAATGACAGATTTTCTACTTGTATTTATAAGATATCCTCAATGAAAATGTGCTTATATTAACATTCAGATAAATACAATTTTATTTCATGTTGTAATTTGTAGTCTTTTTAAAAATCACAAAGTCATTTGTTGACTTCCTAGTATGCAAGACACTATTAGGCATTGAGGACACAGAATATTTTATATACAGTATTTTTCCTATAGGAGCCTGTGTGTCCACATAAAAAGGCATACTTTATGCAGATAACTATTGGAGAAGAAAAGTACTGCGATTTAAAAAAATCAGAGCAAGAAAATAATTATTTTTCTGGAAATTAAAAAATAAGCTTCATGTAGGATGTAAAAGTCAACCACATGTTAAATATCAGGCTGAGCTGCACTGTTCTGGGCAAATTAGGACTTTGTCAGGCCACACATGATATGTGGTTATCACACTCTTGAAAGATGTTACTGGTGGGAGCATGTAGCGGTGTGGAAGTAGAAAAGCAAAATTTAGACTATCTAGGAATATCCATCTGAAATTTGCATTAATCTCCACTCTCCCTCAGAAAAAAATTAGCTATAGCTAGAGTAAGGGCTACTCAGCAACTTCTGCAGAATAGGAAGGAAACACTAACCTAAGATTCTAGAGTGTAAGTGACATGGATTACTCTCGAAAACCTCCCCATTGGCAAGCCTGACATTATTGAGTGTTAGCAAAGGAAAGGGAGGTACTGGGTGGCTTTTCAGAATTGCCAAAGTCTCCTTTCATCTCCTTTTCAGGAGTAAGGAGGTGTGGAGGAAAGGAGAATATCCTTCCTGTGTTGATTGCCGTTCTTATTATACATCCCACTTCTCTCCCACCCTTGTGACTCTAGAAAGTAGAAAAGGAAAAGGGAAAAATCTCTAAAACCTGGATTCAGGTGAAGATTAAAAAAATTAATTCAGAGATCCATTCATTTTTGGGTAAATATTTACCAAACACATAGCAGATATTCTCTACCTACGGTTTTTTTAATTAAAATTTATCCAAATTTCCCACCCACTGTTTATTTATTGAGAAGACATAAAAATTTCCCACTGACTGTTTATTTACAGTAGGTGAAGAATAAACCACCTACTCATGGAGAAAAAACTAGTAGAGAAGGACAAACATTAAATAAGTACACCCACAATTTTAACAGAATAAGTGCAATATGTGCTCAATAAATGTTTGTTAAATTGCAGATGCAGTCAGGAAAAACTGGAAGAGGATTAGCAGAGGTAGACTTAGATTATTAGTCAGGAGGCTTTTCAGCAAATCTAGGAAGGGGCAGAAAGACAGTATCTTCACTTACTTTATGATTGTCCTAAAGCTTCTCAGCACACTGAACTATTAACTTGGGTTGGAGAAAACCGAGATAGAGTCTGGGAAGAGACACCAGGGTTCTAGTAGTCCTTAACATGTTAGAATAAGCCATGTAGACTGATGTGCATATTAGTCCATTTTCACACTGCTGATAAAGACATACTTGAGACTGGGAAGAAAAAGATTTCATTGGATTTACAATTCCACATGGCTGGGGCTGCCTCAGAATCTTGGTGGGAGGTGAAAGGCACTTCTTATAGGGTTGTGACAAGAGAAAATAAGGGAGATCAGATCATTTCCACGGGGAAACTGCCCCCATGATTCAAGTTATCTCCCAGTGGGTCCCTCCACAAAATGCAGGAATTATGGGAATACATTTCAAGGTGAGATTTGGGTGGGAAAACAGAGCCAAACCATACCAGTGTGGTTATGTGAAAGTTCAAGGAGGGGTTGCTATGGATGGATGGTGGAATTGATTTGAATATTAAGATTGTGAGGTCTAGCTTTGTCTTCCATTGTATTCCCAATAGGTAATATTTTCTTTCAGAAGTCTTTACAGTCACAAGTAAATGAGTCTCAACACATATGGGCATATATGTATATATATATAGTTGTTTTATTTAACTTCCTATATATTTAAACATCAAAAACATTATTTATCATTTTTTAGTACCAGATTAAATGACTCTTACCTATTAGAGTAGACAGGAGGTACATGACTAAGACATTCATGATGATTTCTTAGCTCTCTGATGTTCTTTAACGCTCTTGAAAATTAAGGCTCTCTTACGCATTTTTGTGTCCATTCTTTTGAGAGAAATATTATAGCATCTATTTCTTATTCTAACGTGCTCAGTCAACTTTTTTCCAGTGTAAAGGATCAAGCAATAGAAATACACTTACTTGAGGGGACTCAAGATGGCGCTGTGAGAACAACCCAGGATTGGAGCCCACGTTGAATTCGCAAACGAGACCCAAACGAAAAGTCAGCAACTACGCAGACGACCAGCGGACAAATCCACAAAGATGGGAAGAAACCAGCGCAAAAAGGAGGAAAACACCCGAAACCAGAACACATCGCCTCCTAGAAAGGACCAAAACTCCTCACCAGCAAGGGAACAAAGCTGGACGGAGAATGACTGTGACGAAATGACGGAATTAGACTTCAGAAGATGGATAATGAGAAACTTTTGTGAGCTAAAAGATCATGTATTAAATCAATGCAAAGAAACTAAGAACCTTGAAAAAAGATTTGAAAAAAGATTCGAGGAAATGATAACAAGAATGGATACCTTAGAGAGGAATATGAATGAATTAAAGGAGCTGAAAAACATAATACGAGAACTTCGCGAAGCAAACGCAAGTTTCAATAGCCGAATTGACCAAGCAGAAGAAAGAATATCTGAAGTCGAAGACCAACTCAATGAAATAAAACGAGAAACCAAGATCAGAGAAAAAAGCGCAAAAAGGAATGAACAAAGTCTCCAAGAAATGTGGGACTATGTGAAAAGACCTAACCTACGTTTGATAGGTGTACCAGAAGGGGACGAAGAGAATGAATCCCAGCTGGAAAATACTCTTCAGGACATCATCCAGGAAAATTTCCCCCACCTAGCAAGACAAGCCAACACTCAATTGCAGAAAATACAGAGAACACCACAAAGATATTCTGCAAGAAGAGCAACCCCAAGGCACATAATCGTCAGATTCAACAGGGTTGAAATAAAGGAGAGAATACTAAGGGCAGCCAGAGAGAAAGGTCGGGTCACCCACAAAGGGAAGCCCATCAGACTCACAGCAGATCTCTCGGCAGGAACACTACAAGCCAGAAGAGAGTGGGGGCCAATATTCAACATTCTTAAAGAAAAGAACTTTCAACCCAGAATTTCATATCCAGCCAAACTGAGCTTCAGAAGTGAAGGAAGAATAAAATCCTTTGCGAACAAGCAAGTACTCAGAGATTTTGTCACCACCAGGCCTGCTTTACAAGAGCTCCTAAAAGAGGCACTACACATAGAAAGGATCAATCAGTACCAGCCATTCCAAAATCACACTGAATGCTAAAGAGCTTCAACATAATGAAGAATCTACAACAACTAACAGGCAAAACAGCCACTTAGAATCAAAATGGCAGTATCAAATTCACACATAACAATATTAACCCTAAATGTAAATGGACTAAATGCACCAATCAAAAGACACAGACTGGCAAATTGGATAAAAATCCAAAACCCATCAGTGTGCTGTATCCAGGAAACCCATCTCACATGCAAGGATACACAAAGGCTCAAAATAAAGGGATGGAGGAAGATTTACCAAGCTAATGGAAAGCAAAAAAAAGCAGGAGTTGCAATACTCATCTCTGATAAAATAGACTTTAAAGCAACAAAGATCAAAAGAGACAAAGAAGGCCATTACATAATGGTAAAAGGATCGATACAACAAGAAGAGCTAACGATCCTAAACATATATGGACCCAACACAGGAGCACCCAGATACATAAGGCAAGTTCTTAATGACTTACAGAAGGACTTAGACTCCCACACAATAATAGTGGGAGACTTTAACACTCCACTGTCAATACTAGACAGATCAACCAGACAGAAAATCAACAAGGATACCCAGGGCTTGAACTCAGACCTGGAGCAAGCAAACCTGGTGGACATTTACAGAACTCTCCACCCCAAATCCACAGAATACACATTCTTCTCAGCACCACATCACACCTACTCTAAAATTGACCACATAATTGGAAGTAAAGCACTGCTCAACAAATGCAAAACAACTGAAATCATAACAAACAGCCTCTCAGACCATAGTGCAATCAAGTTAGAACTCAGAATTCAGAAACCGACCCAGAACCGCACAGCTTCATGGAAACTGAACAACTGGCTCTTGAATGTTGACTGGGTAAACAATGAAATGAAGGCAGAAATAAAGAAGTTCTTCGAAACCAATGAGAATGAAGACACAACATGCCAGAACCTCTGGGACACATTTAAAGCAGTCTCTAGAGGAAAGTATATAGCAATAAGTGCCCATATGAGGAGAATGGAGAGATCCAAAATTGACACCCTATCGTCAGAATTGAAAGAGTTAGAGGAGCAAGATCAAAAAAACTCAAAACCCAGCAGAAGACAAGAAATTACTAAGATCAGAGCTGAGCTGAAGGAGATTGAGACACGAAAAACCCTTCAAAAAATCAATAAATCCAAGAGCTGGTTTTTTGAAAAGATCAACAAAATAGACAGACCACTAGCCAGATTGATTAAAAATAAAAGAGAGAACAACCAAATAGATGCAATAAAAAATGATAAAGGGGAAATCACCACAGATTCCACAGAAATTCAAACCATCATCAGAGAATATTACAAACAACTCTATGCACATAAACTAGTAAACCTGGAAGAAATGGATAAATTCCTGGACTCCTGTGTCCTCCCAAGCCTAAACCAGGAGGAAGCTGAAACTATGAATAGACCAATAACAAGGTCTGAAGTTGAGGCAGCAATTAAGAGCCTACCTCACAAAAAAAGCCCAGGTCCAGATGGGTTCACAGCCGAATTCTACCAGACACACAAGGAGGAGCTGGTACCATTCCTTCTAAAACTATTTCAAACAATCCAAAAAGAGGGAATCCTTCCCAAATCATTTTATGAGACCAACATCATCCTGATACCAAAACCCGGCAGAGACCCAACGAGAAAAGAAAACTTCAGGCCAATATCCATGATGAACATAGATGCAAAAATCATCAATAAAATATTGGCAAGCCGATTGCAACAGCAAATCAAAAAACTTATTCATCATGATCAAGTAGGATTCATCCCAGGGATGCAAGGCTGGTTCAACATACGCAAGTCTATCAACGTAATTCACCACATAAACAGAACCAAAAACAAAAACCACATGATTATCTCAATTGACGCAGAGAAGGCATTTGACAAAATTCAACAGCCCTTTATGCTAAAAACCCTCAATAAACTCGGTATCGATGGAACGTATCTCAAAGTAATAAAAGCTATTTATGACAAACCAACAGCCAATATCATACTGAATGGGCAAAAACTGGAAGCATTCCCTTTGAAATCTGGTACTAGACAAGGATGCCCTCTCTCACCACTCCTATTCAATATAGTACTGGAAGTTCTAGCCAGAGCAATCAGGCAAGAAAAAGAAATAAAGGGTATTCAAATAGGAAAGGTGGAAGCCAAATTGTCTCTATTTGCAGACGACATGATAGTATACCTAGAAGACCCCATTGCCTCAGCCCAAAAACTCCTGAAACTGATAAACAACTTCAGCAAAGTCTCAGGATATAAAATCAATGTGCAAAAATCACAAGCATTCATCTACACCAATAACAGACTTAAAGAAAGCCAAATCAAGAGCGAACTGCCATTCGCAATTGCTACAAAAAGAATAAAATACCTTGGAATACAACTCACAAGGAACGTAAGGGACCTCTTCAAGGAGAACTACAAACCACTGCTCAATGAAATCAGAGAGGACACAAACAGATGGAGAAACATTCCATGTTCATGGTTAGGAAGAATTAATATCGTGAAAATGGCTATACTGCCCAAAGTAATTTACAGAATCAACGCTATCCCCATCAAGGTACCATTGACTTTCTTCACAGAACTGGAAAAAACCACCATGAACTTCATATGGAACCAAAAGAGAGCCCGCATAGCCAAGTCAATTCTAAGCAAAAAGAACACAGCGGGGGGCATCACACTACCGGATTTTAAACTATACTACAAGGCTACAGTAATCAAAACAGCATGGTACTGGTACCAAAACAGAGATATAGACCAATGGAACAAAACAGAGGCACCGGAGGCAACACAACATACATACAACTATACAATCTTTGATAAACCTGACAAAAACAAGCAATGGGGCAAGGATTCCATGTTTAACAAATGGTGTTCGGAAAACTGGCTAGCCATGTGCAGAAAGCAGAAACTGGACCCCTTCCTGACACCTTACACTAAAATTAACTCCAGATGGATTAAGGACTTAAACATAAGACCTGGCACCATAAAAACCCTAGAAGGAAATCTAGGCAAAACTATCCAGGACATAGGAGTAGGCAAGGACTTCATGAACAAAACACCAAGAGCATTGGCAACAAAAGCCAAAATAGACAAATGGGACCTAATGAAACTCCACAGCTTCTGCACGGCAAAAGAAACAGTCACTAGAGTGGATCGGCAACCAACAGAATGGGAAAAAATTTTCGCAGTCTACCCATCTGACAAAGGGCTGATATCCAGAATTTACAAACAACTCAAGCAGATTTACAGGAAAAAAACAAACAAGCCCATTCAAAAGTGGGCAAAGGATATGAACAGATACTTTACGAAAGAAGACATATATGAGGCCAACAATCATATGAAAAAATGCTCATCGTCACTGGTCATCAGAGAGATGCAAATCAAAACCACATTGAGATACCATCTCACGCCAGTTAGAATGGCGATCATTAAAAAATCTGGAGACAACAGATGCTGGAGAGGATGTGGAGAAAAAGGAACACTTTTACACTGTTGGTGGGAGTGTAAATTAGTTCAACCATTGTGGAAGACAGTGTGGCGATTCCTCAAGGCCTTAGAAATAGAAATTCCATTTGACCCAGCAATCCCATTACTGGGTATATATCCAAAAGACTATAAATCGTTCTACTATAAGGACACATGTACACGAATGTTCATTGCAGCACTGTTTACAATAGCAAAGACCTGGAATCAACCCAAATGCCCATTGATAATAGACTGGATTGGAAAAATGTGGCACATATACACCATGGAATATTATGCAGCAATCAGAAATGATGAGTTCGTGTCGTTTGTAGGGACATGGATGAATCTGGAAAACATCATTCTCAGCAAACTGACACAAGAACAGAAAATGAAACACCGCATATTCTCACTCATAGGTGGGTGATGAAAAATGAGAACATATGGACACAGGGAGGGGAGTACTAAACACTGGGGTCTATTGGGGGGAAAAGGGGAGGGCCAGTGGGAGGGGGAGGTGGGGAGGGATAGCCTGGGGAGAAATGCCAAATGTGGGTGAAGGGGAGAAGAAAAGCAAAGCACACTGCCATGTGTGTACCTACGCAACTGTCTTGCATGCTCTGCTCATGTACCCCAAAACCTATAATCCAATAAAAAATTAAAAAAAAAAAAAAAAAAAAAAAAAAGAAATACACTTACTTTTGTTATGTTTTTTTCTTTCTGTTCAGGTTTATTTTACAGGAATTCTTTGGAATATAAAATATTTACACCTTATTGCAGATAAATTACAACTTTTTTAAAAAAAATAATCTAGAGGATAAAGAAACTTTTATGGATGCTGATATCTATGACTTTTCTGACAGAGCATTCCTTATTATTTCCAACATTTCCATATTGCTGTGCCACAGTGTATACATGCATTTGGCATATGAGCTAATTACGCTTAGAAACAATGTATGAAAGAGCAGCAAAGTGACAGATGTACCTCCAGAAGGATATTTAAATTGATTTTATTTCCTAAAACTTTTGTTTTTTTCCCTCTAATTTCTTCTAACTTTATATGTCATTCCACATAATACAGTTTATGGCTATTATGGCTGCCTTTGGCACTGTTTCCTAGTCATTTGACATATTTGGTGAAACATTTAATATTTATGAATACAACAAAGGAATATTTTACATTTTTTAGGTCTTCAGCTATTTCTCTTCTTTACAGCATTTCCCTTTCAGTAAAACACTTTTATAGAAAGTATCTTAGTTTATCGAACATTCATTTACAGTTTATGGTCTCTTAGTTGGATTATCTTTTACTCAACTTGGCCCTCAATTTTATTTTGCTTTATTTGTTTTTTTTTATTTTTGTGGCATCTGTGATATGTTGATTTATTACTCAAAGGATCACAGAAAATATTCAGAACTCCTATTTTGTGAATAATTTGGAAATCAAATGAAGATATAGCCATTTATTATCAGTCAAACCATTGTCATTTTATAGAAAAAAAAGAGAAGAGAGAGAGGGATAGAGGGAGGAAGGGAAGAAAATAAAAAGGGAAGGAAGATGTTAAGCTTTTGTACTTTAGTGAAATAAATTGTAATGCTGAAAAGAACTCTAGAAATCATCTAGCATAGTGATTTCCAACTTCTTTGAGTATGAAGCCATATTTTTAACAAACATATTGTTTTTAGGACCTCCCAAAATAGCAATTGTTCTTTTGGTAAATATTGATCAGAATATATTGGAAAAGATTTATAAATTAAGTGACACTTTACAATTAAGTTTACATTTTATTAGAACAATAGCATCTATATATATTTGGAAAATTGGTGCATATGTGCAAATAACATGACATTCTGGCTGGGGTAATAAATATTAAGATTTGAAAAATTTATGAAATAACAGTATTTCTGCAACAGAGTCTCATTCAGTTGGGAAACACAGAATTTCTCCAATTCATTCTTTTTATATTTATAAAATGAAAACCAAACAGTTGAGAAAAGATGCCAAAGGTCAGATTAAAGAAAAATTTAGATTAATGTTTCTGCTAGCCAAATAATCTTTCCATAATGCCAAATATCACCCCCAATAAGGAGTTAGTCAATTATGTTTCTAATAAATCAGACCAGAAACTTGAAGCAAGGATGACTTTAGCTTATACCTTTTTTGTTTGATCATGTCAATTTTGTTTGGTTGTATTAACATATATTAAGACCAGATTTAGTAATTAAGCTGTAATTAGAATAAAAATTATTGAGTTATACTAGATTGCCAACAATCGAAACAGATTGCATTGCTTTAAATTAATAAAGAAGTATTAAGAAGAAATTTTAACTTACTGAGTTGTTAAACAGGCACATATATTTATATTATTCTTTAAATGTGATAGGATATATTCCTAGTAATAGAGTTCTATAAATACTTTTAACTCATCACCCGAATGATCAGAACAAGCAACAGACTGAATAGTTACTAAATTTAAAACTCAAGGTATAGAAAAGCATGTTTTTTAGTGTGTATAATTCTTCATTATATTTCTGATATCATTATGAACAATGAAGTTTCCCTACATAGCACTGCAAAAACTGACTTCTGGGATTATAATGAAGAGTGGAACTGGCTCCTGAATGAGGTAGGTCATGTATTCTACAGCATAGACATGTTTTGAAAAGAACAAGCAAATCTCAGGGGAATTTGGCCAACTGCTTATTCTTACATTGGAGCCTGTTGCACGCCCACACAGATGCCAAGGTGTCATCTCTAAGAAATTGGGAGGAAAAACCTTGGAATCAGTGCTCTCTTACTGGAAACAAAACATTACTCCTAAAAGAAAGAAGGAAGGAAGGAAGGAAGGAAGGAAGGAAGGAAGGAAGGAAGAAAGAAAGAAAGAAAGAAAGAAAGAAAGAAGAAAGAAAGAAGCTTTTTGCCTATTGCTGAAGTGGTTATATAGTAGTGATTTACCTTTTAAACTTTCAAATGTTTATTTTTCTATGTTCTGGCAATGCTACTGATAGTGCTCAGGAGAATCATTAACTGCCATTAAATAAAGTATAATAGAATAAATAAATTGGTTAATATTGGATTCTGATAACATCTCAAATTTATTAATGCAAAGTTGTAATAATTTTAAGGATTGTAACACATCTCCTTTGAAGATTGTATTTGTCACTTTTTGACCTGGAGCAGAAATGAATGAAGCCCGCTGTGACTTACTTAGGTTGAAGCCACTGTATTGAGTTGCCCAAGTGAGAAGCCACTGAGAGCAGATCAGTGGTTGGAATTTAGGCTGTCTTCTTGAGACATAATAATGGGCACATGAAGCAGATGCTCACTGGGAATTGCAGACATTTAAAAGTGAATGGGGAAAGTGGAAGAGTTCATGGTATATTGGGGATATACAGATTCCATAGTGTACCCTTAAGAGTCCTGATGTCACTTCAGAAAACGTTGGATTCCAAATATTGTTTCTATTGATGTTTCAGAGCTCCCAGAGATTCAGCAATCAACTTATTCCTGAGATTCCTTGGTGGCCAGTTTTACTGATAATCATCTTTCTATTTGGGGGCTTGAAGACAGAGATGCATTGTAGGTGTTGAATGTGTGCTGAGCACCTTAGCTTAATCAGTTTGAAGTTCTCATTTGAATCTTTTTTTTTTTAAGTGGACAAAGACCCTTGACTTGTGGGGTACCTCTCTTCTGACTGCCAGTCATAGGATCTCATTTGGTATGAGCTGACCTTGGGCCCAGCTCCAGACATACGCAATTCCTCACATAACCCTAGAGTCTCTTACTTGCCAGAGAGGGAGTCCTTAATTTCCTGATGGCTTTGCAAACGGTTCTTAAACTTCTAATTTTGTTCAGTAAATTTGGAACTAGAATGTCATCAGAAAAACATGTGTCTCCTATGACACCTTATGCATATCCACAAGAGGGAAAAATTAAAATCCTTTGTTAATAAAATAAATGAATATTTGTTGTTTGCCCCCAACTCCCAATAACCTTGTGACATTTTTCCAAAAATACAATTTTGTGGAAAATTTTTTATTTGTAGCTGCTACTACACTGTATGGAAAAACAAAACAAAAAGAAGCCAAGAGAGATTTCCACCAGTGCTCTCCAAAGAGCATGCCTAGTACCACTCACATTTTATATTTAAGACAATTCAAACTGTGATCTCTGAGCTTAGTGGTGACCCATCCAGATGCTTTGAAGTGAGGGAGACACAAACAAATGAAAAAAGCTGTTCTTGTCAGCCAGTCCCCTTAAAATCATCATATCTAAAAAGAACCTGCAATAATTAATTTTCCTGATAGGTCCAACAACATCCAGAATAACTGCTGAACAGCCTTAGCTAGTGACTGTGGTCAACTTAGCCTGATATAATTCTGGCCTAAAGATAAGAAACTGTATGCTAGGAAGTCTGTGCAGCCACACTGAGGATATGGTTATTACTGTAGTTTTGATTTCCTGAAGTACTAAGACCATGAAGATCCTTCCTGACAAAAGGCTTCATTCTTGTTAGCTGTTTAGGTATGAGAGACATTTGAGCCTACTGATGATGTGGGAATATATATCTAGTGCTTATGTTGTAAGTTGCTGGTATTCTTTCCCAAAGAGGGACCTTTTTACAGTAGCTCTGGACTGTGTGAGTAACTGAGTAGGGTGGCATAAAAGGGGAAAGGATATCCCCTTCAGGATCCTAGTTCTACAGGCATTTGGAGAAGCCATGGGGATCACCACCCTCAACCTTGACTGTGTATAGAGAATTCCTACAAATATAGCTTCAAATGAATTTCTCGTCTTCTGTGCTGGCCATGACACTTGACTTGCCCTTCCATTACAGCATTTATACACAGAGCAATCATTTTATTATATTTCTTTCTCTACACTGGACTGTGAGCCCCTGGGGGCAGCTCTCCTACCATGGCTATGCCAGTGATACTCTTTGACAAGGTTTCCAGGGCTCAGCTATACCTCTACTGCCTGGAGGCATATCAATTTTCCATTCTTCATTCAGAATCCCAGCAGTGCCCGTTTGTTGTGAGTAATTAGCTCGTGTGAAAGTCACAGAATCCATAGCCCCTACAAGGTCCAAATTTATTAACTGCCCATGGTTCTGCAATAAATAGGAACACTTTTTCACTGTTGGTGGGAGTGTAAATTAGTCCAACCATTGTGAAAGACAGTGTGGCGATTCCTCAAGGCCTTAGAAATAGAAATTCCATTTGACCCAGCAATCCCATTACTGGGTATATATCCAAAGGACTATAAATCGGTCACTATAAGGACACATACACGCGAATGTTCACTGCAGCATTGTTTACAATAGCAAAGACCTGGAACCAACCCAAATGCCCATCAATGATAGACTGGACTGCGAAAATGTGGCACATATTCACCATGGAATATTATGCAGCAATCAGAAATGATGAGTTCGTGTCCTTTGTAGGGACATGGATGAATCTGGAGAACATTATTCTCAGCAAACTGACACAAGAACAGAAAATGAAATACCACATATTCTCACTCATAGGTGGGTGATGAAAAATGAGAACACATGGACACAGGGAAGGGAGTACTACACACTAGGATCTATTGGGGGGAATAGGGGAGGGACAGTGTTGGGGGCAGCTGGGGAGGGATAGCCTGGGGAGAAATGCCAAATGTGGGTGAAGGGGAGGAAGACAGCAAAACACACTGCCATGTGTGTACCTATGCAACTATCTTGCATGTTCTTCACATGTACCCCCAAATCTAAAATGCAATAAAAAAGCTAATATAAGAAAAAGGAAGGGATAGAATAGATATTATTGTAGTTATTTTCGAATTCTACTTTTTTTTTTTTTTTCTGAGACAGGATCTTGCATGTCACCAAAACTGGAATGCAGTGGCTGGATCATAGCCTCCTACATTAGCCTCCGGAGTAGCTGGGACTACAGACAGAGCTAGAATTCTGTCGTGAGTAGGCTGCATTTAATAATCTTTAAGGTCTTTCCAAGTGCTAAAATTTCTGATTCTGCAAGACTTGTCCTTGTTATGTCAGTATTGACTTCCTTTTTCCAACGAAACAGTTAAACGGTTGTTTAGAGTGTAGCTGTGGCTTATGAAAACCAAAGACAGCAAGAAGTTAGAGAACAGTGTAATTCCTATAAGACAGATAATGTTATTTAAGTTATTTAAAGCATTTAATTTTATAAGCATAACATTTTCATGCATTTAAAGCATCATAATGAGAAAATACAGACTCCACTGAAGCTCATTATGAGAACATTTTCAGAATTCATACTATGGACTTGATATAGATTAAATTCTTATGAGTTTCTCTCCAGTACTCCTAGGTATAACAGTCTTTGCCTAGACTGCTTTAATAAAGAGCAGGTCAGGTTATGAAAAATGTAGGTTTTCCAATGAGTTTTACTTCTAATGTAAATCATAGAACATCAATAAATGATTGCAAAGAAATACATCCATTTTACATCCAGAAAATTCCCAAGAATTCAGAATGTCTACTTTGTATTGATGGCTTTCTCTGGAGTTGCAAACACCGAGACTGAAATCAGTTTCGAAAATCATGCTTCAAATATTCATTTTAATTTGCTCTTGTGGCAGTTTTCGTCAAACAACCTGCTTGGAGATAATCTAGTTGCAGAACCTAGGTGGGGAAAAACCTGCCACATTACATAATTCACTGAGCAGGTTTTGGCTCCCACTTCACCAATCCGTCTCGAATAGCGGCTAGTGCCCTGCATCTAGCAGTACATATGATCAAGCAATTTAGCACAGAAAGAGAAAGGCCCCACAACTTGGCATCCCCGTGGACATTTATCTTTGAGAAAATCAAATGGATCCAACTTTTTGCCAGAGTTTAATAGCAAAGCTGTCACATTTTACACAAATGAGTATCCAGTCCGCCAGCGAATGGAAAGAGGGGACAGGGAGGAAGGGACCAGAGGAGGTGGGGCAGCTGACTGGACCGTTTTCAAAGTGGCTCCCGTTTTTAGGGGAGGGGCTGGGATGCTCCACACGGCTGGAGAGACGAAGTAGTTAAAAATTATTACTAGCGAGGGGCTGGAACCTCGGGACGTGTGTATATAAGATGGTGCCTGAGTGCAGAGCAGCTGCTGCTGCTGTGATCCAGGACCAGGGCGCACCGGCTCAGCCTCTCACTTGTCAGAGGCCGGCGAGAGAAGCAAAGCGCAACCGTGCAGTCCAAGCCGGGGCTCCTGCTTCGCCTCTGGGACAAACACGGGACTACCTAACTTCAAACCCCAAACGCGCACCCGCGAAGTCCTGGGCTCCAGCCCGTCACATCCAGGCGCGGCACAGGCGTGGCCGGCGGCAGGTCCCGGCCAAAGGCGATGCGCGCAGGGGTTCGGGCAGCTGGGCTCGGGCGGCGGGAGTAGGGCCCAGCAGGGAGGCAGGGAGGCTGCGGAGTCAGAGCCGCGGACTGCGCCCTAGGCAGAGGCCGCCCTCGCTCCACGCAACACCTGCTGCTGCCACCGCGCCGCGATGAGCCGCGTGGTCTCGCTGTTGCTGGGCGCCGCACTGCTCTGCGGCCACGGAGCCTTCTGCCGCCGGGTGGTCAGCGGTGAGTCAGGGGCCGTCCCCCCGGAGGACCGGCTGGGAAAGGGGACCGCGGGGGCGCGGCGGGGCAGCCTGTCCTCGGGCGGAGGGTCTCCCGGGCGTTTGAAACCTGTACGGTGTGAGGGCCGGGGAGGAGGCGGGAAGAAATTAATCGTGCTATTCTCCTTCCTCTCCTAACACACTCGCAGAAAAGTTTAAATTTTTGTGAAGCGCTTGCTTAAGTCCCCGCGGAGCGAGCTTCTGCTTCATTAGTAGCCGCACAGCCTTTTTCTGGAGTGATTTCCACTTTCTCTGTGAGAGAGTTGACCACAGGGTAGTACTCAGCACCTGCAAAGGGGGTGGGGTAGGGCGGAGGCAGAGGGAACCCAGAGACAGAAGAGCCACCGCAGAAATGCCACCGTCTGTGGCTCTGGCTGGACTTCGGTCCCTGCACTGTGTTCACTCGGATGATTTCTGAGACCAGATCAGTTCGCCGTGGGTCGCCTCCGGATGCCTGGGCATCCAGTCTTTGTTCTCAGCAGGACTACTGGCAAGCACCTGGAGTGTGCTCATTGTGTGTAGATGCTTTTCCTTTACACACTTCTTTCCAAGTCGGGGACCTCCCAGAAAATGAAGTCAGCTGGAGTTGGGCCGGGGTATACTTGGTAATGACTGCAGGTTTGGCACACAGTAGGTGCACAATTAGGTCTGTCAAGTCAGTGCATGGGAAATGGATCAAAATTGGCAAGCTTCCCGGGTTTTCTTTGACTTTTCTTTTTTTGACTCTCACTGTCCTATTGTTGAACAATTTATATTGCATCTACTCTCCCTTACTTTTTGGGAACGTCTCTTCAAAAGGATACATATTCTCAGTGGCCTACGATGAATGTGATCAGGGTCTCACATGGTGGCTGAATATAACGACACTTTATAGAAATCTCCTGCTATGCTCATTAAAACATTGTAGTATTTGTTAGATATATGTGTTTTGAGGGTGAAAGGTTTTTTTCCCCTCAAACATTAAAAAGCACAAATAGTCCTCTTCACTTTTGTAAATCTGTACAACAGGTGTCACTAGATGTAGAAATGGATGACAGATGACAGCAACTAATTCAGTTGTGAAGCCAGACCTTTAGACATTGACATATTAAGCTTAATTGTTACTGATCTTCCCCTTAGCAATTTGTGATGTTCTACAGTTTCAGAATATAATTCTTAAATGTGTAGTTACCAATCACTACATTTTTTCAGAATTTTCAGAATCTGTGATATTAGATCCTTTTCCTCCCTAATTTAGCTGCAAAGAAAAAGTTCATTATATAGATTCATCTGATTGTGTAAATTACTTATTTGTCTTTGTGTTTATCAGAATTATTTATGCAACTGAATGAACAGCAGAGACCATGCTTTGAACATAAGTGTTTTTGTTTTTAAACAAACACTCATTGACCTAAATAATATCCTTTACATATAACTTGTTCCTAGGCCTCAACATTTGCAAGGGAGACAAAATAATATCTAAAGTAAAAACAGAGCTTAAAAAATTGTTGAAGAGGTGTATTTTGTGTTCTATGAGTACATAATTTTTTCCAAACCTTTTGTCATGTTTTCTCATTATGTATTTATAGGCATCTTGTAAATGACATCTGGAAAATTTCTAATTAACTGAACATGATCTATTTGATTTAGCATAAATGATGATGTTTATTTGATATTAAAATAATTAGTTATGTTTTTCTTATGAATAACTCAATTGTCTTTGGTCATAAAATTCACATTGAAATTTAACCATCTGTAAGTTGATTTGTAACATTTATTCTTTGAAGATTAATTTTTAAAAAAGATATATTTTAACCACAATGGCCGGAGAACACAGCAGCCTAAAGCCTGACATTTTTGTAGCCATAGTTTCTGATGGATCTATTGTCTACCTGGTCAATGTAAGTTTTGAATTGGTGCATCAATTTTTTTCGTGCCATTTGGGACCATTCATCAAATCTTTACTGAAGTGTAAGAGCCTCTTTGGGGCTGTCAGTAGGAACAAACTGACCACATATGCAATACATTTCTATTTGTTAAATTTCAGTACAATTTGTAACTTCTATGTAGAATACTCAAATAATCACTTACTTCAGAAAAAAAGATAGACACAAAATAATTATCCACAGAAATTATCTTTAATACTTTAAAATATTCAATAAGATGCTTTCCAATACTTTAAATACATCACCTTTTCTAAAGTGTAGAGTATTATGTTAAAATAAAGTGGATATATTTTAGCAAGAAATGGCATTTCAAACAACTTGGTCATCATAATCTGACCATAAGATTTAGTGACATCTAGTAGTAACATGGAAGTATTTTTTCTAGGTCAATGGTCATGCTGATTTTGATGTATGAATATGTAAAGTAATATGTGACATGATGATAGTAATCAAAGCCTATTTACTGAATTTATGATATTAACTTGGAAACTACTTTTAGGGGCTTAGACCTGTACTAATTTCTTACTACACACAGATGTGTAGAGAATATCTGTGGGAGCTGCAATCATTTAATTTTGTGAAGTGACTGGCGAATAATGCTGTCTTTTTTAGGACAAAGGTAAAAATATTTTACTTGTAGGCATAAGGATAAATATGAAGGATTCAAAATTCAGGTCTCTAAGTTGGGAGGGTATGTTGGAAGCACAAGTGATAATTTTAAACAACTGAAGTGTTTTGAAGTAATGTGTTTCTTTTTTTTTTTCCTTTTTCTTTGTAGTGTGCATAGCAGTGATCCCCAACCTGTTTTTGCTGCAGAATGACATTAGGAGTATTTCATGACACTTCCAGATTTCTCCAGAACACTTTAACATATGTTAGTTTACCCTTATTAAAACTGGCACGTTTTATTTAGGAGACTGGGTGATTTAGAGACCTCTCTTCTTGTCGTGCAGATACCACAGAATATTACAAATTCATGGGTGATGAACAGTAGCACATAGATTAATATATAATATAATATAGTAGCAAGGGAGATACAAGAAAAACTGATGAGCATACCTCAGCCTATGGAACTATTCCATGACATCATCAAAAGCATAAAATGATGACAGTGCAGTTTTCAAAGATGCAATTACTTTAAGTATCTCTTGGGCATGAAAGGAACAATTTAATCTTATTACCAGTCATTTAATAAACTAACCATTTATCATAGCCATTATTCTTTAACTGCTGTTTGTTATTTTATGGTTTTTTATAACTTTTTCCTGAAGATGGAAATATCTGTTACATTACCTTTAGAAAACAAGCAGCATTATATAAAGGGGTCCAAGATTAAAATCCAGAAGATGCACTCACAAACAGTTTTTACTATTTACAACAACCTTCTGTGTCAGGCATGCATATACAAGTAGGTGGATGTGTGCAACTATGAGGTGAGAGTGTTTCTTTCATTGTTTTAACATATTCCTAATGATATAACACAGGATGACAACTTGGGTAAAGTTATGCTCTCTGTAATGGGGAATGCATTCAATTTGGACATAGTTTGTTTTATTTTGGAAAATAAAAAGACTAGGGAAAAAATTCTTAAAGACATATATGGTTTGAAAATCTGAGACAGAGGTAACATTAATTCTTATTTAAATATTTGCAACAGAAAATCTGAACCTGTTTAGAAACAAGCTCTCAGGGCACAAACTCTTGCATATATTAGCCACTCAATAATGAATACAGATTAATGCTAATGATTCTGACATAGACAACATGCACAGTGTATGTATTCATAAATCCCTTTTGTTCATGAGATATTTCACCTTTGTATTAGGTTTGAGACATATGGAGACAGCATAGAAATCTGGTAAAAGCATGGACTGTAGAGTCAGATGGCCTGGTGCCAAACATCAGCTGCAGCACTTGTGAGCTGTGTAAACTTGGGCAAATTATTCAGCTATTGTCTGCCCATTTTGCCTCATTTTGAAAACGGGTAAGACCTATGTCATGGGATTGCTAGGAATATTAAAAAGGTTCAAACACAGTTGTGTAGGTTGTGCACTGTGCCGAGGTGCATGCCGAAAAGATAGAAGAAGGAGTTCAGCTTGGCAAGCCCAGTCCCTGGAGCTCAGGCCACCTGGAGGCAAAATCAACTTTTTCTAGTTGAACTGTCTATAAGGGGGACCTTTCTGCCATCTCTCACCAGGAGAGGTCACCTTCTCCTAATTTATCCCAAAGCATGGATTGAGGTAGAAGTGAGATGTTGCACTCTAAATTATTGCTAAATTTCAGGCGTGTATTATTAGAATCATTATTTCTACAAAACTCATAACTGGTCTCATTATTTAAGTAAGAAAACAGGCTTGGGGAGATTAAATAATCCCAAGTACCCGCAATTTAAGTGTAGAGTTTGGTTTCAAAGCTAATTCATTTTGACTGGCTACATGAACTCCTCAGTCACACTGATACTTGGCTTACCACTTACTCTAATCTCCATTGTAAATATTGTGATAAAAAAAAATAGTCTCATCCTCTTCTCAGAAAGCTTATGGCATTTTCCAACTGGAGAAGCAGGGCGTGCTGCTGCTGCCACCATCATAAAATGACCACAACCTACAGATTTCATTTTGTTTATTAAAGTGAGAGAATGTTGTAGGGCACTATGCAATTAAGTGCATCATAAAATCTGTGTTGTAAAAATAAAAGCTTATTATAATAAAACTCTTTATAAGAAAAAGTTTTAGAAGTTGGTATAATATTGAATGCTGAAAGCAGAACACTTAAAATGAATACCAGTCCTTGTCTTTTTAGTTCAAAAGTGCTGGCATTGGTGTCACCGGCCTTGCATAGTAGTATCAACATATTTCTTAGTGTGACTGTGAATGGGATAAGAAGAAATTATGAAAAAATATCTTATGTGATTCTAATAAAACATTCTAAGATCATTCTGGTTTGGGGAATATTTACCATGTGAATGTTCTTTTTTACTTTTTTTTGCAACTCATGGTAGATCATAACTGAACAGTAGGAATTTATAATACATCTTTTATATTTTGATTGAAAAATGTGATATAAATTTGATGCTCATCTAATATTGATAATATATAAGTACAGTGTGAGACATAAGAAAATATTTATTATTTTCATAACTAACTGAGCACTCAACTATCAGAAAGTAAATAAATATAAGCAATAAGAAAACCAAATTATAGATCCTTTCTATTCAAAAGAAAAAGCAAACTACCATGACTTCATGAGTTTGGCCCAACTTTTATGTCATTGCCAAAAGCATTTAAACCTCTGCCAATAGTTAGCTCTATTGAGATTTTAATGTATAAGATAAAAGGAATCTACTTAGTGATGAAATTTTTGTTGTGACAGTGATGGGAATGTTAATAATCATAACTTTCTCTAAATAAAAGGGCCTGTTCATTTATGTAGCTGTGTGTGTGAAACTAATAAAGATAAATATTTATTACATAAAATAAATATTTTAATACATAAAATAATTTATGTATTTTATTAAAAACAAGTCTCTTATATAAAATAAAATATTCTATATAATATTTCTTTAAAAATTCAGTGCAATCTGTACAACAAATCTCCATGACACATGTTTACCAATGTAACAAACCTGCACATCCTATGTATGTACCCACGAACTTAAAACAAATGTTAAAAAATTCAGTGCAGAAAAACTTACATATTTAAATACTTTTTAGATTTAAAAATTAGCTCCTAGTTCACATAGGAAATAAATTATCTTGTATTTTATTTTTTTAATCTGTTCATAGAGAATTTATTTTGAATTTTATTTCTCAATGTGTTTGTAGAATCCTGGGTGGATCTTTTCTCTCTCTTCTAGATAAGCCCACCATTAAAGGATGTTTTCAATTAAGGTGCGAGTTGACATGTAGTAATTTATAGTTAGCATAAATGTAATCTTAGTGTAATAGAACCCATTCTATGGTTCTCTGAATACCTATCCCATAAAATGGTGGAAGATTTTATCTGAACGTAACATTTGAAAATAAGAGACAGAGAAATTCTCCATTATCTCACATAATTAGAAAAGAGGTAATTGTAATTGTTCTCCAGGAAGATTGGCTTTTACAGAAATTGGAAAGTTGCCTCCAGAAGATCTGCATTAACTAAACTTTTCTGGGAATTAGGGCAACGTTTGTTTCCCAGCTGTTGTAGTTTCACTGCATTAGTAGCAAAATGTGATCAGCTGAAATAGCGGTGAGAGGTTCAATAGCTGCTGCTTCTCCTGATTTTGCTGCAACTTGGACCGAATTTGCACACTAAGGTGGAAATCAGTAATAAAATAGAATTGAATGTAAAGAAATTCACAGTGTCAGCTTTAACTGATTGTATATAAACCATACAAATTGTGCAATATATTTATAATTTCCTGAGAAATGCCTTGCTAGATCTGAACTGTTAGTGACTTTTCAGTTCAAACTCTAGATACAGCTGATGATCAAACTTTAGAGTTAATGTATCTGTTCCGGTTGTCAATGGGCTGCTGTCTGGATGCCCTGAGAGTCTCCCTGCTGTGCAGGCATCACGGTCTCCACTCCCTGAAGCAGGACCTGAGGACTGCTCTATTATCCACAACCAGAGACATGGCTTGGCACAGAGTGTGTCAAGCTGGCTATTATCCAGGGTCTGCACAGTATTAATTGTTAATTCTTTTAAATATAATCCCTGCCCATAGATGATGATGATAATGATTATTATTATATCTGCATAAACTAATATAATGGTGTTAGAAATTTCCACATGAAACCTAAGGCTATCATGCATTTAATTAGAAATGCTATCTTAATGTTATAAGTGAGTTAATTCGCTTCACCATTTTGTATGATCATGAATAAATCTGCGTTGTGTTTATTTTTTAATGAATCAGAGATAATGAACAGTGACTTTTAGCATATGCATCATACCCAGGAATCCCCTGAATGTGTGGGGCTTTGTTACATATAACACTTTTTACTCACTAAAAGGTCTGACTATTCTGTTCTGTTTTTTTTTTTAATATGACATTTTTGACATCTTGCAAAACAATCTTGTTGGACAAATTTAATATTTAAAAAGTGCTGGGATAAAATCCAAGGCAGAAAAGCTCTTGGAGTAAAAAACTGAACAATTTGAAAACTTAAGGGAATGTAATTAAGATATATTTGGACACTTAGAACTATGGAGAGGATGTAGTAGATGAAAATGGAAAGAGCTTGCATCTAAAATACAGGCACGAAAATATAGGCTTAATGGCATTGTTAAACTCTGACTGAGAACAATGATTTTAAATGACAAAATCATCACAAAACCTAATAAAATATTTGGACATTTTAAAAATAATACATTAATTTTCAGAGTCAGCCACTGGGACTTTCATGATCATCTCTCAAAGAACATGTATTTTCAGGCTGATGTGTCCTCCTGAATTCCCTCTAACTCATTTCCCATTGTCATTCACACTCAGGTTATTTTTAATTAACTAGTTCGGCAGGCTGTTAATTTGTTCACATTTTTCAGTGTACTGTTCCCGGGTCCAGATCACAGTTAATGAGACAAGGGAACAACTCTTGGCCTGCTTGCATTGCCAGAACTACTATTTTATGATAGATCTTCTCAGTTTGTGTCATGATATTGAATGCCTATCACTCAAACACTGTTGAGAAGTTAGTGACCTTCAAATGATTTCTGAGCCTTTCTGCCTCTGAGTGTCATCATAGGTCATGAATTGCTGACTCCAGAAGGAAATGGACATGATACACTGGCTCAGTGAGATGTACTGTAATTAAAGTACAAAGTTTGGATGCTTTTTTTTTTTGCCAGTATTTAAATACAAGAATCTCTTCCACCCCCACAAATCTGTGACTACTGACGACTTCAAAACTAAATACATAGGCTACAAAACTAAATACATGGTAGAAAAGGCCACAAAGACCAAGAATAATATTAATGTAGATGAATTGTAAGAAAGCAGTGAAACTATGTCATTATTTTTTAGTATAAGGTAATTTGTCTTAATTTTACATAAAGTAATAGATGGTCTACTTTCCAAGTCCAAATCTAAGCTAAAATAGAGGGAGAGACTAAGAAAGTAGAAGAGGCTATGGAAAGCAGTTTGGGCATAAGAAATAGTAACAGAGAGGGATTCTTGGCAGTTTTAAAAGTTGACAGCAGAGACCAGAGGTGAATAAAAGTAGAAGCAGTGAAAACCAGAACAAGACAGAATGTTGATTCTGGAGATTGTCTGTAATTTCAGCATACATTCTTAGTGGTAGACAAGGATGAGTGTGGACAATAGAACAATAGGAAATCCATTGCTGGTAGAGCTAGCTAAATCCTATATATCATAATATCCTTGACCTCTTCCTTTCTTTTCTTTCTTTCTTCCCTTCCTTCTTTCTGTCTCTCTTTCCTTCTTTCTCTTTATTCTTTTCCTACTTTCCTTCTTTCCTTCCTCCCTTCTTTTGCTTTTCTCTTTCTTTCCTTTCTTCCTCCCTCCCTCCCTCCTTTCCTCCCTCCCTCCCTCCCTCCCTCCCTCCCTCCCTCCCTCCCTCCCTCCCTCCTTCCTTCCTTCCTTCCTTCCCTCTTTTCTTTCTCTGACATATATATTTAAACATAAATATACATGACTTTATTATGACTTGATATGATCATGAATATTTACAGTTATTTCACTAGGTTATTAGGAAAATTAACACCACTAAATGTAGAGGTATGTAAAATTTCATTTTGATGTTTTTTTTCCAAACTCTTTTTGCCCATGTGTTTAAGACTTCACAAATGTTATTAGAGCAGAATTCCATTATGAGGTCTCAAAAATTCTTTTAAGCTTTTTTTGTGGTTCTAATATTTTAAAACAAATTAATTTTCAGTATACCACAAATAATGACTTTAGCGTGTATAGTGTATACTGTACATAGTCAATAGATGTCAGGATAGGTGGTTAAACTGAATCCTGTAATATAAAAACCTTTAAAATACAGGTTTAAAATAAAAAATAGATTTTAAACTTCACCTTCACTTTCAAATTTAGAGTATGTACGTATTTATTCATAGATTTTGGATATTTGGTTCATCCTAATCTTTATTCCTGAAGAAATATGCAATAAAACCACCAGTAGTAAGATTAACTACAGAGAAAAGTAAATTTAAATAAATTTGTATTTTTAATAAAATTCTGAGTTAGGGAACATTTAAAAATGTAGTATTACTTTCAAACTCATAAAGGAACTAAAGGAATTTTTTTAAGGTTAAATGAGAGGAAGCCATTGTTATTTCATGTGTTAACATGTAAGTAGAGCCTCTAAAGTTGACAAATAATTTGTTCTCAAGTTTGCAAAATGTTTATTACCTTGTTTCCAGCTAATTATTTAACTGTCTTTGAAAGACCAGCTTGGCCAAATTTCAGCCTACTTAGGTCTCCATCCAAATTGAGAGAAATCAACACTAGTTAGCCATTGATAAGATATTACTAGCTCCTTTATTTCATGATATATTTGTTCCACTGTTTTCTAAGCCATCATTTTTTTCACATTTAAAATATATTTCTTTTTTAAAAAAGTACTTATTTCTCTATGTTCATAGCTGGGAGTTTTTATTTGCAATTGATCATTTATCAGAGTTATCTTTGTAAAATAAGAGAAGACATTTTCCTAGGAATTGGAGTTTACACACAATATCTCCCAGAAGCCCGAAGAAAATACTCAAAAAACTGGTAATGAGATTTTTTCAGAGATAATAAAGTCAACTCTGTCACTTCCAATATAATATTATACTAATTAATTAATATTACCAATTACCTTCATTCTTTCCCCTTTAAACTTTCAATGTTAATAGATTTGCTTTTGGGTATACAAAATAAAAGCAAATCTTTATACCTTAAATTTGCCACTGTGTATCTCTTTCAGAACACCTTATATAAAATTGTTTCATTTCACTTTAGTTGTTTTTGATAATTAATTTGGTTTATGAGTTGTTCTTCTTTCATAAAGTTTTAGCTCACTTTAATATACACTCCTGAAATTCTTTTAGCTATTTTCATTTCCTATGTTAATTGGTTTATAAAATCTAAGCCAGAAGAGTTATAACTTCCCTTAACAAACGTTTCTTGAAGTACTGGGTTTAAAAGTTCATGTTCCAAGTTTACTAGGGAATCAATTTGCTTTTACAAATTGCAAGCAATAGGCTAGAAAATAAACTTTACAAAATAATTCAGTGGGAGAAGCATTGGTTCTTAAATTTTGGTTGTTAGTGGTGTTATAAATAGAGTTCAGATTATCAATATATGGGCATCTTTTGTGTTTTTTTTCAGGCCAAAAGGTGTGTTTTGCTGACTTCAAGCATCCCTGCTACAAAATGGCCTACTTCCATGAACTGTCCAGCCGAGTGAGCTTTCAGGAGGCGCGTCTGGCTTGTGAGAGTGAGGGAGGAGTCCTCCTCAGCCTTGAGAATGAAGCAGAACAGAAGTTAATAGAGAGCATGTTGCAAAATTTGACAAAACCTGAAACAGGGATTTCTGATGGCGATTTCTGGATAGGGCTTTGGAGGAATGGAAATGGGCAAACTTCTGGTGCCTGCCCAGATCTCTACCAGTGGTCTGATGGAAGCAGTTCCCAGTACCGGTGAGTATGGATCCTGAGCAGTTGACAGGTGCTCTGGGGAACTCCACAAGGTAGGGAGAGGACACTGTTGCCTGTAGAGGATTCAAGAGTAGAACAAGAAGAATCACTTAGGAGGCATATATCTGAGTGTTCGTGTTACTCTGTGTAGAGTAGACAAAGAAGAATCACTTAGGAGGCATATATCTGAGTGTTCGTGTTGCTCTGTGTTTGCAGAAACTGGTACACAGATGAACCTTCCTGTGGAAGTGAAAAGTGTGTTGTGATGTATCACCAACCAACTGCCAATCCTGGCCTTGGGGGTCCCTACCTTTACCAGTGGAATGATGACAGGTGCAACATGAAGCACAATTATATTTGCAAGTATGAACCAGGTAAGCAGTAGCAAAAGAAGGTATAGAAGATTTTATGCATTTTTCATTATATTAAGTTTTGTCTTTAATTTTCACTACCTTTGGCTCTTTTTGTTTTTCTGCTGTGAAATAGAAAATTACCTTCAGCTTGTCATATCACTTGTGTACTGAAACATATCATATCCTGTAGAGAAAACTGCCCAATGAGCTCAAAGAAGAGAGTAAATAAAACATCTGAAGAGGTGTCTTTAAGAGAAAATTTTCATTTCTAACATTAAAAACAATTTGATTTTTGTAAATAGATTTTATAAACAATAAATACCTATTTTAAATTATTTTAAACAGTTAAACCGTAACATGTGGGAAGTAAGTGTAAGTTGCCAAAGCACCTGCAGACTTGCACATGTGAACAGCAATTCTTCATATCATGAATTTAAGGGAACAATGCACTTTCACCTGGATAATGTGCTTATTTTATGGTATAATACTTGACATGTGGTACTCAGTAAAAATAAGACTATCATAGCTCATTGCCCCATAGTGGAAAAAAGTAGGAAGATGTGGCTTGTTCTCCCTAAGATTCCCATTCTTGAAATATGCCTCCTCAGTTAGCTTTCTTTTGAAATCTCCCACTACTTGTCATATGCAGCTAACGGGAAGCTTACATTGACTTGAGCTATACTGGCATGGGTTCTAGAGTAAAAATATAGTAAATTTGAATTACTTAGAATGGGGCAGATCATCTGAATATAGATATTTGATTTAAAGAGGGATTAATAAAAACTCCATGGACTCATTTTTTTAAGTCATCTGAGAAAGTCAAGTTAGATTCTTAAGCTTTGAGATCTCTTAGCTGTTTTTCTCCTCAGTGTTTGTGTCATTTTAACTCTTCTGAAGGGGTGTCTTCTTGAACTCATAATATGTGTTCACAGAAGGTAATTATAGTTGAGTACTGCTGCTTCCATTATTCTCTTGAAATTACATTATTCTTTTTCTCATAATAACATAAAGCACAAAGGATTATTTGGATTAGACTTACCATTCTCTTAGATTTATCCTGCTCTTGAGTGTATTAGGCAATATTTTACATCCCTGGTGAGTTTATTCTTAACCACCTTGGTTGCTAAACCCATCATTACCCTCCTGGAACCTTTGCAAAGCTGAGTCTGTTACAAACTTATGTCCTTTATTTTTCTCTGGGAGAAGTATAAAGTTGAAATTCTCTGATATTTTAAATTTGTGACATTCTATGTACTTAAAACTACTGAATAAAACAAATACAATATTATGCATTATTCTTAATATCACATTATTGTTGCCTTCTCCTTTCCTCTGAGTTCATGGATCAATTATTTGACCTTTCCTTGTATTATATATAATTTAAGTTTGCATTCAAACTTATGCCATTATTTAGGACACTATAAATCTTGCAATCTTCTTTTCTTGTTTACATTACTAGGTTTACATTACTCATGCAAGAGCATTTAAGATGTAAAATTATTCTTTTTATCTTCTACATTCTACCAAAATGTTCAAATAATCTATATTGATTACAATATTTTTATGTGGTTATTGTTTTGAACCACATTCACAAGTTTACTGTTGGTCTTATTAATGTGCTCAGGATTTTAATTTTTTATTTCGTGATTTAATCTTTTTTTTTCTACTTAGTTAACCTTCCTTGAGCTTAGTGTCTGCTTTGTAAAGGATGTTGGTTAGATTAAATTCCTTGGTTATGTAATCGCTGCTTGAGTTTTAGTGATATTTTGCATAATATTTATAGTATTTGTTAAAAATGCCAATTGAGTAGGCATAGGGTGACTAAATACTATAGAAGAACAGGTATAGTTTAGGACTGAATCAGAGGAGGCTATTAAGATGTCAGGGTAAAATTTGTATACAAGAGTATCAAATATTACTAAAGGATGGTATACAATTAAACTTCCAACAAAGGGAGACTCTATGACATTATAAAACAATGTAATAATGGTAAACATTAAATTAAAATTCTTTTGTATCCTAAAAACTGTATAAGATGTTACATGTGTTCTTATTTCAATTGACAAAAGTAAGTAGAAAATTACACTTTTGGAACAAATGGTAACAAATGTACAGGTTTTTAAAAATAATTCAGTTTACTTTCATTGAATTATTAATTTAACAAATAGTTCCTTAAGGAAAGAAAAATAGAAAATAGAGCAATACCAAATTGTGACAAGAAATGTCAACAATTTTAAAGTGTGTGGCAGGAGAGAAAGAATCAGGAAGAATAGGTAATGGATGCTGAATAGGTAATGGATGCTGGGCTTAATGCTTCGGTGATGGGATGACCTGTGCAGCAAACCACCATGTCACATGTTCACCCATGTAACAAACCTGCACATTCGGCACATGTGCCCCTGAACTTAAAGTAAAAGTTAGAATAACAATAAAAAATAAAGCGTGTGGCAATAGAAGAGACATCTATAAAACTAGCGAAAGAAACTTACAAACTTTAATTTGATATTATTATTATTTTTAAAGTAGACACTCTTGAAGAGCAAATCTAAGGATGGCATTGTATGTGCAGAACAGAAATGTGCCTTAGAACACTGTTGCTTGAATCATCAATTCCAAATGCAATCCACATACAGTGGTCTGATTATTATCGCAAGGGAAAACCTAAATAATACACTGATATTAATAAAGAAATTATCTTGCTTGTCTCTGAATTGCATTGAGTATATCACACTCTTAAGTTTACCAATTCTTGGTTATCCTCGCTTAACTTTGTTCCTGGTCTGCCATTATTGCCTGCAGCAGGCTGCCATCAGCACAGACCCACTGTTGATTGCTGAATGGAGTTTAGTTTCAAGGGAGAATGTATCAAGTGTATCTTTTATTCAAATATAAGTAAATGTTTATTCAAATATAGTTACATGTTATCAAAGATAGATAATTTCATGTAAATTTAAATTCAGAATATATTTTATTAGCTGTAAGATGTTCAGAAATCAAAATATATTTTTATTGTTTGATAATATTCATATTTGTGTATGTTTTCGATTCTCTTATTTATCATCATATATGATGCTGATACTTATTATTTACAGAGATAAATCCAACAGCGCCTGTTGAAAAGCCTTATCTTACAAATCAACCAGGAGACACCCAACAAAATGTGGTTGTTACTGAAGCAGGTAATTACTTCATGTGTCTTTAACTTCATCAAGAACTGAACTGTACTTTGAAACGCTGCTTCATGTTGACTCCAGTGAAACTCTTCGTGCCTGGGGAAGTGGTGCACTAAGTTTTGTCCTATGGAAATTTACTTTTGAACTAGATTAGAAAAATTATGTTAGGCTAGTATTTGAATAGGAAAATCTGTTTGGCTTTCTTTAAAGTGTTATTAAACTATGTGATCCACATGAAAATTTGGATCTGGCTGGGCACAGTGGCTCACACCAATGTAATCCCAGCAATTCGGGAGGCTGAGGCAGGGGGATCTTTTGAGCCCAGGAATTTGAGACCATCCTGAGCAACCTGTCAAGACCCCATCTCTACAAAAATACAAAAAACTAGCCTGGCATGGTGGTGCATGCCTGTAGTCCTCGCTACTGGGAGGCTAAGGTGAGAGAATCACTTGACCCTGGGAAGCTGAGGCTGCAATGAGCAGTGATCATGGCACTACAGTCCAGAGTGGGCAACAGAGCGAGACCCTGTCTCAAACAAACAACTACAATAAAAACAGCTTTGGGTCTACAAAGATGTTCTCTAACAAGACGTAGGTGTCATGATGCAAATTGGCACATTCAGTGGAGAGCAAACAAAGGTGTGCTGATACATGTCTAGAGATTGGCTGAATCCTTAAATTGCTTGAAGTCAAACAAGAGTAGGTGGAAACAGCAAATTATTGCTCAGATACCCTATTGTTGGGCCTCGTGAGTTTGTCTTCTGTTAACAAATGAAGTGATGCGCAGTTCAGTGGAAAGCTTTATCCACACATCTGGTCCACTTTGACCAGAGTTATTTAGATTGGTCATGATGATGACTTAATCTGCAAGCTAAATGCATAGTTCTTCAATTTGCTTTTCTTGCGTAGACATGATATTAAGGCTTAGTGCTTTTCACTTTTCAGGTGCCTGGTTTTAAAACCATTCAGAACATCTAAACCTAATTAAAAAGATCAGTAGGCCAGGCATGGTGGCTCACACCTGCAATCCCAGCACTTTGGGAGGCCGAGGCAGGTGGGTCACCTGAGGTCAGGAGTTTGAGACCAACCTGGCCAACATGGCAAAGCCCTGTCTCTACTAAAAAAATTAAAATTAGCTGGGCACGGTGGCAGGTGCCTGTAATCATGGCTTCTTGGGAGGCCGAGGCAGGAGAATTGCTTGAACCCAGGAAGTGGAGGTTGCAGTGAGCCAAGATTGCACCATTGCTCTTCAGCCTGGGAGACAGAGCAAGACTTTGTCTTAAAAAAGAAAAAAATCGGTAAATAATCACATTGGAAAAATTTTTTCTCTTATGAAATTGAACAAATGTTTATTAAAGTAATTTTAAGTTGTATGGGATTTTGGTGTCACAGTTTTTTAATTTTACTAAGAACATCTAGCATTACCAAATGTTATGGAACAGGATTAAAAAATAATTTATTTTAGAATTTAATTTAGATGAAGTCTTTCTGCCACTGGAGTCTTGTATCTCTGAGTCATTACTGTGTCATCAGTTAATATTTACATATTTCATTTCAATCCCAGTGACTAGTATATAATCATAGCACTAAGCTTATTGGCTAGATGATGATATATCCAATATATCCACAATAATTTTAATAACAATAATTTTTAATAAGCACTTATTCTGTAAGTAATGATTGAGAAGGAATAATGAAATGAGTTAGCTAAGATTATTAATATACAGTGAAAGCTAGTTCATGTCTGAATTTCTTATTTAATAATAGTTCTGGAAGTATGGATATCAAATTGAAACAGTCTGATTTCACTACAATTTAGTACAATTCAATATTCAGTTCAGTAAAGTTTTGTTTTTAATTTTTACCAAAACATGAGTAGTTACATACCACTTAACAATGGGGATATGTTCTGAGAAATGCACCATTAGGTGATTTTGTCATTGTGCAAACATCATAGAGTGTACTTAAACCTAGATTATACAGCTGACTATACATCTAGGCTATTTGATATGGCCTATTTCTTCTAGACTACAAACCCCTGCAGCATGTTAGGTACTGATGCTGTAGACAACTATAACAAAATGGTAATTATCAAAACCTATCTAAACATAGAAATGCATAAAATGGGGTATGAAATACAAAAGATGGTACACCTATATAGGGGAGCTCCATTATAATCTTATAGGTCCACTGTCTTTTTTTTTTTTGAGACGGAGTTTCGCTCTTGTTACCCAGGCTGAAGTGCAGTGGCGCGATCTTGGCTCACCACTACCTCCGCCTCCTGGGTTCAGGCAATTCTCCTGCCTCAGCCTCCTGAGTAGCTGGGATTACAGGCACGCGCCACCATGCCCAGCTAATTTTTTTTTTTTTTTTTTGTATTTTTAGTAGAGACGGGGTTTCGCCATGTTGACCAGGATGGTCTCGATCTCTTGACCTCGTGATTCACCCGCCTTGGCCTCCCAAAGTGCTGGGATTACAGGCGTGAGCCACAGCGCCCGGCCCCTACTGTCTTATATGTGGTGCATCATTGCCTGAAATGTCACTATGTGGTACATGACTGTATATTATTTCATTAGATTTTTCAACATTTTGAGAAGAACTTTGGGATCAATTTAGTGATAACTCGATTTCACCTTATTTTCTTTTGAAAAATGCTTACAAATTTTTGTTAGATTTCTTCCTCAACTATCTTTTCACATGAAGACTGTTTTATTTTGTAGGTATAATTCCCAATCTAATTTATGTTGTTATACCAACAATACCGCTGCTCTTACTGATACTGGTTGCTTTTGGAACCTGTTGTTTCCAGATGCTACATAAAAGGTAAATAACTCATATATGTAGAGACAATTTGAAAAGCTTTAAATAGGTCTTCAGAAATGTTTTAAAACTATTAGTATAAAGTTAATTGTATTTTAATCTGCCTTAAGAAATCCTGCACATACAATCCTATACATACATCTAATAAGCTGTACATTGATTATAGAATTAATGTACCATTTAGTCTTCGCAATCTTTATTAAGCAGTTACCCTTCTATTTGTATTTCTGAGCTGAGCAGATGGTGTCTTAGATGGGTTACCTGTTCTGCCTTGGGTCCCATAGCTACTGTTTACGGTGAATCTGAAATTTGGGTATTTGTAAGCTTCCAACATATGCACTATACTATACTGTTTCTTGTTTATGAAATAAAAGAATTAATGCTAAACTCTTCAATCTAGACATCAAGATATAGGTAAGACTTGATATTTGTAGGTTCACTTTGTATTACTTTTCAAAATTCAAGCTACAGGTTTCTGTTTTATTTCATAAAGATCTTTTAAGAATAGGAAATAAAATGCAGTGGTTAAAACAGGTCACTTTTTGGCAGGTATCATGAAATAAAATCCTGTATTTTACCAGCAAGATTTCTGGGGGAATATTATGACTTTTGTATCTGCTTACCCAGAACCTTGAGTTAGAGAAGTTTTTCCATGTGTGTCATTTTTTTAATAAAAAGGTGAAAATTAAATAAAACAAAATTTTTTTCATTTTCAAACAAAAAAATGACATATAAATGTGTCAAAAGAAAAAAAGGAAAAGCTGTTCTGTTCATATGAGAGCATGTTTGCCAAAATAAAGTAGACATCTTTGTCTGAGTGGTTTAACTAAGAACTGATCAAGAGACTACCCCCATCAGGAAAGAGCTGCAAACAATTTCATTTTTCTCTTTTGACCTTACTGCATCTCCTTTTTCTGAAATAAACCCCAAAGAACCCATTAAGTAACAAAAGACCCAGAAAAAATTAAGTAGATGTCAGTTTTAAATAATTCACATAAATTTTCAAAAGAATCCAAACTATAACTAGCTGGATGTTAAAATAAAACATTTTGAGTAATGATAAATAAAGCCTGGTGAATTAATACTGTACTTTGTGTCCTTGTGGAGTTCTAGTATGTATGTGGAACACAGTTAAAATATTTTTTGGGCTAGATGAGGTGGCTCATGCCTGTAATCCCAGCACTTAAGGAGGCCAAGGTGGACAGATCACCTGAGGTCAGGAGTTTGAGACCAGCCTGGCCAACTTGGTGAAACCTTACCTCTAATAACAAGACACAAAAATTAGCCAGGCTTGATGGTGTGTGACTGTAATCTCAGCTACTCGATAGGCCAAGGCAGGAGAATCACTGGAGCCCGGGAGGTGGAGGTTGCAGTGAGTCAAAGATCATGCTGCTATATTCCAGCCTGGGCAATAGAGTGAGACTCTCTCTCTCAAAAAAAAAAAAAAAAAAGATTTTTTTTAAATTTTTTTACAGAATAAAAGAACAGTAAATATGTAATTTCTTGCTCTGATTTCTAAGACTATAGATGGAATGATGATTTAATGCTGTGGAAAGGAGTGAAATAGAGGGAGAACTTGACATAAATCCTTCCTTGCAGCCAGACTGTTAAGGAAGACCTGAAAGTAGCAAACGTGCTTGAAAAGACGATTTGAACTTTTTATTTATATATTCCTCTTTATAAGGTAAAAGTCATTAAAGTGCCAAGTAACTGCTTCCTTATTTGCTTCATTTCTTCCAAGTAGTATATTATAGTGGCAATTCTATTCTTTCAAAATCTCTCCCAGGCTTTTGCAGCTTAAAGAACTGTGCAGTTTTCACTTGTTTGAAATTCTCAGAGTGAGAACATACACCAAAACACAGCACCTCCAGATGCTGTGATTAATTGTAGTACTGAATTCATTCGTTCTTAGATCCTCCCCTTTTTCTTTCTTCCAGGAAAGCAAGGAGAAACTTCATCAAAGACTCTACTCCATTATTATCTGGGTACCTTGCAGAAAGTTTAAATTCCAGTCTGGTACACACAATGGTTTCTATAAATAACTCTTGTTTCCTTACAGGGTAGTAATTCTTTTTTTTTTTTTTAAGATGGAGTCTCACTCTGTTGCCCAGGCTGGAGTGCAATGGTGCAATCTTGGCTCACTGCAACCTCTGCCTCCCAGGTTCAAGCAGTTTTCCTGTCTCAGCCTCTCAAGTAGCTGGAACTACAGGCATGCACCACCATATCCAGCGAATTGTTGTATTTTTAGTAGAGATTGTTACACCATATTGCTCATGCTGACCCCAAGTGATCTGCCTGCCTCAGCCTCCCATGGTGCTAGGATTACAGGCATGAGCCACCGCCCCCAGCCTCCTAATGGGGTAGTAATCCTTAAATGAAATACTGATTCTACACAAAGGCCACATTAATAATTTTTTTTTACCATGCAGAACATTTTGTGCTTTTAATAAACTTTCTTGGCTTATTTTCCATCTATGCTAGATGACTTGGTAGAATAAAGTTGTGTTGATCATACTTATTTGGATGAGAATTCACAAACCATAAAATTTTGACATAATATTTTATTTGTAACAAAAATTGTTAAATCTAAGTGAATTAAGCAATAGTTTAAAAGGGCAATGGTCAGGTGTGTGTTTAGAAATAGTTATTTTCTATCTTTGAGGGAATTCTGCAATGTCTGGTGGATGGAGAGGAGATGAGGAGAAGCCTGTGAGGACTGAGGCAGATGCTGGGAACTGGGGCTGGGATGGTCAGGGAGCAAGTAAGTGCACAACACAGTGAACTGGGACACACAAACACTTTTGTTACAGGCAAGAGATTATCTTGAGGAAACCAGCCCAAAGAAATCTAGATTTTGACAGGGCATCCAGTAGAGAGCAACTTGGGTGAATCACCTGAGGTTGCGAGTTTGAGAACAGCTTGGCTAACATGGCAAAACCCCATCTCTACTAAAAATACAAAAATTAGCCTGGTGTGTTGCTGGTGCCTGTAATCCCAGCAACTTGGGAGGTTGAGGGAGAGGAATCGCTTGAACCTGGGAGGTGGAGTTTGCAATGAGCTGAGATCGTGCTATAGCACTCCAACCGGGTGACAGAGTGAGACTCCATCTCAAAAAAATAATAAAATAAAATAAAGAGAATGACTTGGATAAACTCAGGAACACATAACTTCTGCAGGTGCCTGAAAAGTTATCATTTTATGGAAAGACAGAAGATAGAAGAACCCTAGACACAGGCTGGAAATGTGGGCCAGAATTCCAAATCTGACCAGGGTGAAGTTGTATCTCAGATCTGGAGGAACTCAGATACTGTTAAGTTACCAAAGCATGAATCTGCTATTGAACCACATTGGTTTCAGAGACTGAGGCACCAGTAAGCTTCCAGAAATCAAGTGATTTAGGTGCAAGACTGGAGAACTGATGGGACGAGGGGAATAGATACATCCTTACACGTAGTATAATGACATTGTTTTGATGACTTGGCATTAAATTCAACATATGTTAGTGACAGAAGACTTCCAAAATAATTGATCAAAGAAAATAAAGGTTTTTAATTAGTGAATAAAACAGAAATTTTTAATATTGTATCAGGCACAGAACCAACTTAAATGTTGAGTGGATAAAGAATTTGTGGTATATTTATATGGTAGAATACTACTCAGCCATACAAAGTAGTGAATTAATGGCATTCACAGAGACCTGGATGAGATTGGAGACTATTATTCTAAGTGAAGTATACAGGAATGGAAAACCAAACATCGTATATTCTTACTCATTAGTGGGAGCTAAGCTATGAGGATGCAAAGGCATAAAAATGATACAGTGGACTTTGGGGACTCAGGGAAGAGGGTGAGAAGGGGGTGAGGGATAAAAGATTACACATTGCCTAGATTTTCTTCTAGGGTTTTTATGGTGTTAGGTCTTATGTTTAAGTGTTTAATCCATCTGGAGTTAATTTTAGTGTAAGGTGTCAGGAAGGGGTCCAGTTTCTGCTTTCTGCACATAGCTAGCCAGTTTTCTCAACACCATTTATTAAACAGGGACTCCTTTCCCCATTGCTTGTTTTTGTCAGGTTTATCAAAGACTGTATGGTTTTAGATATGTTGTGTTGCCTCCGATGCCTCTGTTCTGTTCCATTGGTCTATAACTCTGTTTTGGTACCAGTACCATGCTGTTTTGATTACTGTAGCCTTGTAGTATAGTTGGACAATGAGAACACATGGACACAGGGAGGGGAGCACTACACACTGGGGTCTGTTGGGTGGAATGGGGAGGGACAGTGGGGGGTGGGGAGTTGGAGAGAGATAGCACGAAGAGAAATGCCAGATATAGGTGAAGGGGAGGAAGGCAGCAAATCACACTGCCACGTGTGTACCTATGCAACTATCTTGCATGTTCTTCACATGTACCCCCAAACCTAAAATGCAATAAAAAAATAAAAATAAAAAAAGGACTACACATTGGGCAAAATGTATACTAATCAGGTGATGGGTGCATCAAAATCTCACAAATCTCTGCTAAAAAACTTACTCATGTTACTAAACACCGCCTGTTCCCCCATAACCTATGGCAATAAAAAAATTAAAAGAATAACAACCAAAACAAAAATAATGAAGTATAAGTTAGGAAAGATCCAACAGGAAAAGATATGTTTTGTTTCCTCCATAATTCGTAAGAACTGTTTGCCATCTTCACATATTTGAATAATCTAGGATTTTTTCTAAGAATGGGAAAATATACTACTGAGAGGAGAAGGGCTCTTCCATAAATAATTGTCTGAGATATTTCCCTTTGGACCAAGACATGCTGTTTAATAAGAAGTTTTAGGCACTAAACATATTTTTTTTATGTTTTTCAGCAAAGGAAGAACAAAAACTAGTCCAAACCAGTCCACACTGTGGATTTCAAAGAGTACCAGAAAAGAAATTGGCATGGAAGTGTAATAACTCATTGACTTGGTTCCAGAGTTTTATAATTTGGGATCTGTATAAGGAATGGCATCAGAACATAGCTTGGAATGGCTTGAAATCACAAAGGATCTGCAAGACGAACTGTAAGCTCCCCCCTTGAGGCAAATATTAAAGTAATTTTTTATATGTTTATTATTTCACTTACAAAATATGCTGTGCTAATGATGGAGTGAGACATGCTTATTTTGCTAAAGGATGCACCCAAACATCAAGCAAATGAAATGGACAATGCGGATCAAGTTATTATCAACACATTGGGATTATGTGCATTAGAAGCAATTATTTTTATTTCTTTCACTTTTCATAAGTTGTAATCTAGTTAATGTAACGTATATTGTATTGAAATTTACAGTGTGCAAAAATATTTTACCTTTGCATAAGTGTTTGATAAAATTTAACTGTTCTAATATTTATTTTTATGGCATCTCATTTTTCAATACAGGCTCTTTTGATTAAAGAAATTTATTACTCTTATCAATGGAATTCACACACACGTAAATGCAGTAGCATGGAAAAAGTTTGTTTTCTAGAAATGATTCATCTTTCAGTTTCTCTGCTTTTGGTCAAAAGTCTAAGAACTCTTCAGAAATAAGAAGCTATTTCATTAAGTGTGATATAAACCTCCTCAAACATTTTACTTAGAGGCAAGGATTGTCTAATTTCAATTGTGCAAGACACGTGCCTTATAATTATTTTTAGTTTAAAATTCAACAGATTTTGTAATAATGTAACTTTGTTAATAGGTGCATAAACAGTAATGCAGTCAATTTGAACAAAAGTGGCATACACAATATAAATTATGTCTTCACACGTTGCCTATATAATGACAAGCAGCTCTCTGAGGGTTCTGGAATCAGTGTGGTCCCTCTCTTGCCCACTAAACAAAGATGTTTGTTTGGGGTTTGGGATTGACACTTGAGACTGATAGTTGCAGAGTTTGTCTAAGTTTCCCTAGCTGCATTTAGCCTCTAACTATAATAGTATACAAAGAGGTCTTGTGGTTGAGACCAGGTGAATAGTCACCATCATTGTGGAGATAAGCACAGCACACAGACATTTCAGGAAGGAAAGAAACCACAAAATTGTGAGAAAATGGATTGGAACCCATCAATGATCACATATTCGTTGATGAGAGTTTGCTTGAGATAGAAAACGGTGGGTCCTTTCTGTCTTATCTCCTAGTTTCTTCAATGCTTATACCTTGATCTTCTCAAGAGAAAGTTGTAACTGTCTGGTCTTCATATGTCCCTGTGCTCCTTTCAACCAAATAAAGTGTTCTTGTTTCTGAAGAATGACCACTAGTCCTGTCTAAAACTCTTATGTGAAAAAAGTACAGATATGTTTGCATCGATATATAAAGTTGAAAACAAATTACTCTTAAAGTGTGCCAAGAATGGAAGGCATGGTTATGGTTAATATTTTCCCTGTGAATCTTTTCGGTTACATAATGAGGTACTTTCTTTAACACAATTCACAACTAACATTGGTTGGCAAAGCTAGGAAGCAAGAGAGAAATTAATGAGCATTGCCTGTTTTCAGCTGCTCATAGACTGAGAGAATGAGCAGCTGCATTTGAAGCTGACATCTGCCAACATGTAGTACTCCTCCTTCTTTTCTTGCCTACCTGTCTTTCTGGGTAGAACTGGAGACCAGCTGCTGCGACCTAATCTTTTTCCTCCAAACTACTATCATGTATTTTTCCCTCTGTGTGGACACCATGGAGGAAAACTGGGTGTCCCCCCTTGTCTTTGCCACCATAACTATAACAGTTGCAAGACAAAAACAGCAAATCAATGCAGATACGCCTTGCTTTTGCTCTTGATCTTTATCTAGATCTGGGTTACTTTTCTGGTATCAACAACTAAACCTATCAGCGACTAGAGGTGAAAAAATGTTGCTGACCTAATCTGAGGGGCTGTCCTGCCACTTAGCCCCAGCCAGAGCTCAGTCTTGGTGGGAGCTGAGGAGCAGCAGGAAGAGAGAGGGAAGGGAATCAAGGGATGGACATCTTGTCATTTTTTCCTTGAATAAATGTCACTTTTTGAGGCAAAATAAAAAAGAACTTCTCTTTTATTAGAAAATGATAGTGATGCTGTCTGAACAGTTTCTTAAAATTTTAGCTTACCTTTGAAAAATGAAAAGAAATACATGCTGTATCTGTTTTAAGTGTTAGCATTTTTAGAATATATTTTTGCTATATGTTGGAAATGGAGAAGAAATATGGAACAATCTTCAGGTACTAAAAACAAATATCCTGCTGGTAAGTCTGTCTTTCCCAACTGTTAGAATGGTGAAAAAGAATAGTGTGTTCAGTGATGATATGGTTTGGCTGTGTCCCCACCCAAATCTCACCTCGAATTGTAATAATCCCCATGTGTTAAGGGCAGGGCCAGGTGAAGATAATTCAATCATGGGGATGGTTCCCCTATACTGTTCTCATGGTAGTTAGTCTCAAGAGATCTAATAGTTTTATAAATGGGAGTTCCCCTGCAAATGCTCTTGTCTGCCTCCATGTAAGACGTGACTCTGCTCCTCCTTTGCCTTCCACCATGATTTTGAGGCCTCTTAAGCTATGTGGAACTGTGAGTCTATTAAACTTCTTTCCTTTATAAATTACCCAGTCTTGGGTATGTCTTTATTAGCAGCATGAAAATGGACCTAAACAAGTGGCTTCTGATTTTTGTCCAAAGAATGAATTCTACAATTCCTTAACAGGAATTTGCAGTCTTCCATCATCTGGCCACATCTTCATATAATATTTTTTCCCCTTTATCTGACTGTTTGCCAGAGAGAGAGAGTTTTTTAGTATGACAACACATGGTTCTGTGTTGACCCCTTTCCCTTAACTAACTCCCACCTGCACAATGGCTCCCCAATATCCTCTTCAATGCCTCTGTAATAATTATTCTTTCCCGGTGAAGTTCAAGTCTCTTTTCTTCCAGAAGGTCAATCCATACAGATTGGTCCCTTCTTTCAACTTCTTTTAACTTTACTCTCTCTTCTATTATATTGTCCATGCAAGAATGTGTGTGTTGTTTTGTATTAACTAAATATAATTTTTTTCTCCCCAAATACACCAACAGATTCTGTGTGGTGAGCTAAATTGAAGTCTGCACTTACTCTGGAGATGATCCAAGAGATTAAACAAGTGAAGCAAATTCATTTATTACACACATTTGACCTTCTCATGGGCAATTCAGCTGTGTCTAAATAAGTTTTTCACATATTAGAAATATTCACTGTAACACACATAAACCAGGACCAGCATTTGTAATAGGTGCATTTCTTTGGTATGTCTGATTATTTTGAGGGGACTTAAAAATACTAGCTTGAAATAAATAGACAGTATACATAATCCAGGTAAAAATTTATCTAATATATAATGACCATATTAATTAATTTATCATTTATTTAATTTGCTTATTTAAGAGGAATGTAAAGTCAATTTAGTCCAGGCTTGTGATATAAGCTTACAATAAATATTTTTAATTAGTGGGGAAAATACTAAGGTTATGCATATGTCAAAATAAGAATGCATTTTGATAGAATAAAACAGAAAAATGATTGCGATGAAAACTATTCAGATTCTGCTAATAGCAAGCTAAACTGGAACTAGAAAATTTATGGCAGTTTTTTTACAACAGTGACATATGATGGGCAAAACATTTCATTTTCTTTTTTAAATTATGCTAAAAATTTCTTAAGTATATGGTATATGTTTTAAAATAACAGTAAATACCCCTTTAAATAACAGTAAATAATAAAAACAATGATTAAGAATTTAAAAAGTGAAATCTGTGAAGAAATAGCTGTTCACAATGAAATAAAAATGTATTTTGTGATATTTTAAAGTTACTCTCTATTGCCAAGATGAATTTTATTATTTTTAAAATTTTGCTTCCCTGGCCCCCTAGCATTTAATTGGCATAGGTAAGAATACTTTTGGTAACTTTTAAAAAATTTTGTACAAAACCCTTAATTTCCATGATTTCTAGAGTAGAATGTGAAAATAATCTGACTTTCATATTTGGTTTAAGAAATGCTCTAATGTAGAAAACTTTGGATCCATGCTGTAAACCTTGAGACTCTGGCGTACACTCCGGGGCGATTAGGCAGGGCACACTGGTATCCAAATGAGGTCACACCAGCAAGGAACCACCTGTTGTTTTCTTGGCACATCAATGGTCCTCCTGAATCCCCCTAAAGAGTGAATTGCAAAGGAAAATTATAGATATGTGGTCAACTGATCTAAACATATAAGATTGTTTGTATCAAATAAATTTAAAAAAATTTAAAAATATGGTTTAATTGCAAATCATCTGTACATATTTTCACTTTCACTCTAAGCCAGGAATGAGAACCTCAGTGAGGAGACAGAGAAACAATAACTAAGAAATAATTTATCATTTTTGTGGTGCACTTTTATATTAAGAGTTTCACCATGTTAATTAGGCACTTTGGTGGACACTAAGAAATTCTTTAAAGCACAACTATGAACAGCATCCCAACCAAAATATATATTAAAAGCCAATTGTTTTATTTAAAGAGATATGCTGTGTCACAGAGCACACTGTGGAAAAGACAAATTATTTCACAATATGCTCTTCAGAAAAATTAAGAACTTGTACATAAAGTTGATTTTAGTTCTGCTGGGTAGCAGTATCTTTTTGGGACTCAGAAAACACCATCCAATTTGAAAAACATTTTAACTGAAATAAGCATATCTGTGATATTATTTTTAATGATAAGAACTCATGTTTTCATCTGAGATTGCAAATAAAGAAATGTTTTTAATTTTTATGAATATTAATTCCAGCAGACCTAGTAAACTACATACATTTTATTTGCATGTGATTCTTGTGTAATGCAATGGTAATACAAACATATCATTATTTAATGACATAAAATCGACAAGTATTTTTCCCGTATTAATTGGAGAAATATTTTTAATTAATTAATTTTGTGTATTTATGAAGACATTTAAAGTTTTATGCTTTTTGAAATCACCGGTATAATATAATATTTCAATAACAGCTAGATGCTAGAAATATCCTAAGGGACTTTTTGCCTGATCCTTTACCATGTTTGGGCCCTATATTTAAAGGAAAAAATGTAGTCTATCAAATCACCTTTTTTCCCCTCCATACAGAGGGACATAAATTTCACTGGCGTCCACAGGTTACCAACAGGTAACAGATGTGTTCAAGCCATGTGAAAGCAGGGACTGTGATTTTTTTTTGAATCCTAAGCCCTTAACCTGTAATATAGGTTCTGAAATATTTATGGAACAGTATATATTCAAGGTTCAAAATACATTATATATGACTTGGAAATTATTAAAAATAAACTTCAACTGTTTGGGTATTTTTAAAAGGAGTCATCTGGTTTTTTACATATCTTCTAAAATAATTTAATGTTTTAATAGGAGGTTCCAGACAAAGCAAGGATTTTTAACTTACTCAGTACATACTGGGTTAGTTGCAGTTACTCAAGGATCATGCAGCAGACATGTTGCCTATCTGCTGGGTGGTCTATCTGGTTGGGAGACTTCATTCAGTTTCCATTACTTCCTGTCATCTAACTATACCACATCAGTTTAGCTATGTAACTTCTCCTTGCCTTAATTTTCTTTCTTTCTTTTTTTTATTTTTTTTTACTTTAAGTTCTGGGGCACATGTCTAGAATATGTAGGTTTGTTACATAGGTATACATGTGCCATGTTGATTTGCTGCACCTATTGACCCACCCTCTAAGTTCCTTCCCCTTTGCCCCCCATCATCCCCAAGAGGCCCTAGTGTGTGTTATTCACCATCTTGTGTCCATGTGTTCTCATTGTTCAACTACCGCTCATGAGTAAGAACATGCAGTGTTTGGTTTTCTGTTCCTGTGTTAGTGTGCTGAGGATGTTGGCTTCCAGCTTCATCCATGTCCTGGAAAGAACATGATCTCATTCCCTTTTATGGCTGCATAGTATTCCATGGTGTATATGTACCACATTTTCTTTATCCAGTTTATCACTGATGGGCATTTGGGTTGGTTCCAAGTCTTTGCTATTGTAAATAGTGGTGCAATAAGCATATGTGTACATGTATCTTTATAGTAGAATGATTTATATTCCACTGGGTATATAATCAGTAATGGGATTGCTGGGTCAAATGGTATTTCTGGTTCTAGATCCTTGAGGAATCACCATACCGTCTTCCACAATGGTTGAACTAATTTACATTCCCACTAACAGTGTAAAAGTGTTCCTATTTCTCCACAATCTTGCCCACATCTACTGTTTCTTGACTTTTTCATAATTGCTATTCTGACTGGTGTGAGATGATATCTCATTGTGATTTTGATTTGCATTTCTCTAATGATCAGTGATTTTGAGTGTTTTTTTTTTCATATGTTTGTTGCCTTACCTTAATTTTCTGATTTGTTCAATTAAGGTATTAATATTTCCTTCTTCACTGTCTCAGAGATATATGAGTACTTGAAAAATATGCATGGGGCTGGGCCCGGTGGTTCACACCTGTGATCCAGCACTTTGGGAGGCTGAGACAGGTGGATCACCTAAGGTCAGAAGTTCAAGTTCAGCCTGGCCAACATGGTAAAACCTCGTTTCTATTAAAAATACAAAAATTAGTCAGGTGTGGTGGTGGGTAGCTGTAATTGTAGCTACTCAGGAGACTGAGGCAGGAGAATTGTTTGAACTTGGGAGGTGGAGGTTGCAGTGAGCCAAGATTGTGCCACTGCACTCTAACCTGGGCAATAAGAATGAAACTCTGTCTCGAAAAAATTAAAAATAAATAAATAAATAAATAAAAATTTTAAAAGCATGAATTTCCAGAACATAAAGTATTAACCTTAAATTTACATTTCTAGTGAGATGACATATTTATAAGTAAAAATAAAAATCAGTACCTTATTTGAGTGTCTGAGTGTAAGGGCTGGTGACAATTTTTGTTTAGAATATTACTTCCTATAGTTTGTGTGCATCAGAATCCCCTGGAAGATGTGACAAACACGCATTGCTAGGCCCCATCCTCATAGTTTTTGATTCACCAGATATGTAATGGTACCTGATAATTTGCATTTCTAGCAGGTTCTTAGGTGATGCTGCTGGATTGGAGGTCATGCTTTGAAAGCCATTAGTATAGAGTATGGCTTGGAATGGTAGGTAGAGTGTCATTTGCTGAGTTTTAAGTAAAGAAGATATTCTCCAGCCACTGATGTTGCCTTTAAATCCAAACTACTACCACTAAAAGGCAAGCCTTTGGTAAGTCAGAAGACATGCAAGTTGTGGATGACTAACAAAACACATTCTTTTCCATTATAAGGCTAAAAAGTACTGCTTCAAAGAACTTATTCAAATAATGTATCAGTAATATGTTCACAATTTTAAAGAATGCATTCTTACTTAATCAGTTAATCCTCTTATAAAACATAGTATTAAAGTTGAACAAAGAAAATCATGTGACAATCTTGTGTATTGATTACTCAATTATGGTAACATTTTATTGTACAAGATATTACCTTATGTGGGAGCCTTCTTACTTGCAAAGAATAACATACTTAGACCGTGTAGAAATAGAGCTAACTATAAGATTTCAGAGACCTGGCATGAGTTAATAGCTTAATGTAATCCTAAAATCAGTAGCATCAGCCATCGTATTTTCTGCCTAGTGTGTGAATTGTCTGTCACACAATCCCCAAAAACTGCACTTGAAGTTGTCCAGCTGATTTCCCTCCAGTGCAATAATTCTATAGATCTCCTTCTAAGTGGCAATATATCTTATCTTTAGCACACTTTTCATTTTACAAAAGAAGTATAAGACTCAGAGATAAATTTTAAATAAGAAGAAAGCCATCCTATTTGTCTTGAATTTGCAAGCACTTATCAAAGCAGAATAAATCTACAACTAAGCTGGAAATTTAACAAAACTTAAGACATTGATTTAACTAGGGGATTCATATACATATTATCTGAATAAACATCAATTTATATGGCTTATCATGTATTGGCAGGATGATACATATGTGTTAATACGTGAAATAAGTTACTATACTTCGACAAGGTGAAACCACTTTCCCATGATATAAACTGCTATTTCCTCATTTAGAAATTATTCATTGGTCAGTAATGCTAGCAGATTTAATCTAATCCAGCAGTCATTAAAGCTTTGATATTCTATTAATTGTCAAATACAGAAAATATGCCAGAAAACTCATTTAGTAAGTTTCATAATAGAAATTGTTAATATTTTTTAGTAACTATTTGATGCCTTGCATGGTTCATCTGATTTAAGCCTCTCTGTAAACCCTAAGTGACTTGCCCAAAGTCTCACCAATAAGTATTAAAGCCGGGATCAAGCAAGAGTAGTATGAACATAGAATCCACGCTCTTCATGACTACCCCATGCTGTACCTAAAAAATTAATTATAATTTGACAATCTAGCAGAACTTTCCTTTTTATTTATTGTGTGTTTTTGGATTTCATGGAGCTAATAGGCACACTATTTTTAGTTTCAATGAAGTTAGTATATGGGTAAGAGTTCTTTTCTAATGGTCACACAGGTCAAGAGCTATTGACACTTCAAATTTATTGCAGTATCGACATTACCACTACAGCAAGTTCAAGTTATTACATTTCTCATATAAAGTGTAAATAATAACATAAAGACCAGAGCCAGGGTTATGCCAGTCTATTAAGTTATTTACTTCCCCGCTGGTTAGCTGTAAACTGACTCTAACTAGGCTATGCAGGTATTCATCTAAACAATGTCCAAAGACATCTGACTTGTAACCTCTTTTCTTAAAAATAATTTGTTTCAAGTGCTCAGGTCTACTCAAGAGGATTATGCAAATCAGCAAAAAAAAGTAACAGTTTTGTAAGAGACGAGAAATCAAAGAACCTTGATGATTTCTTTACTCCCAAATTATTGTTAAGCAATGAAATAATTATTACACCAGTGCTTTCTGAAAATGTACAGTGAGCTGCTTTACATCTTTACCTGACAAGAGTCTATTCCTCCTTCTTCATAGCCTGCACATATCATGTTTTCAGTAATGTTATATTCTGGCATCTGCTTTTGACATTTCTCATTTGATAGAAGAGGAACATCAGCTTCTTGCAATATGTTTGCAGTAGGACCTGCTCAAAATGGATAATGCAGCCAGCCAGTCAGAAGTGATCAACATGCATCCTTGAATGAACTACCATCAGTCTTGTTTATTCTAACATTTCACTCTCACTATTGAGTACTGTGTGCATATATAATGGAACTAAATACTAAACCTTGCACACCAAAGTACATAGTTAAGCTCATCTGTGGATTTTGCCAAATGTATAACAGAAAAGCTCTTCTTTCTTACTGAAGAAAGAAGAAAGAGTGGATTAGACTAGAAGGTCTTAGGGCATCTTCAGTGATTTTAAACAGTTACAGGATTGCTCATGGGGGAAACAGCTTACCAACACAAAGTGTCTCATTCATGGAAATTAGCAATGGCTCAGAAATCCAGAAGTGCTTTTCATTTGGCACCTGAGGAGGTGCTCGCTTCTGTATAATAGCATTCAGCTTCTTTGTGGTGCTGTGTGAGTGAGCAGGTGCACATTGAGCAGGGGACAAAGCTCAGACGCACTTTGCCCTGGTCTAGGGGCAATCAGCTTGTTATCCATACCCAGGTGAAGAGAAAGGAGGTATTTTTTGTAAACAAAATAGAGTGTATTTTCTTGCTTTTTACAGAATGATTCATCCACTAGAAGTACGAATCTCTGTGTGCTGAAATCCTCATCCCAAGAGAGATGTAAAACAGGCAGGTGTCTAGTGTCCCAGAAAAGGTACATGATGAGCACTTTCTAATAATTAGCATTTCTATTTGCTTCCTCAAGAGAGGCAGAATGTTGAAGAGAAGTTAGCACATTTGACAGCCATTGATGCTGCAAAAATGAGACCCCATTTCTAGCTAAAATTAATCCATGCACTAAAAAGATGAAGAAAGCAAAAAGTGTGTTTGTGCATATGTACGTGAGTGTGTGTGTGTATCTCTCTGTGTGTGTGTGTGTAATTTAGATGCAGACAGCATATATATGACTCAGTAGTGCAGTGATAATTGTATATCAACTGTCTCAGAAAAATGGAAGTCCCGTGGGTCTTCTTCTCATTTTACTGGTGTCAACACTTCCACAACGATCAATTTCAAGGGACCAGCATGGCAGTGAACATGGAGTAAACATTATCAGATAACATTTCAAGTCTGACAATGGACTATAGGTTAAGAAAATGAATTGGAGAGATTAAAATGGAGGAGAAAATTTGGCATCTCACTGTTATCCATTCTATGAGGATCCAGGATGGGCTGGTAGACTTTAATTTTGTAATAAAAACCAAGGCCACTCTTGCTCCTTGTCAATCAATTAAGATTTGTTTTGTAGATGATAAAACTGGTAAAAGAAAATTTGTTCAGTGTCTGTTTACTGATTGCCTTAATTTAACCAACTAATATCACCCATTTCTTCCTTTTGAACAATATATATATTAAATGTGAGTACTTCGATTCTGAGACCCTCTACCTTTACCACAAGATTTTCTGCATTTTCATCTTAAATACATTTAGGGCATTTAAACATCATGACTATAATTGTTGTGACTGCAGAGATCAGGTCCTCTTATCGGACTATAATGCCTTTCCTGTTGCTTTATTATTTATTAATGGTCAAAACTCTGTCCCAGATAGGGCATTCCTAGTAGAAATTCCACAGCCAAAGATCCTTGTGGTTATACTTAGAGGGTATGAAGTATGACAATACTTTTTAAAAAATATGTATGATTATTTTTAATATGTATCATGTTTGCATTTGGAAAACATACAGTTGATGCTGGGGTGAATGGATACAATGTATGATTCATGTCAAATCTGAGTCTCTTGTCAATAAGCAGAATTAGCATGTCCAAGTTAGAAGAAAATTCCTTTCTCATTTTAAGGAAATGTGAGTGTGAGGCCTTTACATTATAAATAAAGGTAGTTTTATTAGTTTGGAAAATGTGACAGGTAATACTTTGACTTTTGATGAGAGTTTGTCATGTGCTTTACCAAAATAAATTTTTGTAACTTTAGTTTATATTCATTTTAGTGAAGTATTTTTTTATCTTTATCAGAGTGTTCATAATACTAAAACTAGATATTGAGTTGAGAGACACTTGAATTCCCCCTCAAAAGACTATAGTTTTATAATACTATCTATGCAAGCTGGAGACATTTTTGAAAACTATACAAATATACAAACTCTAGAGGTATATTTTTGAAAACTCTAGAAGTACAACCCTAAACATATACGTACATACTTGACAGTACTTTTAGAAGATATTGCAAAATTGTTATATAAGAATTGCAAAAATGTTGAAAGTATTCATAGGATATTGTGATAGCATGTTTTCCACCAGTAAGGTTTTTTTTTTTTTTGAGTCTGATAATTTACCTTGATGTACAAGTCTCCCCCAACCAGCAATAGAGCAGTTTCTTCCTGGAAGAAAAACTTGATTTTCTTCTGGTAAACAAATAGGTTGTATGTAATCTGGAAAAAAAAAAAAAAAAAAAAAAAAGAACAGCAAAACGAACAAACAAAGAAAAAGAAAGAACATATTTACAAGCATTTCTGACAAATTTTAAAAATCAATCATTTTCAACAATCTAAAAAAACCTTGTCTTTTTATTTTATCCTACTTGTACAAATTTTAGACATCAGTCTTGGAAGAAATAGGCACTTCAGAGCAGCATTTATTTTGACAGTAGATCAGCTACCACTAGTGGCCTTTTAGGGTATTTTACAAGTCTCCTCATTACTGGATAACACTTGTGTTGTAGAACAGATTAAAAACCGTGTAAAACAGTAGAACAGTGTAAAAAATGTCTTAGTTCTGTACTGTAGTGTAATGGAAGGAAGTTCAGATGCATTCTCCCATTTAGAGAGTCATTGAATTCACATGTAGTTAAAGTAGGCAGATAAGATGACCAAAAGTGATTTTTTTACTGGTATAGTTCTGGAGGTAATCATTTATATTTTATTTTTTAATAAAATTATGGTGCTCAATAGAAAGTGGTACCTGTTCTGTAAAAATTTTGGTAAAGATGATTTTTAGCATCAATTAATAGAAACGGGCAAATGTTCTGAGGCTTTTTTATTTTTCCCAATTATCTCCACGTTAAGAAAGCTTTTAGGAGATTGTTTTTACGGGGCAATTATGGAAGCATCGACATTGGTCACTTCTAAAGCCTTTCTTTCATCTTTACAGGAGAAATAGAGAAGGCATGCATAATAACATCACCTATTACTCTGAGCTGCTCCTTTGAGTTTATTGTTATGCATTTTTAAAGAATTTTATTCGACTGTTTTTTTCCAGAATGTTGAAGTTAAACATTCTGATGAAAGAAATTTCATGTATTTCTCCCTACCTCCCGATCCCATTTAAGTTCTAATGACTTATGTAACAAATTATCTAACTTTAATACATTAATGCATTGATATTAATATTTCAAATCGAATTTTGAATTAATTTTGGAACATAAGATGACCAAAAGTGATTTTTTTACCTGTATAATTCACTTTAAATTCCAGATGCATCATGGCAATGTCATTGTTCTTTCTTTGTTTATTGTAATGAGGGTTTATGACAATTTGATCTATCAACCGAGAGACAGTGTGAGGAGAGGTCAGATTTGATGCCATATGCAGGCCTAGGATTGCTGTCCACTTGGATGGCTCTAAATTTCTCCTGAAAATTGTAATGAAGAAATATGAGACACTCTCCATCCAAAGTGGTTACTTTCTAGAAGATTTTCATCATAGAAATTTCAGAATATGTTTCTATCCTGAAATGTTCTTCAATTTCTCTGAAGAACTGTCCTCTAAAAATATTTCTTAAATCTTTATTTTTCTGATCACAACATAAAGAAAGCCTTAATTAGTGCCAGTCTCTCGCTTTCACTTCTCTTAAGTCATTTGCCGATCTCTAGTTTTTGACTGTGGTTCTCAACTCTGGTTGTACGTTACAGTTTCCTGATATGCTTTTAAATAATGCTGATACCTACTTCTCCTCCTCCTCCCCTCCCCCGGCCCAGTTCTAATGTAATGGGTCTGGAATAGATCACCAGACAATGTAAAAAATACTTTAAAAATTAAATCTCCAAATTTGTGCTAATATATATAATATATGGCTAGGTTGGAGAGCCTCTGCCTTAGGTCACATTTCACTGTGGAAATTGTGTCTCTGTCCAGGGCTTTTTCAGACAACTGCAGTAACTGCTGTAGTGTAATGGAAGGAAGTTCAGATGTATTCTCCATTTAGAGAGTCATTGAATTCACATATAGTTAAGGTAAGCAGTATGCATTATTATGATTTTTATAATCTAACATATAAACTTGAATAATCTCCATATGTAATGTTAGCCATCTATAATAATTAGTAAAGATAACACTTGTAGAACAGATTAAATTGGATACTACATTATAATTTGAAAGTGTGCAAGGACTTTTAAATGTGTTATTGGCCTGCAATTTATTCACACCAAGGAATTATCAGCTGGAATTAAGCCAGTTAAACCATTTTCACCATGAAGGTAAAATTCAATGATTGCAATCGTAGGCAGAGCTATTAATTCAATTCTTAACAGTTGCAAATGCCTAGTTTAATGTGTTATTTAAATATTAAAGTCCAAGTCACTTACAGATGTATAAAAGGCATGAAGTTACTTACGTCTATCTATCCATCACTTTGTTTTATTTACCAAGTTATCATGTTTGGTCAAGTAGCAGTCAGCAGTAAGCCAATGAGTGTCCAAGCATTCAGTAAGCATCCAATGACAACCACATTGAATTAAAACTTGAAGAAATATACCTAAGTGATCCGTAGCAACAGAGTACTACTTGGTGCCAAGTGCAGTACCAAGAACTTTGGGTATCTTCATTTAATCCTTATCAGAATTTTACAATCAGAACAAACGAGGCACTGATTATTTAAATGGTAGGGGAGACTTGGAGCTGTCTGACTTTAGAGCCTACACTTGAACCAGTGACTGGGGTGCCTCATACAGCTATGAGTGGGGTGCTGTGGGAGGGATTGAGACTTGAAAGGAAGGACTGGAGACGTGGTGGGCAAGAAGGAAGATGTGCTCTGCTGTGATGTTCCCTGGGCCCAGGTAGGGGAAGGTGTCCTACTCAGTGGTTGGTGGCTGCTCCGTAAGTAGCCCAGAGACTGAGCCAGGAGGTCATTACGGTGCCATAGAGGCTTGTCAAGAGGTGTTCTTGCTTTCCCTTCTCCACGTCAGAGGAATCTGCACTTCGGCCATACTTGGCATCTTGATAATTTCAGACATGCTGACCGCACCCCACTTCTACTGTACCCTGGGATTCTTGTGTCCACCTTAGCCTATGCAGGGAGAATGAACAGAGCAGAATCTCTTCTTGGTGTTTTATTTCCGACTTCTTTCTTTATCACGTCTGGCAGTAGTTTTAGAGCTTTTCCTTGGTGGAAAATGACCAGTGAATACAGAGCTTACAGACAATCATTCTTAAGTTGTATGAATCACTTGAGAAGGTTTCTAAAACTTAGAATTCTGGTTTTCATTTCCAGAAATTCTAATTTGGAAAGTTGGAGTGGCACTCAACAATTTGTACTTTTTAATCACTGTTGAGATATTGAGCAATGCAGAAATCTTCCTAGCTGTTTCGTATACCCAAATCTGAGGGGTAGGGGAAGACAGCCTTCAGAAAAATCATTTTAGATGAAGTGATGCGATGTTTTATGTTTTTAAAATATTGTCTTGAATCATCTCCTTTCTAGTAAAGGAAGGCAGAGCTATAGCACAGAAGATATATGCACACAGGAGAAGGTGAGAACCACCTTGAATAGGAAATCCCCAATTCAGTAGAGGCTAAAGATAGCAAAGATAGGGCATCTTTAGGTAGAAGTTGGCTGAATTTTTGCTGCTTTCCATCATCTGCCCTGCATGAGCAAGATATTTATCCCAGTAGCAAGAGAAAGAGAAGCATTGGTTGGAGAAGGCAGAAAAACATACACTCCTGATCTCTGTAACCTCAAAGATTAGCACATTTCCTGAGACATAGAAGCAGCACCAGGTAGAATAAATTAGTGGTATCCCCGATGCATTTGGTTATGTGCTGATGTGAAAATAACTTCAGCACTCTAGCATCAGCATGTCCATTTGTAAGTGGGAATTTCAATGTAGTAGAAAGCAAATATGGTAAGACAACTATGATAGAGCATCACAACAGGCTGAAAGGAAAAAAAAAATCAATGGGAATCCATAACTGTAAATTAAAATATTTTCCTGTTTTACTATTACTACAGGTGGCAAGACAGCAACCTCAATACATTTGCAGAATGCTAACACTGACGTTTACACCCAGGACCTCATTATTCGTCTCTATTTTTATTCTCCTCTGAATATAACTAGGATTTCTAGGTGACTAGCCAATTCTAATATTTAAGGCAACTGAAAATCAGAATGCTTCTGAAACATAGTGTTGTTGCCAGAGAATAAGAGAGTTTTCAAGAATATCAGGGGCAATTCTGAAAGTACAAAGAAGCCAGATTAAATGAAATAACAATGGCCAGGTTTTAGCAAGATGTCTAGCAGATAATGATCATCATAATTACCCTCGTTAAAAGAAATGAGTTGTTTATGAAAGGCCATGTGTCCACAACAAAACTCAAAAGAGAAAAGTTAACAGGCACAAAAAGCAGTTTTATCATAAAAGGAGGGTAGACAACAAGAATATGTTTAATTCTTTTTCCTTATCATGAGTAAGGAAAAGAGTTTCATGTATGTGAGTATTTTTATTTAATTTTAAGTAGAAATCTGTTTTAAAAATATGGGTATATGCTTATTTGTGTAAGTGTAAGAAACAGAAGTAAGTACAAGAAACCAGAAGTAAGACAACACTCCTGAGCATAATTGACCTCGTAGATTATTCCTGGAACTTAAGGAATCATCTTCAAACTCTTTTCTTCACTCGACTTTCAGGATTCACCATGAACTTGTGATTTCCCTTTCATTTCACTCTCTGTTCTTCCTCAGTCTTTTTCTTTCCCCCAGCTCTTTTTTATTTGTCTTAAACTCTAAATTTTAAAATATCCCTAGGTCTGCCTTAATCTTATGTAAGTCATTTTTTTAAATACTGACAATATATTGAAAACTTCTTTTTTATTATTATACTTTAAGTTCTGGGGTACATGTGCAGAATGTGCAGGTTTGTTACATAGGTACACATGTGCCATGATGGTTTGCTGTACCCATCAACCCATCATCGACATTAGGCATTTCTCCTAATGCTATCCCTCTCCCAGCTATTTTTGACAGGCCCCAGCGTGTGATGTTCCCCTCCCTGTGTCCATGTGTTTTCATTGTTCAACTCCCACTTATGAGTGAGAACATGTGGTGTTTGGTTTTCTGTTTTTGTGTTAGTTTTTTGAGAATAATGGTTTCCAGCTTCATCCATGTTTTGGACATGGATGTCCAGCTTCATCCACGCAAAGGACATAAACTCATTCTTTTTTATGGCTGCATAGTATTCCATGGTGTATCTGTGCCCTGTTTTCTTTATCCAGTCTATCATTGATGGGCATTTGGGTTGGGTCCAAGTCTTTGCTATTGTGAACAGTGCCACAATAAACATACATGTGCATGTGTCTTTATAGCAGAATGATTTATGATCCTTTGGGTAAATACCCAGTAATTGGGATTGCTGGGTCAAATGGTATTTTTAGTTCTAGATGCTTGAGAAATTGCCACAGTGTCTTCCACAATGGTTGAACTAATTTACACTCCTAAATTTGTATTTTAATTATTGACTTCTTCCCTACAACGAGATTTGTATGTCCATATGCTGACGTCATTGGCTGATGCCAACCTGGATGTCTAATAGGAAGTCCCAAACTTAATATATAAAACTCTTACTCTCTTTCCAATCCTGTTCTTGTTTTCCTTGTCCCAGTAAATGATATCCACACTCACTCTATTCTCTTTCCCTTACTTCATATCCATAATTATTAATTAATGTGGATGACTCTACCCATCCGAACTTACTAATGAGACCCAGCCACTTCCTCAGCTTCTTCATCTATGGTTATAACTGGTCTTCCTGATTTCACATTTGCTCCTTCCAACTTTTGTCCCATCTTCACACATCAGCCTCATTAGATAACGTCACTCTTCAGCCCTCCAAATTGTTCCTCATCCTATTTGCCATAGCCTATTGAGTTCTCTCCAGGGCTCAATCCATAGTTCCAGACTCCTCAGTGCCACTCTGCCAATCCCTTTCCGGGCAACAGCAGCAGGGCTTCTTGAGGTGTCTGGAATAAGCCTACCTGACTTCTACCCCAGAGCATCACAGTTTGCTGTTATCTTCAATGAAATTTGTGTAGCATTCTCCTTCATTTCTTTAGATTTTTCCTTCCATTTTCAATTGCGAAGCTTTTTCCAACCACTGTATTGAAAACAACCTTTTTGCTCTTGTCATACTTTCTATTCATACTACGATTATTTTTCTATATTGTATGCATCACTGCTAAAGTGCTTATTTGAATGTTTTTCAGCCTTAACCTGTCATCTAAGCCTTATCAGTGCAAGGATTTTGTTGGTCTGTATAGCACTATCATCCCCCCAAAATTAGAAAAAGGCTTAGCACAGCAAATGTCATCTGATGGAATGGATATGTAAAAAACAGTAAGCAATCCAAGAGCAGGAAGGAATAAACATTACCACTGGTTCCTCATAACAGTCAGGTAAAGAGACAGAGTTGATATCAATTCATATCACTTCTCTCTCTTTTTCCTCAGTCTTCCTCACCCTGCCCAGCTCTTTTTCTTTTTAATATTTAGAGTCTTATACTCTAAATATTAAAATATTCCTTGTCTGTGTAACAAGTGCTTATGCAAAATAAGAAAAAAGCAGCCTCAACAACGTAATCCAAGATGATGAATTAATTATCAAAGTAGAGGTAACTTCAGAGATATGATAGAAAGTTTTAGGAAATAAAATTCCTGAGTGCACTAATAATTATAATGAGATACCGGCTAAATAGAAATATGTTATTAAAAATAGTACTAATAGAATGGTGTCATGGAAATGAACTGCACAATAAGGGTCAAGAGAAACTTACAGAATACATAATTTTACAAGGAAACACAAGATCAGAAGTTGATGAAGCCTCTAATAAAGACATAAATCTAAAAAATCTTAGTGGTACAGTAAGATAATATTAACTTTTAAAAAGGTGACCAGCAGCTAAAACTTGAAATATTTTGGAAAAGAATCCAATATCTAAGCTCTAACCAAAAGTCAATATTACTAACATACCCTTGAAATCTCTAGTGTCTACGACTATTTCTCAACTAAAAATAGAACTACCATTTGATCTAGTAATCCCATTGCAAGGAATCTATCCAAAGGAAAAGAAATCAGTATATCAAAAGGATATCTGCATTTATGTGTTTATGACAGCATTATTCACAGTAGAAAAGACACTGAATCAACGTAAGTGTCCATCAACAGATGACTGAATAAAGAAATGTGGTATATATGCACAATGACATACTACTCAGCCAGGAGAAAGAATAAAATCATGTCTTTTGCAGCAACATAGATGAAACTGGAGGCCATTAACTTAAGCGAAACAACTCAGACACAGAAAGACAAATTTCAAATATTCTCATTTGTAAGTGGGAGCCAAATAATGTATAGTCGTCATAAAGTATGGAATGAGAGATAATAGAGACTTAGATGGTTGGTGCTGTGGGGTGGTGGTGTGGATATTAAGAAATTAATGGGTACAGTGCATGTTATTCAGGTGATGGATACCCTAAAAGTCCTGACTTCATCATTATGCTATCTACCCATTTAACAAAATTACCCTTGTACCCCATAAATTTATACTAATAAAATTTAAACAAGAAGTCTCTATTGTCCTAAGAAAATGCTCTTCCTCTTTTTTTATCTGCAAATATTACTATAATTTCAAAATGATATTATAGTATTTCTGCATTCGAAGAACACTGTATATTACAAGCTTAACTCCCTAGAGTGATAAGACTCTAAGTAGATAAATGGAAAAATAAAATTAAACTCATTAAATGTATATTTTAATGTAGGCTTAAGTAGAAATTAGGTATTAAAAAATTTTAAATTTTTAAAAATTCATTTTGAATGCCTCAAATGCTTTACATAAATATATATATATATTTAAAAAATATATATATATATTTATGTGTTCTGTGTTCTGCTTTAAGCATTTGAGGCAAAAAAATTAAAATTTTAAATTGTAATTACAGTACCAATTAATGTTATTTTATTATAAATGCTTACCTGTTTAAAAAGTTGATTTTCAAAGTTTTATCAGTTATATCAATTTAATAAACTGAGTACTAAATGATGTATAAACAGTATTTATTAAAGTATATATGAAGTATAAAAAGTATAAATTGAGGACTAAATAAAGTATAAATAGTATGCCCCAAATACCTCATATATGAAATTATTTATTTCAGAAATGTTAACATATGTTTTAAGAAATTGTTTCAGTAAGAAACCAGGTAATCCATGTGATGTTTCTGGTCTGCTCTGAAAAGCTAAATTAAAGAATGAGATATTAGCAAGAAGCTCCCTATTATTAATTTCGTCTTTAATAGATGTCTATTCAATGAATGTGATCCAGACTATAAATCTGTATATGACTGCCCATCCAAGTGACTCAATATTTGCTTCTTGAAGCTGGGATCTGAGTGACTAGAAAGTGGCAATGAAGAAACTTTTTGGATGATTGGAATGTTTTATATCTTGAGAGAAATGTCAGTTTAACAGGTGCATGCATTTTAAAAAATCCATCAAATTGTATACTTAAGTTTATGCATTTTGCTATATGTCAGCAGGAAAAAAGAACAGAAAACAAATATTAAATTCTGGTTGATGAGTCTGCTTTATGCAGTACTGTGAATTAGCAATTACCAGACCCCTTTTTGTATTCCAGGCTTTCCAGGCTTCAGCAAATACATTAATAGTTTGTGGATAACAGGAACAATGCTTTTTAGTATTGGAATCAAGAGGTAAAAATACAGAAGAAGACAGGATGAGAATTTACTGTAGTATTCTATTTGAATTGGAGTCATTGTTTTGAGTTTATATTTACAGGTATATAATATAGCTTTGTTCATTGAGTAATTTTAGTAAAAGGATACAGTAGCCATAAGCACACAAGAACATATTTACCAAAATACAGAAATAACTGAAATTAGTTAAATAGAAATAAAGTTTTTTTATAGAGAGAGGTTGACTTGAGGGCTAGGATAGAAAAAGCACAAGATTAACCTGGACCATTTTATTTTGACAGAAAATGAAAGAAGTTCTCAAAGAGTGGGATTATATTAAGGCTGAGAAAGGAGTAAGCTTGAAGGGTTTTTCTTTATTTTATTTTATTTTTTCCAAATAGAAGAATTTTCCTACCTAATAACTGGCCTGTATTCACAAATATTAAAAACAAGAAATACAGAAAGGAGCTACTTTGGACTAAAGGAGATGAAACAACGTGTAGCATCCAAATGCAATACATTATCCTGAATTGGTTCTAACATGGCAAATATGAATTAAATAAAGAGCATATTTTTGACAATTAATTAGAATTGTATTTCATTAATGTTAAATGTCCATGATTTGCTGTGATTCTGTAGGAAATACCCGTTTTTAGTAAAAGTACACTGAGTACTTAAGAATATAAAAATACATCTAATCTACTACTAAACTGTTCAGAAAAAGTAGTCTCCTGACTTAGAAAGGGATGTTAATAAAATATACAGAGGAAAATGTAAGCAATTGGTGAGTCTGAGTAAAGGTATAAAGAGCTCTATGTACTATTTTTGCAATTTTTATGCATGTTTGAAATTATATAAATATACAAATTTCAGAATATAAATATGCTGAGTATCTGTTGTGCAATACTTGACCTCTTCTTTCATAGAGATTTCCTATCCAGGAACTACAACACAATAAACATTTTATTGCACATTCTTGCGATGAATTGTGGTAGGCAAACGCATTGCACCATCTGATTGTTGCTCTGACAAGCAAGATAGAGATCCTTATGAACTTTTTACAGATGAGGAACTGAAACTTGGAGATACTAAGCTGCTTGTCCATAATCACACATGTGGTTGGCTGCATATATAGGATTGAAATCCTGTCCTTTGGTTCAAAGTCATACTTGCCCTTTAAAGCACAATAAGGTTGGCCCACCCTTTTCCAAATTCTTCTTTTAAGGTTGTAAAAGGACAACACCATAATAGAGAAACAGAACAGGAGGAAGTTTATTTAGAATCATTTAAGAGAACTTAGCCTGAGGAATGCAAATGAAGGGTTGATGATAAGATTAAACAGAAGAGCTGTTCAATTAAACCATTTAACCACATGCCGGTCAAAACACCTGGAAAAGGTTTACACTGAGGACAAGCCACTTGTGTAGCGTGAGTTCAATCAGTTGCTTGATCTGGGTTACTCTTTTTATTAGGAAATTAAGCTTTTCATAGCACAATTAGGGTTTTGAATAGACAGATAAGAGCCAGTATTAACATACCGATAAAAACAGTTTATGATGAAACAATCTAAAAGATTATCAGAAACTTTCTTTGGTAGAGACATGAGTAGAAAGCAAGAAAACTCTTAGGCTCTAGAGAAAAAAAAATTCCTTTGAATGCCTAAGGAGAGTAAAATGCATGGTAGGTAAGGATAAATTTCAATTCCTCACAATTCTAATACAACTTACCTTTGCTTGTGCTTAAGTTGAAACTGTGAAAAGACATTTTAATGTCCTATGTGACTGTGTTAGAGAAGCAGGAGCATAGGAGAGCCAAGGTAACACCACTGTGACTTCAGCCACATCTTGAGGCTAACAAGACACATTCTGTGCTGGTCATGACCCATAGTCATAAAATGTTTACAGTTGAGAAAGCAGCCTATAGATACCTACAAGGACCTATTCCTATGACAATGGAAAGTCCGGATGTCTCAACACCCATAACGATTATGCTTTCAAGATAACTATGCTTTCACACACTGCAATGTCAAGGATAGTTTTCTCTAAATCAATAGAATAATAAATTTTATTAAGCTTACTCTCATGTAGACACAGTTTTGTTTAGTCTTTATATAGAGAAGATGCACATACAAGAAAAACTTAAAGGGTGTTCCTTCTCTTGCTTTCTGAGGATGCCCTACCCTGTGACCCAGGAGCTTTCAATAAACAATCTTTTTGCACTGCACTCTGCAATTCGTCTTGAATTTCTTCCTGTGTGAGATTCAAGAATCCCCTCTTGGCATCTGGATCCGGACTCCTCTCTGGTAGTGACTGGACATGTGCTTATACTAGGCAAAACTGCCTTTCTGTTTTCTTCATATATTTGTGGTTTGGAAAGCTATGATATGGGTATCATTGATCTATTAGAATTACATCTGTAAAACTGATAATTTAAAGACATCACTAATATTACCATGAGCCTGATTGACATTTAGAGAGCATATGTTCAGCAAGAACATTAAACAGGAATTTTCCAAATTCAAGGTTAATATAGCAAAGTTGCTAACTTATTAAGATCTACATATGTGCAACAGAAAATACTGACTCTTTAGCTAAAACTAGCGTTGATTTGCAACACAGCATATAGGTGTTACCTATCTGTGACTTGCCCAAAGCAAACGATATATGTAGATAAAGGTTAAAGCCAGGCTTAGCAGGGGATGGAAAAACGGCCTCTACAGACGCTTGTTACAGTATGAAAATAAATTACAATATAATTATTAGAAGGAAGCAAAGTCAAGAAGGGGCACTTTAGTTATGGGAGAGGCTGTAATATAATCTCCGTAGAATCAGAGAGAGCTTTAGATGTAGATGGGATGGTGCTGTGGATAGCTCCTTTGGAGACCAGCTAGTTGGCAAACCTGAGATCTAGTTGAGGGTACTTTTTCTCCGAAGTCCTGGGACTATGCATTTGAGTCTACTTTTACTCTGATATAATGGATGTTTAGGCATAGGTACAATCCGTTAATGCTCATTCTACCTGGCTTTCCCTATCTCCTTTAAAATTTTCACAATCTCTGTGTCTGACAATTTTTATTTATTTACTCAAGGATCTTAAATGTCTGTGTGGATGTAAGGAAAGTTGTCTTGTAACCTGATTAACTAACGCTGCCTCTTCCACACCTCAGCACGCATGGTTCTTTCCTCAGAGGTTCTGGATGCTGGCTACAGAGAGGCTTAATGTAATCCTCATGGGTAAGGTAATTCACTGGATGTCTCACTGGCATAGGGACAGGAGATGAGACCTAGGTTAGGCTCATACATCTTCTATGAGGAAGCTCCTTTTTTCCTGACCTAATTCAGAACTATGTGACGACCTAAAGAGGTGGCATCTTCCATGTGGAAGAGGAGAATGAACATTTTCTTGGGCCCGGGATTATTTATTTTTTCCTCCTTTACTCCCGCCCACTTCCAACCACTCTGGTCTCTCCTGAGGTACTGCAAAACACATGCCAGAATTCCACATGTATCTTGTTCTATTATAGTATAAAACAGAGTTAAATATGCTTGATATTAGTTCTAAATTTCAGGTAATAGGTAGCAATCAAAATAGATCTGACTTAAGAACTAAGTACTTTTATCCGAATTCACAACAAAGTGCTTATCCATGAACTTCTAGAGCACAACATAGTTGTAATTTAAGGGCTACCTAAGCATACTTTCTGATTTGACAATTTACTAACAATAAATATTGGAATGGTAATCAGTACATCTATATAATAAATACTAATTTCACACTCTTAAAAATTCTTACCTTGTGAAGTGGCAAAAATTTCTATTTTTATGTATGTAAAAGGATCTAATAATATTATATCTAATGTAGAATCATTAATATATGTATCTAATGCAGAATAATTTTTAAAAATTTTTCTCTGTTTTTATAGATGACATTAATGGGAAAATAATTGGAATGTTTATAATGTAATAAAAAGCAGGATTTCCCTGGTGGGATGGTTTTGTGAGTCTGCATAAAATGGGATGCTTGGCAGTGCCTGCCATGGTGACCTCATTGGGAAGAGACACCTGGCATCACACTCACCCATACACGCAGTGTGCAGCAGACACCAGCCAGTCACTACTGACGAGAGAGGCACCGCAGAGCAGACGGCCGTCATAATACAGAGCCACAACCCAGGGCCAGGCTCCTTCTTTTGCATTACTCCCTCCAACAATCTTTGGGGTGATGTCTTGAGCCACCAGTTTTTTTCCACAAGCTATTAAAATAATTGGAGAAAGAGCATTTAGTTCTGACAGTGAAAATTGAGTGGTAGCAAAATAACTTCAGACATACAAAGTCCATTCAGAATTTTAAACAGAATGCTTGAAGGGGGATATGAGAACATAGTTACTTACATTTATGGTTACATTGTAACAGAATCAAGGAATCCTGTAAACACCATTGACTGTAACAAAAGAACAATCATATTTTTAAAATTACTCACTTAATACTTTAAAGTCAAACATTGTGTAGGTTATCCTGCTTTTGCTTTAGTAAAATGGACATGTTAATGTCTCATATACGAAATGTAGGGAGACTGAATCGTTAAGCTGAAGGAGCCCCAGTTTAATGTCAAATAGAGGTGAGTTTGCATCCTTATTCTACCATTGCTATGTGACTTCGGGGGAAGTTGTTCACTATCCCTGAGACCCAGTTTCTTCTCCATAAAATGAGGGTAATAGTACTTTATTGGAGTGTTGGGAGAATAAAAAGCAATATTTGCCGTAAAACCACTACAGAGCCTTATGTGCAATGAAATTCTGTAAATGATAGATATCGTTATTTTACTTGAACCAATCTTGGTTTTCATCATTCAGTAACACAGAGTATGCCTCAGTATTGCCAGTCCCACAATATTACGTGCCCAACACTGTGTACAAGGCTGTGTGCTTCATTCCGGAAATTGAATGACGAATGTGTCACAGGTGCTGCTTTCAAGGAAGACAGACACGTAACAAGCACATACAAAAGAAATGTTAGGCATAAATTATTGAAAACTCATCATCTGCTTAGAAATTTACTGACTTTTTTAATGTCACGAATTTCGTTTTAAACAAAAACTAAGCAAATTTGCTTTACAATGCATTATACTTACCAACCACTAGAGATCAGCATAACACAAGAAATTAGAGTACTTGTTCCCACTATTTCCAAAGGCAACCACTGCAAATATCAGCTACATTAAAACGCGCACGTTAGACATTCAAATACACATATACGTGCAATGACTTACGTTTATATACTTGGCTGCAGCTGATTGTGTATGCTGTTTAGGTTTTTGAAAATGCAACGTAAATAAGACCTAAGATCCACATATTCAACCAAAGCAATTTAGCGTTTCAGGAAAAGAAATGATAAAGTTTATTTAAAATCATGTGTCTCCGTATTGAATGGCATATTCTTTAGAACACAGAATGATTTTAGTTGAAATATAAGAAAGTCTATCATTTTGGTAACTAGGGTGCATGCATGTATATCAATCTAGACATATCAACATGTATTTATAAAACCCCAAAGGAAATCTCAATTAACTCCTTTTTTTTTTAACCCAGTGGTGGGGGATGGTGGTCTGAGTCTTGCATATATCTGACAATAGGTTAAATAATCGGAATATAGGTCGGTAGACTTTTATAGCTGGCTGAATCATTTTTCCTGACATCCTCTTCTTTTACTTTTTATTATAATCACTAGTGCAAGGACATTTCCTTATTTATTTATTTTTAAGGACATTTTCAAAAGCACCAGTTTTCATAAGGCTACAAAGATAATCATCTAAGCAATAAATAATAAATGCATAAATAAATTAACCAAATGAATAAATAAATGAACATATGTCTGATTTTCTGCCAACCCAATATAATGTGGCTGATTAAGGAAGGGATTAAGGAAATTTAATTAACTGACTTGTTGACATGATGAAAGGTTAAAATAGGTCTATAAATGATGTCCCTTTCAAATAACACAAACATACATTATAATAGTGACATCAGTGGAAAATGATACTGGCATTTTGCTGATAAGCATAGAATAAGCTAGTTCTATTCTGAAGCATGCATATAATTAACATAAAAGATTTTAAAGATTTTTTCTTACAAATTATTAAATGCCTCTAAGACATGAAAAACAGAAGAAATTCTCAGCATACAAACTGCTTCAGGATCAATATGGTAATATAAATTTAGATATGCCTTATAAGGAAGGAAATCTAGAAGCCTGCTTTCTCACTTGCAGATGCTTTGCTTCATATCCGATGAGACTCATAATATCAGTCAAGGTCCAGAATTAATGTTTGATTAATATAAAACATTCAACTGCAAAATTCCTTTATTGGTACTAAAAATACTTCTTTACCAGTTTTATTCTTTTACTGGTTAAGCTCACAGAAATGGTAACTTTTCATGAAAAACTGAATAATTATCTAATTTCATTTTTACCATTAAACAAAATGTACAGCAAAGCATCTTAAATCCTTGTTAGTAGTTGTGCCTTCTTGTGGTTATGTTCTTCCCACCCACAGCTGTTCTTTAATCGTACTGTAAAATTAGGAAGCCAATTTCAACAAGAATTACTATTAACACCCAAATAGGAGAAATGACTTAATCTAAGCTAAAACAGCTCTTTGGATACAGAAAAGATGCTGCTTTTTAAAACCTTAGCAAAGGCTATAAACATAAACCTTACATTAAAAAGTAAAAGAGAATATGTAGACACGACGAGAAGTCTAGACTTCTTCTCTTAACATGCATGTTCTATTTGCCAACGAAGAGAAAAGAATATCAGGATTCTTCCCTGTCTTCTCTTTTAGTGGTAGCTAATCTGTGCTGCCTTCTTTAGTTTGATCAGCACTGGACCTGTTTTATCCCAGTTCTCACAATTTCTTTCCATGTGATTTAATTGTTTATTAATGTGAGGCTAAGGATAAAAAAGCGTATAAAATTAAAACACGTCAAATCCCTAAGAGTGTGCCAGAAATTTACATATAGAATATTTCTTTTGAACATCTTATATATTTTAAGATTAGAAAATGTTAACCGATAATATTAAACAGATACAGTTTGAGATTACTTAAAGAATAATAAGTCAAATAACTTTTAAGGTTTTATGACCAGTGTGTGTTAGCATTCAAATCTGATTGACTCCAACAATCTATCTTCTTCCATGTCTCTGTACAACTAGTCTAAGAACAGGTTTTGGGACCCACCTGGGTGTTAGTATTAAGCTGCCATCAGGTGCTGTGTTTAATTTGACAAAAGGTCCACCATCGGTAGAGAAAATTGGCATTGATGAGTTTCCACTCCTAAAGAAAAAAGAAAAAAAGCATACAGACAAAAGAAAAACATAAAGAAAAGACCATAAGCTAGACTTTTAGTTCCTTACTGCTGTGGACATTAAAACAAATTATGGGATTCTGGCCAAAAAGATTAATATTTTAATATAAAACGTCAAGTGTTTTCCCATCTAAAGCATGTTGCAAGTCAGTAGAATTACTTAGAATCACATGAAATGTAATTTTAACTTTAATATAATATCTTTAGTCATTATTTGCATTCTTATATATTATTTTTCAAAGTTAAAATCATTACATATGTCACTTAGTTATCTGGTTTTGTAAATTTGATTTTTCTATGTTGTCAAATAGTTTCCATAGAAACCACTTTGAATGGCAGTTTCGCAACATTGATGCACTGTAATTTATTAAGCTTTCCTCCTGTTGTACAAGTTCTTTTTTTAGATCATCTTTTAAAAAGTACTTGTAGAGAACAAAATAGTCGAAGGCTATTTTCAGTGTTTACCTCTCAAAATGTTGCTTTGTTCTTGATATTTCATTCGATTCAAAAGCTAACAATCCCTAATTTAAAGGAAGTCATGTGATTGCTTTAAAAGATAGAGTATGTAGCCTTGGCCTGTAAGTGTCAATTGGTGAGGAACCGTGGGGTGGAGATAGAGATACCTCTGTGTGATCAAAGACATTTAGGTCCCAGGCTCTCTTTTCCCTGAAAACCTACACTTCCCATGCTCTCAACTGTGAGCTTTAATTGAAGATTTATCTTAATTATCCTGATGCTCTTTTTCAGACTTAGCTGGAGACTTTTAGCTTTTAATTATTTAACTTGTTTCTTGCCTTTTATTTATTTCAGATTTTAATCTTCATATAAAAATATGCCTTTTGGCTGGAAACATCTTGATTACTGCTCTCTTCTATTGCAGAGCAGGGTGATGTGGTTCTACCTTTTGGAGTACTTTGATGGACCTACCCATTGCCTCTTTATAACAAGTTCCAGTGGCTTCCCCAGGCTATTGCCAAAACTGGTCCCTTTCTGTCTGTTTCCAGGGAATTTCCAATTATCATGCAAAGCTTTCTGATTAATAAAAGGTTAAGAACTATTTAGAAGGTGGTTCTTCTCTCTTTTAATGCTTTTATCAAGCTGAAAGAGTGTTTGTTTAATATCTTTAATCTACTGAACACAGAGCTGGGACAATAGATGTCTATTTAGTGTTCTAGAATTTAAATCTTGCACTTTTATTGCATAAACAGATAAAAGTAACTCAAGAGGGGAGGACTCAAGATGGCGCTGTGAGAACAACCCAGGATTGGAGCTCTTCTTGTCGAATCTGCAAACGGTGAGTCAGAGCGGCGTTTCCAGACTGATCTTTGTTGCCCACAGAACGGGGAAACTCCCAAGTATAAAAAAGACACGGGACGCCAGGCAGTAGGTCTGCCTGGCGAAGCCGGCAGCCTGGGCGGCAGTGGCCAGCCCTACCCAGCAATCCCCACAGGGCGCGCTTGTCCGGGTGCCCTGTTGAACCGGCAACCTGAGACTTGAGAGGGCTGGACTTGAGACTGAACGAGACTTGGACAGTAGGCCAGCCCAGGGGATTGCAGGGATTGGGATACCCAGTGGGATGAAAAAAACCGCGATTTCAAACTATCCCGAGCAGACAGTCCGAGACGCTCTGTGGGGAGGGGCGTCCACCACTACCGAGGCAACCCGCCCCAACTGAGATACATGCCCACTGCTGACGCAGCCAGCCGTTGCTGAGGCAACCCACCACAACTGAGATACACGCCCACTGCTGACGCAGCCAGCCGTTGCCGAGGCAACCCGTCCCTACTGAGATACACGCCCACTGCTGATGCAGCCTGCCGTTGCTGAGGCAACATGCTACAACGAAGAGACTCCGCCGCAGGGCGTGGCGGAGACCACAGCAGAGCCGGCAGGAACAGCGCGAATCACACAACAGCAGGGCGGAGCCTCGGCAGCCAAACAGTAGCTAGTCTGCCTTCTAGCTGGGCAGGACACCTGATCGGACATCCAAAAATAAAGCCCAAACCCCTCAACACAGAGCATTTGAGAAAAAAAAAAAAGGGTTTTTTAATGAGCTGTGTTGCAGCAGAATCAAACATAGCAGCCTAACAGCCCTGAATGAACAACAGAGTGCACAGCTCAGCAATTAAACCCCTATAAAGTACAAACTGTCTCCTCAAGCAGCTCCCTGACCCCTCTATATCCAAAAGACTGTCATTAGGCAGGCATCATCCTGGGACAAAGAGAGCAGAAAAAGAAACTGGTAGCATCCCTCGCTGTGCCACAGCTACTAGAGGTGCACCCCAGACAAGCAGGGTCTGGATCGGACCTCAGCAGTCGTACAGCGAAGGGGCTAGACTGGTAGAAGGAAAACCAAGCAACAGAAATACTTCATCATCAACATTCTGGGTGTCCACTCAGAGACCCAAACGAAAAGTCAGCAACTACGCAGACGACCAGCGGACAAATCCACAAAGATGGGAAGAAACCAGCGCAAAAAGGAGGAAAACACCCGAAACCAGAACACCTCGCCTCCTAGAAAGGACCAAAACTCCTCACCAGCAAGGGAGCAAAGCTGGACGGAGAATGACTGTGACGAAATGACGGAATTACACTTCAGAAGATGGATAATGAGAAACTTTTGTGAGCTAAAAGATCATGTATTAAATCAATGCAAAGAAACTAAGAACCTTGAAAAAAGATTTGAAAAAAGATTCGAGGAAATGATAACAAGAATGGATACCTTAGAGAGGAATATGAATGAATTAAAGGAGCTGAAAAACACAATACGAGAAATTCGCGAAGCAAACACAAGTTTCAATAGCCGAACTGACCAAGCAGAAGAAAGAATATCTGAAGTCGAAGACCAACTCAATGAAATAAAACGAGAAACCAAGATCAGAGAAAAAAGCGCAAAAAGGAATGAACAAAGTCTCCAAGAAATGTGGGACTATGTGAAAAGACCTAACCTACGTTTGATAGGTGTACCAGAAGGGGACGAAGAGAATGAATCCCAGCTGGAAAATACTCTTCAGGACATCATCCAGGAAAATTTCCCCCACCTAGCAAGACAAGCCAACACTCAATTGCAGGAAATACAGAGAACACCACAAAGAATTTCCGCAAGAAGAGCAACCCCAAGGCACATAATCGTCAGATTCAACAGGGTTGAAATAAAGGAGAGAATACTAAGGGCAGCCAGAGAGAAAGGTCGGGTCACCCACAAAGGGAAGCCCATCAGACTAACAGCAGATCTCTCGGCAGAAACACTACAAGCCAGAAGAGAGTGGGGGCCAATATTCAACATTCTTAAAGAAAAGAACTTTCAACCCAGAATTTCATATCCAGCCAAACTGAGCTTCAGAAGTGAAGGAAGAATAAAATCCTTTGTGAACAAGCAAGTACTCAGAGATTTTGTCACCACCAGGCCTGCTTTACAAGAGCTCCTAAAAGAGGCACTACACATAGAAAGGATCAATCAGTACCAGCCATTCCAAAATCACACTGAATGCTAAAGAGCTTCAACATAATGAAGAATCTACAACAACTAACAGGCAAAACAGCCACTTAGCATCAAAATGGCAGTATCAAATTCACACATAACAATATTAACCCTAAATGTAAATGGACTCAATGCACCAATCAAAAGACACAGACTGGCAAATTGGATAAAAATCCAAAACCCATCAGTGTGCTGTATCCAGGAAACCCATCTCACATGCAAGGATACACAAAGGCTCAAAATAAAGGGATGGAGGAAGATTTACCAAGCTAATGGAAAGCAAAAAAAAGCAGGAGTTGCAATTCTCATCTCTGATAAAATAGACTTTAAAGCAACAAAGATCAAAAGAGACAAAGAAGGCCATTACATAATGGTAAAATGATCGATACAACAAGAAGAGCTAATGATCCTAAACATATATGGACCCAACGCAGGAGCACCCAGATACATAAGGCAAGTTCTTAATGACTTACAGAAGGACTTAGACTCCCACACAATAATAGTGGGAGACTTTAACACTCCACTGTCAATACTAGACAGATCAACCAGACAGAAAATCAACAAGGATACCCAGGGCTTGAACTCAGACCTGGAGCAAGCAAACCTGGTGGACATTTACAGAACTCTCCACCCCAAATCCACAGAATACACATTCTTCTCAGCACCACATCACACCTACTCTAAAATTGACCACATAATTGGAAGTAAAGCACTGCTCAACAAATGCAAAACAACAGAAATCATAACAAACAGCCTCTCAGACCATAGTGCAATCAAGTTAGAACTCAGAATTCAGAAACCGACCCAGAACCGCACAGCTTCATGGAAACTGAACAACTGGCTCTTGAATGTTGACTGGGTAAACAACGAAATGAAGGCAGAAATAAAGAAGTTCTTCGAAACCAATGAGAATGAAGACACAACGTGCCAGAACCTCTGGGACACATTTAAAGCAGTCTCTAGAGGAAAGTATATAGCAATAAGTGCCCATATGAGGAGAATGGAGAGATCCAAAATTGACACCCTATCGTCAAAATTGTAAGAGCTAGAGGAGCAAGATCAAAAAAACTCAAAACCCAGCAGAAGACAAGAAATTACTAAGATCAGAGCTGAGCTGAAGGAGATTGAGACACGAAAAACCCTTCAAAAAATCAATAAATCCAAGAGCTGGTTTTTTGAAAATATCAACAAAATAGACAGACCACTAGCCAGATTGATTAAAAAGAAAAGAGAGAACAACCAAATAGATGCAATAAAAAATGATAAAGGGGAAATCACCACAGATTCCACAGAAATTCAAACCATCATCAGAGAATATTACAAACAACTCTATGCACATAAACTAGCAAACCTGGAAGAAATGGATAAATTCCTGGACTCCTGTGTCCTCCCAAGCCTAAACCAGGAGGAAGCTGAAACTATGAATAGACCAATAACAAGGTCTGAAGTTGAGGCAGCAATTAAGAGCCTACCACACAAAAAAAGCCCAGGTCCAGATGGGTTCACAGCCGAATTCTACCAGACACACAAGGAGGAGCTGTTACCATTCCTTCTAAAACTATTTCAAACAATCCAAAAAGAGGGAATCCTTCCCAAATCATTTTATGAGACCAACATCATCCTGATACCAAAACCCAGCAGAGACCCAACGAGAAAAGAAAACTTCAGGCCAATATCCATGATGAACATAGATGCAAAAATCTTCAATAAAATATTGGCAAGCCGATTGCAACAGCAAATCAAAAAACTTATTCATCATGATCAAGTAGGATTCATCCCAGGGATGCAAGGCTGGTTCAACATACGCAAGTCTATCAACGTAATTCACCACATAAACAGAACCAAAAACAAAAACCACATGATTATCTCAATTGACGCAGAGAAGGCATTTGACAAAATTCAACAGCCCTTTATGCTAAAAACCCTCAATAAACTCGGTATCGATGGAACGTATCTCAAAGTAATAAAAGCTATTTATGACAAACCAACAGCCAATATCATACTGAATGGGCAAAAACTGGAAGCATTCCCTTTGAAATCTGGTACTAGACAAGGATGCCCTCTCTCACCACTCCTATTCAATATAGTACTGGAAGTTCTAGCCAGAGCAATCAGGCAAGAAAAAGAAATAAAGGGTATTCAAATAGGAAAGGTGGAAGCCAAATTGTCTCTATTTGCAGACGACATGATAGTATACCTAGAAGTCCCCATCGCCTCAGCCCAAAAACTCCTGAAACTGATAAACAACTTCAGCAAAGTCTCAGGATATAAAATCAATGTGCAAAAATCACAAGCATTCATCTACACCAATAACAGACTTAAAGAAAGCCAAATCAAGAGCGAACTGCCATTCGCAATTGCTACAAAAAGAATAAAATACCTTGGAATACAACTCACAAGGAATGTAAGGGACCTCTTCAAGGAGAACTACAAACCACTGCTCAACGAAATCAGAGAGGACACAAACAGATGGAGAAACATTCCATGTTCATGGTTAGGAAGAATTAATATCGTGAAAATGGCTATACTGCCCAAAGTAATTTACAGAATCAACGCTATCCCCATCAAGCTACCATTGACTTTCTTCACAGAACTGGAAAAAACCACCATGAACTTCATATGGAACCAAAAGAGAGCCCGCATAGCCAAGTCAATTCTAAGCAAAAAGAACACAGCGGGGGGCATCACACTACCAGATTTCAAACTATACTACAAGGCTACAGTAATCAAAACAGCATGGTACTGGTACCAAAACAGAGATATAGATCAATGGAACAAAACAGAGGCACCGGAGGCAACACAACATACATACAACTATACAATCTTTGATAAACCTGACAAAAACAAGCAATGGGGCAAGGATTCCATGTTTAACAAATGGTGTTGGGAAAACTGGCTAGCCATGTGCAGAAAGCAGAAACTGGACCCCTTCCTGACACCTTACACTAAAATTAACTCCAGATGGATTAAAGACTTAAACATAAGACCTGGCACCATCAAAACCCTAGAAGGAAATCTAGGCAAAACTATCCAGGACATAGGAGTAGGCAAGGACTTCATGAACAAAACACCAAGAGCATTGGCAACAAAAGCCAAAATAGACAAATGGGACCTAATGAAACTCCACAGCTTCTGCACGGCAAAAGAAACAGTCACTAGAGTGGATCGGCAACCAACAGAATGGGAAAAAATTTTCGCAGTCTACCCATCTGACAAAGGGCTGATATCCAGAATTTACAAACAACTCAAGCAGATTTACAGGAAAAAAACAAACAAGCCCATTCAAAAGTGGGCAAAGGATATGAACAGACACTTTACGAAAGAAGACATATGTGAGGCCAACAATCATATGAAAAAATGCTCATCGTCACTGGTCATCAGAGAGATGCACATCAAAACCACATTGAGATACCATCTCACGCCAGTTAGAATGGCGATCATTAAAAAATCTGGAGACAACAGATGCTGGAGAGGATGTGGAGAAAAAGGAACACTTTTACACTGTTGGTGGGAGTGTAAATTAGTTCAACCATTGTGGAAGACAGTGTGGCGATTCCTCAAGGCCTTAGAAATAGAAATTCCATTTGACCCAGCAATCCCATTACTGGGTATATATCCAAAAGACTATAAATCGTTCTACTATAAGGACACATGTACACGAATGTTCATTGCAGCACTGTTTACAATAGCAAAGACCTGGAATCAACCCAAATGCCCATTGATAATAGACTGGATTGGAAAAATGTGGCACATATACACCATGGAATATTATGCAGCAATCAGAAATGATGAGTTCGTGTCGTTTGTAGGGACATGGATGAATCTGGAAAACATCATCCTCAGCAAACTGACACAAGAACAGAAAATGAAACACCGCATATTCTCACTCATAGGCGGGTGATGAAAAATGAGAACACATGGACACAGAAAGGGGAGTACTAAACACTGGGGTCTATTGGGGGGAAAAGGGGAGGGCCAGTGGGAGGGGGAGGTGGGGAGGGATAGCCTGGGGAGAAATGCCAAATGTGGGTGAAGGGGAGAAGAAAAGCAAAGCACACTGCCATGTGTGTACCTACGCAACTGTCTTGCATGCTCTGCTCATGTACCCCAAAACCTAAAATCCAATAAAAAATTAAAAAAAAAAAAAAAAAAAGAATGATAGTATCTGCAAAAAAAAAAAGAAAAAAAAAAAGAAAATGTGGCACATATACACCATGGGATACTATGTAGCCATAAAAAAGGATGAGTTCATGTCCTTTTTAGGGATATGGATGAAGCTGGAAACTATCATTCTCAGCAAACTGACACAAGAACAGTAAACCAAACACTGTATGTTCTCACTCATAAGTAGGTGTTGAACAATGAGAACACAGGGAGGGTACCATAACACAGCAGAGCCTGTTCAGGGGCGAGGGGGCTAGGGGAGGGATAGCAAGTGGTGGGGGATTGGGGAGGGATAGCATTAGGTGAAACACCTAATGTAGATGATCAGGTGATGGATGCAGGAAACCACCATGACACGTGTACCTATGTAACAAACCTGCACTTTCTGCATATACACCCTGGAACATAAAGTATAATAAATAAATTTAAAAAGTAAAAAAAAAAAAAGTATAAGCCAAAGTAGGAGCAAGAAACAAAGAAGATTCTCCAAACTAATTTTCTCCAGACTGGCAAAAGTCTTTGACATACAAAGAAAGGTTGAGAGCACTTACCCTTGGTGGTGGTTCTCAACTCTGGAATGCATATGAATCACTTGACAGACTTACTGAATCACAGATTGCCTGGCCTTATTCTAGACTTTTGGGTTCAGTAGGCCTGAGGCAGGATTCCAGGATTTGAATTTCTGTAAATGTATCCCAGGTGATTCCATGCTAGGATGGAATTTGGTCCTACAACACATTGAGATCTACTGACCTAGGCCATTCTAAATCTAAAGGTCGGAGGCTGAGATCAGGTGATTCTTATGTATGACCAGGCTGTACCTTCAAGAGCTGATGTAGCTGTTGTATTGCAAGGGAGTGGTACACCTACTGTCACTCCTTTGCCCGGAGAAGACATAATTTTATCACTGTGCTTTCCTCCACCCTGTTAGATAATAAATCTATTGAGTATTAATGTTAAACAGCTTGCTATTAATGATATGCTCTTTAATTGTTTTTAATTAGTGTGTTTCTAATTTTAAAATGGAGAAAACATCAGGGTTACAATTTGTGCTTCAAGTAAATGATGGACTTTGTAGTTAAATCAATGAAACCAAATTAAAATACAATTTTTTCCACCATCTGGCCCAAAGTTTTGCTCACCTGTCCCACCATGATAACATAGCTAAGCATAAAATAAAAGTGCCTTCAGTGCTGAAGTTGCAAATAAAAATTTTTTAAATGCAAAACATTATTTAATTATTTGCTGCGTAAAGTTAGCAAATTTAAAAAAAAAACCTAAAGCCAAAGGATATATTATTTTTTGTTACTGTTCCCATATCTGTGTTGTTTTGTGTCCTGAGTTGTAATAAGTCAAGGCTTTTCCTACATACTTGAAAATTTTGTGACACTGACAGAAAATATGAACAAGGACAGAAGCACTATGTGTCTACCAACTTCTTAAATTGGATAAAACATAGGTTCTATTTCCAGTGTTCTGGAACTCAGTGCTAAGTTGTGCAAACAAAATCATTGCAGTGATTACATAAGAAATTAAATCATTATGTTCTATGTTTTTGAAAGGCTTATTGAAAAATATTTTAATCTCTCCCCCCCAATATTTTCAAAACACCTCTGCAATGAAAGAACCCTGGGATAATTCCATTTCTTATTAGCATATGAGAATGTAAGGCTCAACTTGATGTTTCTGATATGTAGAAGTTATCTTGCACAGGACTTATAGGAGATTTAAAAATTAACGCCAATTAGGCTACCTTAGTAGAACACAAACAACTAACTCCACTTTTGATGTATTAGTATTTCCTAAATTCTGTAAAGTTTTAGAGAAATGATGATTATTTTCCAGAGTTTAATGATGCAACAGAGTAAATCAGCTATATCATTTATATATTGGGTTAGTAACAGGGAAATGCTTTTTGCTAGGAAAAATCATTAAAAAAAAACCCCACTACTGTAGGTTTTTTTTTAACCTTTATTTTTGCATCAATATAAAATGTTTTCTTTCATACTTTGATCAAGACATGAAAATGTTACTCAAGGTACTTTTTATTTGCATTTATTATGCATGTAATAAATGGTAGGAAATGAAAATGTTTAATATAAAAAAGGAAAGGCTAATGAAATCGGCCTCATATGACTTACTAGAATCTGAAGGGAATTGCATTTTGTGCCCTATCTGCACAAATAATCTTGAGAGACTACAGTGGTTTTTTAATAAATTGACTCCTAAATTACTTTCTACTGCAGCAAACACACATCATTTTAAACTCACTAAGTTTTCCTTCAGTTACCATGCACCAGTCTAGACAAATTCTCATTAAGGATATAACTTTCTTTCAATTACTAGAGCACTAGGGAGACTATTTAATAAGCGCAGGCTCAAAGATTAAAGCCTTTGCAGTGATTAACTGACTCATTTCTGAAGAAAGCAAGCACCTGATCTTCATAAAAAATATTGTATCTAAGGCAGTGGGATGTACTACTTGTGTTACACACACTAAAAAAATCGGGTTATTTGTCCCTGTATCTGGTTAGAAGGACTATGATTCATGGGAAATGGGATCAGTGAACTAGAGAGTGAAATTTGGCTGGGGAAAACTGGGTAAATAAATAGAACAGAGATGTGTGAAATTGGCTGTTACCCACTTAGCTCGGGCCATTGTCTAGAAAGCTATCTTTGATATCCCCTTGTTGAATTAAGTTCTGCTACAGCATATTGAATTTATCACATTATATTGTAATTATCTGTTTTTATGTCTATCATCACCACATGAGCATGTAAATATGTGTTTTATTTATTCATGGAACAAACACAATATCATCATTAGTGCTTAGATTTCTGATCCAGGATTAATAATAATACATTTACATTATATACTGTTAAAATGTAATAAAGACATATGTTTCCTCCCAATGCATTGGAAGGACTGTAAATGTAGGAATCAGCATTTTGCTGTCACCCAACTAACATTTTTCATTCAAATTCATTGGAAAAAAACCTTCTGTCAAAGTAACATGTTGATTGTTTTGATCTCTGTGAATAACTCATCTTAACCCAATATATCCTCCAGGAAACAATGTAGTTAAAATTCACAAACCACAATGGAAAGAACTCCACTTTTTATAATCACATTGTGATCTTTTTATAATCACATGGTGATCTTCAAAAGGTGGTGAATTGAGACACAAATCTCCTGGGCAAGGAAAGCCTGGTTATCCAGGGCACACTGGAGCATCAATTGTGGAAGCAAGGTCAAGTTCTCAATCTCCTTAGTTTAATCTTTAGAAACTAAGTTCCTGAGTCTCTATAGCAGCTCCCCAGCAATTGAAGTTAACAGCTTCCTGGGACCTCACCTCTTTGAATTCACTATTGAACTAAAATTAGTGTTTAAAGTAGGAACTTGGAATGAATGCCACTTACCCAGTTCTGTGTTTGAAATGAAAATAAACAACCGTTAGTTTCTGGGTTTTGTTGACTCTATCAAAAAGCATTGTTTCTCCTGCAACTCACCCTCTTCCAAGACTTTATGCCTGAAAGCTCCCTATGTTGAAAGAGTTTTTGTTAAAGTTTAAAATGTAGAATAAAAGGAATTACGCACACACACAAACAAATTTAAAGTACAGAAGATTCTAATATGCATAAACCAAATTGATTATTTACATAATGAATAATAAAATTTATTTCCTCTCTTGCCCTTGATAGGAATTGCCTTCCTGATGAGGCTGACATCACTTGGATGAGGCTTGGAGCTGGGACATTTTCATTCTAAATGGACAGCATTTGGGAATATAAAAGGAACCGGAAGCTCTCAGTCCAACTGAAAGAAGCTAAGTTAGGTATAGAAGAAATGTACCTCAACACAATAAAGATTATATACGACAAAGCCATAGTTAAATCTTCTAAGAACTGGAACAAGACAAGGATACCTACTCTCACCACTCGTACTCAACATAATACTGAACGTCCTAGAAAAAGCAATTTGAATAAAGATAAATAAAGAGCATCCTAATGGGAAAGAAGGAATATTGTCCCTGTTTATAGATGACATGACCTTATCTATAGAAAAACCTAAAGACTCCACCACAAAAGGGATTTGATAATTAAATTTAGTAAAGTTTCAGGATGCAAAATGAATAAAACCAAATCAATACAGTTTCTATACCTCAGCAACCAACTCACTGAAAATGAAATAAAGAAAGCAATCCCATTTACAACAGCCACAAAAAAATTAAACACCTAGAAATAAATTTAACTAAGGAGGTGAAAGACCTCTTCAATGAAAACTATGAAATACTGATGAAAGAAATTGACGAGGACACAAACAAATGAAAAAAATATCCTATACTCATGGATTGGAAGAATTAATATTGTTAAAATGGCAATACCACTCAATCCCTATCAGACTTAATGCAGTCCCTATCAAAACACCAAAGATATTCTTCACAAAAAAATAGAAAAAAATCCTAAAATTTGTATGGAACCACAAAACACACCAAATAGCCAAAGCAGTCCTGAACAAAAAGAACAAAACTGGAAGCTTCATACTACCAGATTTCAAAATATCCTACAAACCTATAGTAACCAAGATAACTGGCATAAAAATGGACATTAGACCAATGGAACAAAATAGAGAGCAGAATAGAAAACCCTGAAATGAATCTATGTGTTTACAGCCAACTGATTCTGTTTATACAAAGGCACCAAAAACACTTACTGGGGAAAGAACAATCTCTTCAGTAAATGATGCTGGGAAAACTGCTTAACTATATGAAGTATGAAACTAAGCCCCTATCTCTCACCATATAGAAAAATCATATCAAAGTGAACTAAAGAGTTAAACCTAAGACCCAAAACGTAAAAACCACTAGAATAAAACATTGGGAGAAACACTCCAGGACATTGGTCTGGACAAAGATTGCTTGAGTAAGCCCCCAAGAGTACAGGTAACCAAAGCCAATTTGGACAAATGGGATCACATCAAGCTAGAAAGCTTCTACACAGCAAAGGAAACAACCAACAAAGTGAAGAGACAATCCACAGACTGGGAAAAAATACCTGCAAACTATCCATCTGACAAGCACTTAACGATCAAAATGTATAAAGAGCTCAAACATATTGACAAGAAATAAAAGCATATATTCTGATTTTAGAAATGGGTAACTGATTTAAAAAGACATTTCTCAAAACCAGACATAAAAAAGCCAACAGAATATGAAAGAATTCTCAACATCACTAATTGCTAGAGAAATGCAAATCAAAACCACAATGAGATATCTCTCATCCCTGTTAAAATAGCTTTTATCAAGAGAGCAGCTGTAAGAGATGCTGGTGGGGATATGAAAGAAGAAGAACCCCCATTAGACTCTTGGGGAAAATAAAAATTAGGTACATTATTCAGAACATTATGGAGGTTCCTTAGAAAACTAAAAATAGAACTACCATATAATCCAGTGGTTCCACTGCTGGTCATATATTCAAAAGAAAGGAAATCAGTGTATTAAAGAGAGTGTTTGCCCTCCCATGCTTACTGCAGCACTACTCACAATAGCCAACATTTGGAATCAACCTAAGAGAAAAGCATATGTTTTATAATTAGATACTTTTGGCATATGCTTTTATACATAGGTGTGTCTATATTTACATGTACATAGAGTACATTTATAATTTACTGTTTATTTGGCACTGAGTTTTAAAGACAACTAATAATCTAGATGTTAGCATTGCAATAATATATAAAATAGACATGGTTCTTCCCTTTATGGACCTCATAGTTTAATATGACACACTTTTTTTTTTTTTTTGAGACGGAGTTTCGCTCTTGTTACCCAGGCTGGAGTGCAATGGAGCCATCTCGGCTCACTGCAACCTGCGCCTCCTGGGTTCAGGCAATTCTCCTGCCTCAGCCTCCTGAGTAGCTGGGATTACAGGCACGCGCCACCATGCCCAGCTAATTTTTTTTTGTATTTTTGGTAGAGACGGGGTTTCACCATGTTGACCATGATGGTCTTGATCTCTTGACTTTGTGATCTACCCACCTCGGCCTCCCAAAGTGCTGGGATAATATGACAAACTTTAAATGAGATGGTGTTATAAGTTATAAAGACAACCACATGTGAGCCAACATGGTTGGTAATCACTAGTCTTCAAAATCATATATGCTTAAGGATTAGAATGGTGAATAAAAGTTGACAGGTTGTAAAATGCAAAATAAGTATGTTATTAATTCTCATTACTTTCATTTTCTACCTAAGTAGCTTTAAGACTTGGTGGGAAGGTAAAAAACAAATATGGTAAAATTACATATTTGATGAAATATATTATGGCATTAGACTGGGAGGTATAATACATTTTTGATGAATATTTTGCACCATCCTTCTTGAGAATATCCTTCATTATCTTTCTATAATATAAAATTTATAGAAGTACTATTGCAGGAGAAGAGTTATGAAAAAATTTTAATTTTGAAAATATTTTACAATTTTTGCATAACCTCTCCAATTACAATAGTACCTTTATAACTGTTTCAAAAAAACTATTGTAAATGCGTTGCAAAGATATAGCAAAAGTATATTGTCTGTAGTACTCTTGTGATTATTTATGTATATTATGTTATAGCATAAAATGAAATAATTCATTTTCTTAAGAATAATCACCTAAAAATTATAAAAACACAAGAAATGCTTACATATGAGTATTTTGCATAACAGAGCATATTATATTTTATATAATATTTACTTACATGTATATACTATTAATACAAAGGTTATTAACATTGGTTATTATTTGAGGATGAGGTTAATCAAGATTTTTGTTTTCTCCCTTTTGCCAATGTGTAATTTCTAAATTCATAACTTTTATAAATTTTAAAGTTCTTACTAAACCTAATTTCATAGTAATAAAAAAGTCTGAGAATCTCTTAAAAGGGAACTCAGTAGAATTACTTACCCTAGGCCCAGCAGCTGACAAACATCATTTGAAATCTGGGTGGTCCAGTTCTCAGCACAAGCTGTATGCCATATGCTCTGGATTTGGAACTGCACTAAACCATTGTTGTTCATTGTGCCATTGAAAAAACGCACTGAAGGGTGGGGAGAATGGGAAGACGTCAGCCAAATGTTCAAAGAGTACAGAGCTTCAGTTAGACAGGAGGAGTAAGTTTTTGAGATCTCTCACTCTGCACTGTGACTACAGTTAATGTGTTGTATATTTCAAAATTTTGTAAAATTGTGAAATTTCAAATTTTCCCATCATGATAAATGATAGGTATTTAAGGTGATGGATAGGTTAATTTGCATCATTGAATCATTCCTTGTTTTCTCTCTCTCTTTCTCTCTCTCTCTCTATATATAGATACACACACACACACACACACACACATATACATACCTTTTATATATATACATTCTCTCTATATGCAATCCATATACATACATTATATATAATAATATCACATACCTCATAAATATATAGAAATAAAATTTTCAAATTTACAGCAAATTTTTTAGAAAAACTAACAAAAAGAGATGCATTAAAAACATTAGATGATACAGGTGGCCATTTTGACCTAAATTGATAAGAGTAAATTATGTCCTCTAAACTAAATGTGCAATGTTTCTAACATTTTGAGTTTAGAGACTGATTGCTGTTTTTCCTAAGAGCATGATGGAAGGTCTAATTTGAAAAATATAAATTTAGTAGACAATATTGCTCTTTTATATAACTATAAAAATGGAAAAAGCAGAGATATGCAAGTTTATTACAAATCTATACAGCAAATAAACAGAAAATAAAGTTATATGTGAAGAGTATATCTTATAAACTTAGTTTCTGAAAGTAGGAAATCAAGTTTAGGAACTACTTTAGGAATTCCCTTCCCATCCCTCCAAAACTACTTTCTTTGTACTTTGATTTCTATCACCTTACTCATCACTTTACAACCGTTTTGAACGGAATGTTAAGGCCATTAGCGGCCAGGTAGGGACTGGACCAAGCTAAGTGAATTCATTAAAGGAGGAAAACATCAGCAACTGTAGTCTTACCTACACCGGTATGTTGTAATTCTATAAAATAATGCTACATCATTTACACTTTTTTTTTTCTATTATGACAAGAGTTAAGAGCAGTGACAATAGAATTACGCAAACTTAGGTTCTAGATGTGTGACCTTCGGCAGCACTTACCATTTCCAAACCATAGTTTCCTCATGCCTAAACTATAGCTAATTCTGTTTTTTTTTTCTTTTTTGAGATGGAGTTTTGCTCTTGTTGCCTAGGCTGGAGTGCAATGGCGCAATCTCAGCTCACTGCAACCTCTGCTTGCCAGGTTCAAGTGATTCTCAATTCTCCTGCCTCAGCCTCCTGAGTAGTTGGGATTACAGGCACCTGCCACTACACCTGGCTAATTTTATATTTTTGGTAGAGACAAGGTTTCATCATGTTGGCCAGGCTGGTCAGGAACTGCTGACCTCAGGAAATCTGCCTGCCTCGGTCTTCCAAAGTGATGGAATTACAGGTGTGAGCCACCTTGTCTGGCCAGCTATAGCTAATACTTATTGTAGATTTTTTTAAACTTAGTTACAGTGCAAATAAAAAGACATAATAAAAGTATCCATGATTCATAATGTTATTGCAGTCTGGAAGGGGAGCTGGACTAAAAACTCAGCAAGGCAGGGAGAGAAAGTGAGTTATAAGTGAGCATGCAGGTGCCTCTGAATGTAGGCAATGAAGAGAACACAGTAGCCAATATGAGTGGTGTCAGTCTGCTGGGTTTGGAATATTGTCTCTGTGATAGTCCAGGCTTCCTATATGAATATTGGTTTCTTTATAATGCCAGTTATTAAGTGTGGCAAAATGGAAACAAACAATAAACTGAGGCCTGCATATTAACTTTATCCTAACCAGACGGGGTCAGAGGTGCTAAAATCATCTCAGAGATGAGATGTTCTCATTTCAAAGCGTCAAAACAGATCCTGATAAACATACTTGTAATATTTCTTTTACATTGTAGAATCCAAATGCAGAGGGTATCGTCATAAATGTATTTTCCTAAAAAAACACATACCACAATCTGCTTCATCTGAGCCATCCTCACAGTGCAGACGACCGTCACAGAGATTCACCAGTGGAACACACTCTCCATTGTCACATTGAAAACTGTCTTCCTTGCATGGCTCTATGGGGGAAGAATGTTTACTGCGTAGGTAAAGAAATTACAAGTGGATGATTCTGGAGTACAAATCCCATTTGCTCCCCTTTAAATATCAGTCCTTTGCCACAGCACAAGGTGGAGCTGGCTTTGATACTGAGCAACGCCATCTACCTGGTGGTTCAGAATGCCTCAGAAATAGTTTCCAAGCTGATGTGTATGTAGCTTTAGAAAAGTGTGGATGAAACCTCAGACATCTGTTTTGCAGTAAAACTCAGGGAATTTCTAAGAGGTGGCTGAGAGATTGTCAACTCACCTCTTCCTCATAATTTTGTTAGTATCTCTTCAATAAACTCCTCCACCCTAAACTGACATACAAGCAATAACCACTCAAGCACAGAGCAGTCCCCTGGCCTCACCATCCAGATGATACCGCCAAAGCTTTGTAATAAAGAAATGTCGAAATTGTCTGTTGGTGGGATCAAAGTTGAATTGGGTTGGAAACAGAGGGCTCAATGAAAGCTTGCCTCAGGCAGGAAAGAGTTGTCACAAAGAAATAAAAACTTTATAATATCTGTAACATAAAACGAAGTTGGGGATAGAGCTACAAACAAGTAAAGCAGGGCTGGAGGCATGGGAATGTGCTTGGCACATGGAGACACAAAGGTAAATGCAAAGACTGGGCAAAGGAAGAACGGTATATCTGGAGGCCATTGGCTATTGTTTTCAGAGCTTGGGTTGTGCAAAAAGAGGCCTACTGGAAACATTCTTTATTTAGAGAAAGTAGCTCCTGCTGTTTCCTGAGATTGTTTAGTCTTTCAAAGTTTTGTTTGGGAGAGCCCTCGTATCACGGGGAGAGAGGGGTTTGCTTCCCTTGCCCAGTGCTTTCTGGTTATGGCTTAGGATTTATAGCTGTGTGCTGGAAGGAGAGTAGGAACTCCATGCGGGCTAAGTGGAATTTGGTTCCCTGACAATGGCGATGGCTGTCAGGTGTGGAGAGGTTCGATGTCTTATCCCCTGCGTGGCACATGAACAATCATATGGGGAAGCAAAAGCACTTGATAAAAATAAGAAACAGGGAAGCTTGTATTTTGAAAATTATTAGTGACTATAAGTCAATATAATAACATAACTATTACATTGCGTTCAAGGAGACTCAATTTCAGGTTAAAATGATTTCTGAAACAAATTATAAAAATATCCATGAAGACTTTCTGAATTTATGTTGACCAAACATAATGCCACTTGAAAGAAATTATTCCTGCTGTTTTAGAATCTAGGTTGTAGACTCCAATCTGAGAGTACTGATAAATATTCTTATACTCTAATGGGAGGTACTCAGTATAGCCATACTACACTTACTGAAAAAAACACCAAAACTGGTCCAGTAACTATCAATATCCATCACCTATTTTCAGATTTTTAATAAAAGCACATTAGAGTATTTTTCTAAAAAAATGTTGAATAGAGTTTTTGAGGGGGAGTGTTTTTATGGGGCAAAGGGGAAGATGGTACCATCCAGCAAACCCAGTGCGGAGTGCCCCGAGATAATCAACTCCTAGTTGAGTTGTTTGAAAGGAGCAAGGTCAGCATCTCACTCTCTGGCTGGAAGCTAACTGCATAACCACTAGGACCAGGTCTTTCATGGAACCAGTGCTAGGGCTTTCAGATTTTTTTAAACTCTGACTTTAGTATGAAACAGATTTTAAGTAATAACTCTAGGATACACACCAATGTGTGTGTGTGTGTGTGTGTGTGTGTGTAACTAAATTAAAATTTATCTTTGCTCTGTTCTATTAATTCCATTCCTATCCCATCCCATCCCATCTCATCTCATCCCATCCCATCCCATCCCATCCCATCCCATCCCATCCCATCCCATCCCATCCCATCCCATCCCATCCCATTCTATCCCATAACAAGACATAAAATTTATTAAGTAGTGAAACCCAATACATTGATTTCACTACCTAGCTTTTGATAAATGCTAGGATAAATTGAAGTATAGTGAAAATAATGAGAGATGGTAATGTTATTTTTCTGAAGTCTGTGGGCAGGTAGCTGTGTAAATAAAGATTAGTGATCAATTTCTATGAAATGAAATCAGAAGTTAGAAAGTTGGCAAGGTGATCACTGAGAAGGTGATCAGATGACAACTGCTTGGCAGGGAAGGCTGGCTCCAGCACAAAAAGTGGAGGAATGGAACCTGGGGATTAGGGATATGGAGCTGAGTGGGGTTATAAGAGATTATCTAGCAGTTATACTACCCGTGTCTACAGTACAATAGTCCAGGGCTGGTGGAAAAATGCTCCAAAGAGCTCACACGTCCGTTTCACAACAGAGCTAGCATTTGACCAGAAGCTGGTCTTTGCCAAATGAAAACTACAATGGTTAAAACAAAAAAATCTTCCTAATTTCCAAAATTGGAACTATGGAAAGATGGGGGAAAAATGGAAGTAGAATATAAAACAAAAACAATTATTTCCACCATCCCCTGCCTTATGTTATTAGGCCAAGATCTGTGCCTGAGTTGAGGGATAAAAGAAGCTTGGAATTGCATAATATAAAATGCGGATATTTTACTTGACTGCTCATTCTAATACTTAAAAGTCAATTTAAATTACCGGGTAAAATGATTGAACACCAGAAGTCACTGAAAAAATGTAGAGATCTGTCTGAAATATCCAGGGCCAAAAAAGGAGATTTGAATTAATATAGAGACAAATGAACCTTTTGTTTTACTTATATTGTCATCGAGCTCAGACATTCTATAAACTGAATATACAATATGCTAGCTGCAATACCCATAAAGCCATGGTTTGCTACCAGGGCTTGGCAAAATGTCTGGCACAAAGCAGGGAATAAGTAGATATTTTTAAAACATAAACATAAACATCCCACCAAAGACATTCAGATCTAAGAGTTCCACACTCCTCCCCACTTTCTGCCAGGTGGGACTCGAGGAGGCAGTGGTCTTTGTCTCATTTCACCACCTCCTGACCCTGCTGTCTGATAAAGTTAGGTTAGGTCAGTTACCTTTTCAGGTAACTGAAGGCAGCCAGGGGATAGGTGTCACTGTGCACCACCTTGGTGATGAGCACCAGCACAGGAAGGCCCTGCACCCTTAACTGGAGGGAGCATAGAGTCATTCCATTCCAGGTTGTCAGAGGGCTGGGCAGGCAGGACCAGCTGGGTCTGGGGCAGGCTGGGCCCAGTGGAACAGGGCCGATGACTTCCACCCTTAGCAGACTCACCTGGCCTGAGTTAAGAATCTTGAGAGTAGTGATGGCTACACAAATCAAAACATGGAATAACATTTCATGGAACTGTAGACACACAAATACATGCCTATGAAAACTGGTGACATGAGAACAAAGTAAGTCTGTGCTCTAGATGACAGTAAAAAAAAAATTAATGTATGTCAAAAGATCGATATGCTTCAAAAGAAGTATGTAGCTTAATAATAGAGTTGATGTAATATAAAGCACTTTTTAAAACTATGATTTCAAATTAAGTTTAAAATATAAGATAATTGGCTGATGGTAATCCTAGTGATTTGAGAAAAGAATCAATTTTATGAATTATGAAGATACAATTTACTTAGATAAATCTGAATAATGGTTAAGACATAGGCCCTGAAGTCATATGGCCTTGGTTGGAGGTGCAATTTAGTCATTTCTTTTAATATTTATTTGACCTTGGGAAAGGAAATTAGTTTTTCTGAAGCTCAGTTTCTTTGCCTGTCAATAGGAGTAAATATTACTTTTGTCTTAGCTGTGTCAGGACAACAAATTTTAAAAAATAGTGAAGTGTACAAATATTTATATATGTACAGAGAATACTCAATAGATATTTTTAACAGAAAAAACAGTAACAGTAAAAAAAAATCTTTTTCACTGATTTTTTGTTTTTTTGAAATGGAGTTTCGCTTTTGTTGCCTAGGCCAGAGTGCAATGGTGCTATCTTGGCTCACTGCAACCTCTGCCTCCCAGGTTCAAGCAATTCTCCTGCCTCAGCCTCCAGAGTAGCTGGGATTGCAGGCATGTACCAACACGCCTGGTTAATTTTCTATTTTTAGTAGAGATGGGTTTTCTCCATTTTGGTTAACCTGGTCTTGACCTCAGGTGATCTGCCTGCCTTGGCCTCCCAAGTGCTGGAATTAAAGGCTTGAGCCACTGTGTCCAGCCTTTCATTGATATTTTTAAAATTAACCTTCTTAATCCATGTGCTACTTGTGCTGCTTCTCCCTACAAATAACCAAATAAACAAGCAAACTACCTAATCCTTTTCTATTAGGATCTTACAACAATAATTTCAGCTATTTGTATGTATCCTCTACTTTAAACTTTGAGGAATTCTGTATGTTTTCAACCCAAATCAAAGTTACCCCATCATGAAAATATTTTTAGAAAGCCATGGCTGATTGTTTCTACAAACATCCATACCATGAGAAAAGTTGGTTGCATATCTCAAAATATAATGCTATTAGGGAGGTTCTTATAAATATAATTATCAATTTGTTTCACAAACATATTTTTAAACTAGGTTAGTGAGATAACAAATGGACAGAGATAATTACAGATTCTAAAGGCAGCATTAATACTTTGACTGACTATATATTTCATCTTTCTGACATTAATTTTCCTTCAGAAATGAGGAAGTCTTAAATGTGGGCAGAAGAGTTTGTATTCATATATTCTGTCTTAAATATATATTTTGCTATACTTGATTTAAAAATTTCACAGCAGTAATTACTAATTGTCCATGATCAAACATATTAATATACTTACAGATGTTAGTCACCACTCTATTTTTAATTATTACTTTTTTCATAGCTTATCGAAATCACTGTGTAAAAAAATTGTATGCTCTCAGCTCACTGCAACCTCTGCATCCCAAGGTCAAGCAATTCTCCTGTCTCAGCCTCCAGAGTAGCTGGGATTATAGACATATGCAAGAGTTCTCAGTGACAATAATTTAATCATAGATAAATTTTCTGATAATTTTACCCTTTTACTAATTTATACAGGCAAAATTTAATTGGAAAATCACATATGAGTTGAATGGAAACAGACAAGCATCTGAATTAAATTTAAATAATAACATAAATATATGAAAAATGTAATTCATTTTTGTGCTCTAGCTGAAGCTGTTAGGGTTATATTCTATGAATAGAGAAAAAAATAACTTTCTATAAGCTGAATGAACTTCTATAAGCTATAAGCTGGTGAAAAAATGCTGAATGGGGAAAATTAATCTATTGCCACTGAACTGAACAGAAATTTTAAGTGGTGAGAAGAGTAAATAAGCTTTTACAAAATTTTCTTTACATGCATAAACTAGATTTTGATTCTTTGCAATATACAATAGTTCAGCTTCATTAAGCAGTCTTTAACTGTTTAACTCTCTCTGGACTCTGAAATCTTATTTCTGATAGTTTTATGCTCATGGTGAGAGAGAGAAAAGGAAATATTGCTAAGAATTGAATTTCCCCATCTCCTTTTTATGAAGTTTCCAGTAGCCTTGCCTCATTTAGTCAACATATGCTTGGTTTAAAATGGAACTAAATTGATCTCTAAGGCACATGCCACAAAATTTGGGGAGGGCTCAAAATCCCTAAATGTAATTAGCTGCCACTTCCACAGTTGCCTGACAAGCACTATTGAATTCCATGCTAAGACTCTGAGTATCAGAAAAGAGCAATAAGGGGACATTTTTAGGAAGGAGACAGATCTTGATAAATCTATATTACATATACTTTATTACAACAGAAATGGAAACGTTAGGAACATAGTCCAAAGAAAAGAGGATACAAAAATACGTTATACAATTATGTTAAATTTCAGCTGAATGCCTTGGAAGGTGTCCCTAAAATATCTTCAGAAGATAAATGAATCAAAAACAATTTTTGATGCCCATTTATGCCTTTTTCTAAAATGACCATCAAAGTAGAGTGCCAGTATGTGTGTCCAGCCTCGCTTTCCCTTACCACCTTGATTATCCTCCATGGCCAAGTCCCTGTTTCTGTGGTTGCTTTGCAGTATTTGGGTATAAAAAACGTCATCCTAGGCAAACAGACACAAGAACAGAAAATGAAACACCTCATATTCTCACTCATAGGCAGGTGATGAAAAATGAGAACACATGGACACAGAAAGGGGAGTACTAAACACTGGGGTCTATTGGGGGGAAAAGGGGAGGGCCCGTGGGAGGGGGAGGTGGGGAGGGATAGCCTGGGGAGAAATGCCAAATGTGGGTGAAGGGGAGAAGGAAAGAAAAGCACACTGCCATGTGTGTTCCTACGCAACTGTCTTGCATGCTCTGCTCATGTACCCCAAAACCTAAAATCCAATAAAAAATTTAAAAAAAAAAAAACCTCCACAGAAGCAGACAGTACTAATGCTTCAACTCAGTCATTCCACTACTCACTTCCCAGCAGCATCTGTCCTATGTCTAGGAGAAATGTGAAACCACACTCTCCATGTATTCATCATGCAGTGATGGGCATGGAAGACTCCATGCTAGCTTCAAACAAGGGACTTTTTCCTTAAAAATAACTTTAGACCTTACATGCTAATGTAAAAATAGTAAATGAAATCTAGCAATAGGCCAAAGAAATATAGAGTCTGTTCACCATAAACTTGGTGTCGCTTCCGTGTTGAGAAATAGATTGTGCTCTGTTTTTGAGTTTGATCTTGAATCAAAACTGCTTGTAATATTTTTCAAAATCATTGATGTTGTGTTTGTTTCATTGTAAGAGTCTGAGACAAATAATTTACCCCAAATTTTGAGACAAGCCATAAATGTTGGCAAGGTTGCACAGAAAGGGGAACATTTGTACACCATTGGTAGAAATGTAAACTAGTACAGGCATTATGAAAACCAGTACGAGTTTTCTCAAAGAACTAAAATATAACCACCATATGATTCAGGAATACCACTGCTGGTTATTTATCCAAAAGAGAGAAAATTAGCATATAGAAGAGCTATCTGCTCACCTAAGTTTATTATACTATTCTTGACAGCCAACTTATGGAATCAACCTAAGAGTCCATCAACATGAAGAGAGAGACAGAAAATGGTATCTTTGCACATTGGAATATTATGCAGTCATAATAAATAATGAAATCCTGTCATTTGCAACAGCATGGATGAAACTGGAGGACATTAGATTAGTGAAATAGACACAGAAAGACAAATGTAGCATGTTCTCATTCAGATGTGGGAGCTGAATTAATTGATCTCATGAAGATAGTAAATACAATGGTGGTCACCAGAGGCTGAGAAGGGTAGTGGAAAGGGAAGATAAAGAAGGGTTTCCATGGGTACCAAAATAGAGTTACATAGAAGGAATAAAATCTAGTGTTTGGTAACACAATGAAATGATTGTAGTTAATAATTTATGACACATTTCAAAATAACTAGGGAAGACAATTTGGAATGTTCCTAATACTTAGAAATAATAAATGTTTGAGGTGAGGAATATTTCAGTTTCCCAGATTGGATGATTGTAAATTGTATGCTTGTATTAAAATATTACATATGTCCATAAATATGTTCAATTATTATGAATCCATAAAACACAACTTTAAAAAACAAAGTGTAACTATAACTTTTTGATGAAAAAGATTTGCCTCTGTCTTCCTTTTGAGAACTAATTTGCCTCTTTTCAAATATTTACTCCCTTCTCATTTTCAATTTAAAATAAGGGTTACTTTGTCTTTAAAATTTTATTTCAAGATGCGTCCACTTTTGCTGATGATGGAATGCCCTATTGTGTTAGTCTGTTCTCATGCTGCTAATAAAGACATACCCAAGACTACATAATTTATATTAAAAAAAGAGATTTAATGGACTCACTGTTCCACATGGCTGGGGAAGCCTCATAATCATGTCAGAAGGTGAGAGGAGACAGGCACATCTTATATGCAGCAGGCAAGAGAGAGTATGTGAAAGGGAACTCCTGTTTATACAAAACTATCAGATCTCATGAGACTTATTCACTATTATTAGAACAGTGCAGGAAAAACCCAACCCCATGATTCAATGACCTCCCACTGGGTCCCTTACACAACACATGGGATAATTACAATTCAAGGTGAGACCTGGGTGGGAACACAGAGCCAAACCAAATCACCTATAATGATTTCAATTGTTTGGATACATCAATAATCTAATCCCTTATCTGTTAGAGCATAGTATTTTATAAAATCTCAATTAATTGAGATTTTACTATTTATCTTAATTTCTTTAAAAGTATAGTATCTCTTTCAAAAATTTCCATGACAGATTTCTTGAAAAAAATTTAGGATGGCCTATAGTAGAATAGGTACTAGGTATTGGGGATTTACTTGCTCTATTTTATGATATTTTGCAGAAGGGAGCACATAGTTTTACTGCATTTATTTGTGTATTTTTATTTAGTTATTTGCAGATGGAGCCTCACTCTGTTGCTCAGGCTGGAGTGCAGTGGTATGAGCTTGGCTAACCGCAACCTCCACCTCCCAGGTTCAAGCAAATCTTCTGCCTCAGCCTCCTGAGTAGCTGGGACTACAGGAGAGTGTCACCACACCCAGCTAATTTTTGCATTTTCAGTAGAGACAGGGTTTTACTGTATTGGCCATGCTGGTCTTGAACTCCTGACCTCGTGATCCATCCTCCCCAGCCTCTCAAAGTGCTGAGATTACAGGCCTGAGTCAATTAGTCCAGCCTAAATTTTACTGTATTTAAATACACAAGTTACTGACCCTTGTATATTTTTCAGTTGTGCCATTTTTCTCCTTAAAACATGAGAAATAACACTTCATTGTTTTAATGTTCATAACTGAGAGAAATATAAAGATTATCTTATTTTCAACATCTACAAAAATAATTATACTTATTCTACTAGGAATTTTCAGAAAAATTTCTCTCTTGAGATTTAAAACTTCGTGTAGAAAATGTTATAACACTGATTCCTGCTTATTAATTTTTTTGTTGAATGCACTGAGACTTCATGATTTTTCAGGTAATTTTAGTCAGATTTGAAAAGCATATAATTTTTTATTCATTGTTTCTTTCACTATTAGTTTTGATCGCTTTTATTTTTTCAATTTCAGGAAAGTTTATTGTTTTCAAATGGGGTTTGGTTCTTTTTCCTGCCCATTACACGTTCTCATATGTTTCCATCCTCTTTACTTATTGTTTTTTCATTCCTCATTATGGTTTCCTTCAGCAATTTTTGTGGAAATGTGGGTGTTCTGCACAAGAGGTTTTGAATAGTTATGCAACATACCAAAAAACTAGGTGGTTCACACTACTAACAAAGGCCTCTAATCAAATCAGAAAGATTTGATTACGGCAGAGTTTCAAGAAAATTGCTCTGGCCAAAGGTGGTCATCTTTTTCCAAATTTCTTGAGAGGAGACTTTATTGTAATGTCACTTGTGGGAGCCAGTACTGAGCAAAGACTGTTCTAGCAGGATCCAAAAATTATATAATAGTTAAAAAAATTAGGGTCATAATTTTAGATATTAAAGTAACTAATTTACTTTCTATATAACAATAGGAGAGATTTAGCTTTTTTCAAACATTACACAACCAAAGTCTGTTTTATCTTAAAAGTGCTAACATGAGCTACCAAAATGTCCTCATCTATGTCCATCACCCATCTCTACTTTATAACTCAGATGTTGAATTAAATTAAAATAACAGGTACATCACAAAGAGGACACTGAAATAGCAGATAAAATAATTGGCAAACAAACATGGTTATAGTATAATCAGCAGCAACAAAATCATCAAGAAACAAAATCAGTGATTCAATTCAAAATGACATTTTCAAAATTATCTTGATTAATTTTTTCCAATGCAATGATCAAATTTTCTTCTAAGTTAAATTCTCGCAACACACACACACACACACACACACACATGCGCAAATACATGTCTATTGCTATTTTCATCTCAATGTATTTTCTTCTTTACCTAACAAAATCATGCCATTTTCTATATTTCTTCTTTTTAATGTACTCTAAGATAAATTATAATTTTATGTAGATCTTAAAGCATTTCCTAATTAATTATTTTTTATTGATCCATGTCACTGTTGCTTGTAAGTAAAAAGACTGTCTTCTAAAATCAGTCACAAAATCCAGATTAATTGATTGAGCTACTACTTACTTCTACCTAAGTAGCATGGATAATAACAATTGTGGTTCATTTTCAGGGCTAGAGGGTAGACCACTTAATTATTTGACATAAAGATTAAAGCGGACAGTTTTCTGGGAGAGAATCAAAAGTCCTGGTCAATTGTGTGTGGAGGAACAAAGATAAACATACCCTAATAGTAGCTGGATTTGGTATTAGATAACAGGCAGATGAAGATCAACTATCCAACTCTACCTCTTCTCTCGATATTCAAGCGAAAGACATCAATACCACAAATATTTTTATGGAAGGGAAGGAGAGATGTAGGAAGTAGCATATATTCTGTTTTTCTGACATGTTTGCACGTGGAAAGAACCACTGAGTTGTGGGGCAGTTCTACCAGACAAGTCATAGTCCAAGTTATAAAAAATGCTCTGTAGATTGTTGAATGCAAGTTATAAAAAAATGCTCTGTACATTGTTGAATGCAAACCTTTATATACTGGATATATGAAGATAAATATCCATGACGAACATGGCACTATTTTGTTTGCTCCTGTTGATTATGTTATGGATATAATAAAAAAACCCAGGGTTGGAGGGTTGGGCATGCCAGCAAACAGCATTAAATTTCTCCACTGCAGTGCTTTCCTCTGGTTGTCTTCAAAGTTAATGATGTTAGTTACTTAATTGAATGTTGCTGGCACACCAACAGCTCTCTTGCCTGTTTCCTTCTTTGTTCTCTTAAAACGTTCTTGACATGGGAAACATGACAGACTTTCTTCCTTAGAGAGTCAAGTATTCTACTTTTAACATTTAACATGTCCATCTTCAGCGCACAAAATTCAACCTTCTTTACACATCAGAGAAGTGCAAGTAGGTCTGCTAAAAACCTCTGTGGCTTCCTACTTTGAACAAATTCAAGTAGCGGTAATATAGATGTAAAAGAAGAAAGATGATCTTCATTAAGATGGGGAAGAATGGGTGTCACAGAAGGAAAGCATTAAAATGTGTTCTTGGCCTTGACATTCTGTATACCTTTGCTGTTTTGCTCCTAAAGTTACTATGCAATGTGTGATTTATGGGCTCTTACCTGGAATCCCCAAGTGATAACCAGTAGTGAAGTTTGCTTTAAACCCTCCTCTTGCCAACACATTGTTAGTGATGAGAAAAACAGTCATTCTATTGGTGGTAGAGAACACATCCTTTACTGGACCAGGCCCTGTGTACACAGCTGTTCCAAAGGAAAATGAGATAATCAGTGAGATGATCCTTTGGGTCTAGAAGGAAATGCACCCCTGTTCTCAGTTCCATCTGCCGGATGTAGGGCTACATGCTACATGGCTCGTTCATATAGTAGCCACAGTAAATGAATGCACACGTTCTTTTACATTTTGAACACTGCTTCAACAAAGCCAACTTCTCTTTAATTTTTTTGATATTGAGGTTTCTGCAGCTTTATAATTTAATGATGAGTTACTTATATCTGGCTTAGTACCACTGCTATTCAAAGTTCATGTTATCCCAAAGAAATGACTAACTACTTATAAAGACCTCTATAAATCAATGGAGTTTATAGTCACCTTTATTAAATTTTTGACCAAATGTAATCAGTACTTTTTTGTGCGTTGAATCATAAACTACACAAATTACATGGTGACTTCTAAACATTTTCTGCCAAATTCCTTGGCTTTTTAAAATTGTTTATAGTAAACAATAAAACATTCTTTACTATACTTCAGTTAATTAAAAAATACATTAATTAAAAAAGTTTTACATATTGAAAGCCTTACAAATGATTCTGATTCAAAAGACATTCCTGCCTACAAATTTTAAACTAGGACTCAGAGATCTTTCTGGAATTCTTACTTACTTTTCAATGATTTGTTTAAATACTAACATGTGAATTGATACATTTTTTTAGATGATAAGAAGTCTGAAATTTTTATTAGAAAAATAATTTGACCTAAAATGAGAAAACTGTTTAAAAGTTTTTATAAGTGTAGACAAAAACAAATTTCAGATTCCTCAGCTCTTGCCACCTCTTGCCAGCCACATTTTGCATTATTTGCTCTATGGGTGGCTCCCAAAATCCTCCCCCAGCAAGCTCACACTCTAGAACTTTGTGAGATTTTGCTGCAGAATTCCATATAAGGGCTGACTGATGAAAAGGTTGGGGAAGCCTCCCCACCACACTGTCCCTTCATTTGTTCTAGAAAATTTTCTCTGGAGTCTTCATTGATTAGTTGCAGCGTTCATGTGATTGTATCCTGATTGCATATCTATCAGATCAGATTTACAATGAATGATGAATATAAGTTCAAAGTACCGTTAGATAAAACACTTTTTAGTGGTATCATTTCATTCATGAAAATTGATCATTTGAGCATTTTTATTCAATGTGTGACTTATCAAAAGACATCTTTTTTCTTAAAAATCAGTGGCAGTTAAGTAATGTATTAGCTAGTATGTTCGACTGATAGCTTTTTAGTGTGCCAGCATGTATTCTATGATCTACAGAATACATCTGATGTACACATAATGCATAGAGAACTGCAAAATGGGCATCCTTAGCTTCTGGTCTCCAATGTGTAGTGCTTATGGTAGTCAATTAATACTGTCTAGTAGAACTGATGGCTCAAAAATATTAGTCCAAAATAGTTGAACTCATGGAGATAGAGAGTGGAATGTTGGTTATAAGAGGCTGAAAAGGGTACTGGGAAGGGTGGGGGAGTAAGGATGATCACTGGATACAAAATATAGTTAGAATGAATAAGATCTAGTATTTGATAGTACGACAGGGTGATCACAGTCAATAGTAACTTAATGAACATTTAAAAGTAACTAAAAGAGTAATACAAAGACAAGAAAAATGCTCGAGGTGTTGGAGACCCTATTTACACTGATGTGATTATTTTGCATTGTAGGCCTATATCAAAGTATCTCACATATCCCATAAATATATACATCCATTTACCCATGAAAATTAAAAATGAATTTAAAAAGTAAAAATAATTAGTCCTGCTTTGTAAAGAATGCTCAAAAAATTATGTTCTCACTATTTTAAATATGCCCTATATTGTAAGCTCTACATAAACTCATATCACTCTATTATTGTATTTTCATTTTGCAAGTTGTAAGAGAGGGATTAAATTTATTAAGAAATGCTCTTTCTGGCTGGGTGTGGTGGTTCATGCCTATAATCCCAACACTTTGAGAGGCTGAGGTGGGTGGATCACCTAAGGTCAGGAGTTTGAGACTAGCCTGGCCAACATGGTGAAACCCTCTCTCTACTAGAAATACAAAAACTAGCCAGGTATGGTGGTGCATGCTTATAATCCCAGCTACTCAAGAGGCTGAGACAGGAGAATTGATTGAACCTGCGAGGTGGAAGTTGCAGTGAGCAGAGACTGAGCTACTGCATTCCAGCTTAGGTGACAGAGAGGACTGTCTCAAAAAAAAAAAAATTCTTTTTCCCTAAGTACAACTATCTTGAGCTGTACAACCTTTATGTTATTCATATTTCAAACTTACCTAAAAACAAGGAATCAGCTTCTCCACCATCTCTTATTTCAATTACATCATTAATATTTTCTAAGTCAAATTCTTGAAAATGAAGTTGTATATTTTTTCCTTTTTGTGCATTTAAAATCCAAACACCTTAAAAGTAAGAAGTAACATTTAATTTGGAACACAATTCTGATTTCTTTTAAACTCACTTTCTTGAGGATTTTAAATAACTTTCCAAGAAAAGAAAACAACTTTTTTCCATTTCTTGAGAATCATGGAATCAACCTAAGAGTCCATAAATAGATGAAGGGGGAGAGAGAAATGGTATCTTTGCACAATGAAATATTATGCAGTCATAATAAACAATGAAATTCTGTCATTTGAAATGACACAGATGGACTTGGAGGACAAGTATTTCAAGCTGTTTCTTTTTTCTTTTTCTGGTGAGAAAAATATATTGGTTTACTCAATAATATTGATAGTAATATTTCAATTAAATTTGAAATTATTTAGTAGAATTATCATTTTTATAAAATGGAGTGATTTAATCAAAGTTTGCAAATATTATTTTATCCCTACAATATAATATTTACAAATATCAAAAGATACTAAAATTATAGTTTCATTCATTTAATTTACCATGATCCAATTTAGAGGAAAATTAGGTAATTAAAATGCAATTTGTAGGACAAGTAAGCTTTAATATTTATTTTAAAATTTTTGCATTTATTTACATTTAGTTTATTAAAACAAAACAAAATGACAAACATCAAGAAACACTCCTTGTTTTTATTGATTTCTTAAATGATTTAACCTTCAGATTTTTTTTCTAGGCCATTCTTCTCTTATTATGTATTAGTATTCTCATTCACTCCTAAGAAATATAATTATATTCATATAGTAACCACATCTAAGTCTTTATTTTCTGCACTTTTGTGAGATGCAGACAAATTTATCCATTTATTTACTGTATATGGCTGTACATATTTCAAATCCAACATGTTCTAAAGGAAAAGCAGAATTATCTCTTTTGCAAACTCATTTCTCTAGTTCTTCCTATCTCAGTGGCATTCCTAATCATCCACTCACAGTTCTCTATGCTTGAAACCTCAGCACCTTCCTTGTCCTCCTTTCTCCTAGTGCATCCAATCAATCACCTAGGCCTGTTAATACTACCTCCTATTTTCTTTGAGTCCCATTTACTTCTCAACGTCCTTTGCCACCACTACCAGAGTTCAAATCACTCTTGTTTCCCATCTCCTAATTGGTGATGCTGATGGCTCTCATCCCTTACCATCAATCTCTTATCTAAAATGCAAGCTTGATTTTACCACCATTTTCCTGTAAATTCTTCAAAGACTCCCCAGTGCTCTCAGAATGAAATTCAAACTTCATAATATGGTGCAAAATTCCTTTACACTTCTATTTTAACCAATTATCATTGTTTAATTTTCCTTGGAGATTCAAGAAATAGGTGTCTCCTACTTTGGCATGTCAAGGACACTCCATGTCTCTCCACAGAGTCCTGCCTTTACCCTTATTATAATAGTATTTTGGACATTTTATGCCTGACAACATATCTGAGTCACCATCTATACTGTGCTACATTTGTGTCTTCTTTACTTATTTCAGACTAAGGAAATAAAGTATTTAATACATATTTGTTGAATAAACAAATATATTTAAATTTAATAGATTTCTCCAAATTGTTTCCATGTTCTACTGTTTGTTGGATTCTTCAGATTATCCGTTTGTTCAAATCATGTTTAAAAGATCCTACAAGATCTGCATATGTACCCTAGGACTTAGTACAATTAAAAAAAAGACAGCATATCAAACAAAGAAAAAGAAATTAACAAGACCATACAGAACAACTACTCTTACATGTTCAATGACTACCAAGTGGCGTGAAAGGTAATGCTGTAATAACAAAATGTCAACAACTGTACACAACCTTCTTTAACTTACCTCTTCCAAGAATACAGGGAAATGTCAACTTGAACTGTGTAACAGGTATGACTGTATCATTGACAATTCTACCCCTAAGCTTAGACTTAACAGGTCCTTCACTCTAACCTAAGCATGTATTATGCTTTTGATACCTAACACTGCAACCACAGGTCACTGATGGGTGACCTGTAACTCATAATAATCGAATGGAAGATCCTGATATCATTCCCATGGGTCATAATGTATAAAAGGAACACTGACCACTAAGTGCCTGAACATTTTCAAAAGCAGTAAATCATTACTGGTTGCTTCCAGTTGTCCCTAAACTTAAATTGCTATTCTCCTTTTCTTTAGAATTATAGTTCTTGCACTTACCATTCCTGGATGAAAGCTTTGCCTTCCACAAAATATTTAAACATATTCTTCAGTCAAGGCAATACTCTTTAATAAATCACAGCATAATGAGAATAAAAAAATAGATGTCTTCAGTGTGAAGCAGAGATAATAATCTATTTCCCCAAACAAGTAAAATTAGATTAGTTGCTGTTTATTATTTTGGATCAGGTATCTGTCTACAATATTGACCCTATAGGCACCTATGAAAATGATGCTCTCTTATCTTTTGATCATCTGAAGGAAGAATGCTGGCATTTTCTGACAACACATTTTTTCTGCAATTGGGGCGTTTCTTTCATTGACAGAATTCTCCATTTAGCTTAGTGGTCTTATCCAGACTTCTGGAAGTGGAATCTTTGTAGGATGAGCCAGGGAATCTGCATCTTCAACACAGTCTTTACGTATCTTTATAGGAATCTCTCTATTTAGGAACATTTAGGTAGAGGTAGTCTTTATGCAGTTTTAGCAAACTATTTTCTCTAGACCAATTTTTTTAGTGATCCTTCTTACAATTTTAATTTTTTTTTCTGGAAATAATTACATTACTGTAGCTATCTGCTTTCTTGACTCAAGTGTATATTTGCAGAAAGTGCGAATGCTACAACTGGTTCTTTACATTTTATACTTTCCATTGTCTTTTTCCTATGAAACTACAAACTCGTTAAACACACGATAAACATTATATGCACAAACAAAGAAAGTGATTTAGAAAGCGGAATGGGGGGGTCTAGGAAAGGGTATCAGGGGTGGAGTGATAGGAGAGGGATAGCATTAGGAGAAATACCTAATGTAGATGATGGGTTGATGGATGCAGCAAACCACCATGGCACTTGTGTACCTATGTAACAAACCTGCACATTCTGTGCATGTACCCCAGAACTTAAAGGATAATAATAATAATAATAATAATTCTTAAAACAAAGAAAGCAGTGTCTGGAGTAACACTGATTTTCTCACTGTTGTTATTCAACTTCTAAATTTGGAATTATAATAATGATATCTCCTTCAAGAAATTCTTGTGGGAATTGAATGAAATAATGTATATTGAGCATTAACACAATGTCTGGCATGAAATAAATGCTATATCTATTTAGCAATTATTGTTATTTTGTTGTTATATTAAGCAATCTTTTAGGTAGACATGATAGTTATACCTATGTTTGACAAATTTACAATCCATGTTTGCTACGTCAAGGGAAGAGCTAAATTTAATATGTACATTTGTTTCTGATGACTTCAAGAAGAAATGACTCACAGAATGCCTGATTAGGGTAGCTGTTTGGAAAGTTCATAGAACTGAATGTTGTATTTGGCTCCCACAGTTCAAAAGGTCCTCCACAGTCCGCTGAAAAGGAAAGCAATGGGAAATCATTAGTAACACAATGTTTATTTCAGAGAGATAATACTATATGCCAGGGAATTTTCAATTACATTTCTTAGAATACAAATTTTGAGAAGTAAATTTTAGAGTCATGTAAGGGTAAACATTGCAGTTTGAATAAAAGAAAAATACAGTTAAATAGATAAGAACTCTAATGATCAGTGATGCTGAGATTTTTTAAAATCTAATTGTTAGCTGCATCTATGTTATCTTTTGAAAAGTGTCTGTTCATGTCCTTTGCCCACTTTTTATAGGGTTGTTTTCTCTTTTTGTCAGAAATTTAAGTTGGAAATTTTTTTATAGAAGCTGTATATTAGAAGTTTGTCAGATGTGTAAATTGCAAAAGGTACCATCTGACACCAGTCAGAATGGCTATTTTAAAAAGTCAAAAATAACAGATTTTGGTGAGTTTGTGGGGGGAAAAAAGAACATTTATACACTGTTGGTGGGAATGTAAATTGGTTAAACTATGTGGAAGACAGTGTGGCAATTTCTATAAGACCTAAATTCAGAAGTACCATTTGACCCAACAATTCCACTACTGGCTATGTACCCAAAGGGATATAAATCATTCTATTATAAAGACACATGCGCATGTTTGTTCACTGCAGCACTATTCAAAATGGGAAAGACATTGAATCAACATAAATGACCATCAGTGATAGACTGGATAAAGAAAAGGTGGTACATATGTACCACGGAAAGCTATGCAGTCATAAAAACAATGACATTTGCAGGGACATGGATGGAATTGGAGACCATTATCCTTAGCAAACTAACAGAGGAACAGAAAATCAAATTTTGCAAGTTCTTACTTATAAGTGAAAGCTAAATGATGACAACACATGGACACATTGAGGGGAACAATACACACTGGGGCTTTTCAGAGAGTGGAGAGTGGTAGGAAGGAGAGGATCAGGAAAAATAACAAATGGGTACTAGGCTTAATACCTGGGTGACAAAATATTCTGTACAACCAACCTCCATGACACAAGTTTACCTATATAACAATCCTGCACTTGTACCTCTGAACTTAAAAGTTAAAATAAATTTTTTTTAAAAAAGATAAGAATTTCTCAAAATATTTTTAATATTCTCATGGCCATTGTGAATCTTCAAGAAAGCATGATAGTGTGCAGCACTTCTCCAAAATTATTTGTACAAAGGAAGTTTTTTTTGTCAAATATCTTCTATAAATAGGTTTTATAAAATAAGGTGTCAAATTCCTAGTGTAGAAAAAAAAGTTTACTTATAATAAAACAAATTCAACATTTACTGCACTCTCTAATGAGAAAGGCTAGTAAATCATTTAATTCTGTAATTCTTGATTTTCCCTTTTATTTATTTATTTCTTTGGTAGTCTTAAGGCAGAGCTTCATCATTCTGATATTGATAGTAAGGAAAGGGAGATAACGTGAAACCTTATTTGCGTCACAAATGCCCTGGACTGATCTGGTAGCCAACATTGTGCAGAAGCCAAGTTGAGGCAGGTAATTTATTAAGGCAAATTTATTAAAACAATAGAGCACAGATCTTCCAGCTCAGAATATAACACTTTAAGTAGGTAGATTAACTTTATAAAATTCTTGACATACTTTATATTTATCTTCTGATTTATTAGAAATAATTTCTAAATAATGTAAAGAATCAACTATTTTAAACATTCTAATTATATCTAATTCTTGTTACCATTATTATGTTTTAAAATAAGACCAGAAGAAGAAAAGTAACCTGATTTGAAGAATGCAGACAACTGGAATAAATATATTCTTTTCTATATTAAATGCATATAATTCTGGGATTATTTACTCCCAAGACACTAGAAATCAGATTATGGGAGGAATAATCAAGTGTCTCTACATTTATAACATTGTCTATAGCCATATCCTCTTCCTTCATCTCTCCTTTATATATCATCTGCCTTATTTATATAAATCACCTGAAATTCACATGCATCTTCAAAATTTATATGTAACACACTCCTTAGATTTGAGTTTCATGATGTATATGATGGGCCAGAGAAGACAATTATTCTGACTCCATACAGGATCCTTGCCAACCTGTCCTGTTCTGTAAATAGTTAGGGCATGGTCTTGTTTTACATGCCTTACAGGGCCGGATTTGTCTAGACCCAGATGAACTTTTCAAAATAAAATATTTTATCAAATCTTGCTGTTTGCAAAGCGTTTCCATACACGTTATCTCATATGGGGAGAGAACGCAGTGTATAAGAGGAGGATTTGTTGGATTAAAATTGTGGCTCTGAGTCGGCTGTCTTTTGGACACTACTAGATATATATTAAGGGTATTTTAGATTGTTGTAAAATTAGAGATAATTTAAGAAATGTTCCTATGCACTACCTGGCACACTTAGTACTGATTTTCAAGGCAATCTTGCGGATGAGGAAATTACTTTTATTTTTTCAGTTTTAAATGGAAAATCTAAGGATCACAGATATTCACTTGCTTGTTAATGCCATACACATCCACCTAGTGTCAAAGTCAAAACCTCATCATGGTTAATCTTAAGCTCATCCCATTACTGTCTCCCATTGGGTCGGTTAAACTTTGAATAATTTCTACCAACTGGTCCATGCTGCCATAGACAAGGTTTATATTGAATGTCAATAATTTGCACTTGATATGTACATTAAAAAAAGGAGGGCAGAGGATGAATACACTGACAGGTAAGGTCAAGGATGGGTAAACCTGGAAGGAAGAAGAGGGTGTGCACGGGGTGGAAAGGAAGGCATGTGTACCAAAGAAAGAATGGAGAATAAGGGCAAGTTCTCCACAGGAAATCATGACTAATTTATAAAGATTTCTGAAGAATCTACCACAATCCTATAACCTCTACATACATATGGCATATTTAATTTTAATAATTCTACATTGCTATGGAATGCTTCTTTTAATCCTTAATGAGACCAATGAAGGAGGAAATGTGTAACTAACTGCAGAGACAAATATTATACTGCAGATTTAAGACTGGGAAAAATTAACTTCCTATTTCACAAATTTAGCAGTGGCCAATGGTGAGGTTTTTTTTTTTTTTTTTTTTGAGACGGAGTTTCGCTCTTGTTACCCAGGATGGAGTACAATGGCGCAATCTCGGCTCACCGCAACCTCCGCCTCCTGGGTTCAGGCAATTCTCCTGCCTCAGCCTCCTGAGTAGCTGGGATTACAGGCACATGCCACCATGCCCAGCTAATTTTTTGTATTTTTAGTAGAGAAGGGGTTTCACTATGTTGACCAAGATGGTCTTGATCTCTTGACCTTGTGATCCACCCACCTCGGCCTCCCAAAGTGCTGGGATTACAGGCGTGAGCCACCGCGCCCGGCCCCAATGGTGAGTTTTTAAAAAAATGTTTTTGTATTTTTGTTTTTCACCATTAGTCATATTTTATCCTCAAGAAACATGAAAAAAATGTAAAACTTTATATTCCTGATATAGTAAATAGCTGACATTTGGAGAATGCATTGGATTTTCACATAATTGAACACTTAGTGTGCTATACTTAAAGATGAGTAGGTAGGATGTTAATGAGCACATAACAAGAACTCAAATGTTGTCGCGTGTAATTGGTAAGCCTGTCAGGGCAGGCAGTTTTCTTAGGATTTTTTCTACTAAATGCTAGTCTTGGAAAATGCATCCCTTTAAAATACTTAAGTACTTTTTGAAATGCATTTAAATTATAATTTCTTATTAAATAAACTGACCAGTAAGACATCTCTGATCCTTGGCCTGATAAAATAGATCAGTTGCTCTCTGAATATAAATGACTGTAAAGAATTGGTAAAAACACTTTAAGTCATTCTAAATATGATAACACAATTTACTTTCATGGTGTTGCTCTAGTGGGGATGTGGCATGTGCTTCTAATAGAGAAACCAAAGATTCATGAAATGTAATTCCAGATATCACAGTCATGCTGTGTCCTTAGGTAAAACATCCTTACCCAGAGAATGAGAGTAAAATAGCCTGTCTGATACAGGGAATTCTACTCATTTATGGTGCTAAATTCCTTCATGTTTCTTTATATGGGAGCTATTCTCTCAAACACTTGTGCTCTGATAAATTTTTTACTATGCCAATAGGGATTTTCACAGCACATACTACGTAAATTACATGCAGTATTGGCAAAGTGGTTGTCAGGAATAGATATTTTTCTTGATGCATGTCATTTTTAGTTCATGCTTAAGCTTCTGATGTCCATGAAACATGTGGTAATGCAGAGGTGTTTATTATGGAGTGGAAAGGAGAAGAGCCTAGCTTTCACCTACAATAAGAGGGTTCTAATTAAAGATATTTATGGCAAAAGAATAAATGAGAACGTTGGAAAAAATAGATTATTGATTGATACTTTAAGTGATAGAATTAACAGATGTAGCTTGAGAAATAATACCTCCTATTGATTGATGTTTGAATATGTAAAAAGTGGCTAATTTTCAAAATTATTGAAAATTAATTAAAGTGGCTATTGTTTTTCATCATCATTGTAATAGATAAGCAAATCTTTTAGTATTAAAAATAGCACTTTAAAAATTTAGGTTGTAATTTAAAATAAAATCTTTCATAAAAATTTTTTGTTCATTTCATCCAAATTTATGTTTTCATTAACAAGTTATAGTGACCATTTCTGATACAAATATTTTTATTAAATGTGTAACAATAAAGTTCAGATCTTCATTCTCTGTACTCTAAATTTGGTTATTAATAAAAATCTAGACAAATGATAGCTCCAAGACATAAGCTATTTGTTTTGTTTTGTCTTGTTTTGAGATTGACTCTTACTCTGTTGCCCAGATTGGAGTGCTGTGGCTATTCACAGGCATATGATATTCACTGTCATTATGATGGTGCACCCCAGCTTTGGACTCCTGGCCTCAAAGCATCATCCTGACTTAGGCTTCTGAGTAGCTTAGACTACAGGTGGGTGCCACTGTGCCTGGCTCAGGCGATTAGTTTTAGAGGTAAAATAATTAAAACAAAATGAAACAGCCCCAAACACATGATACAAGTGTATATGCATGCAGTTAATATAGAATTTTCTACAGGCTTGACTATAACTCATACTAAAGATGAAGAAAGCAAGCAGCTCTTCTGCTGAATATGGCCATCAATTTCAAGAGAGGTAGACAGGTTCTGATTGAGTCATATCTACATGAAGAACTGAACTTAGATTATTTAGCTCTAAGTATAAGGTCACATATACAAAACTTTCCAAATTAACTTTTTTTAAAGAGAGACGCGGTTTTGCCATGTTGGCAAGGCTAATCTTAAATTTTGGCCTGAACTATCTGCCCCACTCAGCCTCCCAAATTTCTAGGACTACAGGCATGAGGTACCGGACCTGACCATGAAAAATTATCTTTAATTTACATTTGGAAGTAGAAAATAGCTTTAGAAATGACAAAATAAAGAAAAACTATGGAAATAAAGAGTGAATATTGAAATATCTAATATTATAGTTAGGTTTTTAATTGTTGCTTGTTTTTAATTAGTTTTAACATCCCCAGAAATACGCCAGGGGCCTAAAATGTGGATTTTGTTTTGTATACACCCATTTCTATTCAGTAGGTATATCTTCATGAATCATCAAAATTGTTTTGCAAATTGGCATGATCGTTGTGTAATGAAATGTTTACTCTCTTAAAGGTACCCAGGGCAATCCCCACATTTAAATTCATTTGTACCAATGTCACAGAGTAACAACTGTAGAATTGATGCAGCAGGAAGTTATTAAAGTCATGAAATGGAAGAATCTCTGTGGTTATGAAAACTGAACTTACATTTCCTCACACTAGGCACAATGTGGGTCCCTAGGAAAGAGGGAGGAAATTGAGCTTCATTATTCAGTCACTGGTCTGGGATTGTTTTCTTCTTTAAGTGCTCTATATGAAGCCAAAGAAAGGCTATTAGCCAGTCAGCCATGGTTTCCTTTTATTTCTGCTTAAACAAGTCAGTGATCTGGAACCAAAAAAGCTCTGCTCAAATAAGAATTTCACTGAACCAATTGCAAATGATATTAGAATGAAATTGTTCAGAATACATTTAATGGTAATTAACATTTTCTGCTGTGAAAAATATTATCTTGAAGTGAACCATTTGGAAACTGGAACAAATAAACTCTGGGTAGATTCTGAAATTTATATTTTCAAATCAGAGGGGTTATTCTTTCATTATACCCTATTGTTAAAAGACAGGAACACCAAACTCTCTTGACATCAAGGTGCTATCTTTTTCAGACTGGAATATAAATATGGAGACTATAAGGATCATATAGATAGATTTTTAAGTTAGGAAACCATATTTAAAATTTTATTTCTTTGTATGATATGATATAAAATGTTATCTCAAATTTTTATTTTAGGTAGTAATAAGATGTTGCTATGTTTTAAATATCAGGTGTACGAAACTGCTATTTCCTCCCGGAAAGTTTTTCTTCTTTATTATTTATGAATAGAGGAACAGACTAGCAGAAAGAATTATCAAGAAAAATCTATCATTTTAAATGGCTGAAATAGCAAAATGTTGCTAATATTTGGTATCTGCAGGAATTATTATTATTTATCAAACCAGCATGATTTTAATGATGCTGAATGTCGTTCTTGCAAAAAACTGTTCATAAATAGGTAGGGTGTAGGTCACCTACACAAAATGAAGTGAGACAATTATTTTCAAACAAAGTCACAAATCAAAAACTACAGCATTTATGTTGGTTTTTATTCGAAATCTATCCCTATCATCATTTCCAAGCTTTAGTTTTGGTGCCAAAATTTGTTTAGCACAAATTTCATCTCACCAAAATAAGAGTACATCCAAAATAGAGAGAGAGAGATAAATGGAGAGAGAAAGGAGAGAGAAGTTTAGTCTATTCCTAATAGTGTTTACTTATAACCAATTTATGTGATGTTAGGTATCAGTCATACACTGGCAAAGCAAAGGTAAATTAGACCTAGAGTTTGCTGTGAAGGAACTCACTTCTTGCCACAATTTTATGACCAATATTATTACCTGAGAATGTATGGTATTTTTCTGCTTTTGCTTCAATTTTATAAGTATCATTTCATTTTTTTATCTGCACACTTCCTTAAAGCCTTCTGCTCACATTTTTTTTCTCCAAAGTCCTCTATCATTCACTTGTCTCATATATTACTTTTAGGGGCACATAATTATACATTATTTTAAATATTTATATATATGATGTTTTCACGTATTAATAGTTATTGCTGCATCTTACATTTCATCTGCAGTGTTTTATAGATGGCAGATATTTATAAAATTTCAGTGAATGTTTAAATATTGAGTAATTTATACATCACTCAAGTAAACACCTAAACATGTTAACACACAAGCTGGTTAAAGTTAACCAGTCTTCTGGTGGAATGTAAGTACTCATTCAATATGGTGGCCTGGGACCAATATGACAATATAAGTATCTTCAACCTAATGAGAGCTCATTTGTTTCATGTTCTCAAAAACCCATGATTAATCATTAGAGTCTTTTCATCGTTAAAGCCACTCATCTGAAAAGTCTGCTTTTTTTTGTTTACTTGAACATTAGAAGCAAAAAAATATACAGTATAGAAGTAAACCAAATTTGGATTGGCTCTCCAAACTGATTTGCTGATGTAAATTTGCTAAAAGTATTAAGTGTGCTTAGAAGAAAATGAGAAATGGAAAAAGTGCTGTGTTTGTGAGATCAGATCCATGACAAAACAAGACATACATGGGTTTTAACTCAAGTCAAGCTGTAGAGCTAAATCAGCTTCCAACAACCACAATCCGAAGTAAAAGGCATTGCTTTTTGCATAAATACAACAGTGTAGTGAAACAATACTTATGGAAAGTAAATGGGGCCAGGTGCGGTGGCTCAAGCCTGTAATCCCAGCACTTTGGGAGGCCGAGGCGGGTGGATCACTAGGTCAAGAGATCGAGACCATCCTAGTCAACATGGTGAAACCCCTTCTCTACTAAAAATACAAAAAATTAGCTGGGCATGGTGGCGCGTGCCTGTAATCCCAGCTACTCCGGAGGCTGAGGCAGGAGAACTGCCTGAACCCAGGAGGCAGAGGTTGTGGTGAGCCAAGATTGCGTCATTGCACTCCAGCCTGGGTAACAAGAGTGAAATTCTGTCTCAATAAAAAGAAAAAAAGAAAAGAAAGTAAATGGATGTTTATTATTTATTATCATAGGTATTTTGGTTTTTCTTTGTTTTTCTGTCAAACTCCTAATCTGAAAGTAGTATGAAGTGAGTATCTTCTTTGACATGGATGATTTGAATGGTAATGGGTTTTGTTATGAAATGTCATGCTTTCAATTTGACTTAAGAGCATAAGTAGACATAGATTCTATTTGGTTATTTTGAGTTAAAAGATCTTATAGGACATTGTGAATTGTGGTTACTTCTCACTAATAACACGAGTGGCTCCATAAAGGGAACATATTCCAAAGCCTTACAAAGGTACTGTGATAGTTAATATTGAGTGCCAACTTGACTGGATTGAAGGATGGAAAGTATTATTCCTGGGTATGTATTTGATGGTGTTGCCATAGGAGATTAACATTTGAATCGGTGGACTGGGAAAGGCAAATCCTCTCTTAGTCTAGGTAGGCACCGTCTAATAAGCTGCTAACATAGCTAGAATAAAAGCAGGCAGAAGAACATGGAAGGACTATACTGGCTGTGTTTTCCAGCCTTCATCTTTCTCCCATGCTGGATGCTTCTTGCCTTCAGACATTGGACTCCAAGTTCTTCAGCTCCTGGACCTATACCAGTGGTTGCCAGAGGCTCTCAGGCCTTTGGCCACAGACTGAAGGCTGCATGATCACCTTCCCTACTTCAGAGGTTTTGGGACTTGGACTCGCTTTTTTGCTCCTCAGTTTGCAGATGGCCTATTGTGGGACTTCACCTGTGATCATGTGAGTCAATATTCCTTAAAAATTCCCTTTCATATATACATCTATCCTGTTAGTTGTATTCCTCTAGAGAACCCTGACTAATAATACAGGTACTATTTAGGACAAAAATATTTTAGGTGGTATGGGTCTGTATGTTCAAAGTCTAGGCTTGACTGGTCATTGTTATTAGATTATTTAAAAATAGATGTAGTTAAGACTGAAACAGTGGGTTTCAGACTTAAATAAACTCTTAAAATTACTCTGTAAGAAGGCCACAAAAACCTCAAGGCTCCCTCCCCAGAGACTACAGACCATGTCACATGGCCAATACAACATTTGTTTGTATTGCAGTGAAAACAAAATGGAAACCAGCACCTTTATTACATTCAGAAACAAAAAGATACTAAAATGATCATTAATATCCTCCAAAACAAAGAATTGAGTGATTTTCATTGTGGATTTATGTGCAACATGTAATATTTTGCTAGCCTCCAATTGGCTTATATTTTAAAGTCCTTGATTTTCAGGAAAAAGAATAATCGTATATTGAGATAATGAAAATAAGCCAAAGGAAGATTTACCTGAAAATAATTATTTGTGTGTGTGTGTGTGTGTGTGTGTGTGTGTGTTTCTAGAGACAGAGTCTTACTGTGTTGCCCAGGCTGGAGTGCAGTGGTATGATCACAGCTCACAACAGAATCTGTCATGTTAAACAGGCCCTCCCTCCTGCCTCAGCCTCTCTAATAGCTGGGACTACAGGCATGTGCCACTATGTCCAGCTAATTTTTGTTTGTTTGTTTTGTTTTGTAGAGACAGAGTCTTGCTATATTCCTCAGGCTGGTCTCGAATCTTATGGCTTCAAGCAATCCTCCTGCTTCCACCTCTCAAAGTGCTGGAATTATAGCTGTAAGCCTCCACACCTGACATTAATTGTTTAATAAGACAAATTACACAGGAAGGTTACTTACTAGGAAGTTCTGGTGGAGGAGTTGGGACCAAAGTTGGTTCTGGATAAAGACTCTCATTGCAAATCCCATATATTAGGCTAATGTCATCCAATGCTATATCACTCAGGATCTTGTTTTTAAAAGCATCAAAAGAAACCTGCAATTCAGAGAGGCATATGAAAAGATTTGACTCCATTCTAATCTTCTCTGACTTGATTCTTCTTGTGAGTCCAATGTCCTCTAGAGAATCAATATTGTCACCTCTAACTACATTGACAGATCATGCTTTTTAAATCCTTCTGCTGAACGCAACACTTTTATTATGTATCATGCTGGCTAAATTTCCAATGGTGTCTTCCTTCTGAGTTAGGCAATATTGTTACAGTTTCTGTCTCTCAGTCTGTCTCTGCCTCTCTTATGATATTTTCATACTCCATTGTAATCTGTCATGCATACATATCATCTGTCAGGAGAAAGTAATTTTCTCCCAAATTTCTTCTTTGTGCAATATTAAACATTCAGGTGGCTTTCTGCCTTCTTAGAGCATACAAGGCTGAAGAGAAAACACACTGGTTAGATAATTTACATGGAGATGAAGGGGACAAGAAAGAAGTATGAGTGTAGAATAATCATTCAGGGCCAGCTGTTACTGGTCACAATTCAGCCAGGATGTTGATGTGGAATATTTTGTAAAGATGATGCCCAGAGGACACAGAACCAGACTCTTTGAAGAAAGGTCCAGAGGTCAGAGGTAACGTATTAGGTTCTCAGGGACAGTGGATATTTTAGCTGTACTTTCCTGGCACTGTGCTATGTAGGAGAAGAAAGACATAAATTGAATGTCTGCTATAAGCTAATTGCTATGCTAGGCACATGGTATATATACATTTATCTTATTTAATTTTCAACACTCATTTATTCACTCATTTGTTTATTCATTCCACCTCCTTCATGCTAGACAGTATTCCAAGTATTATTTTCTTCCTTACACATATGACCTAATTACATTTCAAGGAGACTATGGTGACCTGCTCATGATTTCACAACAAAATGGCGAAGCCAAAGTGCATGCATTTGTAGAAGTTGACACTCTTGCATCACCTGATGAGCTGTGAGAAAATGGATCTAATTATATTACCTTAGAAAAGATGCTCAGTGAGTGTAGCCAAGTTTGGTCACTGCAATGCTGACTTCCCCACTTTTGCTTTTTCTTTGTTCCCTGGCCATTTCATTTTCCCTTGCCCTTTTTGAATTACCAGAAAACAAAATTGGAGAGGAAATGTCCCATAAAAGGATCAAATCAGAAGGAAGAAGGGAAAAGGAAGAGAAGGAAAGAAAGATGGGAGGCACACAGTTGAGAATCATTCATTATTGCCTACCTTACACCAAGTCATGGGGAAAATCTGAAGCCTTTGATGATGGCAGTGTCTCTCCAAATATACAAAGTCTGAAAGTGATGCTCTCTTGTTTGAAATTACCCATTTAAAACATTATTAATTTGGTCAAACTAGTAGCCTCTATTATGCTATATTTTAATTGCAAAGACCCTCAGGAAGAGAACACATTAAAGTGTTATTTGAAAAATTAATTCACCTTAATGTGAAGTAAATGATCAGAGACTTCCCAATGATACAGCTCATAGACTTTGTTTCTAAAGGAAATATGTGGAGATTAAATCAGAGTTGGGCAGAGTGGGTGGATGCTGATGAGCACAGACATAGAAAAGGGCAGGGCTGACCTAGGTGGTATTTGTGAAGAGTTGAAAAATGTAGGTAGGCAGACGACATAGATATAAATGGTTGGCCTATGCTGGAAAGGTGCTGAAGGAAGCTGAAATACACTAAAAGGCTTCAGTATATTTTATGGACCATTATAAGCTGTATTTCCATTAGTACATTGTGCCTCTATAATGGTTTATAAGCTAATAAATAACTGAAAAAATACTCAAAGATAAGATATGAAGTAGATTGCACAAGTAGAGAAAATGAGTTGATTATCTTCAGAAAACAAAATTATTTTTTTCACTGCATTCTAAATATAATTGCATTATCACAAAAAGTATACAAATTTAAATGACAAAGTGCTTTGCAAACCTTAAATTTAACTGTTTCATTTAGTGTTACTTGTCCATAATTCCAATTTTCCCCATAATTTCCTTCCTTTTGGAAGATTGTCTTCTCCATGTTTTGGTCATCGCTGATATTAATGCTTAATTTATAGACATTTTCACCATACATGTAATACCTAGTTTGGAAACAAGCAGAAATGTTTGAATTTTTACTGCATTGGAATAAGTCCATTTCAGAGCTTTTATAAATTCTTTACTTTCTTTGAAACACCTTTTCCTCCTGGGTTTTTGAGTTGCTGGAGATGCGGAGGGGAGTCTATCAATGTTTTGCTGCTTGCCAATTGGGAAAGTATAGTATATGCATTAAAACTTTAGCTAACATTTTAGTGAAATATGAGCCTGGTGGCCTTAGCAAGGCAATAGTACCAATAAATAACTGAAATAAGACAGGATTTAAACAGGTGTCTACAACATACCAGAAACTAAGGCAAGCTGGTCCTAAAGTGGGGTCCAAAGGGAGGCTTAAAAGTCCCACTCGTTCTTGTCTCCCTCCTGGTCCAGTTGGAGTAGAAATGTAAAATCCTATAAAAATAACAAAAGAAGTTTTATTTCACTTAAGTATTGCATTTTCATTGTGTGACATGTAGACTTTGTAAGCAGGAAAGGATAAGGAAACATATTTTGATGTAGTGGTCAGGACACTAGTCTGGAGCTCAAAAAGCAGCATTTTTGCCATAGCAGATTGTTATTGACAAAAATAGCTTAACACTGGGCCTCCCACTTCATTAAACAAGAGCCTTGAAGTAGAGTCACCAAGGACATATAAAATTCTGACTTATTATGAGTCACTAAATTATCTAGTTCAATTCCTGACTTCATTCTTGTTTACTAGACATTTTGATTAATTCACATCTTTAGAGACAATCAGTAAATGAGGATATTTAGACATGCTGGTGGGCTAACTCAGAATATACACACATATTTAAATACAAATTTGAAGGCAAATTTAAAAGTTTCTAAGACTTTCAGTTTTATATTTCACTGAACACTTTATATCTCCAAATAAGAAGTTGCCTTATTTTAAAAGTCTTATCTTCCTTTATTCCTTTCAATGATAACTGATCACATCACCGAGGAGCAGGAAGCATGCTAATCCGTATAAAAGCTTCAAAAATAGCACAAGCCACTGCATAAAGTGCTTTTTGGTCTAAAATTCATTATTCCAACCAGTGATTTCAGTCATTTGAAGTTTGTGAAGAGTTGTTGGGATAAGGACATCTTGAACATTGTCTAAGGGGAATTTATTTTATTCTTAGTTTGCTCCTCACATATTACGACAGGGAGCAAGACTCATGCAACGAAATATTACATAAAGCAAATACATTGTTGAGTTAATCTAATTTGATTGGAACGCAATTTTTTATGAAATGCTGAGATTTAGTGTTTACTTGAAATCAAGCATCTTCTCCCTTGTGCTTTCCAACAGAAAAATGTCGGCAATGTTGCATATAAGCTTTAAACTCATTCATTTATGAGATGCAAAGTAAGAACAAGGCATAAAGGAAAGAAGCTAGTGGAACTACCTGTAGATATATCAATGCATATTTAGACCAATGAAAGAAAAATTATTGAGTGTTCTATCAAGGTGGAATTATGGACAAGTGGCTTAATAAATATAATATGTACACATTCTTTGCTTTAGATGACAAACTGTAAAATAATGTGTTTAACATTTTATATTATCAACACATTACTTCTATTTTATATAATGCTGTATTGTTTCATGGGTACATATCTTAGCTATTTTGTTAGAGCTCTGATTGTATGACTGAATGGAGAAGAGTGGTATAGATATTGAAAAGAGGTCCCAGAATCCACTCTCTAAATGTGTAACTCCAAATCCCTTTTGAATTTACCTTACCTTTCATTACATAGAACATAATTGGGGAAGAAATAATTAAAATACTACTGAATACCATGAATAAATACTCAAATGGTTAGTCTATTCAGAAATACTCCTAATTAACTAAATTATAAAAACACACATCATCTCCTATTTATGTTTGGCCATGTTCACAGTCAATAGTTACAAACAATTTGAAAGACTTTGAATCTGTTTTTCACATATTAAGCAGTGATATATTTGGAGTTTTCAGTATGATCAAAACATGACAGTATGAGGTTTCTTTTGTCAGTGATCAGGTAAAACATGATTAATTATGTAGACTATAGTACCTTATAAATCTTTCCTAGAGTAAATACCATATAGAATAGCATATTATTGAATATAGTAAAATAATATATAACATTAAATTACTATTTTGTGATATCAGCTAAATTCTTTAGTTAACAAATTAGAAGATAAATAAAATCCTTTATAAAATGCTAAAGTTTAAGAGTAGAGATTTGTAGTTACATAAAAATGTACTTAGTCTAACCACTAATTGTCCTTAAATTTCATCTACGACATTTTCCTGAAGAGATCACTTGTCAGATGCAGAAGAAATTATTGGATTCCAAGGTAGCCCATTCCATTCCAACATGATTAGAAAATTATTTTCCTTTTTAAAAATAAGCTTATATGCACCTATTATATCTAATTTTGCCTTGTGGGACTATTTACAATATGGCATATTTGTTAGCTCTACAGAAGTTTAAAGGCCACTATTATATCTCTCCTAAATTTTATCAAGATGATCTATCATTTTTTCCTTAAATAATTTTAATAAGGCACAGTTTCAGTTTGCCTCTTAATTTGAGAAGCTGTCAATAAGCTGTACATTCAGTTTGCTTCCAATTAAAGTATGGAAACTCACATTCACACAGCATGTCTGTTGAATTATCTCACGGGGGGCAGAGTAGTAACATGGAATAGTTCCCAACACATGGAACTATTACTGAAGACAGACCATTGGTGTCACTACTTCCAAGGGCAGCTCACTGCTAGTTCTCTGACTCTTCATGGGAATCATCTCTTACACCATTGCTCAATAATGCTTTCTTATGCACAATTGAATTGGCCCATCATTCAAGATATTTTATTATTTCTTTATTTCTTATTAAACCAAATACAAATACAGTCTGATATTTGAGGCTCCGTCTTGTGACCTTAATGACATTTTCCAGCCATTGTGCTTGTAATTTATCTATTTACATGCAGCACTTCTGCAAAATTAGATAATTTTAATATTTCCAAACACCTAGAATTTTTCTGACACTTTGGGTCTTCTTTTTCATTTGCTTTTATGTCCTTCCACTTCCTCTTCCAACTGTAACTTGTTGAAATCCCACCAATTTTTTGAGGTCATTTAAATCAAATTGTCATCTCCTTCAGAATGCCTCCCAATTAAAATGGACTATTTCTTTTGAATTCTCAGTGGCACTTTGTACTTCTTTGGTGTCATTCGGTATATTCTGTTATGTAATATATAATATATATATATATATATATATATGTGTGTGTGTATTTTTTTTTCTTTTTCTTTTTTTGAGATGGAGTTTCATTCTGTCATTCAGGCTTGAGTACAGTGGCGCAGTCTTGGTTCACTGCAACCCCTGCCTCCTGTGGGTTCAAGTGATCTTCTGCCTCAGTCTCCTGTGCAGCTGGGACTATAGGCTCAACCCATCATGGCTGGCTAAGTTTTGTATTTTTATTAGAGATGGTTTCGCCATGTTGGCCAGGCTGATCTCAAACTCCTGATCTCAGGTGATCTGCCTGCCTTGGCCTCCCAAAGTGTTGGAATTACAGACATGAGCCACTGCACCCAGCCTGTTGTATATTTTATTTACGTTTGTATGTGACTTTTTAAACTTGTTAGAACTTTTGGGAGAAAAGATACCTCATTCATTTTTTTTGGTCTCGATATTATTAGATGTCTGTTGTTTAATATATTTTTGTTACAGACTTGCTTTGCTTTTAAATTTATTAAATTTCTACAAAAAAGAAATAAAGAGATATTTCTCATAACCACACGGGAAGTTATATGGTGAAAAATAATTTCTTTTAAAATCTTTCAACATCCTTGGAATGTCTTCTGGAGCTCTCAGAATGAATCTCAGTCAGCTTAAAGCCCAGGATATTGGCCAGCCATAGTGTCTCACTTCTGTAATCTCAGCAATTTGGGAGTCCGGGACAGAAAGATCACTTGAAGCCAGGAGTTTGACAACATAGTGAGGCCCCATCTCTACAAAAAATTAAAAAAAAAAATTTCTGGGTGTGGTAGTATGCAACTGTGATCCCAGGCTGAGGTGGCAGTATCTCTTGAATTCAGGAGTTTGAGGCTGTAGTGAACCATGATTGTGCCACTGTACTCCAGCCTGGGAGACAGAGTGATCCTGTGTCTAAATAAATAAACAAACCCCAGGAAATTGAATACATTTTGTTGTCTTAAGCATACAATGAATCTCTTTTTTGAACTATTAGGTTTTTCTTAAAGCTTCTTTCCATCACTTTTTCCTGGGGTGAATTGAACCTAACCTCTCTCCACCCAACATCCCAATTAAAAAGCAAAACTTCTTAGCATGTGCTGATGCTGATACAGAGATGGCAGAAACTGGAGAGTTGGTAGAACTTCCTGAGAACCTGGAGATCCCTCTCGAGAAGGAAAAAGGCTGACATAAATTGTTTCATGATTTGTTAGTACATATGTAAAATTAACTGAACACAGTAAATGTAATTGAAAGATTAGATTGATGCATGGCCCAAATTCAGCTAGATTCTATTAATTTTAGATAGTAATATTAGTTTGTAAAATTCAACATCACAGGAAAGACAAGAAAATAAAAATATTACTTTTAAAACATTAAAGTTACACTTATTTCAGGAAAAGGCTATATGCTAAATTAAATAAAGATATCTAAAAGAACTAATATAATTTTGAAAGTTGAGCAGAGTAACTATTTTCCTCCCCAGCATATGACTTAGAACAGTACGACAGCCAATTTATGTCTCTTGAATACTTTTGTGGCATGAAAAGAAAGTAGTTTTAAACCTAACATTTAGGTAGCACTTCCTATGTGCCAGGCATTTTTCTGAGTTTTTTCTAAACATAACTATCAATTTAATGTTTATTACATGCCTCTAATGGCAGGTCCTGTTGTCATCAACCCCACTTTCCAGGTAAGGGAATTGAGGCAGAAAGGGAAGTTAGGAAACTTGCCTAAATAGCAGGGCTGAGATTTAAAACTGGCCGAGACTCCAGGGTCCATATTTAGTGGTTTTTACTACTAAACTATACTACCTCCCACAGGAATCCAAACAACTGCAATTTCTTTGAGCTATGTCCATATTACCAACCTCATTTTTCCTGAGAGTTCTGAACAGATGGGCTACTTCTGAGCACCTCAGGATGCTGCCCAGCTTCAACACCACCTTCTCCACCAGTTCCCTTTGCTTCTATGAGGTACAGAGAAACCCTGACTGCTGACAGTGCAGAGATTTAGAAGCCGCTCCTCCACCAGGAGAGAGTTCTTCAGATGGACTAGAAAGGTAAGTCATAGGTGTTCTTATCTAAAGCAGTATTAATTCAAGGTTTATCTGTTTCATTTAGTCTTTTTCGTCACTTAACATAAAGGCAAAGAACAAAACAACAACGTAAACTGCAAACCTGCCTGGATAAGAGGAACATCAAGAGAGATTTACTTCTCTTTCATTTCAGAGATAGGATGTTCTGACACATAAAAAAGCAGGCTGGAATAAAAATGCCCTTTGGAGAGGAATGACTGGTAGATTAGGAAATCACAGGTATGAGAGTTGGAGAGGACCTATTAAGCCCTATTATCTGTCCTCATTATATGACTTGTCTAATTTTAAATAACTCCTGCTACTCCACTTTCTCCTGAGACCTCATTTTAGACCCAACTATTTAAAACCTCCACTTGACATTCACCCTGTTTCACTTTGGTCAGTTTCATCTTATTACCATACTTATTTAATCTGTTGGCAATCTAAAACCATTTTCTCCTGTAATGTACTTATACTCTTCAAATATCAGTGGAGTTATTTTATCTCTTATTAGGATGACATAAAAGTAGAAAAATGATAATTTGAACATCAAAGATTTAAACTACATAAAAGGTATCTGTCATAGTCAATAGATATAAATGCTTTTTGCACTTTCCTCTAACTACTCTTTCCTAGTAGAAACTTTTTTTATTATGGAAAAGAGAAAAACAAAGATTAGATTATTTGACTATTTTAGGCCAGACCCCTTCAGAGGCTTAGGGTGATTATCACATAGGGGTTAGTTTTCAGCTGTGCAATTAGTAATTTTCCCATGGAGAATCAGGCTCTGGGAAATAACTTCTTCAAAGAAGATGAATTATGTATGAGAGTATTCATATCATCTTCAATACTAAACATTTTTGTCTTATGAGATTGTCCATTTACGTGGAGCACATTTTTTATGTGAAGGCTCACACTGGTGACTCATTTAGCTGGATCCTGTAAGTTTCAGTTAAAAAATATATCCAGAATCTGACCTTTTCTTACTACATCACTCCCACTGATCTGAGTCTCATGACCTCTTCTCTGGTTAGGCAATGGTCATCCACCAGTCTCTTTTCAATAGTCTTGCCCTCCCACAAACTATCTTCCAACACTCATGTTCCCTCTGCCTGGAATAATCTGTGTGGCTAATTCTTTCAATTCCTTCAAGTTTTGATTCAAGAGTCACTTTTTCCATGAGACTTACTGACCATCCTCTTTTAACTCGCAATAATGTCTTAGCCCTGCCCTCCCCACCATCTTACACACCTTCACATTTCTCCAAAGTAATTATTCACATTTAACACACCAAGAAACAATTAATTACTGTTTTTTTTTTTTGCTAGAATTTGTGTTTCATGAGAGCAGAAAATATGTTTTATTTTTGTTCACAGATCTATTCTGAATGACTTGAATAAGGCCTGGAGCTCAAAAAATGCTCCTTAAATAAAAGAAAAAAATAATAAATTTGAAGGGGTTTTTACTGATGACTCTGAGATAGGTTAAAAGTAGTCACTTTTCACTAAAACTATTTTTATTAAGTTAAAATAGTGTGATGAACCATATTTTGATATTCTAGGGATGCCATTGTCTAAAGAAGTAGGAAGAGTCAGATATATTTTTATTTTGATAAAGTTAACTCTTTAAAGTCCTTTAACTAAATGTCACTCACAATTGATATTAAATCAATCACTTACTTTTCAGGTCCTGAAAACAAGAATATTGATCTCTGTAACAGAAGTGGCCATTAATAATAAATTACAATGCCAATGTGCTTAGAGTTTTTATTTACTTTAGAAACTATTTTATTCAGTCAATAACTTTTTCAGAAATTACTTGTGTCAAAGTTGTAGGTATTTCTTCGCATATTCAAAAATAGTTTTGCATGTTAATTAGATTCATGCACTGAGAATACCTGATACGGTTTGGCTCTGTGTCCCCACCCAAATCTCATCTCCAATTGTAATCTCCATAATCCCCATGTGTTGAGGGTGGGACCTGGTGGGAGTGATGGGATCATGGGAGCAATTTCTCCAATGCTGTTCTTGTGATGATGAGTTCCCACAAGATCTGACGCTTTTATGTATGTTTGGTATTTCTTCCTACACACACTCACTGTCTCTTGCCTGCTGCCACGTAAGACATGTCTGCATTGCCTCCCATCATGATTGCAAGTTTCCTGAGGCCTCCCCAGCCATGCATAACTGTCAGTCAATTAAATCTCTTTTCTTAATAAATTATCCAGTCTTGGGTATTTCTTTATGGCAGTGTGAAAATGGACTAATAATACATGTCCTAGAAATCCAAAGATAAAAGAGACTAGGTTTTTATTCCTGAAAAGAATACTGTGGTAAAAAGAAACAAATAAGTGAGTAAATATAATGCTACCAGATAGGAAAAACAGAAGAGGTACTTAGAATATTTAAGGGAAAAAAGATTTGAATTTGGAGGTTTTTGGACAGACTTTGTGGAAGTGATTGTATGTGACCTGTATCTTTAATGCCTAGAACTACAGCTGGTTAGAGTTGGCTTTTAACATTTATTTGTTTGAATAGAATAGTATTCTCTTCAGTAATCTATCAGCAAGTCATATTACAGGATGAATTTTGCCTAAGAAAATTACATAAATGCACAAATTGTCACTCTGTTTTCTTTTGTAATTTTCTTTATGCTTTCCTTCTAAGATTTGTAACTCTCATTTCAGTGATTATATTTGGTATTATGAATATGTTTTCCAATAATTTCATGACTGATCTTCCCACTACAAGTTCTTTACCTTCTAATATTTCACCATGATTTCTGGTTTCTCAGCAAAATATTATTGTCTCTAACATTTCCATGTGGCATCTATTTCTAATATCTCATTCAGATGAAAAATGTACTTACAAATCACAACTCTATCCTATTACCATGCTTTACAATCAGACTTCCATAGGGCTTCCCAGAAGAAGCAAATCTACCTTTGTTTCACGATCATGCAATCTTGTATGTTGGAAATGCTAAGGAATTCTTTAAAGGAACATCAGAGCTAACAAACGAATTCAGCAAGGCCGCTGCTGAGTATAAGATCAATATACAAAACTCCATTTTATTTCTGTGCACTAGCAATGTACAGTCAGAAAATGAAATTAAGACAAAATAGACCGAATTTCAGAAAAGTTAATTGCCTCACACAAGTCTACTTATTTAATAAGTGGCTAGTCTAGGATAACAACCTAGTCTTGTCTCTAATGGCCTCTGTGTACTTTTCAACATTTTGTGAATATATAGGGTAAACCAACATGTTTTTTGAAACACACTCAGTTTTACTTGACTGCTTGATTACCATTTTTCATTTACTTACTTCATAATTATAAAAAGTCTAAAAAGACTTCTGCGTTTAATACTGCTCACTTTAAACTGAAGAACAACACATATCTCTCTCCTTTTGAGTATTTATGAATTAAATGTGAATTATACCTGACACATTGCCAAAAGTGTGGTCAAAATTGGGTCCAGTAAAAGGAGGAAAGGTGCTTCCCCGAATCCTTTCCCATTCATTATCATCATTTAGATCCTGGATCCAGAAACAAAAGCCATCCTCAAAGTTACAATTAATTTTCTCATAATCTGTGAATGAAAAACAAAAAAACAAATTTAGTCCACAATGTGAGTAGTCGTATTAGACTGTATTGAAAATAATCTAATCTTATACAGCTTATACTTGAGTGACATGAACAAAATCATTACTTTTTAAAATTAATCTTAATTCTTGCATTCTACTTCATTTTTTAAAAACAGCTTTTGTTGCTGTTAATACATTAATATGATTCTTGTATTCCATCATCGTATTAGCAAACATAAGTTTCTTGTCCTTTAAGTTTTACATCTTGTCTCCATTGGTTCACGCACATAAATTTTGTCCCGTATTTTTCTCCCTCCTGTTACTAACTGTAATACCTTGATCCAAATTAAGTGTATGTAGAATTTTCTCTTAATTAGTTTTATGCTAGTATTTTATAACTTGCAATGCTTTCAGCAAATAAATTTTTAATATGATTTTATATTGGTTTATAAGTTTTCTCAAATTGGTTACTTGATTCCTTTGAAAAATGTAAACCATTTTCTAATTTCTCATTCTTTTTAAGTTCTAAGAAGAGAAAGATGCATATAAAAATACTCATGAAAAAACTTACACCATGAAAATTTTAGATTCTGGTATGTTTAAAATTTCATTATAACATTAAAGCATCTAAAAATTAAAAAGCTAAAAAATAAATAATACTTACTATTAAGCTCACTGCTGTTAAATGCTGTATATGTTGCATTAAAGCCAATATAATAACTTTCATCAGATTCTATAAGAAAGGTGGCAGTAACTTGGTTGGAAAAAATTCTTATTGTGCCAGGATTAGTTTCCCAAAGAGAAGCTACAAAATAAAATGAATAACTGTTATATGTATATTTCAATCTATTCATCTATCTATCCATCCATCCGTCTATTTATCCAAATATCTATCTGATACCACTTAGTTAGCTAAAAGCATTAGTCTTATGTTTATTTTAATTGAAATATCTCTTCTCTTAAACATTAGAAAACCTCAACTTATTATACATATTTATGGTTTGATAAAAAAGGTATTTTTAATTATTAGCTTTATACACTATATATACATAGAAAAGATGCATCCATTTACTGACAAAGTTTGTCTAAGAAACACCAGTTATGCAGTTTTAAAACTTAAAGTCAACTTAGCTTTGTCAGGTATTTATTGTGTCACATTCACAGGGGCTTAATCTGGATACAAATAATAGAAAGAAAGGAGTATTGTTTGGTTCTTTATGCTTGTAATTATAAGACCTCAAAATAATACTAGGTGACTTAAGATTGTTTCTGCAGCATTTTATATTGATTGTAACATTTTTCTGTCTTGAGAAAATGCTATTTAGGGGATTTTTTTCTTTCATTTTTGATTGTCAAATGTTAGTATAGTACTTAGGTTATAAAAAGCTTTCAAATGATGCTTTTCTAAATCATTGTTACATAAAATTGGTTTTTATAAAAATGTATAGCACATACATTTTCAAATAGGGTGATCTTGCCTCAAGGGGGGGTAAAAATTGGTTTTTAGGGAGAAAAACAGTTTTAATTTTTAAATGTGTAAAGCTTGGACATACCCAGAGTCCATGAACAGATACACAGAATATAGTGTATATGAAAAATTAGACTTTCACATGGAGCAGTTGGAAAATAACAAGGCCTTAAAAGGTTTCTTAGTGGAGGTGGTGATAAAAAAAAGTGTTAAGAAATAATGCTTTAGCATTTTAGTTTGACAATCTGAACAGGGCATCAGATTCAGGTCTATAAAAATACCACACTTGCAGATAGGAGAAAATGAACCACAGTAATGTATTCAGTTCTGAAAAGAGACAGTTTTATGAACTATTGGATATCCTGTGATTATGTAGTAATCAGGAAACATTGTGATACATGCAATGTAATTTCAATATAATCTAATAGAAGGGACATCATGAACAAGCTTTAATACACATCTTAATGTTTTCACACCAAACATGCATCATGCATTCAATGCTTTTTCATGAAGACCTATATAAATTATTTAGACTGTTGCCATGCCAGCATGCATAATTGTGTAATTTAAATTCTTCTCATATTGAAAACCTTTGGAGTTCATAAGTGTTACTCATGTAAGGGATGTGAACAGTCTAGAAACTTAGCTTTAAACCCATCTGCCTCTATTTTTCTTTTTATTCCATGGCAAAGGAATTCTCTTGGACAATGACTTCTGGCTGGCTTTGAATATGGCTGCTGGTTCAATAACCCTTTAGTGTGTTGGATTTCATAGTGTGTTGAATTCTCACGTTATCTAATAGAATTGCACTAGTCTAAAAATCCAGGAGCTTGGGAGGCTGAGGTGGGCAGATCACAAGGTCAAGAGATCGAGACCAATCTGGCTGACATGGTGAAACCTTGTCTCTACTAAAAATACAAAAATTAGCTGCCTGTAATGGTGGGTGCCTATAGTTTCAGCTACTTGGGAGGCTGAGACAGGAGAACCACTTGAACACAGGAGGTGGAAGTTGCAGTGAGCTGAGACTGCATCGCTGCACTCCAGCCTGACAACAGAGCAAGACTGTTTCTCAAAAGAAAAAAAGTCCAGGAGCTTACCTTGACTTCCATTAACCTGCTTCAGACAACCCCCCTAAAATGGTGTGGAATATGTTTCTGTAGAGATTTAATAAAACTTTCATCAGGTATTCTTAAAGTCTCCTTGCTTAGTAAGAATCCCAGGACCACAGATCCAGTGAAAGCCACATATCTTACAGATCCAGGGAGTAATGGAGGGTAGTGGTTAAGAGCAGGGGCCCCAGCATCAGTATTTGATTGAGTCCTGGTTCCATGTCTTACTAGACTTCTCTGTGCCTCAGTTTCTTCTGTAGTGTTACAACATTTTTTCCCATGTAAGACAGTGACTGGTAATACTAAATGTTCAATGAATTCTATCTTTTGCTTTTCTATCTCACCAACTAGGCAGTAAACCTTGAAAAGGATGAGATGATAATTTAGTGTTTTCTGTACCTTTGTCATTGTACCGAAGCATAGGAGATTTTTAATCAATATTTGAGGGCATATTTCAAGATGTGAGTAAACAGAGTAATAGAATTTGGCTACATAAAAGCGACAGGGTTTCTGTTGAAAGAAAAAACCAATTACCTAATATCTTTTAAAGGATGACTTTTTCTCTAATATATCATAACAGATAAAATAACTTTTTGACATTAATTCCTTAAGAAAATCTAACATCTTCTACTAAAATCTAAAACTTTTCTGGATGGCAATTTATATTGACTATCAAGCAGTCACTTAAATGTGAATTAACTCATCATTTCTCTACTAACAGCAAAGGTTCTGGTGAATAGATTTGTGAAAGAAGAAAAGAAACAGTATGATTAAGATGTGGAGAATTTGGAAAGAGGGCAATGGACAGGGAAGACCAACTTTCAACACAGTATGATTCAACAGATCTAGTTCAAACTACTTACACTATCCAATTTATAAGAGTGAAAATGCTGCAACTAGAGAACCATCTTTATTATAAAATGAATTTCTAATATATTCAACACATCTTAGTGAGTGCCCACTAAAAATTTAGTATGGGGCCAAGTGCTGTGACATAGAAAAGAAATAACCAGTTTCCTCTCTTAGAAGAATTCATATTAGTGAGTTAATAAAAATAACCATAGACCAGGAGCAGTGACTCATGCCTGCAATTCCAGCACTTGGGGAGGCTGAGGCGAGTGGATCAGCTGAGGTCAGGAGTTCAAGACCAGCCTGGCCAACATGGTGAAACCCCATCTCTACTAAAAATACAAAAAAATTAGCTGGGCATGGTGGCAGGTGCCTGTAATCTCAGCTACTTCTGGAGGCTGAAGCAGGAGAATCGCTTGAACCCAGGAGGCGGAGGTTGCAGTGAGGATCATGCCATTGCGCACCAGCCTGGGCAATAAGAGCAAAACTATGTCTCAATAAAATAAATAAATAAATAAATAAATAAACAAACAAACAAATAAGAATAGAAATAAAATAATTATATAAGGGAAAAATGCTATGGGAGTACTGAGGAAGGAATCTTTAATTTTGCCAGCCAGTATGATTGGGGAATCTATGAGAACTTCTGGAAGGGATGCCTTAAGCAAAGCTAGTGCTTGCTAAAATAAACTTTCCATGTAATATACCCCTATCAACAGAAGTGAGTGTATGGGTGCTTTTAAGTATACATAAAAGTTTCCTAATAAAATCACAAAATTTACTAAAAATGCTTTGCCTTGAATAATGTTTGCATATATTAATTCCATATATGCAATGTGATTATTTTTGTTGTAGGATAAGTTGAGAATTCAGGAATACACACTATGTTTATTAGGTAACTTTGACTATAGCTATGCACACTTGTATGTGCCTCAGTATAAGCATGGCTGTACACAGTATTAAGCTGCAGTATTAGAAATATATTGTCAGCAGTCCTGTGGGAATGGAGTACCACGTAAGCACTTGAGATAAAAAGAATGGCATAACAACTATGCACTCAGAAACACAATTCCTAGGCTAAGCATTTTGAAACCGTTTTCAGTGTGCTAACCCAGGCAGTTTTGTTGTCTTTCCTTGAAGATGCATACAAACATTTATAGATTTTCTGAGCACTAAATTAAATAAGCTCACTCACCATCTTCTACCCCTTTCATATGAAGTATTAATAATTATTATGACTATTGAATTTAATATTATACTTTCATCACTGCAACTTAAAGAAAACACTTTTGAAATAACTTTCCCAGCACTCTATTTTGATTTACTTCAATTTTCATAATTATTTGAAGACTACTGTACTATCACTTTATGTAATGTCTATATTTCTCTGATACTTTTCAGCAGCTAGAGAACTCTCCCATCACAACTATAGATAAATGACTGGAAACATACCTTTAGAATTTGTTTATGCTGATTTATCCAATCAGATATGTAACAACTATTTTATGATAATAGATGCTTGTATTTCCTTATACTGTCTCTATACAATCAACTTGTCCTAAGTATATTGTACAAATAATAACAGTATTTGAGATTTTATATTTTGAATTGGAACCTAATGAAAGCAAACCTTGTAACCATGTTTCACATAAAGAAATTGCTAAAAGATTCGGGGAAAGATGAGCTTGTGACTTGAGAATAAAAGTATCAGCATTATTTTCACACAAATTAACTTTACAGTTATGGCAAATACTGCTTGTCTCCATTGATTATATACTATAATACAATGTGATAAAAATATATACCGATTGGTGTCAATTCAGATAAACAAACTTTGAGTTTTTACAATACACCAGACTTTGTGCTAGATGCCAAAGGTAAGATATTATTAGTTCTCTTAGAAAAAGTTAGAATTTTTAATTTTAAAATTTAACACCCAACACATTTTCTGATATTTTTAGATTATAATTAAAATATTTAATTTTTAAAACTTCAAAATAAATTTTTATTTCAAATACCTTAAAATTAAGCAACTACCTATTATACTGTAACTACATATTCGTAGATGTTTTCTGCTTGAATATTCAGTTTATTACTTTTTAAATTAATTGTGCATTAGTCACATGACTATGCCTAATTATTTATAAATTTATTCAAAAATTGCTGACTCCCTAAACATCTGAAAATAGTATTTAGATAAATCATAGTGTTTGAAAAATGAGAATATCTTGTGCCTACCACTTATTTACCCCCAACCTCTATAAATGTAGATTTTATCTTCTGTAGACATTATTAATAACATCTACATAATTGGTTTGGAAGAGCATTTATTGGATCAACTCAAAGTGCTGACAACACTCCTCTACACAGTGCAAGTGAAAAATATATGCTCAAGTTTATTAATGCCACATTAGTCCTTGGAAATCTTTATATGAAGTAGCCTATTTGTCCACTTATGTAAATATTTATGTTGATAATAATTTTAAGAAACTGCATTTATCAGCTATAGAAATAGATTTGTGAAATAGTTGGCCCATTTTTTAAGAGTTAATGTGACTTACCATGAATTCACATGCTTTATATATACTCATTATGATATTTGTACTTGGGCTTTTAAAACACAAAGAATAATTGTATTGTGTTTCAAGTCAGAGAGTTTGAGTTTAATTTCTGCCTCCAACACTTATGTAATTGTGAACTTATGGTTATTTAATATATTAGACCTCATTTTACTCTTCTGTAAAACATATTTTGCAGATTTGTTGAAAAGATTAAATAAGAAAATGCACATTGATTATTCAGCAGAGTATCACACATCAATACCTAATAAAAATGAGATACTGTTAGCATATGCTTAAATATTTCTCAAATCATTAAACAGGATTCACTTTTCGTTACCCACAAATACAATTTGAAAGGCAAAGTTCTTAAAATAAATAGTTATTATATAAATTAATCACAGGTGTCATCAACCTTATCTTAGCTCAACACTTAACTATTTCTCCAACATACAAGAAAAATAGTTATTCCCTTTACTTTATTTCCACATTCTGTACCTCATCCTCATTTTATTTCCTTCTGGAATTTTGCCCCTAATTCCACTGGCTACTCTGAATAGGTCTGTGTACTTTGGGGCCACGTGGAACAAAGTGGCATGAGCAGATGTATGGTACTAGGACATTCCCTGCCCTCTTTTCAGCTTCTAGCCCTGTCCCTGTATAATGATAAATGGTTATGTAGTTACAATACCATCCATCCTCAGCTACCATTTGCTGAGCCTACCTCCTGGGCTAGACAATGTTTCAGACACTTTATTACTATTAGCCTGCAGGAGACTGAGAAGCATGGTGCACATCAAAAATGACAGCACCTCTGTGAATTTATAACCTATGCAATGTCAGAGACAAACAGAATAGTAATTTTCAGGTATTGTCTGAATTTGGTTAATTGGGACTAACATTTAAGCAATGTGTGGTAACCAGATATATAATTCTTTTACAATTTTCACATAATTTTAAAGATATTAATTAGAAGACCACCATGTTAAAATGTAACTGTTTTATTATGAAGATCACATAGAGTACTAATTTTCTAATTTTTATAATGAGAAGCAATTCTGTTTTTTTTCTTTTTAGTTTTGTAAGTTTCAAGTCAACATTCACTTCAAAATCAAAGGGAAAACATATTACTCCAGAAAGTTACCCACATATTTTCATTTTCATAAGTAATTATATATTTGTTTCAACTTACCTCTCAAAATCTTGCTTGATCCTACACCTTCATAAATATTTAATATATCTGTATAATATGTATTAAAATGATCAAAGCTCAGTTTAATGGCAAGTCCTTGGTTTACACTAAATGAAAAGCAAAAAAATAGATCATCACATTTTTAGCAGTTGTCATATTTCTTAATGCATCCTAGAATTTGTATGTGTTTTCTTGTGGTGAGTACCACATAATATGGTATCTACCCTCTTAAATTTTTAAGTTTACAGTGCATTATTGCCAATTATGAACACAATGATATACAGCAGATCTCTAGAACTTTTTAACTTGCAAGACTGAAATCTGTATTAGGGAATGACAACTCTCCATTGCTTAGTCCTCCCAGTTCCTGGCAACCACCATTCTACTTTCATTTTCGTGAGTTTAAGTACTTTCTATGCTTCATGTAAATGAAGTCATGCAGTATATATCTCTCTGTGACTGGCTTATTTCACTTAGCATAATATTCTCAAGGTTATTCTATGTTGTGTCATATAGAATATTTCCTTTTTTATGGCTGAATAATATTCACATATATATCACATTTTCTTCAATCATCTGAAGATTGACATTCAGGTTCTTTTTACCTTTTGGTTCCTGTAAATAATGCCAAAATGAACATGAGAGTACAATATTTCATTGAGATAAATATTCAAAATTGGGAATGTTATATCATATGGCAATTCTATTCTTAATTTTTTAAGGAAACTGCATACTGTTCTCCATAGCAGCTGTACCACTTCAGGTCTTCCCAATATCATTTGTGGAAAGGATTATCCTTTCCCCTTTATGTTCTCTTAGTATCCTCATGGAAGATCATTTGATCATATATGTGAGGTTTATTGTGGCTTTCTATTCTCTGTCAGTATGTTGCAGTTTTGATTACTATAGCTCTGTAATACATTTTGAAATCAGAAAGTGTGAGCCACCAAGTTTGCTCTTTTTTCAATTTTGTTTTGGCTCTTTGGGTTTTGTTGTGGTTCCACTTGAATTTTTGGATTTTTTTTCTATTTCTGTAAAAAACGCCATTGGTATTGTATAAGGCTTGCATCTGATCTGTGCATCACTTTGGGTAATATAAATATTTTAACTATATTAAGTTTTTCAATTCATGTACATTGTTCATACCATCAAGGTGACAGCTATTAAATTCTATAATTGTTATTTACATACTTAAATGTCTTTTCTAACAGAATTTATATGACTCAAGGACAGGGATTAATTCATTCATCCCTATATTATCCCTGTATTATCTAATACTTTATAGAAACTAGTACATGCTTATTGATATAAAAAATAATTATCCAGCTGCCAGTATAAAAGCATGGAAGGAAAAGTATGACAGTTTCATCAGAAAATTTAAATTTGATATTTAAACTTATTTTCATTTTTAGATAATAGTGTCAGAGAGGGGAAGCTTAGTGAAACCTCTATTTACAACTCCACTGTCCTACTAAAATGTTACAAAAAGAAATATAAATAACTCCTCCAAGTGCTTTGTAAGTACAAAGTTCCTCTGAATTCCTCAGAAAGGGAGATGGCTGAAAGAAATGAAAGTGTGTATAGGTGAAAATGTTCAAGCCTCCTTAGACATGAGGTTGGCTAGATCATCTGCAAATGGACCCAGGAAAGGATTACAAGGGCTGGTAATACTTAGAGATTTAGTTTCCAAGGTCAAGATTGCATAAAAAATGCAGATTAGTTACATTTATAAATTATTTCCATTTTCAGTGAAAGAAATTAAGATTTTCTACAGCTTTCTACTGACATTTTAAATAAGTGATAAATTTAACATTTTATTTTCCTAATGAACAATGCTAATAGACATTTATAAATGCTTCTTTTAAGTTTGATGCGATGGGGTGTGTGAGTGTGTGTGTGCGCACACACAATTAGGAGAATAAAATATATGTATATACGTTTTATATATATTGTTGAGAATATTGTTTTCACTTTACATTTATATGTTTATATATATGTGGACATGGAATGTGGAAGTGAAATGTATATGAACTGATTCAAATGTCATTCAAGATAGAGCAAAAAAGACATATAGAGGCTGTTCTCTAAACATACAAATGTAGGGTGGAAACAATATTCTCCAACTTGGTTAATTTTTCAACTGGCAATAATTACTTAGAACTGTCATTTTTAATTCATAGTCTTATTTTTGATATAACAATAGCACGTAGTCTAGAGCGTGAAAAAATGAAAATTGTGTTTTTAGTTATATCACATATCTCATATGGGGCTGCACTCCAAATAGAAATGAAAGAGAGATATTCTTTCCTTGAACAATGCCAAGTAAGTGTGTATAGAACAGTCTTTTTGTCACATATCTTCTCTGAAATATGTCTACACTGATGATTATTTTGGGGGTCATTTCAAACCGTTTGGCAAGAACCCGAGGCTCTACTTTTGAACTTTATTTAATCAGCTATTATATTTATTGCCCTAGTTTTCAAGTGAGTCATCAGAATGATTAAAATTATCATATTATAAGTCAGACTAGTAAAACATAATCCCATCTATATTAAGAGAAATGAAATGAACTAACTAAAATGTAATTTTTCATAGTGAAGTCTATTATTCTGCACGTTCTGTTGGGGAAATAGTCAGCAGTTTAACAAGTAAGTTCTTATGGGAGACTTATATTACATGTTAACATATTTAAGGCTATAACATTTTTAATAGTTTTAATAAATGTATTTCAGGATCTCATATTTATGTGAGTACAAATTCTTTTTCTCCTTGGAATATCTGAAAGAAACGTAAGGCATTCCTTGTCTGTGAAAATGCTTAGGTAAACATTAGGGTAGGTCAGCTGTCAGCAGCCTAATTATTTTGATTATCTTCATGATTGGATTGGTTAATTGTATTAAGAATATGGAGGTGAAAACATTTGGACTGACTGATCCAAATGTCATTCAAGATATAACAAAAAAGACATATATAGAGGATGTTCCCTGCTCTTAATCTGCTGTAACTGAATCATGTTTTAGAGATTTCCAAACAGTAAGTGGCAAAATGAGAAAGAAAATATTTTACAGACAAATGCAGGTGATGTGAAATTCCACTTCTCATGATTTACAGTGTGTGTTGTTTGCCTGCCAGCACATGATGAGTGTTGGCCACAGAAAGAGAAACTTCCTTCAGAACCCAATGAGATGACCCCACTTATTAGATAGTATTGTTCATAACACAGAATACCTTTTTAAAAGGTTAAAAAATGATAATTTTTGTATAGTTTGTCAGTTGGGAGGTCTTTGCTTCATAGTTAATGAAAACAATGATTCTTTTAAAAAAACTACGAAAGCAGTAACACATTGCATCAGAGAAATACTTTACGACTTAAGAACAGAAAATATAAGATTGTGTATTACCGTATGATCCACTGGCAAACAACACTTGATTCAGAAGGTTTTGGATAATGAGTAGCCTGGAAAGACCCAGATGATTCAGTTAACAAAAATCTTCCATCGCAAGCTGTGGCTGCAAAACGATGCCAATTAATATTACACAAAAACAATCCTGGGATTCAAACTGGCTGTAAGACATTTCACAGAACACTCATGGCAAAATCTTTACGAGGCTCTTTTATAAAACTGAAGTGACCAAATGATCGTAAGATTTCATATTTAAAACTTATGAGCCATTTTTAAATACTCATACCCATCCTATCATGGAGTACCTTAGAAAAGCACTGTCTTTCTAAGCTGCACTTTCAGTGTATTCTTCCATATTTGCAAGGAAATAAATGTATCTGAATTGAAAACTGCCAGTTTAGACAGATAACTAGTCATTTTTTTCTTATTTTTATAATTAAATTGGAGCTAGGTGAATTTCAAATATATGTACAAAGTGCTTTGTTTTTTGAAAATGATTAGAATAAGGCCAGGAAAATGATAGTACTAGTGGCCTGTGCAGAATTCCATCCAACCAATCTGTTAGCCCATATTTTAAAGTTTTTAAAGAGCTCCCAAAGGAGTAGCTACATCAATATGTTCAATATTTTCATACAATATTCCTGATTCTGCCTTTTGCTTTCCATAATTACTCATTTTCCTATTTTAGTTTTTATAGTAGATTTATTTCATGAATTTATTAGTTGCCTTTAATTTATATCTGAATTTATTCAAATTAGATTAAAATCTTCTTGAAGGCATGAACCAAGAGCTATTACGTATAGATTTTTGTCTTTTTTAATATGCAAAAAACCACATTGATTTTCACAATTTTTAGTCTTTCTTACATTATTTTCCTCCTGGTTAGTTACTTGGCTATGTTGACACAATATTCTAAAATTATGACCCCTACAATGTGTTATCTCTGCATATTACAAACTCTTCATATGGAGAAGCATTAATGGAGGATAGAAAAATCAAAGAAATATGTCAAAATGTCACTTTTGGAATCTGAGTGTTTAAGCTACTTCTAAATTGAGCTATGAAAAAGCTCATTGTAACATTGTAAAGTGATTCTATCAAATTACATAATACAAGCTATTTTATGACAAAACATTTTATGTATATAAAAATAAACAGATTAAAAACTAGATAGCAAATAGAAACCATAATAAAAATTTCATGTTTTTATTAGGTTTTTGCTATTTTTGGCATATATTTTTTTAATGGGTAAACATTTACTTTGATAAGTTTATTATTGAAAGTCTGCTTGAAAACAACGGCCTAGGAATTCATTGCTAGCTTATTACAACCTGAATCGCAGAAGAAGAAAAGAACGAATAAATAAAGAACAGGAAAAAAGAACAAAGATAAGAAAACAAAAGATAATTCAAGAAGCAAAGATTAAATTATGAACAATGCAGCATAGATCACTGAAAAAAAAGAAAAATTGTGGTTTGTAGAGTTAATTTAATTGCCTTATGTATAATAATGACTGCAACAAACAAAAAAAATTAAGGCTAATTTTTCATGATTTGAAGATAAGTAGTAAAATATGTGACTTTTTAATGACTTGCTAAATAATTTTCTAACTGTAAAAGCAATTCTCTTTTCTCACCCTCAAGTTTCTTTTCCACTGTAAATCATGCCAAAAAAGTAGGATAATTAATGCCCTAGATTCAAAGACCATTAAAACCAAAATTACATTTGCTTGTATTTGATGTGATATATAAAGCTTTTAAATCACAGTTGGTCAAGAAACAGCATGGACTCAAAATTGTAGAATGTGTGGTAAAGTCTGCTGCTACTGTAAAGTTCATATTTGAGTTATGATACTTAAGGACCAATGAGGTAGAATGCTCAATCCTATCAGTGCTAAAATACAACTGCTAACATTTACAGGGTGTTTACTATGTGCCTGTCATTTTCCAAAATTATTTTATATGTATAAATGTAATTTGCATAATAACTCTATGAAGTTATGAGGGAAACTGAGGCATATTTGGGTTAAATAACTACCATAAGGCCTCCTAGCTTACCAGCAACAATTTAAAGACAGACAGTCTTATTCAACTGCATACTGTGGAATATTGCCTAATATTACAATATATTTATGTACCTGTCACCATCATGATGACATCACTCACACTTTGAACTAAAAAGCGGGGGGAGAAAAGCATAAATAAAAGAAGAAACAGGAAAATTTTAAGAGATTTCCATGTTTTTCAATGTTCTTAAATTTAAAATATAGGCCACATTTGCAATAATATTCCAGAGCAAACAAGAGGACTCGAGAGAGAGAGAGAGAGAGACAGAGAGAGAGAGAGAGAGAGAGAGAGAGAGAGAGAGGAGAGAAAGAGAGAGAGAGAGAGAGAGAGAGAGAGAGAGAGAGAGAGAGAGAGAGAGAGAGAGAGTGCAAAACAAGATCCCTTTAAGAATTTGTAAAACCTGTTTGTAAAGCTGATAAAAGTTTAGTCATCATTTCTATCCATTCACCACACATTTTTTGGGAAAGGTATCAACAGTGTGTTGCACAACATGAGTCATAATTTTCCAAAAAGCTGAGTTATGTCGCTAGTTTCAAAGACGGTTCTATGTTTGAAAAATTCTATTTCAGTTCTTTCCTGAGCACATGACTAAACTACACTTCCCCAAATCCCTTGCAATCAGATAAGGTCATGTGACTGAGTTGGCCAATGAACGATTGTAAAAGTCACGGTGTCTGTTTCTGAATATGGTTTTCAAATTTATCTGTAACATTCTTCCTTTGTCAGTCAGCTGGTTGTAAAGGATCCAGTGGAGGACTCAGCGGACAGGGAGTGGCAAGTAAGGAGCAGGCATCCTGAATGCCTACATAGAGCACAGCCCCTTGCCATCTTTCTTTCATCATGATATGGATGATAAATAAACTGTTATTTCCTTAAATTGTTAAGATTGTTTATCACATTATTTAGCCCGTCCTAAAAAGTATGATCAATTTTCCTGTCCTGTTTTCTATCATATTACTAAGTTTCAGTGGGAATGAATACTCTACAGGTCAAATTCTGCTCTAATTAGGCTCTAGTTAATTCCAGCATACAAGTAAATACAGAGACTATTTCAAAGGTATTTGAAACAAAATTATGATAGTATTGAATTATTTCTAATAGCAAAGATCAGAATGTCAAAATATTATCATTTCAAGATAGAGGCTTGTGTAAGGTGCTTTCTCATACATTATTAAAATTTAATTTCAGTATGTTTCTGGAGAACCTAATAGTACAAATGACCATGAAGCTGGATAGGTTTGTAGGAAAAAATAACAGTTGTGGATGAGTAGGATTGCTGGTTGTTAGGACTTTTTAGACTGTGCAGTGCTTTCTAATGCAGCATCATAAAAAAATTCTGAGTAGAAGATAAATGAGCCTGTCAAATAATATCAGCCATTCTATTGCACTATCAGAAACTTTGCCTGAAATGGGATGGAATTAATAAGGGTATGCACTTAGGACCCACTAAGAGCTCCCTCTGCTGGCTCAATATTCACTAATTACATCTTTGCTCATGGCGTTGAAATCTCAAGGATATATAAATCAAACATGATGTATGTTCACCCACCAAGCTCTATTACGCATATACATGTGAGGTATACAAACTATGAGAACACTTGCCAACTTCCAAAGAATTAAACATTGGCTTAAATGCTGTGAATCAGCATCTTTCCTTCTCACAGATCAGCTAAAAAGTGAACTTTCCTGCTGATATAATTCTAATCAGAAGAGAAAAACAATTTAAAGAAATCTTGGTTCAGCTATAGTCAGCTGTAAGTGTGCAAACCTAATAACTAAAAACTAAAAGGGAAGCTGCATGAGGAAGACAACATTAATAACACAAACCAGAATCAGAGCTCACAGCTGGAGCAAAATGTGTGTAAATCAATGAGAGAGAGTAAAGGTCAACTTCATATGGGAAAAATTATCTTAAATTAATTTTATAAATTTTTCCGTGAATACAGATTGATGGATAGGGGCTTTCAGGTGGAAATAATGCTGCTGGAAGTTGGAGTTGGTGCTGAAGTTCACTAGGCTTGTGGGCTCACCATTATCAATGAATGAAGCAACTTAAAATGAGTAAAGCAACTGGTACTCTTGAAATCTCTCTTGATAAAAAACATTGATTGAAACAATTTTATCCTACACATAATTTGAATTTATTTACCAAAATAGACATAATACTTTCTTTAAACAACAAAGAAAGAGGATCAAGAAAATGGAAAGTGACGGTGTGCAGGGTTGAGAGTGTTGGTGACATGAAAGGCTGGTAACTACTAAGGTTCAATAAACAAAAAAATCTTCACATACTCGTGTAATAATGCAGTTTGACCATATATTTTTATGGCAAATTTAGATGATTACTTCCATTCTAATATTGAGGCTCATCTCCTGAATTTAGAATGGCTCAGAAAAAATAATTCATTAATTAATAGCATTAAAACTTATTTTAGGACAAACTATGGTTCTTTTTTATATGTGCTGATATTAGTTTATCATGAACATTATGAACTCCAGGGAGTAATAACAAAATAATAGGTAGAGTATATTTTTCAAATATTTGATCATATATTTTTTTAGTTATGCCTTTTCCTCTATTTAAGGATAGAGATAATCATTTTACTAGCTTAAAGCCATGTGTCTAAGTTGACATACACTATTATTTTTGAAACAGAAATCAACATCACCTTTGTTGCCTCATGATGGCACACTTGTATCATATTCTCCCCGAAAAGATTTTAGAAAATGCCTGAGAACCATGGCAAAACAAGAACACTGCTTTCTTCTTTGAGTAACTTAGTTATATAAAATAGATTAAAAAATATTCTGTAGACTGCACTTTCTTCCAGTACGTTCTGAGTGAACTTCAAAGTATGTAGTTAAACTTTAAAGGTCTGAATTTTATTCAAGAACATTTGAAAGAGATTGCTTAGTGGAAGTGTCTATAGTAGAGTTGCCTTTTGTGACTTGTTACTGGAAAACAGACAACTCCTGGCTTTTAAGGTACGTACTAAGTGGAGAGGTAGTTTTTAAAACTTCAGTCATTATTGGAATACTCATCTTCTATTAATATCAAGCAAGATTAGAAAGTGTACCAAAATAATGGAAAAGTTTAGCAAATAGTAACTACAGTCTTCAACACACTTTGGGCACTAATTGTACTTATGGTTAGTTTTAAAACTGATTATAAGCCATACCAAAAAATGTGCAGTTAATACTTTCTGTTAAATAAAAAAATACAGGTTAGACTTATCCAAATATAGCAGTCTCCCCTTATCCACAGGGGATATATTCTAAGAACTCCAGTGGATGCCTTAACCATGGGTAATAGTGAACCCTGCATCTACCATGTTTTTTCCTATACATACACACCTATGATAAGGTTCGACTTAGAAAATAGGCACCATAGGAGATTAACAACAATAATCACTAATAAAATAGAGCAATTATACTGATACTCAGAACGACATGCAATTTTATACTTATACATTGTTTATTTCTGGAATTTTCCATTTACTATTGTCGCCTGTGGTTGACAATGGGTAGTTGAAACTGGAAACCTCAAATAAGGGGGAACTATTGTAGTTCTATGTGGAAATCTTCTTCAATGTGTTACATACAAAAATAAATTACCTATTTAGATACTGCTTTCTAGTAAACTTTTCTAAGTGGAATCCAGCTTTAAAAGAAGAAATAAGGCAAAGAGTAAATGTGTTTAAATCAACTAGAGCCATGCTTGGTATATGGTAAGTGCTACTTAAGTGACAAGTAATAATAATAATAGTAAAATAACATTATTGTCATTAACACTCAAAAAATGCCAAAATATACAAGTGAAACACAGACGTTTTACTTATGGGGAATTAAGTTCTTATTCATATCTTGTTTCCATTATTTATAGAACTACAAGAGGCAAATAAGAGCAACACTCAAATTTTCAAGCTGGTTCTCATTGAGTTAGTTACTGTTAAAATGTTGAAAGGAAAGACTGATGTGATAGTGAAAAAAACATGAAAAGAAATGAAAATTTATATCAGAGAAGAGACGAAAATTTAGCAACACCCATCCCCACATTTATGACAGACATCGTTAATCACATCTTCCTTTCTGTAGTGATCAAAAGGAATTCAACAAATTTTTCTGTTTAATTAATCAATATGTTTAGTATTATTTATTAAGTTTAGGAAAATATTAATACAATTATTTTTAGATTTTTGTATTACTACTGTTCAGTAGTTTCAGGTCTCCGAGATTAGTGTGTGTGTGTGTGTGTGTGTGTGTGTATGTGCATGTGTGCATGCGTGTTTGGTTGTCTACAGTGAGGGAAAATAAAAGGGAAGGGGAGACAATAGGGGTGTAAACTTACCACATGTTCTATTGTCTTCATCAGAACCATCTGGACAGTTTAATTCTCCATCACAAAATAAATCAGCTGCTATACATGTTAGCGCATCAGCACAAGGACTTGAACCAGACGGGCACTCTACTGAGACATTTCCTTTAAAAAACGACTGAAATTATTTAATTTCCAATTGATGAGATATGTACAGTGTTAAAACATTTAATATGCTTTTTGCCATTGGGGTTCTTATAAGTATATTCTTTAACTGCCATAGAAATATTTATTTCATTTTAAAATCAGTCATTTGTAAAATTAGAGCATTTTAAATTTTGAAATTTCATGTGGGGCAATTTTGGAAAGTTTATTACATCATCTGCAGCATCTAGCAGCCACTTAATTTACTCATAAGCTTATTATTTGAAAATATAGTGGCTCAAGTCAGTGTTTCTATTTTGTAGAGTAAATTTACCAACCAAAGTCATTTTAAAGTAAGATAAAATACTTAAAATTCCCAGTACATTGCAACATGAAACAACGAGGAAATCTAATGGCTATTCTATCTTTTTCCCTTGGGTCAGAGATTCTTAGGGGGTACACTGTAAACACACCCCTTCAGGGTTTCATGCCATCTTCTGGAGAAAATCTGAACAATTTGCCCCTCTCAGCCTGTCTTGACTTTTACTTGCCCTCTTTCATAAACTTAAGTCTAGATGCACCAAGAAACACATTTTACTTCTAGAAATTAAGTTGGAAAATGTAAGAGCAATTCTGAAAATAAGACATATTCTTACATGCCCACATGATAAAGACTTTTTATTCTATTTTATTTTTCAGGCCAGTGTGGAAATTTGAATATTTTTGCCTCTGAATACAATAATAGTGATAGTGCAAAGTTTTGGAAAGCTTTAACTCAGCAGCATTATTTTTCCTTTTTGGTTATTGTTCTTAATCTTAAAGCCAGAACTGTACTGCCATCTGCTGGGCTTAAAAAAATATGAATATCTGTAATTTCTCCTTCTGCTCTATAAAATTAATTAGCAAAATAAATATGCTCGTGTCTATGAATCTACTAAGTTAATTCTTAATTAAAAACATTTATAGATTTTTGCTGAGTATACATAGAACTAAATTAGATATTTGTAGCTGGCTGTAATTAAAATGAATATAAACCAATGGGAAATTCATGGAATACCCATCTAAAATTATAGGACAGAGTAAATATCAGAGCCATTCTCAAATGACAGAGTACTCCTATGTAGGAAAACAATAAATAATAATAAAAATATTATTTACTAAACCCAATTGCATATACTTGTTGATACATAAGAGCAATTCATCAAAAGTCATTAACCATTGAGTTACTAATCCAGAGAAGGTGTAAGATTTAATAGAATCTCTTCAGTGCTTTATAAATAAATAAACTAAAAAAAGAACTATACTTGAAACTGTGTCTTATTTTATGAGTAGCTGATAGACGTCCAAATATTCAGCATTTCAAAGACTAGATTTGGGGATATAGCAGGGAACATGTATCACATTGACTGTCCTAACACTTCTTGTGGGAGCTTCACTTTTTGATGCATCACATCTCTGTTCATTATCGTTGAACTCTGGATTGAACCTCAAAACCACACCAACAAGTGATACCCCTTGGACTCGATTGATCTTATAAATAATTATTTATTGATCCCGCAAGTATTTATTTTCTGCACATTTTTGTCATGGAGTTTTAAGAGATGGAGATAAAAGAATGAGTAAGGCAGAGCCTCTCTCCTTTCGTGAAGCTTGAAGTTTAGTGGAGGAACTGGTTTATTTACAAATAAATTTTTTAAGAGAGATATTTAAAAAGTACTATGGGAGCACCAAAGTTTAAGCAATTAGTTTCCTTCTAAGGCAAGAATTACAAACATCTTTATAGAAGTGGTCATATTTAAATTAGTTTTTGAAGAATGCCTAGAAATGTACCAGGAGGAGAGCCATATGGAATGTATTTAGTGATATGTCAGGAGCAAATCAATATATGGGAAACAGATGAGTCTCACTAACCTAGATGGCGGGATGTTTATGGAAGGCATAGTAAGAAAGGAGTTTGATATTAGATTCTAGAGGAAGTTTTTATCTTTGTTAAGTGTTTTTCAATAGGCAATGGCATTGAAAGATTTTCACATGTATGTGTGATATGACTAGTCCATGTTTCATAAAGGCAATTGTTGTACCATGTGAAACATCACGTGAATAAGACCACTGGAGAAGCTGTTTCAATGGTCCACGTGAAAGTTGATGAGGGCTAGAATTCTCACAATGGTAGAGACGATGGGACATGGGCTCAATTGCTACTTACAGGTAAAATTGATGAACTTCAGTGACTACATGTGCTTCTGAACAAGATTAGTGGAGGTGGAGAATGGAATGCTAAGGACTGGCAGTTGAATGACTGGAGAGGCCAGTTCTGTTACTATGGCCATTCGTCTCAATACTGTTTATGAGATGAACAAATTGTGAGATTAGAAACTGAGTCTAGTTTGAAGTATTTTGACTTTAAGTTGGAATATTAAAGTTGGAATCTTAAGTTGCACTCTGTGTCTCTCCAGACTGTTTCATAAACACTCTTCACCTGACATGGTCCGTGAGGAACAGAAGTTTCCCATATTAAAACTAATATGGAAAATATAAATGTAATTTTTATACAACGTTTTAAAATTTTAGTCAAATTTTTTTACTGTTTCCTCTCGCTCTCTTTCATTTTCTACATGAATATACATGATTACAAGTTCTAACACAACCATCAATTAAAACAGCTGTTACACCCAGCCAGATGCCAGTTTAATTTAAATGGTTTTGCCCTCTTAAACTAGAGTTTTTTGACTTGAGTATTAATTGTTTGCATTTTATTACCTAATTTTTGTCCTAATATTTCTTTTATTCTAAGAAGTCTATGCCAAATTGTGAAACTATTCAAATTTCATTAATATTAGGCATTATTAACTTCAGTGGGAAAAATGCACTTGTTTTCTGTAATCTATGTGGCATTTTACCCTCAGGACATTAACTTTTGACATATGATAAAGACACACCAGTAAATTAGCATTACTTGGAATTCAGCAGATAGAAGGCTTTAATCGTATATTTGTAGTTGTATCATGAAAAATTCAGTATACACTGAAAGATGATTACTTCAGAGTGATCCAATGTCAGAACAATTTCCAGTGATTTGGCACTAGGAACCTCCTGTGCCTATTGAATACAGGCTCTGTGTTAGGCATTGTGGAGGGTAAAAATAATAAAATCCATTATTTTTTGCCTTCCAAATAATTTGCAAGAGATGTTATATACAATATGATAAATCGAAACCATGTTTTGGAAATCATAGATTTTATTTTCCCTACTATTTGAAAAGGGATAATAGTACTTGGTGGCCAAAACTGTTTAAGACAAATTAAGCCCAAGATCCTGATACTTACTCAGTAGAAGCAGAAATCTTCATCCGTGAATGTTTGCCTTTAGAGAACAGTTTTATTTCACCACATTATATTGGAAAATAGGTATCACCTTACAGAAATTCTCATTTACTGTGATAAAACAAATTTAGCTTTTTAAAAAAATGTATTTTAAGCAAGACTATGGACTTTCAATCCAATTGAAATTACAGTAAAGATTCTTTAGTAGTCTTGATACCATGTGAGTAGGAATGTCTTAAATTAGAGGAGAGTGCTTAGCAATATAAATGTTGTTTTCTCAAGTGCTACAAAAGAATAATTCCTAAAGTCACAATACATTTGGTGTCAGATAAAATCTCTGCATCTCAGTCTTGAAGCAATTAAATTGAGGAACATAATTCTACCTTGGGTTGTTTTGGCCCAATTTCATGTTTTTTGCTAAATCAACCAATCATTCTTTTTCTTCAATCCTCAAACTCTTCCACACAGTGGAGTTGTAGCAAGAATACATTTTTTATGAGATTGAGAAAGGCCATGATACTGAAACTTTTGTTTTCTGCAGCTATTGCCTACACAGTAAGTAAAAACGGATTAGAACAAGCTGTAGTCTAGAAATCCCTCAAACATGGGAGCAATTGCCCAAAACAGCCTCTCTAGGCACTCTGTCGTGGTCCAAAAATTAATCTGTGTAATGTCACCTCAGTTCCAGTCCTCCTCTAATGTTCTAAATGGGTTAGTAAAACCTTCAGGTAATCGGCAACGAAAAGCTGTTGAGTGATAGAGCATAATCCTAATGGACTTTGTACCATCATCACACAAAAGTTCTCTTTGGCAGAATTTATAACAGTACTCATGCCAGGTATATGATGCATGCATTTGTTGATTTTCCTCAAACTCTGTCTTCCAGGCATATAAAAATGAGAACAAACTTAACATCCCTGGAAGGCATATTCATAATAAATTACTGCTTGGAAAATGCAGTTTTCACGTTTAATTGCCTCGTTCCCCTCTATAAATATATAGTATCTTGCTGTATGAGAGAAATAAATGGGAAGAATGATTGGGTAATCATGTAGTACATGGATTCACTAAAAAGAAAAAGAATATGATATTTCACCACTTACTTTCCTTATAATAATGCTTTGAGGATTGATTAAGGTAATCCAATACTGTCTCTGATAATAGGAAACATTTAGAAACAAAGTTTTTTTTGGTGAAATAAAAGTTCAGATAAAAATGAACATTACCAAGTAGAATAATCTTGTTTTAAATTCAGGGTTTTTATGAGTTTTTAAAATAAAGAATCCAAATTTTTTTTGTTTGATTCTGTTTTATCAAACTCAGAAGGGGGAAGGAGTAGGGATCTAATATTGGCAGTGTTCCTTCTACTCCTTCTTTGTGGGAGTCACCATGTTGACCGTGGTACAGTGATATCTGTATTATCTCTCTTTCAATTTTCATGATCGTTCTCCAAGAAATATATTTTAATCTATTTTTCAGATAATAAAGTTCAAATAGGCTGGATAGCTTGCCAGATACATGTAGATTGATTGAAGAAATTAGGTAATGCATGAATTCACCCACGTCTTTTTAGTGATTGAGAATTTATGTTGCTTTTTGATCTTTATTTTGACTATTGATTACTTACACAAAATGTGAAAGACAGGGCTAAGTGTGTACACTGACCCCCTGCAGAATGAAGAAAAGAAGATTTCTGCTTCACTTACCAGGAGAGGAAAATATGGGTGGCATACTTCCCCATGCTCTCTGACCCCTCATTCATCATTTCCTTTTTCATCCAGAGGAAATTGGGCAGATGGTTCGGCCAATTATTTATTTATTTATTTATTTGTTTTGAGACGGAGTTTCACTCCCCTTACCCAGGCTGGAGTGCAATGGCGCGATCTCCGCTCACCGCAACCTCCGCCTCCTGGGTTCAGGCAATTCTCCTGCCTCAGTCTCTTCAGTAGCTTATTTCTTTATATTTTTAACAGATATGTCTTCAGTACAGTAAGGGAGAAAAACTTCTTTTAAGCCCGGTGTTTTCTTGCTTTATTTTAAACAATCTTTTCACCTAATTCATTCTACATACTATTAGGACATTTTATACAACTAAGAAGAACTTAATGGCTTTGTGTTAGATTAGTCACTCAATGAACCGATAAATAAATAGAAAAAGGGCATTAATTTGGATACTTGTTGCTGGCTTTCAAGGTTTTAGGAACACATTTTTCAAAACACATTTAGCTTACTCAGCTCATTTTTAGACAAAGGAATTAGCCATTATCAATCCCAAAAGCATTTGTTCAAAGTGTGTTGGAAGGGGATTTGAGAGGCTGTAAATATTTTTCCACCTTGGAGATGAGAATGTGGGCTCAGTGGCAGGCTTTTTTTTTTCTTCAATATGTTGTGCTGCTGTTTGGAGGTAACCTAAATACAGCTGCAGACAGACTTATGCTATCATAATAGATATTTATGGGTTTTAGAGTTGTGATGGCTTGTTTCCTAAAGCATTTTGATTGATTCATATATTGCTTTGCTTTTCAAATATTACACCAACAATTTTTATTCAAGAATTATTTATCCCTACTAAGAATGGCATTTATGATTTTACAAATGTTTTCTCTTTATGTATATAATATTTGATGTAAATTTTAATAATGTAACATGGTAGTGGTATTGTTGGGAGCTGATTGAAGATCTACATTATTGACTTTATTGAATTTACTTCAAGGGATTAGGGACACATCCAGGACATTCTTTATGAAGATTAAGTCAGGACCAGAGAAGGTATTTTAGTTGATTGAAAGACAGAAGCATAGCGGAGAATTCCTAGAAATACAGAGAAATTGTCACACTAAAGATACATACCGAGAGCTGGCATAAAGTAGATATTTAAAAAAAATTATTGAATGAATGAATCCAAGGCCACTTTGGTAATTCTTTGGCCACCAGTACCATGTTAACAGCAGAAAGAAAGCATGTCCAGCTTGTATGCAGAGAGAATAATCAAAGGAAAGAAAGTCCCTAATATCCGATAAAATTTCTTCCTTGGTGGAAAACCTTTTGATCCTATTGGTGACATTCTTTTCAGTAGATAATGAGAGTTCTGTTACTAATAGAGGATAGGAGTAAACTCTGACAACTCAGGCATTAGGCCTCAATATGTTGTTTACTTTGGTGAAATCTTGGGCTAAAATTGGAAACTTTTGTGGTCCTGGTTTCTTATCTATAAAATAGGTGCAATATTAATTGCTAAGATATCAGAGACTTCTCAGGAGCCTAAAATAAAATGTAAATGAAAACTTTGTTTCAAAAGATAATATTATTAAAGATTACCTGGAGTTGCCAGATGACCGGTGGTTATTAGCTTGTCTGAAAAAAAATTATATTAAAATAATGATTATATATTTAAAACTACCAGGAATTTATTATATATTCATTCTATATAATATTTAACCTAATAATTTTAAAAGTTATTATGAATTATTAGTGTCTATTCATTTAGAAATATGTTATTTATATTTGGATCTAAGAATAAATCTTTTATGTTTTTGATTATTTTTAGAGTTGTAAAGTAGAAGTTTTTAGATTTAACTTATCTTTTCTAACTAAAGAAGACTAGGTTATTCAATGATCAATAACTAAATATGAGGATTCATTAATTTCATAATGACCATAGACTTAAATGTTACAGGTGAATTTGATGCTGTTTGAAAGAGAAGCATGGGATACGCTTAGACTATGGGCTTTAAAATCAGAAGGAACTACTTTTGATTTCTGAGTTTGACACTTAGTAGCTGTATGGCCCTGGGCATGTCACTTATTACTTAATTTATTCTTTCAAATGGAAAAATATCACCACCTCTCTGCAAAATCGTTCTGATAATTGAAATAGGTAATGTTTGTAAAATGTGGTACATGGCTAAAGAGGATGTCTTAAAAAATAAGACTTTAAATATGATAAAAATGGTCATGATTATTATACCAAAAGTAATATCTTCATAGTTTTATAATTATGAAATTTTGTAATTGTAGTTTGAAAGATGGGGGTGAAGAAAGTGCTGGAAGAGAGTAGTTAACATTAAGCCCGGATTTTCCCTTCCAAAGTGCAATGTCTACTGAAAGCCATCTTTCTTTATCTGATGCATAGTGACCTCACAGTTGCCATAGCTTTATCACCAGGGCACCAGGATTGGTGAGCTGTTTATGGAGATGCTACACACACACACACACACACACACACACACACACTCATATCTCTTATATATATGTATATAAAGTTTAAAATATGAAGTACCACTGAAATTAGAAATGTGTATTCTTGGCATAAGTGGTGAGGCATTAGAATCATTGTAATATTATGAACTATGTTTTTTCTAACCAAATATAAGCTTCTTACAATTTGATATGAAGATTAAATGCCTAAGAAATAGCTGCAAGAAAAAAATGTATATTTTCCTAATGTCATAGAGTTTGATGATCACTAAGTTATATTTCTAAAAATGTCATAAACACTGACCTGAAGTTGTTGCAGGGCTTGGTGTAGAAAAATTCTCCAAAGATGCTGGAATAAAGTAAAGTTGATTTCACACATGGGCTTATCACATAAATGCATTACAAAACATTGAGTACAACTCGAATATTCATTCAAATGGCATCTGATCCTTTGGAGTTCCTCTTTTATCCCCTCCCATGCTAAATCTTCCTATTCATTATTTGGTTGTAATACATCTGATACATTTCCACAGTCTGCATATTCTCTGTATACAATTTACTTATGCAAAAAGTTTGCTTTCTTTTGTATCTATTTAAGAAATAATTTATTAATCATAGTTATATAGAATAATTTACATTTTAGCCAACTAATATGACATGATGCACCACAACTTGTCATACCTAGAACCACTTGTTTTATACTAAAACATATGAAGAGAACAATTGCAAAACAATCTTTCACATAATTAATATTTCCTTGGAACCAAGTGGTCTATAAGTAAAAAGTGCTTTTGACATAAAAGATAAAAGCTGTTCCATTGGTCATATATCTCTGTTTTGGTACCAGTAACATGCTGTTTTGATTATAAGGACACATGCACACATATGTTCATTGCAGCACTGTTTACAATAGCAAAGACCTGGAAGCAACCCAAATGCCCACCAATGATAGACCAGATAAAGAAAATGTGGCACATATACACCATGGAATACTATGCAGCTATAAAAAAGGATGAGTTCATGTCCTTTGCAGGGACATGGATGAATCTGGAAACCATCATTCTCAGCAAATTGACACAAGAACAGAAAACCAAACACTGTATGTTCTCACTCATAGGTGGGTGTTGAACAATGAGAACACATGGACACAGGGAGGGGAACATCACAAACTGGGGTGTGTTGGGGGTTGGGGGGCTAGGGGAGGGATAGCAGGGGGTGGGGAAGTGGGGGAAGGGGTTAACATTGGGAGAAATGCCTGATGTAGATGACGGGGGTATGGAGGCAGGAAACCAACATGGCATGTATGTACCTATGCAACAATTCTGTAAGTTCTGCACATGTACCCCAGAACTTAAAATATAATTTTAAAAAAGACAAAAGCTAGCAATTTTCTTCAAACTTGTCATGTTTAATAGTTTTAAAAGTATAGATTCCGCCGGGCGCGGTGGTTCAAGCCTGTAATCCCAGCACTTTGGGAGGCCAAGGCGGGTGGATCACGAGATCAACAGATAGAGACCATCCTGGTCAACATGGTGAAACCCCGTCTCTACTAAAAATACAAAAAAAAAAAAAAAAAAAAAAAATTAGCTGGGCATGATGGCACGTGCCTGTAATCCCAGCTACTCAGGAGGCTGAGGCAGGAGAATTGCCTGAACCCAGGAGGCGGAGTAACGGTGAGCTGAGATCATGCCATTGCACTCCAGCCTGGGTAACAAGAGCGAAACTCCGTCACAAAAAAAAAAAGGATAGAGTCACCTATCTATGCAAGATATAAAGGAAATCAAACATATCTCATGAAAAACCATCATGTGGTGAATGTTTTCATTCAAAACTATATGGATGATAGGTGGGCTAAGAAGTATATTCTCTCTTCTACTAACCAGGTGTTTTATTTCAGCATTTTATCATTTTAGAATTATGTTGCTTCTACAAAACCTGTTGAAGTTTTGTAAATGATACATGGTAGAGTATTGATGAAGAAGGTAAAATAAAATTTATGTAGCTTTTCTTAGAGATTATGATTTAATTTTGTTACATTTGACAGTATATTGTACAAAAATTCAAGATATCTATGAAATTCTTTACTAATTTTAAAATTTTATAAATTCAAAAATTCACGATTCAAATGAATATTAAACTGAAATACCTATAATTAAGCTTGATACTGTGTTTATAAATATGTTTACACAATTCAACAAATTAAATATAACTTTTGCATGTTGAGGGTATTCTTGGGCTGATGCTATAATACAGTTTATTATACTTGTGATACAAATTCTAAATTAACTCAAAGTATATGGTTTAATTGAATAAAATTAAAAATCACAAACTCTATTCTCCAAGAGAATCCAAATGTAGGAAATCATGAAAAGAGGTTTCAACATATCTTTCAATTCGCCTATCAGAGCGGACCACCAGAAACAAATGCACATTCAAATAAAGACAGTAAGATGACAACTTTTTGGTCATTGGAAAATGGGGGGTGGGAGGAGGCAGAGGATCAGGAGAAATAACTAATGGGTACTAGGCTTAATAACTGGGTGATAAAATAATCTGTACAACAAACCCCTGTGACACAAGTTTACCTATGTAACAAACTTGTACATGTACCCTGAACTTAAAATAAAAGTTAAAAAATAAAAAATGAAAATATTCATTTTTCCATGCCAAAAAATGAAAAATGACTATAAAAAAATCAGTCAACATTGTTCAAAGATAAAAAAATTACAATCAAGCTAGTATAAAGGTTAAGAGCACAGACATTAAGATCAGACCACAGAGGTCAAAATGCCTAAGTCTAAATGGCTGTGTGATTTTAGGGCATTTACCAAAATGTCTGTATTTTGGTCTCCTCCCTAATTTGGAGATAGTAATGACATCACATAAGAGGATTAATGTAGAGAGTAAAAATGTTGATAGGTAAACCACCTGATCTAGCTAATAATAGCCAGTAGTTTTCACCTCATCTGAATCAAAAATTCACAGTAGATAGTCTCTGCTCCAGCAGCTCTGACATGGGGCCAAACCATCAGTAGAGAAGGATTAAGAATTAACCGTCTTAAGAACAGGAGCTGTAAGATGTTGCAAGAGACTGAATGAAAGAGGAAACTATGCTTGATGAAACAATGCTCTGAAGAGAAGCAACTAGAGATCTCATATCTACTATTAGAAAATAAAAACAAAATAAAAAAACAAAACTCCTGTATGTTTTTATGTATTTAATTTAGAGGCAAACATACCAATCAATATTTTGTAGCACAACTAGTTCAACTAGTTGAAGGCTATTTAGAATTTCTCTTTATTCCTCTCAGTGTAGATGGTTATGTATTGGCTAACCTTCTAAAATCCCAAAATTTCTGAATTGCAAAAAGTATTTGGTCCCAAGGTTTATGGATAAGGGATTGAATCTCGATGACCTTAGAAAATTACTACAGTTCTCAACTGAAATAAGCACACTGTAAGTGTTTGTTGAATTGAGTTGAATGGAGGATAATTAGAATGGAAAATTTGGAACAATATAAGCATTTATAAACATATTTTTATGTTGTTGTTTTTGATGTCCCACATTTCTTCTTTTTTGGTTTATACTTATGTTAACATTATTTATCATTTAAAAATAAAAATTTAACTTTTGTAAATAGGTAACAAGAAGGGATCAAACTCACTGACTCTACTTTTTCCTTCTTTTTTAGCTTCTCAATTAGAGATTGGACCTTGCCACATGATTTTGCCTTCTAATAATATCTAAAGAGAGTTCCCGAAAAGTCAGGGTGTGCTTGACCAGTGCAAAGAATGCATAAGAACCGCAAACATTTATGCACGCCAACACTTTCAGAATCTCCTTGATATTTTATAAACTTTTTCTCATTGATAAGTTTCTTCAAATATGGATTCTTCATATTTTACTTTTCTCATTCAAATGTGTCACTTCAGGCAATAAGACATGTTCCTAAGGTCAAGCATGATTCCACTTCGTCCCTGGTATATTGATAGAATTTTAATTTCATAGCTTAATGATTCAAAGAAATAAAGTAATGTTCACAGATACCTAGGATATCAACGCTGTTCAAATCAATATGGAAAGTGACCAGTTGGCTGGATTTATTTGCTTCAATGCCTTGAATCAGTTCTTCTTTTACATTTTCATCTGACACCCACTGGGCAAAGAAAAGGTCAAATATGACTATAATGCTGCCATTTCTGCAAAGCAAAAGATGATATAAGAGGAAAAAGTCAGACATCTTCAACTGATTTGTGCTCAATTCATGTTAAATGTCTTTGAAATTTTCTTTCTTTATCTTGCTAATTCTCATTATACCTGTGTAAGGTATGTTATTTCAAATATTATCTTTATTTCACGAGGGAAAGAAAAAATGAATTGAAAGACTAGATGCTTTTTTTGAGAAGACAAACTCCAAAGTAGATGCAAAATTGAAATCTGAGTTTTCTGAGTTCCACGTTAGAGCACTCATCCCCAGGCTATGATGTTCCTGAGACGCTTGTGTTAAAATCATGCGGTATCTTGGCAATTATTCTAATTTTACTGTTTGGAGAAATGAAGAGTATGGATTTGTAATTTTTCACGGGTGATTTCTAAGTTGGGAGAAATATAAGACAATTTTACTGGTTTCAAGGGAAATTTTTTCTACATAGTTTTAAAAGGCCTGATAGCAAGCTTGTAGCAACTAATCTACATCTACCTCTACTTATCTATTTTGCTTAATATAAAATATCAAAATATGCCCTGATTTCAAGGGATAGAAAGAAAACAAGGATATCTGGGTCTATTAGGGACTCACAAGATATTCACTCTCAGGTCCGTGAGTCGGGATTGTTTTGCCTACATGATCTGCAAACATTGCATTAGAGTTCAACCATATAGCCCTAATCATCTTCCCCCTTTATTTTATCCCCTGCTCTGTACCAGGCATTTTAATAGGTAACCTTTTTCTGTGTAAAGAAAGAGAAAAAAGAATAAATTTTTGGTGAACAGGGACACTTGGGAGATTTTTTTGCACTCCTGCTTACATTTCTATTTGGCAAATGCTATCATTTTAGGGTGTGACCACTTGGGAAACAAACTCTAGCTCTTATATTTATTCTGTACTCCTCAATAAGCTCCGGGAACTCAGGGCATACTTGGTTCCTCTATAGACAGACTAGGGAAAACTAAATTTTGCATGATATGTTTATTGCTTTCAAATTATGAGAGTTACATATTCTTGTGATATATGTAAATTTATGAGCTTCTTGAAGGGTTTCGTCAAGTACAGTAGAGTTCTTTATTTATCTGTGCATCTATCTATCCTGCTAGAACCTACAGTGAATCTTGTTGTTTTCATCCATGATTGGATAGAGAACCGGAGCAGTCCTGAAAGATCACAATAGATCAGCAGCTCTACTAGGTGGGGTATATTTCTTCTTAGCGTCCATGGCACTATTTAGTTTCACAGTGATTCCTTTCTAGGTAGCTGGTCTCTCATTTTCAAAATAACAAGATATATTTTTTGATATAATATTTTTATAATTCACATATATTAAACAAATTATTTAAAATGTTAGAAGGTTTTACTTTCTAATCATTCTCTTGAATTATAGTAACTAAATCTTGTAAACAAGAAGGTTCCCTAGTAACTATTTAGTTTAGGGTTTTCCAAACTTATTCTGATTTTCCTGTTTGGAGAAATATACATGAAATCACTGTTGTTCTTGGTAATCATAAATTTTGCCACAGACACTACTTTCATCTACTCTTCCACACTTGTGCTGGCTGGCTGACGTCTAATTTTACTGTAGAATGAGCCTCATTTTCTTAGGAAAGTTGACATCTTCTTTAACCATTCTTTATACCAAACAACCAAACATGATTTTATTCGTGGGTGTATGACCTGGACCTGGTCAACAGAATCTAAAGGGAAGACTAATAGAAACTTTCGGAAACTTTTAAAATATCTTATAAAAGAACAGCTCGCAGTTGATTACTACTCTTCATTGTTGAATGTCATTAGGTCTACATAGTTTGCTGAAACTGCCACATGTACCTTGAGTCCATGAGGCAGCCCATTGTTGACAAGCCAAAGAGCATAGTGGAAGAAGGAAAGTATCCAAAGTCTTGACTATATCATTGTCATTGTACTGCTGAAATTAATCTCCCTTAAAGCCTCTAGATGTCTTGTGATGTCAGATAACAAACATTTTTAAGGCACTTTTAGTCATGCATTCTGTTAATGGGAATTTTGAAAATTCTAACAAGCATACAACTGTCAGGCCCTACCCCATATCTATACAAACAGAAGCTCCAGAGAAAGGTAACGACTCTATTTTTGAACCTGATATTGGCCAATATTTTCATTTTAGCCACTTAGAGTAATGTGGGTAACTTTGCTTAGGGTTATACAGCTTATTAGTGTAAGAGATAGAAAAGAAACCTAGGGAATCTGTTTCCCTAATGTGTTTTCATATAATTCGCATACGCCCACACTCAACAACACTGTGATCAATTCTATTATGAACTATTTGTCAGCAGCCAAGAGGCTACAGCACATTTACCCTAAAGGCATGTCCAGGTATTTTATTCTGTTGCATAGTTAGCAGAACTTTGTATACAAAATAGCTGGTTGGATGTTTTTGCAGAGAAGGAAAAGGTATTTTATTCCTTCAATACTTTCAAAAGATTGATGATTGCCTTTTTTCCTTCTCCTCTTCTTCCTTCTTCTTTTCCTCTTACTCTTTTTCTCTTTTTTACATTATGTCTTCCTAATCAACCTCACTTTCCAAGATAGTTAAATGAACAGGTTTGAATATGGTTAAAATGAAGTCAGAGTGAACAATGTGCATCATTTCTCTGTCCCATATTTTCATTTTATCTTTGGTTGCAGACTAGAGAATTTAAATTCTGATTAAATCTGTGTTTTATTTTATGTAATTTAGCAGGTTTAATTTGACTGAACACTTGCTTTCATTTTCTTTGAGTTATTGAGTAAAAGAAGTATGGTACTTTAGGCAAATAAAATACAAATCTGGAATTTTGCTTCACTGAGTTGAAAGTAACTGGATTAGTTCATCCTCAGGCATAAAACACTTTTCTTTGAAAGGTGTGTTCTCTTAGTTGTGAATTATGCATCACATTTAATAATTTATACTTAGCAAAGATAGGAGTTGCATATCCTATATCCACATAATGTTGTAGCCTTTAAAATTTATTTTCTTATTTAGTGGAAATGTTGAGATGAGAGAGATATAGTAGAAATTTTAAAAAGTCACAATAATTATTTGTGATTCACCTCATAAGCAAGCAGAAGCTGTTATTTTAGTTGTTTAGTAATGAAATGAGAATTCTTCACTTAGGTTAAAAAAATGACCATTTTCATTTCAAGTACTAGTCCTAGTAAAATAACAATCTTTTTCTAAAGCAGATAAATATTACCATTGTACAGGAAGCCTGAGTGTAATAGAGCAAAATGTTGTTTATTTCATATTTTTCTTAATGATATTGGTAACCTCTAGGGTTGCTGAGTAAACAAAAGTATTTCCTTTCCTAACTTGGTGGCTTATCTGTGCTCAAAGGGCAGAAGAAACTACATGCTGCCACAGAGGGTAAATAGTTCTTTATTAAAATCAAATGCTAAATGTTCTGAATGCAAGTACTTTCCACAAAGCCCAATGACTGAAATTTTCCTCAAATAGACCAAACCATTTGCTTACCCTAAAGAGTAGACACACACACACACACACACACACACACACACACACACCCCAATCATAAAAGTTAGTAAGTGGCAGAGGTTGGCATTAAATATTGTGAAAGTAAGAGAAAATAGTTTAATGACTAACTCTAGTATTCTGAGTGCTGGAATTTGATCATATACAAACATGTTGTGTGAGTTTAATTAGAATCTATAACAAAAATGTAAATAGGCAAAAGATATATATATATACACACACACATATATATACACACACACACACAGTTGATGTGGGTATTGTTAGGTGAGAACTCAGTTATTTCTGTTTTCTAATTTTATCAATTGGATTTTTAAATTAAAATAATTGATAAAGTTAATAATGAGTCTGCTACCTTTTCCTATGAGTGGAATACGTCTGTTTGTAGGTGATTATTTAAGGTAAAGTAGTCCTAAATGTTTCACTGTTACTCTCTCTCCTGCTCCTGAATTCCTTTTTCTATCCTCCTCTTCTAGGTTACTCAAAATAGCAACATTCAATTTATCAACAGACATCTTCATGAAATTCCTTTGCATTGCACTTTTTAAAAACTTACTTCTGTTTTAATAGTAGCTCAGCTACCACCAGAGGGAAGTATCTCTACACTGATGAAATACATTACTTGACAGTCATTTAAAAATATTTGTCAAGGTTTGGGCACTATACTAGCCTCGTAGGTTGCTATAAAGAAGGAGAAACAAACAATCCCTAAGCTCAAAAATTTTATGGTTTCAAAGGTGATTTTGCCATCTAGAGAAATAAGAAATTACTTACTAAATATCAAAGAAAACTTTGGGATTTTGATAGCCCACCAGGCCTATATATAAAAGTCTTATATTCATCAAATGTTCCCAGCCTAATGTAAGTGAAGTTATCCAGCATGTTGTAGACATGTAAACACAAAGGATTCCATTAGCAAAACTATTCTGAAAACCTCTGCAATGGACATTGTGCTTTCTGTATGGATTTCACTAGGCAGAGCCAAAGTCAAGAGAGGCAGGCACCTAGCATACCTCTCCTTAAAGGAGGTTAAAGGCTTTTGAAATAAATCTGACTGCAGATCTCCAGACTCAATCCTCTGCAAAACTGGAAAAGAGAAATTTGTTTCATTCACCTCAAAGTAGACAAATAGCTTAAAGTGAACCAACAAAAAATAAAACTTGCCTGTGTAGCTTTATACTCACATAATAAAGACTAAGTACACATTTTTATCATCATTTTGGAAAAGATAAAACGATTAACCTTTCCTGCATGTTCATGTTTCTCCTTTTAGTTCTGATATCGGACTGATGAAAGATCCTATAAGAGGTTAGACCCTCTGGAAACAAGGATGGGACTATGTACTATAGGTAGAAATGAAGACAGCAGATGGGTGTAGGGGCAGCTACTGGGATTAAGATGTCATAAATATGCCATGGAATAAAGAATGATACAGATAGATAAGGAAAGAAAGAGGGAAAGAAAGAAAGAGTGGGGAAACTGCATGAGAACTCATCCATTATCATGAGAACATATGGGAAACTGCCTGAATAATACAATCACCTCCCACCGGGATAAAAAAGAGAAAGCAGGATGGTTTTGAGGATGTACAGATGACGCGGTAGGACTAAAGCAGAAGCTTGTGGCGAGTGGGGGAAAAGAAAAGTAAGGCCAGAGTGTGCTTTGGTGACAGAGCCATGAAGTGCATCTGCATTTAGGATATAGCACTGGAAAAAGTCTTTAGGTATTTGAAAGACAGATCTGAAGATGGAGAGTCTTATTCTCTAAAAAACTAGTAACTATAACCTGGATCCGTGGGTGAGAGTCAAAACAAAGAAATAACTGGGTGATAATAACAAAGTATTTTCTAGTACCTAAAGTTATTTCATAGTAAACAAAATATGGTAATAACCATGATTATTCATTAGGCTGTATCCACAGCAGTATTGAAAAAAAGATTCCTAATTTTTGTTAGCTACATGAAATGAGAAAATCAAATTTAAGCAGTATGAATCTCTTTCTACTAAATTCTAACAGTATTACAATCTAAATGATAGAAAAGCCCTTATAGACTTCTGGATAAACCAGTATACCTTTAAATCCAGTGACAGACTCTTATAAAGGTTATTTCTCCATTTGTTTAACTCATTCCACTCTGATTTCTGAGTATTTTTCTATATGCTAAGTCCAACAACTAGCATTGTTAATTCAGAGACGAAAAGCACATGCATAACAATTAAAAAGCTAAAATAAATAAATAAATAAAAGAATAAAAGCATGTAAAACCTCAGTATTGTTACCCTAGTATGAGTATAGACTCTCCTGTTAGTTTTTCCATAAAGTTAATGAAGACTTTAACATACACAAGGCTAGAAATCAGAGTAGAGAACAAAGAAAACTAAAGGTACAAGCATAGGGCTTGTGTGGAAAAAGTTCTGTGGAGATTTGGGAAATGAACACAATCAGGCACATGGAGGGAGAGAGTAGTCACTGAGAAACACACAAACACTGTTCCGCCAACTCCTGAATATGTGACTCTTTAGACGTAACTTTCATTGCTTCACTCTCTGTCTTGAATACTTTTTTAATATAAAAATTAGTAGTAGAGGACAGCATGGATGTTTTAGACAGACAGATTAAATGGCAGCATGACAATGGAAAACTCACCTAGCCTCTCTGAATCACACATTAATAACTCCTAAAAGGTTGATAACCTAAAACTCCACAAACCCTTAGTGAGGAATATATTAGGTGACATACACAAGTACATGGTAATAATGGTACACAGAAGAACAAATTGTATGTAGTGATTTTCTGATCAGAACTAAACATTTTGTTTGCTAAATGAATTGGCATACCTGGAGCACCATCATTCTCTATATACATGCCACTTTTCTCTTAAAAGATGGGGCTAAATTATCTTAACCTTTTAAAAAATAATGGAATTATTATGGAGCAAAATGTAACATATTTGATTTTTTAAGTGTTTTTATGGTGCCTTTTAATTTATCTAATTGAAGACATAAACCTTAAATATGGATGAACAATGTAGATGGGAACTGTAATAATTTCTCCTAGATTGCTGACTGTGTAAAAGCCTGAAAAATATGTAATTTTAAGGCCCTGGCATATACTAAATAATACATGAATAAAAGTAAAATTAATTAACATTCAGGTTTTATAGGTAGCAATGTCTGGAAAACCTATCGGGAGGCTATTGTCTTCTTCTATGGAGTTTGCATATTGTGCTTTCATTTCAAACTGTGCATGGAGCTTTTCAATTATTTCCAACTGCAGTGCAACAGCTGCTTAAAAACTAAGGCTTATTTACTCTCATGGAAAAGCAGTATGGAAGATGGGCAGCTGTAACTAGGGACTATGGCCATCAGTCTAGCTTACTTAGGTGTTTAACTGGCAAAAGTCAGGTTTTCCATGCTCATCTTGGCTTTCATTGTTTGTTCTCCTTCCTGTTCCAGGTTTACTGTCATTTTTCTTATTTCTGTAGAAAAAGATAAGTTTTCTTTTCCATTGCATCTTGAGTCCACTCATCTACGGTGAAAAGCAAACCCAACCTCACTACAAGTTGTTATATTCTTTGGGCTCTGCTACTTTAACACTGTTGTATGGAGGAAGAACATATGCTGAATCAGAACAACAAAACTCCATTCAAATACATTCCCCAACACCTACTAGCTGTGTGACTTGTGACATTTCAAGCCTTGGTGTCATATTTATATAAGTCAAAATAATTGCATCTCCCTCATTTTGTGAGGAATGAATAAGAAAATACATCTTATTTAAGTCACAAAAGTCTTGGCCTGAAATAGAGACTCAACCAGTGAGTTTCCTTTTTGCCAGCTTGTCATAGGATCTGCGTTTTCCCAAAGCTGCTGGAAGATTGTCTTCTGTGCTTTTTAAATGTGAATTATTATGAAGGATTTGCTCTCTTCCTTTCTTCAGATGCCCTAGGTCTTGATCAGTCTTTTATTTTTTTTTTCTTGGAACCCTCTCCCTGTGTCTTTTTCATTTTTAACTTAATTTTATAAATTTATATTTTTCTTTCTTTTATATTATGTATATTTTTTCCTAACTTTCCTGCTGACTTGTGTCTCTACTCCAAAAGCCCTTTAAGAGTTTGTAGTTTAGAAAACTTTAGGTTCAGAGAAATGTCAGCAAGATTGTCAAACTCTCTTTCATGGACACAACAGCAACAACAACACACAGATCAATTTTTCTTTGAGAAATACAGAAGCGAATTGTTTAGAAAATTGATCTTGTATTGTGTTCTTACAATAATTTCCATATATCATGGATTCAAATATTCATACTGGAATTACATCCCAGTACAGTCTTAATCTAAGATTCAGTATTTATTGAGCATCTACTTTGCTTTAAGCAGTCTTATGCTTTCTGGGCATACAACACTGAACAAGTATCTTCTCTGTTGGTATTTGTAGTATAATGAAGCAGGGTGATACGATATTACTTTTAATTGATAATCGAGCTTTTACAAAATGTTTCTCACAAATCAAATGCTATATGTGCATCTGAATACATTTAACCTCAGCCCTCTTTTTGTGTCTCTGCAAGATTTTATTGTCAGAAGAGGGAAACATATTAACATAAGATGAAATATCAGAAGTTATTATTATTTGCTAATAAGATAAAAGTTTATGCTGTGCCACTTTGCTTGATACTCAAAAAGTTGAAAAATTTAAATATTCCTCTTTTCCTATATCTAATGATGCTATTTTACAAATATTCGCAAAAAGATCAATAATTTTCTGTCAGTAGAAAATTTTTGAGCTGTACTCACTCAAATTGTAAAACTCTTGAGTACTTATATTCATTCTTCAGACTGCTTGATAGAAAGATCTCATCTATCTAGAAAAAAATAAAAGGTTGAATAAATATGCTTAATTTAAGATTTTAACTTTTGTTCAAAAATTTATATAAAGCAATCTTTAGTACTGCTTACAATTGGGGCAATTTTTTCCATAGTAATCTTGGGCATATTACATTTATTTTCTAGTTGTTTCAGAGTGAGAAAATAGTGTCTTCGGCAAGTAGTTAGTTAAACTTTGTTATAAAATTTTAAACCACCTGAAGAGAGACAGTCTCCTACCATTTGCTGAAGGTCAAAAGCAAGAACTTTGAAATCCACTGAGAGTTTGTCTTGTAAATTAGGATTATATGTAACTCCGGATGTTATTTTAAATGTCCCTCTGGCTTCATGACTTTGTCCAAGTGCTGCACCTGGATAAATTAATAAGAAAAAAACACTAAGATTTTGGATTATGAGTAGGAGAAAAATATGCACATACTGTTAAGACTTAGAAGTAAAGCTATTGCTTGATGTGTTAGCTCTGTAGCTCTTACTTTTTCTTTGTAGTCTCACGTTTCAAAACCAGCTGCTTTCTTTCCCCACCTGTCTGATTGTTTTAAAAGATTGGAAACTAAACTTTTTTCCATTCTTTCAATATATATTTTTTTCTTTTCTTTGAAGTCTAACCCTCACTCCAAGCTTCCAAGTTTTCATTATTATTGTTATTGAGATTCCTGTTGGAAGATACATGGACTGATCAACTCTCACCAATTATGGGAAGTGACTCAGGGAAACATGGTGAGAAGTGAACCATTAAAAGTTTTGTAGTTGCTTTCAGATACTTCTGGAACACCTAGCATCCAGGGACACCACTGGGTTTTGACATATGAATTGCTGTGAAGTTCCAGTGTTTTGGTAACTTTGAAACATGACTTTGAAGCTACTTCTTTCATTCAAATAATTATAAAACTGGCATGCATGACCTTGTGCCATTAGCTGGTGACTGTCCTTGTTGAAGACGTTATTTAGAATGCTATGGAAAATAGATTACCTCACTAGGGGAAAAATGTAAAAAAAGAAGGTTAACAAATTAAATATAAACATGAGTAATAAAATGTGTCATTAAGTCCTGCATAATCCCTTTATCTGCATATTTTCATTGATACTGATTTATTTTTAAAATGAATTGCTTCAACTGAAACTCACACAATGATGAAATCATTAGTTAATATAACAATAAAGATATGAAATTCTGGTGTGAGAAGACATTATTTTTTCTTTTCTGATATGGGGTAATTGGGATTTAGAATGATTAAGAAAATTTCTCCAGATAGTAAAGGTTTTAAGCATCAGATCTGGGATTTGGTCATTGAAATGTCTGATTCCACAACCTAGGATCTCTATGTAATATGCTGACACCAAACTATACAGTCAAGAGGATAATTAGAAATAATAATTCAAGCAGTATATGTGTAAATAGTCTAAACAGTTTAAACTGCATAATTGATGTAGCATATTACTTATACTATTTCATTTGTATTTTAAAGACTCAAAATTACATTGAAGTTTGTGTGTTTAAATATAGAATACAAGGAAGGACTGAGGACTACAACAGATGAAAGGACACTAAGGAAGCATAATAAATCTTATGTAGGAATCTGTATTGGTTCTTAAACTGGTAAAGGACATTAGTAAAAAAACTGGTGAATTTGAATAACATATGTGATTTAGTTAACAATATTGTAGAAATGTTAATTTATTGATTGTGACAATTGTACTGTCATTATGTAAAATATTAACATCCAAGGAAGCTGGGTTATATGATAACTTTGTATAATTTTTGTAACTTTTAGTAAGTCTAAAGTGATTTTTTAAAAAGTACAAATAATATTAAATGTAGTATGTGCTTTGAAATCCCCAAGATTCTGCAAAAAGGCTACTGGAACTGATAAATGACTTCAGCAAAGTTTCAGGATACAAAATAAATGTACAATATCAGTTGCATTTTTATACACCAATTACATTCAAGCTGAGAGCCAAATCAAGAATTCAATTCCATTTTCAATTGCCATACAAAAGATAAAATACCTAGGAATATGTCTAACCAAGGATATAAAAGATCCCTACAAGAATAACTTCAAAACACCCCTGTAAAAATCAGATAACATAAACAAATGGAAATAATTCTATGCTAATGGACTGGAAGAATCAATGTTGCTAAAATGGCCATACTGTTCAAAGCATCCTAAAAATTCAATGCTATTCCTATTAAACTGTCAAACTCATTTTTCACAGAATTGCAACAAATGATTCTAAAATTCATATGGAACCACAAAAGAGCCAGAATAGTCAAAGCAATCCTAAGCAAAAAGAACAAAGTCAGAGGCATCACATTACAGAATTTCATGCTACACTATAAGGCTATAGTAACTAAAACAGCATGGTAGTGGTACAGAAACGGACACATGGTCCAATGGAACAGAGTAGAGAAACCACAGTAAAGTAAAGCTACACACCTACAGTCATCTAGTCTTTGACAAAGTTGACAAAAATAAACACTGAGGAAAAGACTCTCTAGTCAGTAAACAGTGCTGGTATATCTGGTTAGCCATTTGCAGAAGAATGAAACTGGACCCCTACCTTTCACCACATACAAAAATTAACTGAAGATAAATTAAAGATTTAAATTAATACCTCAAACTCTAACAATCCTAGAGGAAAACATAGGAAACATTATTCTGAAAATTATTCTTGGCAGATAATTTAAGACTAAATCCTCAAAAGCAGTTTCAACAAAACCAAAAATTGGCAAGTGGGATCTAATTAAACCAAAGATTGTCTGCACAGCAAAAAAACTATCAAGAAAATAAACATACAACCTATGGAATGGAAGGAAATACTTGCAAACTATGCATCTGACAAAGGTCTAATACTCAGAATCTACAAGGAACTTAATTGAACAAGCAAAAAATGAACCCATTAAAAAATGGGCAAAAACCATGAACAAACACTTCTTAAAAAAAGACATACAAGTGGCCAACAACTATTTGAAAAAAAATACTCATCACCACTAATCATCAGAGAAATGTAAATCAAAACCACAATGAGATACCATCTCTTACTGATCAGAATGGCTATTACCAAAAAGTGAAAAACAACAGATGTTGGCAAGGCTGTAGAAACCCATGAACACTTATACACTGTTGATAGAAATGTAAATCAGTAAATCAGCCACTGTGCAAAGCAGTTCGGAGATTTCTCAAAGAACTTCAAACAGAAATACTATTTGACCCAGCAATCCCATTACTGGGTATACATCCAAAAGAAAATAAGTCATTCTACCAAAAAGACACATGCACTCAGACATTTATCACAGCACTGTTTATGATAGCAAAGTCATGAAATCAACCTAGGTGTCCATCAATGATTTATTGGAAAAAGAAAATGTGGTACATATACACTGTGGAATAAGATGCAGCCATAAAAAGGAATGAAATCATGTTTCTTGCAGCAACATGGATGTAGCCAGAGGCAATTATCCTAAGAAAATTAATGCAGGAACAGAAAAAGCACATACCACATGTTCTCAAGTATAAGTGGGAGCTAAACAGCAGGTACTCATGGACATTAAGAATGTAACAATAGACATTGGGGACTGCCAGAAGGGGAAGGTGAGAGGGCAAGTGTTGATAAACTAACTTCTGGATACTATGCTCAGTACCCGAATAATGGGATCATTCACACTCCAAACCTCAACACATGCGATATACCCACGTAACAAACCTACATATGCATCCCCTGAATCTAAAATAACAGTTTAAAAAGAAAAAGAAGGTTGTATACATTATGATCTTTGGTGTATTGGTAAAGCATTAACTCAAATCTCTTTTTATATTTAGTTGTTCACTGTTAAATTGTATTACCACTTATAAATGCTTATTTTCTATTTCACTTGTAAAATAACTAACCTTTGTATGTTTATTGAATATCAGGGATTCCAATGGACTTTCAAATGCTTATAGATCCTTCAAATTATTCACAGCCATTCAATAAGACCAAAACAGCTATTTTTTAATAGTTTAAGTCAATCTGTATTATCATTTAGTAGTTTGTATAATTATATGAAATATCCACACAGTTATTAAAAAAATATAACCCTTGTGTATGTCTATACTTTTTAAAATGACCAGGAATGATACTAATATTATTTTATAAAACTACAGTATATGCATTACATTCTAATTTAAACTTCTTAACATACTAGAATAAAATAGCTAACCCAACAGTTGAGAATTTAATTGGTGAAACTAAAATCACTCACATGTGAAAGATCTTACCCTGTGAATTTTTAGAAAGAACTTTTATGCCCCTATATAGTTCATCAATTTAAAAACGTAAAAAATTGTCTGAGAAAAAACTCTTAGTATTGAGGTTATTGCTATGCTTTCATTTTTTAAAAATTTACCCTATAAATGAATAAGTGCCAAGATGGACTATAAGTTCTAGATCTGGGTTGTCTAATTTGGAATCTTACTTCTGCTGCCCAACTTAAGCAAGTTACTTCTAGTCCCTGTCTCAGATTCTCCATCTGTGAAATGAGTATAGCAATAACCATTCATATGTTGTAGCTATCCAATACATTTCAAGGTCTTTTAAAAGCTGTTGGTACAAAGTGAGCTCTAAATAAGAGTTATCATTTCTTATGTTTTTTTTTTCTGTTTATCAAAGTTGCTATTCAGACAGTTTGTGATCTTTTTAAGTCTACATTTACATACAATTTCTTTTACATTAGTAGAATTAAAATGGTTAGACTGATAAGAGAATGAAGATTTTAATCTATAGAAATAAACCATATTTTTGTTAACTTTACATGTTTATATACTTATATAGTCAACAACATATTAATATATTTGTGATTTAAATTATATGAAAACAAAATCAGAGATCATGAAATCTACTTGATTATATGTTGAAACAAAGGAATTTCTTTAACATTTTTTAAAATAGTCACATGCTTGAATTCTGGGTTAAGCTTTATTCAAATTACATACCAATTAATTTTCCTAATATTCTCCGAAGGGAACTACAGAGAAGTATGTGAATGCAACACAAATATCTTGTCATGAAGCCACAGCAATGAATAAAATAGACTTACAGGATAACTGACATTCAAGTGTGTACATTCCACTGAGAGCACCTTTATGAGCCAACTCCATGTGACTTACCTTGTTGTGATTCCTCGATTGTCAGCCAGGACACTGCAATTAATCCAGCACAGAGCACTATCAATATGGCAAAGAGAGCTGCAAACATGATTTCATAGGAGCTAAGAGAATGGTGCCTAGAAGATACACTTCTTTTTGACTCCATTTTTGGTTTTGAAGGCTTGCTAATTTAAGAACTTAAAAAGAATATGAATAACTCTACCAGTTGAAGAGCAAAATCTCTCAAATTTTTAAAGATGTGTAAAGCACAAACCACCTGCCCAAACTCATACCAGTCAGTGTAAGTGAGTTGTGTATGTCCCTTTGGCAAAATTATGTCTCTATACATTAAATATCATTAAAAGGGTGGTTAATCTTTAAGAAGGTATAAATGAGTAAAGATGCCTAGAGTTGTAAATGTTAACTACCTGAACAGGACATTTGCCAAGGTGAATAAAATTAAATTCATATTGTAAACAAAAAAGACACTTTATCATTTTGAGAACTAATAAGAAAAATGTGAAATTCATGACAGACAGATTAGTCACGGGCACATGCATTTGATATTCGTACAGTTCCTAACAGATCAACCTTCTACCCTCTGACTCAGATAACTCTTAAGATATTTTTCTTGTATGTGGATATAGATATTCTAAAAATAACTTATGTACAGATGTATATAAAGTCTAACATATACCTCCTCTCTCTGTGTACATATCCATATCCATATCTATATCCATATACATATATTCCTTATGGAAACAATCAACAGTGTTGCACACTTTTTATGACACTCATGTGAAGTTAATGCATGGGAGTACCTGTCATAAGAGGAATAAAATATGTGTTCCTCTTCTAAGAAAACATTCTGGGTAGGGCAGACATTGCTCACTTGCCCTGGACTTTACCTCTTTAAATATGCCAGTTAGAACAAGAGAACAGGTTAAGATAATCATAGTTACAGTTGTAGACTTAGGCTTTATGGGAAAACCAAAGTTGTTCTCTGATAATTAAATTACAGTATATCACTGAAATTATTCACACCATGAATAATGAGTCCAGGAATTTTAAAATGCAAAAATTAAAACCAAATAAAACCAAATATTTTCTGAAGTAAACCAATGTGCTTTTTTTTCTGGTAAATAAAACTGACAGGAAGTAAGAAAGTTTTACATTAGAAATCCGTAACACACTGAAATTGTGGCATATTACAATGGGCTAAGATGAGCAGTAGCTGCTTTTCTTCTTCTTGACCAATGAAAGAAGAAAATTGCGGTTGCATGCAAATTCTTGCCTATAAAAATAGAATTATGAGTAAATAAATAAAATTTTTAATTGAATGAATTATGATTAAATCAATGAAATTATTGATTGCAAATATTTATATTTTTAGCTAATTGACTTAGTACTTATTAAATGCCATAAAATATACATGAAATCAGAGACACCACTTATGGAATTGGGAGAGGTTTATTTCATTTATATTCTAGGGGACAATTATAATAGCTAGGGGAATACATTCAATTATATTCTGTGGGACTATTATATACAGCTAACGCAGAAGCAAACCCCTTTTAGAATATCATATAGAACTTTAAGTTATGTTTCTTTTGACTTTAAAGAAGGAAAGCAGAAGATAGCAAGTGAGTTCACATGTCTGCTTCAAGCATAGCATGGATTAATGAATAAAATACTAGGTTGAAAGCCCAAAATAAGGCGTTTAGTTTCAAAAACAAAACTTACTTTCAGATCATATATTCTCCTCAAATAATGTTTTAAATGATTATATTTAGTATCAAGTAAATAGTGAAAGAATAGCTGTTTAAAATAAAGCAATAATTTATGAAGGATCCACTGAAATTAAACAAACAGGTAAATGCAAAAAATCAAAGAATATGACTTGAAAATTTTTAAAAAGTTATTAAAACAGACTTGCCATATCAGATAACAAAGCTCATTACAAAGCTGTAATATAAAGAGAGTGTTGTATCTGTCCCAGAAAGGAAAACTGCCTCAGTGGAATTAAGTGCTCATAAGTGTGGTTCGCATATGGAAACTTCATATTTCAAAAACGTAGGACACTAATAATAGGTTAGAAAAGAATGGCAATTCAATACATAGTGCTGCATTGATTTGTTTTCCATCTTCCTATGAAGAATAATCAATCTTCATCTCACGCTGTGAAAAAATAAATTCCAGGTGGATTAAGCACATATAAAAAGCACAGGAAATTTTTAGAAGAAAGTATAGAAGAATGTCTTTCTAATGATAATGTTTTGAAGGAGTTTTTAGAAAATGATTCAGAAATAAAAGGAAAAATCATGAACATTAACAAATTTAGCCAGTAATAACCTTGCCTTTTCTTTTTAAATAACAAAACGTATCTAAAAAGCAAAACCCTGAGCCACAGACTTGTGTTTTTTTTTCTTTAAACTTTTTTTTCAAACTGTATATGTTTTAGTTTGGCTACTACAGAACTGAATTGAGGCACAAATGTTGGTATGAGGTACTTACATTTATTTTGGAGGCAGTCCAGGGAAGCTCCATGAGAGGGACTGGGAAGTGAAAAGATGGAGGGGGATGAAGCCAATGAAGACCAGGTGTGATCAATCCAGTTACCACCACAGGCATTGGGAACGTAATTTTGCTTGGAACCTGTGTGAGCTAGTGGGAACAGGTGTCAGAGCTATCCCACTTAAGGGGAAATAGAGTGGAATATTTATTTGCCAAAAATTCATGCTCACTGGTTGAGATGCTTCTGGGACTTCATCTGGCACTTTGAGTTATTCTGTGTGAGTAGAACATTCAGGGAAGTCGACTTGAGTGTGAGAGATGAATGAGAGGGGCTGTGAGTGTAGAGTCCTTTCAATGACTGCTATGGCTTACATATAAAAAGCACTATTCAGAAATTAAGAAGAATTTCTATTGACTAATGGATAAAAGACAAGTAGCAAGCAATTGACAAAAAGTGCAAAACCAAACAAAAAAGAAATAAAACAGGAGCACACAAATGTCTCCAGGTGGTCAGTGTTAGTAGTTACTGTGGAATTCTAATTAAAATAAAAAATAAAATGTTACTGATCTCAGACATATTAGCAAATATTAAAAGCCTTAGTAATACTTAGTAGTGCTATTTATTGCTTGTCTGAGTGAAGATTCAAATAATAATTTTGAATAGCAATTTGGTTAATATCTAGGAAAACTAAATACACACATATAACTGGACTCCCAAATTCCCTTTCCAGTTAAATCTGGGACAAGCAGACAATGAGACAATATTCATTTTAATACAATTATAATACAATTTTAAGACCCACAAAATATAGGGAAAACTTAAATGTTCATTAATAGGAAAATGAAAAAGTGAAGTGTTGTATTTTTATAGAATAAAATGTTACACACAAGTTTAAATTGCATGAACGAGAGCTGTACGTACTAAATTGGAAATAATGAAACAAAACTATGAAAACAAACATGTTTAAAGGGATAAATGTGATGTTTCACAACTTAAAATCAAAAAGAAAATCATTTGCTTAGTAATGCAATTGTGTATAATAAAAGTGTACCTGGAAATGATAAACAGAAAATCCAATATGGTGGTGGTTTCTGAGAAGAAATGGTGTTGATTAATATAGAAATAGAACAACAAGGAGTATTTGTATTGCATTTCATCTGTTAAAATATTTGTAATACATTAATGAACCACACATAAATATTGACAGTTAGATGACTAGGACATCTTTTCTAAATCAAAATTTGAAGGGGAGACATAAGATTGAAGTCCCTGTGATATTATTAATAATTTTCATCTTATCAAGTAATCGTTAAAATTCAAAGAAACTTTATGCACTAAATTTTCTTTTTATTTCTTTTTCTTTTTTTTTTTTTCCAGACAAGCTCTCATTCTGTTACTCAGGGTGGCATGCAATGGCATGATCCTGGTTTATTGCCACCTCTGCTTCTGGGGCTCAAACAATCCTCCTTCCTCAGGCTCCTGAGTACATGGGGCTTTTGTGCTAAAGGTGTGTGGCATCATGTCCAGAAAATTTTCTTTCTTTCCTTCTCTCTCTCTCTCTCTCTTTCCTTCCTTCCTTCCTTCCTTCCTTCCTTCCTTCCTTCCTTCCTTCCTTCCTTCCTTCCTTCCTTCCTTCCTTCCTTTCTCTCTTTCTTTCATTCTTTCTTTCTTGTTTCTTTCCGTTCTCTTCCTTTCTTTCTTCTTTCTTTCTTCCTCTTTCTCTCCTTCTCTCTCTCCTTCCTTCCTTCCTTCCTTCCTTCCTTCCTTCCTTCCTTCCTTCCTTCCTTCCTTCCTTCTTCCTTCCTTCCTTCTCTCTTTGATATCGTAAACAGCACAGCAATGAACATACATGTGCTTATAACAGAACGATTTATAATCCTTTGGGTATATACCCAGTAATGGGATTGCTGGGTCAAATGGAATTTCTATTTCTAAATCCTTGAGGAATCGCCACACTGTATTCCACAATGGTTGTACTAATTTACACTCCCACCAACGGTGTAAAAGTGTTCCTATTTCTCCACATCCTCTCCAGCATCTGTTGTCTCCAGATTTCTAACTCTTAATAAAAATTTCAGTGAGAAAATTTTGGGTATCATTTTGGTAATGGAAATGACATATTCTGGTAGGGTAAATAGTGAAGTTGAAAAATACTTGAAGATAGTTGAGTTTGGAGTAAGCATAGCCAGTGCTTTAGTTTTTGAGACTCCTAAAGGTGGATTATAATTATTTTTGCCTAGAGCAAATAAAAGGGTAAGAATATAACAGCTAAGAAAATTATAAGTCTAATAAGCATTTGATAATGTTTAGAAGCAAACAGACCAGAGAGTTAACAACCATGGTGCACAACATACAGTGTTCATTTGTTCAACAAACATGTGGTTTTATAGTCTGACTGTATGAAGTAGCAGTCGTAATTGCATATTCTCTAAAGATTAAGGTCATGAACAATTCTGTGAAATTTCATTCACTGTTCAACACAAGATGAGAAAACTCAAACAGCTTCCATGTTGTAATCAGATAAATATCATTAATACAGTTACATTTTAAAAACTAATATAAAATAAGAAAATATGTATTCTTTGTCAAAAATACTTCTGGAGATTTTAGAGACCTTTTTTTTTCTCCAAAAAATACTAGTGCTATAGTCAGTGAACACTCACAGGATTGATGGTTCAAAGTTGATAGGAGTTTAAGAAATACACATTTGCTTTTCTCCAAAACTGGTAATTATTTCTTTGACTTTCTATATAATCTTTATTCATACACACTCTGAGGTCTGTTTCATAAACATCTTACTAGGCACAAAAGAGAAGGTGTACCTGTTTTTCTACGGACTGCAAAATATTATTAAAAACTAAAAATTATTTTGAGTTTCTTTTCAGCAATATTGATGAGGAAAAGAGAGTTTGTACATGAATAATTAAAAAAGCCATGTTAAATCCCTTACTATTTTTGTTATTGGACAGAGTTTATGCCTCAGCTTTGTTTTTCTGTTTGTTTTTTGTTCATCTGTTTTCCTGTTGATGGGTTTTCGTGATATTTTTGACTGGTTGGTAACCAGTTTGTACAATTGAATTATATTCTAGAGAAGGAGTATTTAAGCTTAAGCTCCACTTAAATTTTATTCAAAAGTCCAACCAATGTAATTTCTGACCTAAAGAACTAAAGACTATACCAATTTCATTCAACTTAAGGACTATATTAACTTTATTTAGCCAGAATAATACCTAAATATTAATTTAGATGTTATAATAAGCTCACTGGCTCTAAAAATGTATGCATGGACAATATCATTAGTTTTTTTATCTACGCTATTAAAAATACTACCAAATCTAGTATTTAGCTGATTATTACTTTACAGAAGGATACAGGAAAACTGAAAATGCACAAACTAAAAATGCCTTAAATTAATAATAATCTCTTGCGTTGTTTACAATCCCGTTAAACAGAAGTTGTATTCCTCTGCTACTTCTAGGTTAATAGTAAAGGAAGCTGGTAAGTTTGATACACAGTAGAATATTCTGTTTGAAATATTTTAATTGCTAAAAAGTGTATTTGCCATTCAAAAGGATGGTGTGATGTAAAAGTATCACTAGACATGTTGACAGAAGACCCAGCTGTATATATAACCATTGACACTTACCGGGTATTCTTGGGCATTTCGCTAAAACTTTCTTTGAGCTTTCAGTTTTCTACTTTAGAGAAGAAAGTTATTGATCTTAAAATCACTTTCATTTCTAAAATTTTATGACTTCATGATTTTTATGGTTCCTTCCAAAGGAAAGTATGTGATTTATGTCTCTTTACATTAAAAAGTCTTTTTCTCCTGAGATTTATTTCAGATATTCACCTAAAAATCACCTATGTGAGATTTTCTTTTAAAATATTTTCTTAAGATCTTTTCCTTCATATATCCCACTGACCTTTCATTCTCTTTGCAATTCCTTTTTATCCTCCTCTTGTCTGACTACAGTGAAACCATATTTACTTTTCCTTTGCTAATGCAAATTCTGCTTCCTCTCTCTTCATCCTTTGTTCCCGCTCCACATGTGATTTTTTTTTACCTTGCCATATGAAAGTCACTCTCACCAAGCATATTTCCCTAATCTACTTTTGTCTGTAAAGTGGATTATGAAACTTTTGAATAAAAGGCATTATACCAGAACATGCTGAACTGCATAGCATTTAACTCTTCCGAAGGAAAGAACTCTATTCATGGCAGTATTCAAAAATAGACCTGAATTTCAGGAAAGAAAAATGAACTAGGCTGGGAAAGATAGGTTTTTCCTCATAGGGGTTACCACAGTTTTTATAGCATCCTAGTTGGTAAGTAGGAAGCTTTGAAAAAATAACAGCATGTTCTTCTCTATCAGCTGCTAGTTTAGGTCATTTTCAAAGAAACCCCCCACGTACCCAGAATCCTAACAAATTCACAACGCCATGATTTTATGTTGTTGCGCCAGCCACATCTGTAGCCCCGGCAAGATTTATCTTCTCACTGTGTTATTTTTTAACTTTAATGACTTTAGTGCCCAGAGGTCAAAAGATTATTTGATATTGAAAGAGAGTGAGCCTACTTGTCAGATTTTCTCAGTGCTCTTTTATCTGTCTGCTATCATCACCAAAGTGTTATACCAATCTTTACTTTTTCCACAGAATAAATTTTCCGCATCAGCTTGCTACGTTCTCACTGTCTTAACACAATCCCATGAAGCTTCTCCTGTTTTATTTTCCAACTGAGAGAATAAAGATAAAATCCAACTAAGAGATCAGCGAATTAAGAAACTCAAAGTTCCTGACCTGGTCTGGACCTCTAAATTCCCAAGTAAAAATTTGCATTTCATGTTTCTGACTATGTCTTTTTAGCCACCATCCAAATAAACTCACTGGGTAATATTTTGCACTGGGTAAACACACAGCTTCTTTGCTGCTTCTTTATTTTTAACAATGTCAGTTTTGAGAACAAGGCGACCAGGTACGTAGTATAATTTTGCTTAAATAATGTTGTACTGTACCCAGAATTATGAGTTTGATTAATGTGTCTGGTAACCCTGTTGCTGCTCTTGCTCCTGCTCTTCCTGAGTTGGGACCATAAAAATAAAAATAAAGTAAAATTTAAAATGAAATAACTCACAATAACCAGGAAGGTTTCATTATTAAGTCATTTTTTTTTTAGGACAGTGAAGTCAATGACAGAAGCATGAGTTTTGTAAAGTTGGTTAGGTGTAGGGATTTAGCAGCATAACAACATGTTCAGTTAAATTCCTTACATTAGATCCTTGGATACGTTGTGCAAAATTAAGATAAATTTTAAATACATATAATTGTGGTAGAGATCATTCTCTCTATATATTAATTCATCCCTTTCTCTTTTTAGTGATGAAATGTCCTGAGTCTTATCTGTGGGGCAGCACCTACCTGCCCTAGTTTTCAATCTTCCTTCAGTTTAGGTGTGGTCATGTATAGGTTGCTTTCACAATAAAATTGTAACTATGAGTTTGAATTAGAAATTTAAGTGTAATTTATAATGCATATTTTCTTTTCTTTTCCTTTTTTAGAGACAGAGTCTCGTTCTGTCGCCCAAGCTGGAGTGCAGTGGAGTCATCTCGGCTTACTGCAAACTCCACCTCCTGGGTTCAAGCAATTCTTTGCCTCAGCCTCCCAAGTAACTGGGATTACAGGTGCCCGCCACCACACCCAACTAACTTTTCCCTTTCTTTCTTTCTTTCTTTCTTTCTTTCTTTCTTTCTTTCTTTCTTTCTTTCTTTCTTTCTTTCTTTCTTTCTTTCTTTCTCTTTCTTTCTTTCTTTCTTTCTTTCTTTCTTTCTTTCTTTCATCTTCCTTCCTTCCTTCCTTCCTTCCTTTCTTCTTTCTTTCTTTTTCTTTCTTTCTCTCTCTCTCTTTTCCTTCTTTCCTTCCTTCCTTCCTTCCTTCCTTCCTTCCTTCCTTCCTTCTTTCTTTCTTTCTTTCTTTCTTTCTTTCTTTCTTTCTTTCTTTCTTTCTTTCTTTCTTTCTTTCTTTCTTTCTTTCTTTCTTTCTCTTTCTTTCTTGTGGAGACAAGATTTCACCATCCTGATCAGGCTGGTCTTTGACTCCTGACCTTGTGATCTGCCTGCCTTGGCCTCCCAAAGTGCTGGGATTACAGGCATGAGCCACCGTACCCGGCCCTCTTTCTTTCTTTTAAGACAGGGTCCTGGTCTGTCGCCCAGACTGCAGTGCAGTGGTATGATCACAGCTCACTGCAACCACAACTTCCTGGTCTCAAGTGATCTTCCCACCTCAGCCTCCTGAGTAGTTGGGACCACAAGCACATGCCACCCATCCCAGCCATCTTTTTTAGTTTTTGTAGAGACAGGGATATAATGCACTTAAAAAATATTTAAAAGTATTAGTTTAGAAAGTGCTTAGTTGTTTATGTGATAGTAGTAATTCTTTATTTATAATATTTTAATGACCTTTTTTCTTCTAGTAATTATTTCAGCACAGAAATATATATAGACTTAAGAAATGTATAGAAACTCAATAGGCTGCCATTAGAATGTTAAGATATTATTTCTGTTTTTTGTTTCTTTTAATTTTTAAAAATTCTTACAATTTAAAATATTTATAGTCCATTGTTAACCACTTTATTAAGAAACAAATCACTGGGCATATTTAATGTATACAATTTGATGAGTTCAGACAGATGCCAACAATGTAAAATTATCACCATAATCAAGGAATACACATGTCCAACACCTCCCAATGTTTCTTTGTGTCCCTTTGCTTGTGTGTGTGTGGGAGTGAGTGTCTGGTAGGAATATAACATGAGCGTTCAACTCTTTCTTACCAAATTTTGAAATGTACAATATCATATTGTTAACTCTAGGCACTATGCTCTACAGCAAATCTCTATAACTTATTTTTCTTGCACAATTACAACTTTATATCTATTGCATTCTTCATTTTCCTACTCTCCAGACCTTGGCAATTATTATTGTATTGTCTGCTTCTATGAGTTCAACTGTCATAGATACTTCACATAATTAGAATCATGCATTCTTTTTTTCTCATGTGAGTGGATTATTTCACTTAGCATAATGTCTTCCAGGTTCATCCACATTGTTGCAAATAGCAGAATTTCCTTTCCTTTTAAGGCTGAATAATAATCCATTGAATGCATATATCAAATGCTTCTTTATCCGTTTATCTGTCAAAGGACACTTAGGTTGTTTTTATATCTTGGCTATTGTGAATAATATTGCAGTAAACATGGGGCAGAGATGCAGATATCTCTTTGTGACCCTGATTTCAATTTCTTGGGATATATAACCAGAAGTGGGATTTCTGGATCATATGTTAGTTCTATTTTTAATTATTAAGGAACTTCTATATTATTTTCCATAGCTGTTGCACCATTTTACAATCCTACTAGCACCATATAACGGTTCCAATTTTTCTACCTTGTTGCCAGCACTTATCTTTTGTTTCTTTTTCTGATAGTAGACACCCAAAAGGCATGAGTGATATCATTCATTGTAGTTTCAATTTGTATTTCCTTATTGATTAGACATTTTGAAATTTTTTAATATACCTGCTGGCCATTTCTGTGTCTTCTTTGGAGAAATATCTATCAGGGTATATGCCCATTTTTAAATTCAGGTTTCTTGTCTTTTTGCTATTGATTTGGATGAGTTCCTTACATATTTTTGAAATGTACCTTTTATTAGATATATGTTTTGCAAATATTTCCTCCTCTTCTATACATTGCCTTTCAATCTGTTGTTTTCTTTGTTGCACAAGAGTTTTTTGGTTCGACAGAGTCCCATTTCTCTATTTTTGCTTTTATGTTCTATGCTTTTAGTGTCATATTCAAGAAGTCTTTGCCAATACCAATGCCAAGAAGGTATTCCCCTGTGTTTTCTTCTAGAAGTTTTACAGTTCAGATCTTATGTTTGTCTTCAGTCAACTCTGGTTTGATTTTTGTGAATGGTGTAAGGTAGAGATTTATTTTTCTTTTCTAGTGGGTAGTATCTACTTTTCTCAGTTCTATTTTTTAAAGAGATTATCCTTCTTTGCCCATGTGTATCCTTGGAATGGTTGCTAAAGATGAATTGACCATATTTGTATGGATTTATTTCTGGTCTCTTTATTTTGTTCCATTTTATATATCTGTCTTTACGCTAGTACTGCACTGTTTTAATTACTATAGTTTCTACCACTTCAATTCTGTAATGTCCTGGAAGTCTTAGCCAGAGCAATTAGGTAAGAGAAAGAAAAATAATCCAAGTTGTAAAGGAAAAGAATGACATGTTCTCTGTTTTCAGATGGCATTATTTTATGTGTAGAGTACCCTAAAACCCCATGTATACAAAATGTTAAAACTAATAAACAAACTGAGTAAATATGCAGGATATAAAATCAATGTACAAAAATTAGTTGTATTTTAAAATATTAACAAGGAACCATTCTAAAAATAAATTTTAAAAAAAGTTCCATTTACAATAGCATAAGACTCATTCAATACTTAGAAATAAACTTAAGCATTGGGGTAAACTATGCAATGAAAACTATAAAACATTGATGAAGGAAATGAAAGGATATACAAATAAATGAAAAAAATACATGCCTTTCTATGGATTGGAAGACTCAATATTGTTGAAATATAAATATTAGACAAATTGATCGACAGGTAAAATGCTATGTTCAACAAAATCCCCATGGTGTTTTTAACGGAAATAGAGAAAACAATCCTTAATTTGATTTGGAACCACAAAAAACCCAGAGTTGAAAGAGATCTTGAGAAGAAAGAGCAAAGCTGGAGATATCACATTTAACCTTTAATTTTTCAGAATATCCTAGATTAAAGTAATATTATCCTTATATATCTTCTGAACAGTTGAAATTTGCAAACTTACTACTGTCATAAGGCATTTATTTTTAGAGCCTAGTGTTCTGTCTCCCTGGTTTGTAAATTTTTTTGAAGATATTGCCTCCTTGTGCCTTATCCATACCATTCATTACAGAGTCGGGATGATATTGGTTAATTTTTGAAATTCTAATACTTAGCTAAAATATGAAACTCCTTGATAAATTCACAAACTATTTGAAACACATGGTAAAGAAGTTTAAAAATTAGTTGTCTTGTTTATGAGTTGAAATTATTCAAATGATTTTTGACTTTCTTACCTTTGGCTATTGAGCATGATAAACTCATTCATTCAAGACTGCATACATTTTATTCCCTACTCACACTTTAGATGTACTTATCTATTGATGACACATTTTCTATGCTCTTTACTTCATATTAATGAGATTATAAAACATTGATTCCAAAGTAAAGTTGACACATATCAGATTTTAAAATAAACCATGTCAATCAACTCTCTTCATAAAGATAATGGTAAGTTAAGCATGTCAACTTACATTTTGAGTAATTTTATGTATAATATAGTAATTTTAACTGTGCTCAAGTGTTGAACCAGCTTTAATAAGAAAAAAAAATCATGTCGATTGTAACATTTCAGCCAATTTTTACATAGAAGGCCTTAGAAAGGCAACTTCAAGATTTTGGAGTACGTGTAACCTAATTGTTATTTATTTGGCACTTCTATTTTAAATTGTCTATTACCTTTTCTCACACACACACAAAACCATGCTTTTACAAGTTGAACCAGAAGTCTGTACCTTGTCAGGGTAAGAAAGCAACAATTAACCATTCCAGAACTTTTCACACTCCTATGATTGTCTCCCTCTCTTATATAAAACAATCTGCCATAGCAAACAAGCAGGTGCAATTACAGCCAGACTGCGATTTCTGGAGATAAAGAATAAACAAAGATGGCATGAACAGGTCCTAAAACTCAGTAATCTATTTAAAATATGCAATTAAAATAGTTAATGCTTTTTTTCTATGTCAAGATACTACAAAAAGAATTAAGAAGATATGTTTTGAAACATTTTAAGACTCCTACTACATAAGTTATTATCTATGTGCAACAAGATTTGGTGTGTTCACAATTTAATTAAATTCGGGCTCTCAATAACTCTGTGATAAAAATAGAGCCTAAACCCCTCAGAAGTCTGTATCTGCTACATGTTTTTGATCTAGAAAATAAAATTAACTCTTCAGTGAAATGATCCACATAGATTGCCCAGAACTAATCTTGCTCAATGTGAATTGATCCATATTAGAAAAATAATTAGGAGAATGCTGTTATCAGAGGCAGCAATATGTGTCAGTCATAGGGTGGCCTGCACACATATAAACACACACAAAATTACACACCCACACATACACATTCATACACAAACAAGCACATATATATTCACAACACACACACACACACTTGGAATATCATTGCCAGAAATGCTATATCCATTTCACAAGGAATTTGTTCAAAAAAAAAATGTAAAAAGCTTTCCTATTGGGAGAAGTTGAGCTTCCCTAGCAATTTAAGAAAAGCAATCACTTAGATCCTGGTCTCTCTCTTCAGCTAAAAGGTAACTAAATGTATTGCTCATTTGTTCTTTCAGTCATGACAAATTAGAACAAAAGAAACGAAAGCTCTCTGTCTCTTCCAAACAGGCTCTCTCCTCTGGTTTCATTTCAGCCATTTGTTGCTTTAATGCTTGCTATTAGCTGGAAGACAATATCTAAAATACAGTGTCTAAGTGATACCCAGGCTTCTGTGGATTAGAGGTGAGAGAGTTAAGTACCTTATTTAAAAAAGTGTTCTGTGATCTTTCCGTATCTCTTAACATTTTTATCTGTTGTAGTGGTGGTTAACTGGAAAGAGAATGTAATTCTGCAGCCAGTATTGTGGAATACTAACAATTTTATAGTTACATATGTAGAAGTGACAGTGGCCATATCTTTGTGGGAATGGTGTTATCTACCTCTATACATCAGCAGGATAGGCTACAACCTTAAACTTGGGTCAACCTTTCTGTCCTTAGCGATTGATCTTTATATGTGTCCTCTTGCTGATACAGGGAAAATATTACCCCTCCAATCATCTTTTACCCTGTAACCCTGCCCATTCATCTCTTTGATTTCCTCTATGTATTATTTTGCTTTACAATCTATTAAATAGGATAGCTGCTATTTATCGTTGTGTTTTTAGTTCACAGGAGAGAGTATTGTGGTTTAAATATTTAAAAATCATATTGACCAAATGGGCACCTGTTTGTTACAATGGCTGTTGATTCAGAGCATACTATCCATGCTTGATCTATTCAAAAACAACAGAATTAATGCTATTTGCAATTATGGGATTGCCTAATTAAAAAAAATATTATCTATACTGCTATAAAAGTTGACCATACAAATCAGATCACCCTTGTCATACCTAACTAAATCAGAGTTGGGGAGCCAGGGGGAAAAAGCACTCAGTGCATGTAAAATTGTTCCAAGAATGTAATTCTCTGCAAGGCTGGCAGAAACAGCCCACTGAAACCTGAAACCAGTTTTATCTAACAGCTGCAGAAACAACCTATGCAACTCCAAAGATAGTCTTACTCATTGCTGCTACTGACCAATCAAAACTTGCCAGCTCCTCAAAACTTTACTAGTGACAATGAACTTTCTTGATAAGCAATATGTGACATTTTCTCTTTTTATAAAAACTCCAACTTTCTCTTTTTTCTTTGGACATACCAAAGACCACCGGGTCTGTGTGTAAGCCCCAAATTGCAATTCTTGCTTTCCTCCCCCAAATTTTAACTATAGAGATCCACTTCTATATTTTGTTTTTGATGCCATCCTGGTAGAAAAGTATCCTTCTCTGCTCCACTGACATTAACCTTAGCCATGCAACTTGTGGTCCTCCTTCCTGTAGGGAAATACATCCTGCCCTGGTATGTGACTGTTTTTGGATAACGAAATGTGAATGCAAGCAAATCAGCATGTGATTGGTTATGTCTTTTCTCCCCTTCTGCACACAAGAAAATGACATTTGTTTTTGTGTGCTACTGGGAACTGAAAATCGTTTCTTAAACGTAGCATAATGTAGCCTACCCTGAGTGATATGGTAATATTAAAATATGTATAGGAAAAGGAGGGTGGTAATTTCTTCAGCACTAGACTAGACATCAAATATTTTAAGTTTTCTTCATATTTTTCTAATAGTGTTACCTTGAATGATTATTGAATTCCTCCAATGCTAGCTTCTACATCTGTACAATGAATGCTTTGGATAAACCATGTTAGCCATCGTTAACATCCTTTGAGTCTATGATTGGAGTAAATCTCAGCAGCATAGCTAAAATCACCATTATTTATATTTGCTGAAATCCTCTTCTTTTTATTATTTCCTTATTAGGCAGCTAGGTGGCAGTTTGGTTGAATAGAACATGAAGTCTATTGAATTTTCTATTTCTATGTGACTAGGGAAAGATCTTCAACGTTTGGAAAGTATAATAAAAACTCTCAAACTCTACTGAAGGTCAAATTAATCACCAGCCATACCTTGGGTTTAGTAAAACCTGCATACTACCTAAAACAATTAGTAATTTGCCTTTGACTTGATAAATATGAATGATAATTATAATTTTTAATGCTGTCATACTAGGTCAATAGATGTAAAAGATAATAAAAGCACTCGATTTTGCTGCTGTATCAAAGAAGCTTTTTATCTTGGACACCCTGTTAACTTCCTTTAAGAGAGTTTTTCAAATAGCATGGCCTGGCTTTGGCACTGAGGATAATACTGCCTGTGAAATTCACAATGTAGATGTCACTTTGGGTCTAGTCAGAGAAGAGGTGTCACGGCACTCTATATATCATAGCGACATAGAGTCAGATGGTATTCTGGTGTGGAGGCTTTCTCTACCTCATCCCTAAGAAGTATCTTAAGAGGATTTCAAAAGTGTATGGCTTTAACACTTAAAACATCATTCCTAAATATCATCCTGAAGCTTGTTAGAAATGTAGAATCACTCTAGAATTATTAGATAAAGATCTCCATTTTAAGATCTCTGGGTATCTTATATGGACATTTAATTTCTAAAAGCACAGAGTTTCAAAAGGTGAGCTTGAAGAAACTAAGATAGTCTCCCTTGCCCCTGTTATTTTACATACATGACTTCGGAGGACTGGCACTAAAAACTACACCACTAATATCAAGAAGCACAAAGTGACTTGCAATGATGTAAACATATGCAGCATATTAGACATTTCAAATGGACTCTCAATCTTCAAATATTACATAAGAATTTTGGATTTAGTGTTTCAAGATCTTGGTCACAGTTTTCAGTACTCTATTCTGATTGTAAAGGGAAGGCAGTTTGTACAGAGGATAAAAGTATTGGCTCTGGGTCTGATTTTTTCAGCTAAAACCTTGGCATCTTATTACCTGGTAACACTGTGGATAGCTTTAACTTATTTTCCTGTACTTCATTTTCTCATCAATTTTATAAGGATAATAGTCACCTAATAGTTAAGGAAAATCTTAAGAAAAGTCCTTTGAGACCAGATGTTTCTATCCCTGGTCAGTTAACACTTTTTTCTTTCTTAGGTTCATTAATAAAGTTGTAACCAGTGTTTTAATTTAGGACTACCAAAGGTCGGTATATATTTTTGTAAGATCACTATATGGTTTCATTAAAGAAAATTTTTGACATTTAATTTCTATTGCTTTGTTTGAGGACTGTACTTTGTCTTTTGAATGCTCTTCTCCTTAATCTGTTAATGGAATGGTTTGCTCCTTTGTGTAAGATGTGAATAGGATTTTTCTGATATAAAAGTTTCCTCAGAAAGATAATGGATTAAGCCTCATGGAGACTTTAAGTAGATTTTATTATCTTCTCTAACTTCAACCTTCACTGCTCTGAGAAAAAATGATTATTGATACACCCCTTTGGTTATGTCCACTGTAAATTAAATGACAGCTTTGGGCATGAGACAGCTAAAACTACTAGAGTTTCTGTCATCAGGCAGAGGGCAGAAAGCAAGTATTACTCTTTCTTTGTTGTTGTTCTTCAGACTTTATCTGGTTCTGTCACCCAGGCTGCAGTGCAGTGGCATGATCTTGGCTCACTGCAACCTCTGTCCCAGGTTCAAGTGATTCTCCCACCTCAGCCTCCTGAGTAGCTTGGTTTACAGGTATGTGCCATGATGCCTGGCTAATTTTTCGTATTTTTTGGTAAAGACGGGGTTTCAGCATGTTGGCCAGGTTGGTCTGGAATTCCTGTCCTCAGGTGATCCACCTACCTTGGCCTCCCAAAGTGTTGGGATTACAGGTGTAAGCCACTACAACCAGCCCCAAAAGCAAGTATTACCCTTAATGAAAAATAAAGGGAAGGTGAAACCTTTGGTGTCATGATACTTTGCCTTATTATGATTTTTTTAAAAAAATCACAATATGCTTTACCTCTGAGTGAAGATGCATGTACATTGAGCAACAGATTCCCAAATGTCACTCCATGATTTTATTTTGAAGTTAGGATAAAATGAACTTCAATAGCTGATATTATTTCTTCCACTTGATCGAATTTCATATGGAACCATAAAGAGCCCATATAGCCTAGACAATCCTAAGCAAAAAGAACAAAGCTGGAGGCATCACACTACCTGACTTCAAACTATACTATAAGGCTATGGTAACCAAAACAGCATGATACTGGTACCAAAACATATATCTAGACCAATGGAACAGAACGGAGTCCTCTGAAATAACACCACATATCTACAACCATCTGATCATTGACAAACCTGACAAAAACAAGAAATAGGGAAAGGATTTCCTATTTAATACATGGTGTTGGGAAAACTTGCTAGCCACAGGCATAACATTGAAATTGGACCCCTTTTACATGTTATTCAAAAATTAGCTCAAGATGGATGAAAGACTTAAAATTAAGTCCTAAAACCATAAAAACTCTGGAAGAAAACCCAGGCAATACCACTCAGGACATAGCCAAGGACAAAGACTTCATGACTAAAACACCAAAAGCAATGGCAACAAAAGCCAAAATTGACAAATGGGATCTAATTAGACTAAAGAGATTCTGCACAGCAAAATAAACTATCAGCAGAGTGGACAGGTAACCTACAGAATGGGAGAATATCTTTGCAATCTAATCATCTGACTAAGGGTTAATAGCCAGAATCTACAAGGAACTTAAACAAATTTACAAGAAAAAAACAAACAACCCCATCAAAAAGTGGGCAAAGCATATGAACAGATGCTTCTCAAAAGAAGACATTTATGTGGCCAACAAACATATGAAAAAAAGCTCATCATCACTGGTCATTAGAGAAATGCAAATCAAAACCACAATGAGATACCATCTCACGTCAGAATGGCAGTCATTAAAAATTCAGAAAACAACAGATGCTGGAGAGGATGTGGAGAAATAGGAACACTTTTACACTGTTGGTGGGAGTGTAAATTAGCTCAGCCATTGTGGAAGACAGTATGGTGATTCTTCAAGGATCTAAATCCAGAAATACCATTTGACCCAGCAATCCCATTACTGTGTATATAGACAAAGGATTATAAATCATTCTACTATAAAGACACGTGCACATGTATGTGTATTGCAGCACTGTTCACAATAGGAAAGACTTGGAACCAACCCAAATGCCCATCAGTGACAGACTGGATAAGGAAAATGTGGCACATATACACCATGGAATACTATGTAGCCATAAAAAAGGATGAGTTCATTTCCCTTTCAGGTACATGGATGAAGCTAGAAACCATTATTCTCAGCAAACTAACACAGGAACAGAAAACTAAACACTGCATGTTCTCACTCATAAGTGGGAGTTGAACAATGATAACACATGGACACAGGGAGAACATCACACACTGGGGCCTGTTGAGGGGTGGGGACACAGGGAGGGATATTATTAGGAGAAATACCTAATGTAGATGACAGGTTGATGCGGGCAGCAAACTACCATGGTATTTGTATACCTATCTAACAAACTTGCACTTTGTGCTCATGTATCCCAGAACTTAAAGTATAATTTTAAAAATTAAGATAAAATCAGATGAAACATATAATGATAGTTACTTGCTCTTAATGATCATTTATTATGTGCTATGTGTAATTCTAGGAACTTTACATGCGTTTACTTATTCTCAAAATAACCTGATGATGTTAAACAGTGGTAGGGTGGCAGGTGCTACAACTATTCCCATTTATGAGATGTGGAAACTGAGGCACAAAGCATTTAAATATACCTAAGGTATCAAAGTCAGTAACTGCCATTTTCAGTAAATAAATTCAGATAGTCTGGATCTTAACACTAAATTCAATAGTTTTGCATGTGTCAATTTAACTGAATTCTGATTTTGTTTTTCATATACTTTTTGCTCTACAGTTCTGGACTAGTTTGGCCATATGAGAAATTTGCGAGATTTTGCAGGTGGATGGGAAATAGTAGTCAAGAAAAGAGGAAGATGATGCCAGGGCTGCAGAATTACTGTAGGTCCCAAATGCTGTTGCTCATCTACTAGCTCATTTCATTCGCCTGGGGCTCAGCCAGCTCAGGCTTCTTTCAGGTTCTTTAAGTCTTAGGTCAGGCTCATATGCAGTGCCAATGTGAAGGGCCTTAGCTTCCTCTGCAGTTCACCAAAGGCAGGTTACTCAAAGCTAGATGTGGATTTATAAACAACACGAAAAGCAGAGACTGGCAAATATGACTTATAGTTTACTCTCATGGCTTTTCCTCACACGTTTTGTTTTTGATTTCTCTGAGTTCAGATTTCATTCACAATTGCCTGCTCCATCAACTGCCTGCCTACTCCCAAATGCAGAGGCAGCAGCCTGCTATGGATTTCACTGTCTATTGTCCTGGATTCCTTGTTAGTGACCCTTCTCTGATCCTCTAACCATGCCCTTTTTGTTCTTTGCTTTTGTGTATTCTCTCATAATTGTGAAGAGTTCAATCTCTAAAATAACTTCTATTTCATGTTGCTCAGTTGTTCTGCTTCCCTAGTAATACACTCAATTGATATGCATCTCTAGGAAATTGAGAAAATATTGATTCTTTATAAAATAAAATATTCCCTGATATTACCATATTGTAGCTCAAAGTGATTAGCATAATGCCAGGGACATTATAATCACTTAGTAATGTTCAGTGTCATCCTTATCTTTATCTTTTTCCTCTTTGAAAAATTAACTGAAGTATGATCACAAAGCAAAACATAAAGGAGACATTCAAGTGTGCTTTGTTTAAAGAAAGAGAGGTTTCAGCTTGGCATCAATAATTTGCCTACATATTTTATTTAACTGAAAGAGAATGCTTTCACAAGGTCTCAAAAGAAAAGCCATTTTCTTTCCCCTGAAAACAAATGTTATAAGTGTTTTTTATCAGTAGATTTATAGTGTTACCTGAGGTCTTACATTTATTCTTTTGGCTTACATTTACCTCAACAATAATTTCCAAACATCATTTCCTCTGATAACTTGAGAGAAGATTCTATTTTCCAGATACTCAGTGCTCCTTTTTCACGGTGTACAAATCTGAACATCTTGCTTAAACTCTAGTGCTGCCCTGACTGCTCCCAGTTGTCTAGTAAAGCTCTCAGCCCAGCCAAACATTGTGGAGAAACTGTACAGCCATTCCTTTTTGCACTCTTGTTTTGACGTCTCAGTGAGTCTATTTACATGTAGTAATTTCCCAGTGCCAGTTAAAGTCAGAAAAAGTGATTCACTGTGGCATTCTTGCAAAATATGACAGATGGGCTCATTAGTCTTTTGATTCATAAAAGCCGTCATGTTGTTTTGCTTAAAATAAGAAGCAAAAAATAAGCAAGTCCTTGATAGGTTTAATTCAGATCAGAGCAAAGTAATGCCAACTCTGCAGATTCGTATAAAGAACTAACAAAAGGAGCAGAGGGAAAAGGGACTGTGGAAATGATGCATTATTCATTATTCTGGGTAAAAAGTTATGAGCTATAAACTGATGGTTAAAAAAGAGCTAGGGATCTGCAGCAAGGCAAAGAGACCAGAAGAAAGCAACAACTACTAAGGTATATGCCATTGGATGTAAATACAGCAGTAGAAAGAATGAAGAAATTAAACAAGAATTAAGAGAATATATGTATTCATATCTACATTAATTCATATACTTGTATTATATATGAATATGACATATTCATATATTTGTGAATTTATATGTATGAATATATATAATAATTATATGAATATATATGAATTAATATACATATATATTAATTCAAGATGCCAGAGACTTTAAAAAAAGAAGAATCTTTATCAATGGATGAATAATAGGGTGCAGAATAGTATTTGTTAGTAAAGAGGGTCAACACCAAAATGTCTTCAAGGAAATTCTGGTAGAGAAGTTGTATGCCAACAGAAAACTATTCTTATGGAAATTTTCATTTACATTGATTAGCTATCAATGTTTTGTTGCAATCAGCAAAACTGACTATTATAAGGACTTCAGAGTTCGATTTGAACTTAAAATTATGGATAGTAGGTTGTCAAATGTTATTTGCTGTCTTGCCTTTAAACAATTCTAAAAAAAGATTTCACAGAATTTTAAATAGTTAAGTAATAATAATAATTAATAATCACCCAAGAGATTAGTGAAAAAAAGCTTCCTATTGTAACTCTTCATTGAGGAAAAGCCTTCTGTAAGTTAATTAAAAATATTTCTATTGCTGGAGAACTAATGGTTCTTTCAGTTTCTTATAGGTTGTGTCCATTTCTGTGATTGCCTTAGATGATATGATATGAATGAATCGTTTTTCCTCAAACTCTAACAACTGTTTATGTAGCTGTGTAGATAAATAATTTAACTACCTGTGTAGAAATAAGAACTTATCAAAGCTTCAGATGTTGTGAATAATAACTTAGTGGAAAATTCTTTTGCCTTATCCACATTTGGGAAAACAATGTTTTAAAAAATCTCCCAATTATACTCTACACATTTTTGTTGGATAGTTTGGTAATTCAGATGTATCACTATTCTGGGCTTCAAGCAGTCTTGGTGTAAAAAACCCTTAATAACTTAAATGCAATACAACAAGAAAAATACATTATTTGGTGGCAAAAGACAAAGAGAAAAATATTACCATTGATTTTAGGCTCTGTGCCAGGCTCTGGGCTGTGAGTAGTAACAAAATGTTAATAAAATATGTTTTTATTCACCTATTAATTTCCTTCCCAAATATTTGTAAAAGGCCCACAGTTACTTTATTTTACAAATTCTTATTTAACAACCACATACAACACACACTCACAGTGACAGACACCATAAGTAGTTGTACTGTGCAGATAATAACTCACTTAACCCTTGTGTATTTTATAAGGTAGAAATTATTATTATCTACTTTTTATGTAAAAAAAAAGGAGTAGAATAGTTAATTAACTTATGTATTGTCACTTAGGAAGTAAGTGGAAGATTCAGAATTCCAGCTCAGGCACATTTTCTGGCTACAAAATGAAGCTTTCCTGTGAAATACTGTGATGTGCAAGACAGGAGACTTTATAAGAGGTTTAATTCAATGACCTCCACTTTCCGATTTAACTATTTCTTGATTTTATTAAAATTTCCTTCATGATATGTCAACAAAATAGAAACAAAAGTCAGTATACTAAAGATGAAGAAAGAAAATCCCTGCCTGTTTATATCTTTAAATAGCTGTTCTAAAGCATGCAAACCTCTTTTTAGTCTATGCTATGTGAATAAAAAGCTATAGGTGATGGGGATGGAAGCAGCAAACCACATTGCCATGTATGTACCTATGCAACAATCCTGCATGTTCTTCACATGTACCCCAGAACCTAAAGTGCAATAAAATATATATATATTTTAAAATGTGGTATATATGCACAATGGAATATTATGCAGCATAAAAATTGAAATCCTTTTCAATTTAAAGCAACATGGGTGGAACTAGAGGACATTATGTTAAGTGAAATAAGCCATATGCAAAAAACAATATTGAATGTTCTCATTCACATGAGGGAACTAAAAAGAACTGAACTTATAGATGTAGAGAGTAAAATAATTGTTACCAGAGTCTGAGAGAGGTTGTGTGGGGTAGTGAATTAAAAAGGGATGGTTAATGGTACATAAACACAAATAGAAGGAATAAAATCTAGTGTTTGGTGACACAATAGGGTGACTATAGTTAAAATAAATTATTGTATATTTAAAAGTAACCAAAGGAGTGGATTGGAATGTTCCTAATGCAAAGAAATGATAAATGCTTGAGGTAAAGGATACTTCAATTACCCTAATTTCATCATTACACATTGTATGCTTCTATCAAAATATTACATGTACCTCTTAAATATGTACAACCAGTATGTATCCATAACAATTAAAATGAAAAACATTAAAAATAACTAATGCGGAAAGAGGAAAACAGTGCTGCTGTGAACATCCTGGTGCATATATATTGGTGCACTATGTACATTTTTCTGTTGGTTTTAGAGTGTGATCGTTGCATCATAAGGTATGTGTACCCTCAGCATTAATAGATACTGACATTTTTTCCCATATAGCTGTACCAATTTATGTTCCTTCCACTTGTGTTTGAGAGTTCTGGTTGTCTCATATCCTCACCACTCTATGATATTATTGTAAGTCTCTTTTAGAAACTGGTTTGGCAAATATGTAGTAATATCTTACTGTGGTTTTTATTGAATTTCTGTAATGACTAATGAGGTTAAGCACCTTTCACATGATTGTTTGGTTGGCCTTTGGATAACTTCTGTTATAAAGTGTCTGCTTATGTCCTTTCCCCATTTGCATAAAAGTATCTTTTTCTTAATGAACTTCAGGAATTCTTTACATATTCTGGATACAAGTTCTTTATTATTGACATTTATTACTTTTTTCTTGCCAAAAAAAAAAAAAGCTATTTGTTTTAGCCACAATTAATAGAGGACTTTAGTAATGTCAACAAAATTGGTTCCATTTTGAAAGTCTGTTGAAATTAACCTATAATATTTCCTGGATTGTCAAAGGTTTGTTTTATTGCAAAATTATGCATTTTCATTGATAACATTTGAAAAATAAGAATGTGGAAAAAATGTGTTGTCAATTAAGTTTAGTGATCACATATTTCATTTCTTCCAAGATACCTGCACATCATAATGTAACTGACTTTTTTTTTGCCACAGGCATTAAAAAGAACAAAAATGTTTGAATTGAATTTTATAAAACAAAAAAATAAAAATGAAGCAAGTGTTCGCCTCTGCATTTCTCCCTTCCACCATGCCTGAATTAGAGTGATTAATCCTTTTTGGTGTTTGTTATAAAACATGATGTTATTGGAAGCTCATTTCATTGTAATTAATATCATTGGCTGTTAGCTAGTTTTTTTTAAATGTTTTTTTTTAAATTAATATTTAAGTTCTAGGGTACATGTGCTGAATGTGCAGGTTTGCTACATAGGTATACATGTCCCATGGTGGTTGGCTGCATCCAACCACCTAATGGTTGTTATCTACATTAGGTATTTGTGTGTGATATTCCCCTCCCTGTGTCCATGTGTTCTCATTGTTCAACACCCACTTATGAGTGACAACATGCAGTGTTTGGTTTTCTCTTCTTGTGTCTGTTTGCTGATAATGATGGTTTCCAGCTTTATCCATGTCCCTGTAAAGGACATGAACTCATCCTTTTTTTATGGCTGGATAGTATTCCACAGTGTATAAGTGCCACATTTTCTTTACCCAGTCTATCATTGATGGGCATTTGGGTTGGTTCCAAGTCTTTGCTATTGTGAACAGTGCTGCAATAAACATATGTCTTTATAATAGAACAGCTGGTTCTTATGAAGAAAATGATTGGCTCTAGGTATCAACTTAAGTGAGTTGTACAAGAAAACAGCCCTATAAGAACAGATTCACTTCTCTGCCCTTTGCTAGCTCATTTGTGTCTGTCTGAGGCGTACAGTGTTAATTGAATAGCTCAAAATCTACCCCCACCTTGCTCTTTGCCAACAGAATCTCAGTTTTTATCAGGTTGTGAAAGTGTACAGCTTTCTTAGAATTATGGTCAGTCTAACCCTTTAAGCCAGTTATGACACACTTATTTTCCATTTTCCTTGACTTACTATTACATTTATGAGAATAAAAGTCACATGCTGAAGACGAAAGAAAGAAAATTCTTAACTGTTTATTTCTTTGAACAGCTATTCTGATGCACACAAACTCTCCTTTTGGTTTATGCTATGTGAATAACAAGCTATTTGTTTTAGCCACAGTTAATAGAGGGCTTTATTTTTTATTTATTTATTTTGAGACGGAGTTTCGCTCTTGTTACCCAGGCTGGAGTGCATTGGCGCGACCTGGGCTCACCGCAACCTCCGCCTCCTGGGTTCAGGCAATTCTCCTGCCTCAGCCTCCTGAGTAGCTGGGATTACAGGCACACGCCACCGTGCCCAGCTAATTTTTTTTGCATTTTTAGTAGAGACGGGGTTTCACCATGTTGACCAGGATGGTCTTGATCTCTTGACCTCGTGATCCACCCGCCTCGGCCTCCCAAAGTGCTGGGATTACAGGCTTGAGCCACGCGCCTGGCCCAATAGAGGACTTTAATTGCAGCCAAAAGCATTCATAACTAGTTCACCATTAGAAATAGGCCTGCTCAGGACCAACCTATTTACACAAGGCTGCCCATCGAAGAAGGGATATTTTCACTCATTGCTTGTTTAGATGTAGGGGTCTAATTTCTCTTGACATAAACAGCTTTATTTTCTTTAAGGAGCAGATTTTGGCAATATTCAAGACCAAAGCACTACTCAGCATATTTGCCCTAACTGCATGCTTTTAATAAATTTTCTCCCTCTAGAGCCTTAAAATTTTTAAATGTTTCATCAAAACACGACTGGGGATTTATATTATATCATTTTTTTTTTACCAATAAATGCATTTATTTAAATCAGTTTTCCAATCAGGTAAGTGTTAATCTATTTTTTAATTATTCCCTTTTCTTTAACTGTGAACTTTGTTTAGTATTCATGGTTCCTGGATTTTTCATCTGTCTCTCTTAAATTTTCAACTGTATGATATTCAATATGTAAAACATATTCTTTTTTTATATATTACCTATTCCAATGAATTCCCAGTGTCTTAAATAGGACTTCCATATTCTTGATTGCATTTCTTTAGCATTCAATATGCTTCTTTGAATATTCAAATTTGGTATTCATGTTTTTCGTTGGAAAATAATTTTTAATTGTCTAAAATTTTATCTTCCTTTTAACCTGATTAAAAATGATCTTAAATATCTCCCTGGAATAAAATATTTTAATATGTGGTTTATGAAATTTCCTTGTTCAAATACCTCTTGCAACACTAACTTACAGTATCATGTTGTACGCTATCAAATTCTTACTGAGTAATCTGCAACTGATGAGTTAACTGGTAATTGATGAGATGCAGCCACACTGGAGAATGGTATCAAGGAAGCTATATGACTAGCAAGGTACAATGACTGAAGAGATTCTTGAGCTGATGACCTCCCTGAGCTGAAGTGGTTTCCACCCAATCAGCCTTTACTCTTATTACCATACTCATGTGCAGAGAGATTTAGACACATTGCATTCTGTGTCTGGAAATCACACAACCTCAGCTAGCTGTTACTGCATATGCTGTGAGCCTCTCCTTGTGTAAAGTAAACTTGGCACTGGGTGATAAATTTTGTGTTTTGTGACTCTTACTGTCAATATGAACTCCAGACTACTATTATAGGTCAGAGAGAGTGGGTGCTTTGTTCTTTCTATCTATATACATATTTTCTCTTTATCTTAAAAAATTTTTTTTTTTGAGATGGAGTTTCACTCTTGTTAACCAGGCTGGAGTGCAATGGTGCAATCTCGGCTCACCACAACCTCCGCCTCCTAGGTTCAGGCAATTCTCCTGCCTCAGCCTCCTGAGTAGCTGGGATTACAGGCACATGCCACCACGCCCAGCTAATTTTTTGTATTTTTAGTAGAGACAGGGTTTCACCATGTTGACCACGATGGTCTCGATCTCTTGACCTTTTGATCCACCCGCCTCGGCCTCCCAAAGTGCTGGAATTACAGGCTTGAGCCACTGTGCCTGGCCCTTTCTCTTTATCTTATACTAAAAACTGTGTAGTGATCATTCAGCTCTAACATCCTTTGGTTTTGGTTTTGAATAACTGGCCAAGTTAGGACAGGTACTTAAGTGCCCTACTGATGTGGCTTGGCTGTGTCTCCCCACCCAAATCCCATCTTGAATTGTACTCCCATAATTTCCAATTGTTGTGAGAGGGGCCCAGTGGAAGATAATTTGAATCATGGGGGCAGATTCCCCCATACTGTTCTCTTGGTAGTGAATAAGTCTCGTGAGATCTGATGTGTTTATCAGAGGTTTCTGCTTTTGCATCTTCCTCATTTTCTCTTGCTGCCATCAGGCACGAAGTGTCTTTCACCTCCCATCATTATTCTGAGACCTCCCTAGCCATGTGGAACTGAAAGTCCAGTTAAACCTCTTTTTCTTCCCAGTCTCAGATATGTCTTTATCAGCAGGGTGAAAACAAATAATATAGTAAATTGGTACCAGTAGAGTGAGGCCTTGCTAAAAAGATACCCAAAAATGTGGAAGCAACTTTGGAACTGGTAACAGGCAAAATTTGGAACAGTTTGGAGGGCTCAGAAGAAGATAGGAACATGTGGGAAAGTTTTGAAATTCTTAGAGACTTGTTGAATGGCTTTGACCAAAAGTCTGAAAGCAATATGGACAATAAGGTCCAGGCTGAGGTCATCTCAGATGAAGATGAGGAACTTTTTGGAAACAGGAGCAACGGTGACTCTTGTTACGTTTTAGCAAAGAGACTGGCAGCATTTTGCCCCTGCCCTAGGGATTCAGGGAACTTTGAACTTGAGAGAGAATTTATGGTATCCGACAGAAGAAATTTCTAAGCAGCAAAGCATTCAAGAAATGACTTGGGTCCTATTAAAGGTATTCAGTTTTACAAGGGAAGCTGAGCATAAAAATTTGGAAAATTTGTAGCCTGACAATTTGATAAAAAGGAAAAACCCATTTTCTGAGGAGAAATTCAAGCAGGCTGCAGAAATTTGCAAAAGTACAGGAGCAAAATGTTAATACCCAAGAGAATGGGGCAAATGTCTCCAGGACCTGTCAGAGGTCTTCATGGCAGCCCCTCCGATCACAGGCCTGGAGTCCAAGGAGAAAATGATTTTGTGAGCCTTGCCAAGGGTCCTCATGCTGTGTGCACTCAAGAGACTTGGTACCCTGCATCCCAGGCATAACTGAAAGGGGCCAACATAGAGCTTGGGCCGTGGCTTCAGAGGATGGAAGCCTCAAGCCTTGGCAGCTTCCACATGTTGTTGAGCCCGTGAGTGCACAAAAGTCAAGAAGTAGAATTTGGGAACCTCTGCCTAGATTTCAGAAGATGTATAAATGCCTGGATGCCTAGGCACAGGTTCGCTAAAGGGTGGAGTACTCATGGAGAATATCTGCTATGGCAGTGCAGAGGGAAATGTGGAGTTGGAGCTGCCACATAGAGTCCCTACTAGGGCACCACATAGTGGAGCTGTGAGAAGAGGGCTGCCATCCTTCAGACATCAGAATGGTAGCTCTACTGACAGCTTGCACCATTCACCTGGAATAGCTGGAAACACTCAATGCCAGGCCATGAAAGCAGTAAGGAGGAAAGCTATACCCTGCAAAACTGCAGGGCAGAGCTGCCAAAGACCATGGGAAGCCTCCTCTTGCATCAGCATCAGTGTGACCTGGATGTGAGACCTGGAGTCAAAGGAGATTATTCTGGAGATGTAAAAGTTGACTGCCCTGCTGGATTTCAGACTAGCATGGACCCTGTTACCACTTTGTTTTGGCCAATTTCTCCCATTTGGAATGGCTGTATTAACTCAATACCTGTACCTCCACTGTATCTAGAAAGTAACTGACTTGCTTTTGATTTTCCAGGCTCAAAGGCAAAAGAAACTTGCCTTGACTCAGATGAGACTTTGAACTGTGGACTTTTGGGTTAATGCTGAAATGAGTTAAGACTATGGGGGACTTTTGGGAATGCATGATTGGTTTTGAAACGTGAGGACATGAGATTTGGAGGGGGTAGAGGTGAATTGATATGGCTTAGTCTGTGTCCCCACCCAAATCTCATCTTCAGTTAAACTCCTGTGATTCCCACATATTATGGGAGGGAACTGGTGGGAGATAATTTGAATCATGGAGGTGGTTTTACCCATACTGTTCTCGTGGTAGTGAATAAGTTTCATGAAATCTGATGGTTTTATCAGGGACTACCACTTTTGCATCTTTCTCATCTTCTGTATCTGCTGCCATGTGAGAAGCGCCTTTCACCTTCCACCATGATTCTAAGGCCTCTTCAGCCATGTAGAACTTTAAGTCCAATTAAACTGCTTTTCCTTCCCAGTCTCAAGCATGTCTTTAGCAGTGTGAAGATGAACTAATGTACCTAACTTAGATGTATGAACCAAGTTTCTAAGTCTACTTTTTGTAATTTGAGATCACTTGTACTATACTTGCAGCTTCACCTAGTTTTCTTCCTAAAATGATCAACCATATGTTACTATCATTGACTACCTTGATATCTTTATCATCCATTAAGCATTTTAAAAAGAGGCATGCATTTTTGCTCAAATAATTTCTTAATTTAAATATAGTTTTAATTCACCAGAGCATGTATCCAAGTAGTTAAAAATGTATATGTATGTATGTTCAGCTCATGAATCTTCCCATTATATTTACTATTACTGGTCGATGCATGTCAATACTTATCAACTTTTCATAACATTAGTGCCAGTCTTTGTGAAAGCTGCACTTTTTTGTAAATATCTAAAAATATTGCATTTAAATTTGGGATCACAAAAAGTCATTGTTAGATGCATATCAATGCTGGTGAATAACCATATGTCAAAATTAGTGACACCTTTTTCTATCTGCTTGAAGAAGGTTTTACAGTATTCTGTTTTTGATAGTTTAAATGGTTTATCTCAAAGGATGTGTAGTCTCTGTCCAAAACATTTAGTCCCATAAAAAGAAATTCTTTTTTCCCTTGGGTAATTTATGTTGTTTGATCAAAGATCTTGTTACCAATTTGTGCATTAGAAAATATATTGGTGAAGGTGTTCACCTAGAATGAAGCCTCAGTTCTATGGGGATAGATTCATTCCTTATCTTGTTCGTGGTTGCCCAGTCATAATTGGGCATTTTCCAGCTTGTCAAACTGTGTAGCCATTGTTATTAGGAGCCTTCTTTGATGAAATCATCAGTCATGCCATGCATACCCAATGAAAGATTACAGAATTACTATAATCTACTGCTCTGTATGTTAGTGCGATAACATCAAGTATTAGCTTGTCAAATTCATCCCATACAAATTTGTGATCAAGGTTTTCCAATCACTTCAGCATGTAAGAAATCATGAGACACAGGCAAAGCAAGAAGAGGTCTGGACCCACCACTGTAGCTCCAACATTCCCTTCTTGTTGCAGTAGAATGCACTCTGGTCCACAATATATTAAATCTGCAATAATGTATGCAGTTACATTAGTTACACAGAAGAGAGTTCTTTTGGTCTTAAAAGATATTCTTTTTATTCTTATAAATTATACAGCTTTTGTGACATTTCCCAGGCAAATGTACTCTAAAAATCTATAGATGTTAGATTTGTTTAGTATGTACAGTCTTAGAACAGATAAATCAGACTAAAAACAATTCATAGGAAGAGACTCTCCAGCTATGAACCATTAGTTCATTTGTTATTAGCAAATTAGAAAAGTGCCCAAATCACCTTTTTTTTCTTGCTATAAAGTCTCCCAGTGAAAAGACAATTGTATACTTGCTGTGTTAGTTTATAGAATAAAAACTTGTGCCCCATCAAGGCTGCAAATGTCTTAATAATCAATATCAGTGTGAAAAAATTGCAAGCATTCCTGTACACCAATAATAGACAAAGAGAGAGCCAAGTCATGAGTGAACTTCCATTCACAGTTGCTACAAAGAGAATAAAATACTTAGGAATACTACTAACAAGGAATGTGATGAATCTCTTCAAGGATAACTATAACCACCGCTCAAGGAAATAAGAGAGGACACAAACAGATGGAAAAACTTTCCTTGCTCATGGTTAGGGAGAATCAATATTGTGAAAAGGACCATACTGTCCAAAGTAATTTATAGATTCAGTGCTATTTCCATCAAGCTACCAATGACTTTCTTCACATAATTGGAAAAAACCACCTTAAACTTCATATGGAACCAAAAAAGAGCCTTCATAGCCAAGACAATCCTAAGCAAAATAAAAAACAAAGCTGGAGGCATCACACTACCTGACTTCAAACTAAATTACAAGGCGACTGTAATCAAAACAGCATGGTAATTGTACCAAAACAGAGATATAGGCCAATTGGAACTGAACAGAGGATTCAGAAACAATGTCACACAACTACAACCATCTGATCTTTTACAAACCTAACAAAACCAAGCAATGGGGAAAGGTTTCTCTATTTAACAAATGGTGTTGGGAAAACTGGCTAGCCATATGCAGAAAGCTGAAACTGGATCCCTTCCTTACACCATATACAAAAATTAACTCTAGATGGATTAAAGATTTTAACATGAGACTTAATACCCTAAAATTTCTAAAAGAAAACCTAGGCAATACCATTCAGGACTTAGGCATGGGCGAAGACATCATGACTTAAATACCAAAAGCAACAGCAATAAAAGCCAAAATAGACAAATGGGATCTAATTAAACTAAAGATCTTCTGCATAGCAAAAGAAACTATCAATAGAGTGAACCAGCAGCCATCAGAATGGGTAAAAATTTTTGCAGTCTACCTATCTGACAAAGGGCTAATATCTAGAATCTACAGAGAACTTATACAAATTTACAAGAAAAAAGCAAACAACCCCACCAAAAAGTGGGCAAAGGATATGAACAGACACTTTTTAAAAGAAGACATTTATGCAGCCAACAAACATATAAATAAAAGCTTATCATTACTGCTCATTAGAGAAATGCAAATCAAAATTACATTGAGATACCACCTCATGCCAGTTAGAATGGTGATCATTAAAAAATCAGGAGATAACAGATGCTGGAGAGGATGTGGAGAAATAGAAATGCTTTTACACTGTTGATGGGAGTGTAAATTAATTCAACCATTGTGGAAAACAGTGTGGTGATTCCTCAAGGATCTAGAAATAGAAGTACCATTTGATACAGCAATCCCATTATTGAGTATATACCCAAAGGATTAGAAATCATTCTATTATAAAGACACATGCTTATGGATGTTTATTGAAGTATAGTTCACAGTAGCACAGACTTGGAACCAATACAAATGCCCATCAATGATAGACTGGATGAAGAAGAAAATGTGGCACATATACACCATGAAATACTATGCAGCCATAAAAAAGGATGAGTTCATGTCCTTTTCAGTGACATAAATAAAACTGGAAACCCTCATTCTCACCAAACTGACACAAGAACAGAAAATCAAACACCACATGTTCTCACTCATAGGCAGGTGTTGAACAATGAGAACACATGGACACAGGAGGGAGCATCATACACTGGGGTCTGTTGGGGGATGGCTAGTGGAGGGACAGCAGGGGATGGGGAGGTTGTGGAGGGATAACATGGGCAGAAATACCAGATACAGGTGACAGGGGGATGGAGGCAGTAAACCACCTTGCCATGTATGTACCTATGCAACAATCCTGCATGATCTGCACATGTACCCCAAAAGCTAAAGTACATTCCCTCCTAAAGTTAACAAAAAAAAATTGAGTGCCTCAAAAGATGGCAAAGAATGGCCTAATTCAACCCGATTGATGAGAAGAATTCAGAAACAGCAAATTAAAACCAAATTGGTGTTATCCACGTATTGTGCAACTCTTTTGTTAAAAATAAAGGAGCAGAAGAAAAATTTGATTTAAGTTCTGAAACTTCTGCCTCATTTATCTTAAAAATAACAGAGTTTAGGCTTAGCATGGTGGCTCATGCTTGTAATTCCAGCACTTTGGGAGGCAGAGGTGGGCAGATCGCTTGAGCCCAGGAGTTTGAGATCAGCCTGGGTAACATGGAGAAACCCTGTCTCTACAAAAAATACAAAAGAATTAGCCAGGCATGGTGGCTGAGGTGGGAGAATCACCTGAGCCTGAGAGGTCAAAGCTGCAGTGACCCATGATACTGCTACTGCACTTCAGCCTGAGTGACAAAGTGAGACCTCCTCTCACAAAAAAAAAAGAAACAAAACGAAAATAACATAGTTTGAGGATATAAAATATAGCCAGTTCAGATTTTGATAAGGACCAATTGTGTTCAAATGTACCTTATAGTTAGTATTAACTTTATACATTTTCCTAAAATGTTATAATGAGAAATTTCTTTTGGAGTTTTGCAAATACATTGTAATTAACATTTTTCTTATTTTGGAAAGCTGAAAAATATCTGTGCTTCAGTTTCTGAAATTGGTCCAATTTGTTTTTTTACAAATAAATGATCTGACAATTGGATACTCACTACTTACTCTGCAAAGCCATCATTGCCAGTTTGGCAGGTCCAACATAGGGGTAAGGAGTTCTTCCACCTGGATCCATTTATTATACTACTGCTCTACAGAGGAAGACAAAATTTACCTATCCGTTGTTTTTTCTTTCATGTGAAATGGCTTCAGATATTTTATTTTGGCCAGTATCAACCTTCTAAAAAGATAGCACATAAGTGTTTGCACATCCAGCTACTTCAATAAAAGGAGGATTCACCATAATCTGTCTACATGGACATCTACATTGCTCGTATACTCATATCTATAACTAATCTCTACAGAGATACATGCACATATAAACACAAACATATGTACACACATAAGCATAAACATACATAAATATTTTTATATTATGATTACTATTTAGTTACATGTATACGTGTTACATATCTTAAAGTCAGAGAGCTAGGTATTCCATTTTTGTGTTTTTATCTATCTTCAGTTTAAATATGCTCTTTTCCCAGGCAATTTAATACTCATTTCTCTTAGAAAAGATAACAGAAGAAGACCCATACCCAGAGTAGTGATTTTAAAAAATATCCACATAAACAGTCATAAATCTGGGGTATTTGCACAGCTATTTAGAGAGCAATATTTGTATATTGGATTACTACCATACAGAAACTTCACTGATTTGTAAACTTTCTAAAATATTCTTTTCTATTAGTCTCTTACTTTTTCTGAACAGGAGATATATATTAACTATATCATTGGATAAACATCTTAATCCATCCAATGTTTTAGAAACATTTGAAATAGAAATTACATATTTGGGAGAATGATTATTAAAAGAAACTATTCGTTACTTTTAAATAAATACATCTAAACACTTAGATGTATTGGTCATAAATTAAACATTATACATGTTATCTAGCCTTATATGATTATAATTTAATTTGACAAACTGAGTCATTAATATGTACTTATAATTTATTTGTAAGTACTTTAAAAAGAGATATTATCTTTTCTAAATTTTTGTCATCCTCAATGTTCCTTGAGGAAAGAAGTCCTTGGAGGAAGCAATAACCTCTACCTTGTATTTAAATACAACATTTTATTTCACTTTCTTCAGATAGAAATATTAAAAAATACAGTTTTTTTTACAAAAAGATAAACATCACTAATTTCTTTCTATATCACCTCTTATACCAGAGAATGGTAAAACTAAAAGACATCTTTTTAAAAACGGCTAAGTAACAATAACTAATATTTTTTCATATTTGTATGGTACTTTACACTTTCTATCACAAATACCTCCTCATCTTTTCACAATTTAGAGTAACTGCCAGCACCATAAGCTACACCTCGTCCTGAGTCACAGTAGGAAAATCTGCAGCAAGAAATATCTGATAACAAATCACAATCTGATTTAATTATATGCAAAGATATATGCATGTATGTACTTATTTATTGTGAAAATTAGGAATCAGAAAACATTTGTGCTAACACAATTGTTCAATTAATGTGTCTTCTTGCAGTCATCATTTAATGAAAGTTGAAATTTCCCTTTGAACACTGAACTAGATTTAATGATTTCAAATAATTATAGAATAATGCTTAATGTTGTAGAACGTTCACTTGTTTTTCTTAAAATCACGAAGCCCGGTAGTCTACATAATTTTTTTGAAATCTTTTAATTAATCTAGGGGCTGAATTATTTCTTATAAATCTTCTTTCTTATGGTTAAACATGTTGAAAACAATTAACTCTAAAAGTCAATTCTCTCTTTATAGTCAGTTCCAGATAAAATCTCCCAAATGATCCTCAGAAATTACTGCCGGCCATTTGAGGTTTACACATATTTATCTCTGTATTTGCTTTTACAATCTTACCCATGGAAAATGATCTTTTTGTTATGATGCTTTGCATTGAAGTAGTTCATTTTATTTAAAAATTTCAATTAATTCTGCCAGTACCTCCATGTTAAAAGAGTAAGAATTTCTATGATCATGTAATTGATGGAAAACTGTAGCACAGAGAGTTTAAAAGATTTATCCAGAGATATTCAGCAAGAGAATGGTTTAGTTGATGATAACAAAGCAGAATAATCTATTTTTAAGCAGTTTTTATTCTTTACTTGAAGTGATGTTTTCTAAGTATAATAATGAAGTTTTGAACAAATTATAAAAGTAATAAATGGGTTTTTAAAAATATAAAACATTTAAGTATTATATTCATCAGAACATAAAATATGAGGCACAGAACTTTTGTACTTACTGCAATATTTTTATAATTCCAATAGCGTCCATCATCATGTTTAAGAGAAATAGGGTTTTGAATGTGGGGGTGTTATCTCTAGACACTAGACAGTGGAACTTACAAAAGCATCGCGATGAAAGTGACAAGAATCAATAATGGGAAGGAGAGGTATAAATTAAATTGGATTTATGGATGGAAAAAAGGATGAGTCAGATTTAGAGGCAGAAAATTGTAGCACAAAGAGAGACTAGATATCATCTTTAAAGCTCTTATTGAAATGTAAAATATTTTTAGTAGATAGCAATGGAACCCAATTCAGAGAGATTTATCCAAAGCTAGAAATCACTTGAGAACAGAAAGCAGAGATCTTTGATAATGACTTCAAAGGCACAAAATGTTTTCACAACAGAAAGTTGTAAAGGTTGTGGGGTTGTTATGGATAGTTTTATAATCACACAGTACCATAGATTACTAGCCAAAATTCTCAGGGAAAGCTGTAGACACATTTTACCTATGTGGAACTTACACAAAACAAAACTGTAGTGATGTGTATTTTCATTGGCATCAATACAAAGGGACTATGTAACCTGAAAGAAGAAAGCTTTGAGATCATAAATTCTAGACCCTTCATTTCCCTGACCATTTCATAAATCATTGTGCATGATTTATGGAATGCGTATCAGCATCCTGGTCATATGTGATGATCAAGATGAACTGTAGGATCATATGACTTATCTTTCATATATATTATCCCATGCTATAAGTAGCTCCCATTTTCAAAGTTTGAAAATAAGTATTATAAGTCAACTCAATTTTAAAAATAATTAGACAATATTCACAGATTTTTGTGTATTTTTAAATAATTGTGTATTTAACAAATGGCTTGCTAAATTATTGCCATGATGTATTATTCATATAAATAAATTCTTATCATGACCTATTTATATAATTGACATTTATTGTAATATCTTTTATCACATTCTTTGAAGGTCTGATTTGAAAGAAAATTAGTGTAATATAGTGATTTTTAATAATATAATTGTTGGGCTTTTTCTGTTTAAAGTATAGTAATTACTTCGACGTTACAGAATGATCAACCTACTGACTAACAGCAATGGTTTTGATGAGCTATTTGAACAACTGAATTATCAAGAAATTCCTATAAAAAAGTAGGTTTATGAAAGGTGTGCTGGGCATGGCGGCTCATGCCTGTAATCCTAGCACTTTGGGAGGCCAAAGCAGGAGGATCACCTGAGGTCAGGAGTTCAACACCAACCTGGCCAGCATGGCAAAATCCTGTATCTACTAAAAAAAAACAAAAATTAACTGGGCTGAGTGATGTGCACCTGTAGTCCCAGCTATTTGAGAGGCTAAGGCATAGGAATTGCTTAAACCTGGGAGACAGACGTTGCAGTGAGTCAAGAGCACACCACTGCATTCTGGCCTGGGTGACACAGTGAGACTCCATCTCAAAGAAAAAAAAATTGTCAACTTTAGGACACATTATTATATCGTTATTTATTTATTTATTTTTTGAGTAGGAGTGTCCCTCTTTTGCCCAGACTAGAATGCAGTGGCGGGATCTCGGCTCACTGCAACCTCTGCCCCCCAGGTTCAAGCGTTTCTCCCGCCTCAGCCTCCCGAGTACCTGAGAGTACAGGCATGCTCCACCATGCTATGCTCATTTTTGTATTTTTAGTAGAGACGGGATTTCACCATGTTTGCCAGACTGGCCTTGAACTCCTGACCTCAAGTGATTCGCCTGTCTAGGCCTCCCAAAGTGCTGAGATTACAGGCATGAGCCACCTCGCCCAACCAAGGACACATTATTTTTAAAAATCTCTGATCATCGTGGTTGTTTCTTAGCTTAACATAATTTCCTACTCATTACTCCTCTTCTTTCATTTTTACTTTACTATAACTGTCCTTTGTGTTGTTAAAATTCCCATCTTTCCAATAATACTGTTTTATTTTAACATCAATGAATTATCTTTTCTTAGTTAACTTGAGTCTCATTTTGACTGATTTTATTAAAAGAATTACTCCTGTATTTTATCTGCTCACTCCAACAGATATGGTTGTTTTTCAAGAATGATGTTTACCCCACTTTGCTCATTATAAGCTTTTGGCATGGTTACGCTTGATGTATGTCCTAGCAGATTATCTACCATAAGTAATAAAACATTCTGGCACCATATTACTATTTATGTAAACCAAACAAATGTTTTCGGTACTTTTTTCTCCTTACATATATTTTTCATTCACTCTTGCAAACTTTTACTTCAAATGTAAGTTAAACTATAATGTAGTTACTTATATTTTAAAATAAACTATTCCAAGTAATCAGTGGTAGGTTTTCCTTAATGATACGCAACTCCCTAGATGTTCTCAGGAGAGAAAACTCCCTTGCATTAGACAAGGCCAAAACATTGATACCTTGACCGTCATATTTCTTATTCCGGTGAGTTTGGGACAGATATCTGTCTTTCTCAAGGATATCCAGCTAGTTGATCAGAGTTGAAATATTACTCTGTTTATTTTGTTTTACAGATATTCTGCAGAAATTTCTTCCAAGCTTAAATAAAATTATTTACTCAAACTTTTATTATGATGATTTTATTCTAGGGTTAACATAGAGTTCTGAAAGAATAAAGTAAGTTTTGAAGTGAAGTATATTTGAACATGTTTCTGATGTATCCATTCTATTTGGCCTGAAAAAAACAGCTCTGGGTACCATACATAGAGTTCATTACCACAAGGTATTATGAAGTGGTTATTGAATAGATTAAGGAGAACAGGTGATTGCATATATGTTAATAAGAATTAAGTTCAAATACACTGACCTTGTAGATCCCCCTCCTCCTCCCCAACCACCCAAAGTGACCATGAACACATGGTCACTTTGCTTGTGTATATTTACAAATTACAAAGAAATTGGCAAACTAGCCCCAATTAAATAGTGTAGAGAAACAGCAAATGAGGACCCTCTGACACCCATAGGCAGGGGAAGCTACAAAAAGAAAAAATAAAATAAATAAAAGATGGCAGAACAGAAGCAGCTCATGTGTGCTGCTCTCACAAAGACAAAAAGGGCTGGAGAATAATGATTCTGCAGGCAGATTGTCTGAGAAACCACTCTGGGATCAATCAAGGCAGCAGGCGACACAGAGAGCAAGAGGACTGAAGCTGGCACCAGCCTGTCTGGGTTCATCATGGAGCCAGGAGAACCTCCCCAACACAGGAAACTGATGAGTGAGAGACCCTTGGGACACTCATACTCTCCACAGGGACCTGTGTAAAACTGGGAATGGGAGAACCCTCCTGGCACCCCCACATCTTCCCACTGCACTTCTAGCCTGAGGCAGAAAGCACCTGGACGTTTTGCCAGGGCAACTCTTGATTCCAAGGGGACCTCTATAAAGCCTTGTGCGCTGGAGCAGACCAGCACTTGTGCCATAGCCCCAGTTGTGGTGCCTGAGAACAAAAAGATTGCTCCATTCCACCACTACTCCATTCAGTGCCAGCTACTGGGCCAATAGTCCCACTTCTGTAGGAACTCAGCCAGTGGCGGCAGCCTCCTCTTGTTCCAGGAAACACCTGAATGGCAGAGCTGGCAACCCCACCCTCTAACACCCAAAGGCAAGCAGGCAATGCTTTCTAGAGCTTCCAGCCAGCAGTACCACCTTTTGTGTGAACTCAGCCAGATGGTGCAGCTTCTTGTGCCAGGAAGCACCTGGACAGCAAAGCAGGCAACTCAATCCACTCCTGACACTGGTATCCAGGCAGGCAATTCCTGCTAGAGCTTGTGGCCAAGTGGTCTGCCTCTGTTTGAACTTGGCTGGCAGACATAGCCTCCTGTTATCCCTAGAAACATCTGGATGGTAGAGTGGGTGAATGCACTCACACCCCACTCCCTGCCCCTTATAACCAGAAAAGCCGCCACACCTGCTAGAGCTTCCAGTCTAGTAGTCCTGCTTCTGCCTGAATTTGCCGAGGGTTGCAGCATCCTATTCACACCCAGAAACACCCAGCAGCACTATTCACAATAGCAAAGATATGGAATCAAACTAAAGGATCATCAGTGGAAGACTGGATAAAGAAAATGTGGTACATGTAAACCATGGCATACTACATAGCCACAAGAAATAATGAGATCCTGTCCTTTGCAGCAACATAGATGGAGCTGGAGATCCTTATCTTAAACAAACTAATGGAGGAACAGAAAATCAAATACCTCATGTTCTCACTTATAAGTGGGAGCTAAACGTTGTGCACATGGACACAAAGAAGAGAACAACAGAGACCAAGGCCTACTTGAGGGTGGAAGGTAGAAGGAAGAAGAGGACTGAAAAATCACCTATTGTGTAGTATGCTCATTACCTGGGTGACAGAATAATCTTTTCACCCAACTCCTGTGGCATGCAATTACCTATATGACAAACTTGCACGTGTACTCCTGAACCTAAAATAAATGTTTAAAACAAAAATAAAGGGGTCCAAAGTGGCTCCCGCCGGAGGTCATGGCGCTTGCGAAGGCGAGGTCATCAGTTTAAGGCTAACCTGAGCAACCTCATAAGCTCAAACTGATTGGCAAAAAAAAAAAAAAAAAAAAAAAAAAAAGAAAATAAAGCATGACTGGAATAGAAGGCAATGACTGTCCTTTCTAAAATAAAAATCAGAGGTTTTCTTTGGAAATGGAGGGAGAATCTCAGCTTGTCCCCTGAGTTCCCTTCTCTACTGGCAGACTTTACCTTAATGTTAATTGCTACTCTTACCATCAACCCTGGCCTCAGCAGGAGGAGCTGCTCCTTCTTTAGCACTATATTCCACAATGTAAGGCTACAACATTTAAGTAACAATTAATAAAGAATAGCCACTAGAATAGGACAACTTAACATAAAACTTCAAAAGGGAGCTATCTGGTTTCAAAAATTAAGTTTACAGTTTAGTAAAAGAATGCTTTCATGCCCAGGTTCTGGTCTGCTTAAATAGGAAAAAACTAACAATTGTCACCACCTGGACACAACCATAATCATTTCTGATATTCAAATGCATTATCTAGAGAAAGTCTCTCCATGGTTGGTATTCCAAGTGTGGGTTTCCTACCGGGGACCTTCCTTAGCCTCACACAATCTCTAACATGCAATTGACCAAATCATTTTTAGGGTAAACTACAGATAACCTTAGGTATGTGGACTTCTGTAGTGATCATTGCAACATAACAATATAAATTCAACATTTATATTAAAAAGACACAAAAATCGGATGTAGTGGAAAAGTGCACTGTCCTTTTTTTTTTTTTTTTTTTTTGAGACGGAGTTTCGCTCTTGTTACCTAGACTGGAGTGCAATGGCGCCATATCGGCTCACCGCAACCTCCGCCTCCTGGGTTCAGGCAATTCTCCTGCCTCAGCCTCCCGAGTAGCTGGGATTACAGGCATGCACCACCATGCCCAGCTAATTTTTTGTATTTTTAGTAGAGACGGGTTTCACCATGTTGACCAGGATGGTCTCGATCTCTTGACCTCGTGATCCACCCGCCTGGGCCGCACTGTCTTTTTTTTTACAGGAGACATACTACGTAGAGTTATTTGAGTTTGTTTAATTTTTTTGTATTCGGAGTCTTAGTTGTATATATAAATGCAGTTTTAAATTTATTGGAGAAATTAAATAGAAGATGGGAAACCAACTGCTTGAGAAAGCAGTTAAAATTACAGTATTTTTATCTTTAAAATAGAAAATGTATATTTTTTCCTCTGTGTTTGATTCTGAAAGCATATAATGTGATGCTTCTGATAAAAATCCACAGAGTATTTTTATTTTGTTTTTTCAAAGCAACTGAATATGCTTTTAAACCAAACTGTTTCACATGTGTGTTTTAATAAATGCCGAGACTGGGTGCCAGAGTGATTGTCATTGTGATGGAAGTGTCAAAGCAGAACAAGAGGGGAAGAAGTAAGGTTGGTTTAATTTAAAGTACGTGCTTGGAGTGTCTACTGTGGTAAATATGTTTGCTTTTATTACTGATTATTGAATAAATGATTCATTTACATGCTGATTTATTCTATTCTGTTTTAATTCACTTAAAATGTTACTGAGTATGCCTGCAATAAGTTTCAGGAAGTGAGAATGCAGACATGGTTCTGTCTGAAAAGCATACAGTGTTTTTAAAATTTTAGGTATTTGTGAATCATCTGGGAATTTTGTTAAAATTAGATGTTTTTAAAAAATGTCTATTTCCACACTCCATCACCAGGGATTTAGTTGGCTCTGGGTGATCCAAGAAACCACATTTCTGTAGCTTTATTTTGTTTTAACACGTAACAGCTACGCATATTTATGGGGTATGGTGTGTTGTTTCGATGTGATCAAATGAGGATAGTGAGCATATCTACCTCAAATACTTGTCACTTCTTTTTGGTGAGAATGTTCAAAACATTCCTTTTTAGTTATTTTGAAATACTGTACAATACATTACTATTATTAACTATGATAATCACTATTCTACTTTCTACTTCCCTAAGATAAACTTTTGAAATTCCAAGGTTGGATAATAAAATTAGCTTGGTTCAAAAGTAGTTGCAGTTTTTGCCATTAAGAGTGGCTAGAATTTTAATGGCAAAAACTGTAATTACTTTTGCATCAAACTAATGTTTGTCTTTCTATGCTAGGCTTATTTCACTTAACATATGTCTTTTAGGTTCATCTATGTTGTCAGAAATGACAGAATTTCGTTTTATTTGGCTGACCAGTATTACATTGTGTATATATACCAATAAAAAAATACATTCACGCATTGATATCTACCACATTTTTTTTTTTGAGACGGAGTCTAGTTCTGTTGCCAAGACTGGAGTGCAGTGGCATGATCTCTGCTCACTACAACTTCTGCCTTCTGGGTTCAAGTGCTTCTCCTGCCTCAGCCTCCTGAGTAGCTGGGATTACCAGCATGCACCACCATGCCTGGCTAATTTTTGTATTTTTAGTAGAGATGTGGTTTCACCATGTTGTCTGGGTTGGTCTCAAACTCCTGAACTTAAGTGATCCACCCACCTCAGCCTCCCAAAATGCTGGGATTGTAGGTATGAGCTGCCATGCCCAGCCTATACTACATTAAAAAAAATTCATTATTGAATTGATGGGTGCTTAGATTGATCCCATATCTTCACTATCATGAATACTACTGCTAAATACTAGCTAACTGAAAGCAATAGCACATCAAAAAGATCATTTGCCACGATCAAGTGGGATTCATCTAAGGGATGCCGCAATGTTTCAATAGACAAAAGTCAATAAACCAGATACATCACATTAGCAAAATGAAGAAAATAAATTGGATCATTTTATTAGATGCTAAAAAGTATTCGGTAAAATCCAACATTCCTTTATGATAAAATCCATCAACAAACTGGGTGAAGAAGAAAATGCCTCAAAATCATAAAGGGCATATATATCAAACCCACAGCTAGCATAATGCTGCACAAGGAAATATTGAGCCTTTTCTCTAAAATCTGCAGCAAGGCAAGGATGCCCACTCTCTTCACTTGTATTCATAATGGTACTGGAATTCCTGGCCAGAGCCATCAGGCAAGAGAAAGAAATAAAGGGCATTCAAATTGGAAAGGAAGAAGTTAAATTAGCCCCGCTTTCAAACCACATGATCTTACACTTAGAAAAACCTTAATACTCAACCAAAAGACTGTTAGAAGTGATAAGCAAATTCAAAAAAGTTGTAGGATACAAAATCAACATTCAAAAATTAGTACCATTTATATATGCTAGCAGCAAACAATCTGAAAAAAATTAAGAAGACAATCCCATTTATAATAGCTACAAATAATATAAAATGCTGAGAAATAAATTTACCCAGAGGGAAAACAGCTATGTACAAAAATGCTAATGAGAGAAATTAAAGAGGACTGAAATGAAAAGATAGCCCATGTTCATAAATTGGAATAATTAATACTGTAAAAATAACAATACTATCCAAAGCAATATACTGATTCAATGGAATCCCAATCAAAATATCAAGGTAGCTCTTCACAGAAATTAAAAAACAAAACAGCAGCAGCAGCAACAACAACAACTGTTAAATTTACATGGAAATACAAAAGACTTCAAATAGTCAAAGCAGTTCCAAGGAAAAAGAACAAATCTGGAAGCCACATGCCACCCAACTTTAAAATATACTGCAAAGCTATAATAACCAAATAAACATGGTACTGGCATAAAAACACATACATAGGTCAATGGAACAGAATACAGAACCTAGAAATGCATTTACAACCCACTGATTTTTCAACAGGCACAGAGAACACACATTAAGGAAAAAGACAGTCTCTTCAAAAAATTGCTCTGGAAAAGCTGAATCCACATGCCAAAGAATGAAATTAGACTTCTATCTCTCAATGCTTACAAAATCAGCTGAAAGTGAATTGAAGACCTAAAAGTAAAACAAAAAACTAAAAATCTACTAGAGGAAAACATTGGGGGAAGTTTCATGACATTGGTTTATACAATATTTTTTTGGATAAAACCCCAGAGACATGGGCAACAAAACCAAATATAGACAAATGAGATTTCTTTTAACTACAAAGCTTCTGGAAAAATCAATAGAGTGAAGACACAACTTACAGAATAGGATAAAATATTTGCAATCTGTGCAACTGTCTGGGGGTTAATATACAGAATATATTAAAAATTCAAAAAACAATAGTAAAATAACAAATAATAATTAAAACGTGGAAAGAATATCTGAATAGATATTTCTCAAAAGAAGACATAAAAATGGGCCAGGTGTGGTGGTTCATGCCTGTTATCCCAGCACTTTGGGAAGTCAAGGGTGGGGCAATCATGAAGTCAGGAATTTGAGACCAGCCTGGCCAATATGGTAAAACCCCATTTCTACTAAAAATAGAAAAACTAGCTGGGTGTGGTGGGAGGCCCCTGTAATCCCTGCTATTTGGGAGGATGAGGCAGGAGAATTGCTTGAACCCAGGAGGCAGAGGTTGCAGTGAGCTGAGATTGCACCATTGTACTCCAGCCTAGGTAACACAGTGAGACTCTGACTCAAAAAAAAATAAAAAAGACATACAAATGACCAATAAAAGTATATTTAAAAAATGGTCATCATCACTAAATGATATGGTTTGGCTGTGTCCTCCCCTAAATCTCATCCTGAACTATAATTCCCATAATCCCTATGTGATTGGGAAGTAGTTGAATAATGAGGTCAGTTACCTCCATGGTCTTCTCTTTGACAGTGAGTGAGTTCTCATGAGATCTGATGTTTTTATAGGGGCTCTTCTTTACTTCTCTCTTGCCTGTTGCCATGTAAGATGTGGCTTTGCTCTTTCTTTGCTTTCTGCCATGATCATGAGGCCTCCCCAGCCATGAAAACTGTGAGTCCATTAAACCTCTTTTTTCATAAATTACCTAATGTCAGGTATGTTTCTAGTAGCAGCATGAGAACAGACTAATATCATCAGAGAAATGTAAATCAAAACCACAATGAGATATCACTTTATCCTTGTTAGAATGTCTATTATCAAAAAGATAAAAAATAAATGCTGTTGAGGATGTAGAGAATGAGAATTCTTATACACTCTTGGTGAGGATGAAAATTAGTACAGCCATTATAAACAGTAGTATAAAAGTTCTTCAAAAAATTAAAAATATAGCTACCATATGATCCAATAATACCACTGAACATATATCCAAAGGAAATTAAATCAGTATGTTGAAGAGATAGCTACACATCTATGTTTACTAAAACTGGCTTTAAAAAAAAAGTCACCAAAGTAATCTACATGCATTTGATTCCCTGAGAATGTGTTGAGAATATTGGCTATGAATCAAAAAATGGATTATGACATTATGTCTAATTGATGTTACAAATCAATACAATTTGCTAAAGAAGAGTCACTAAGAATGGAGACTCTGGAGTGAGATTTCTTTAGTTTATAGCCAAATATATTTAGTACCCATAAGCTTTGGGAACATGGGCTAGCTAAGGAAACTTTCTGCTACACTTCTTCTACCTTTATTAAAGTGGAAATAATAATAAGATATTCCTTATGGGGCTTTTATACTAATTAAATCAAACAATAGATGAAACACTATAAAGATGCACATCATATTTTGAAAAAGCAGTACATTTTAGTTCTTTCCTTTTATTTAGTTGGAGTTTTTAAAAAAGAAATATTCTAAGTGTAGAGTGTATGAAACTTCAGTTTATTAGTGTATGGCCTATCATGAAAACAGTATTATTATGTGATACCTTTATATAATTTTAAGTATCAAATTTTACCATGGTCCTACTCCAATATTCAAATCTCAGAAACTATAATTTGTGTATTTGTTTCACAGTTTTCATTTAGAAACATCAAGGGCTATTGCTTTGATGAGCTATTATATACTGCTTTTCTGTTAGGCTTAGTAAACAAATATAATAATACAGTAAAAATAATGATAAATTATTTCTTTCAAAGATTTGAAAGTTGCCTGATATTTTGAGATAAAATCTTGTATATCTTTTTTTGAAACAGACAAACTAGGTCTTAAAATAAATCAGACAATTATGCTGTTTATATTGGTGAATTACATGAATCTAATTAGTAAATAAGAAATAGATGTTCTAATAATCAAAATATATAGACACAATTTGCTTTTCTGACCTAAAGTCCACACCCAAGAAAAGGTGTTGCTCACTCTGTTCCTTCAATTGGGAAGAGAAAAGGAGAAGTTTAATATTTCTCAAATGAGTCATGATCTTATTCCCAGAGCTTTTGAAAATGTAGTGTTATATAAAATATAGAATTGCTATATAAAATACAGAATTTGACAATTTACAAAAACCCACATTGCACATATTCAATCCTATTTAATGCATATAGTATGCTGTGAGATGTTGATCTTAAATTGATTTCATAGATAGGGAGGATCCCAGAGTTGAGGTTGCATGTCAAGGCAGTACATGTGTCTTCTGACTTCTGAACCACTAGTAAGTGTTCTCCTAACAACTAGGAAAAGAGAATGTCTTCCCATCCTCTTTTTTAAATTGTGTAACTGAAGAATTAACATTCCTTAGATTCTAGATATTAGCCCTTTGTCAGATGGGTAGATTGCAAAAACTTTTCCCCATTCTGTTGGTTGCTAGTTCACCCTATTGATAGTTTCTTTTGCTGTGCAGAAGTTCTTACATTAATTAGATCCCATTTGTCTATTTTGGCTTTTGTTGCCAATGCTTTTGGTGTTTCAGTCATGAAGTCCTTGCCCATGCCTATGTCCTAAATGGTATTGCCTAGCTTTTCTTCTAGAGTTTTTATGGCGATTCCTCAAGGATCTAGAAATAGAAATATCATTTGACCCAGCAATCTCATTACTGGGTGTATACCCAAAGGATTATAAATCATTCTGTTATAAAGACACGTGCACATGTATGTTTATTATGACATTGTTCACAATAGCAAAGACTTGTGATCAACCTAAATGCCCATCAATGATAGACTGGGTAAAGAAAATGTGGCACATATAAAACATGGAATACTATGCAGCCATAAAAAAGGATGAGTTCATGTCCTTTGAAAGGACATGGATGACACTGAAAACCATCATTCTCAGCAAACTGACACAAGAATTGACAACCCAACACCCCATGTTCTCACTTACAAGTGAGTGTTGAACAGTGAGAACCCAGGAAAACAGGGAAGGGAACATCACACACTGGGGCCTTAGGGCATGGGGCCTAGGGGAGGAATAGCAGGGGGTGGGGGATTCGGGATGGATAGCATTAGGAAAAATACCTAATGTAAATGACAGGGCAATGGATGCAGCAAACCATCACCATGGCATGTGTATACCTATGTAACAAACCTGCATGCTTTGCACACGTACCCCAGAACTTAAAGTATAATAACACATAAATTTTTATAAAGAATTAAGATTCCCGAGTTCAATATCTGATGCTATTACTTACTGATTATGTAACTTTGGTCAGAATATTGAACTTTTATGTTCATCTGTAAGATAGGGATACTAATTGAACCTCCTTCCATGGGCGTTTGTGACTATCAATGAGCTAATTCATGTACAGTGCTTAGATGAGCCCTCAGTATGATTAGCAGTCAGTACCTGCCACATCTTATTATTAACATTATCTTTTTGAAACCAAACTGTCAAAACTGTGAGTATCTTGGCAAGGAAAAATTTTCAGCTCTTCACAGTACTCTTGAATCATTCTCAGATTGTTTCATTAGGCCCAAATAGGAAATGTTCTTTTTTGAGGCGGCTCAGTAAACTCATGGATCTTTCCCTCAAACACACACACACACACGCACACACACACGTGCACACTCACAGGCACCCAAAAATCCATATAAAATGGAAGAATAGCCTTTCAATTAGAAAACATGGGAAAAAGAAGATACAAAGAAAACATATATAACATTTATGAGATTAAGCCTAGTTTTTCATTAAAACATCTGCTCCTCAAGTTTCCATCCCTCAGCTGTCACTTAAATATTTTATATTCAACTTATAGAAGCAATTAACTGAATGCAAACTCCAGGGAAATAAATGGCCGCAGCATATAGTTCATTCAATGTACATTTTTCGCATTCTCTTATATACAAGGCACATTAGTATTCAGGTTAGTAAAAATAATCTTAACTTTATATTTTTATTGCTTGTAGGAATTATTCCAAATGAAATAGAATGCACATTTCATTATTTCACGTTTTTTTTTCTAGCATATATTTCATCTGGGGTTGCATAATGGAATGATGTATTTTCTTCTAAAACCTTTTGTCATAGTTTGAAAGGATCAGTGACTACTCCCTGTGATTCAGTTTCACATGGCTATTTCCTATGAGCCCTTATAAGGTGGAAACTCAATGCATTTTTTTCTGCTTAAGAATTATAAATCTTCTTACTCTATTCTGTGATTATGCCATCCCTTGACAATGGTTTGCTAAAAGATTTTCAAAAGCTGAGTTCTGGGAGTAGAGGGAAGTTTCAACTTTGAATGCTATTTTCTCATCAATTGGAGCTTCTTAATCTTCTTCTTTTACTGGACTGTGCTCTAGTAAATAGCTGTCAGCAAGGGAAGGAGTTCAATACCTGTGGGCCATGACCCACTTAAAAGCTCCTTCTTTGGGGAAAAAATCCAGGACAGCCTTAAATGTCAGTATTCTTCTGGAATGCCCTGGTGTCAGCCTCAGGGGTTCAATTGCCATGTGTATATATAAATTCTAGCCTTTTCAAATAAAATACTGAAAGTTATTATATCTGTCAGGTGAAGCAGCGGTAAATACAAGCTTTGAATATAAAGATTTTATTTATATATTCGCCATCAACAATAACAAAGCCAGAGAGACTTTCTGATATTTGGACATACATAATATATTCTTCAGTCGTGTATGATACTCATTAAAAACTGGCTGATTATTCTTATTCTACTCATTTCAAGATAATTCACAATCACCGGCCGAACATTACAATGCAATGTTCTACCAAATTTGTGCAAAAGATTGTCCTTTCTTTTTTCTTTTTTTTGAGGCAGAGTGTAGCTCTTGTTACCCACGCTGGAGTGCAATGGCTCGATCTCGGCTCACCGCAACCTCCGCCTCCTGGGTTCAAGCAATTCTCCTGTCTCAGCCTGCCGAGTAGCTGGAACTGCAGGCATGCGCCACCATGCCCAGCTAATTTTTGTATTTTTTTTTTTTTTTAGTAGAGACGGGATTTTACCATGTTGACCAGGATGGTCTCGATCTCTTGACCTCGTGATCCACCTGCCTCGGCCTCCCAAAGTGCTGGGATTATAGGCGTGAGGCACCACGCCTGGACCAATTGTCCTATTTTTTTTTTTTTAAAGAAAACACTGAATCTTCCCTTTTTATTTCAGATGTGGCATTTTATTAAGTAAGGATTTTATTATAATACAGTTTTTCAGTTCCCTGAAAGTTTGGACATATGTAAAAACTCATTTCTTAATAAAAATCCCATCATAAACATGAAAAGGGTAAAATGACATAATGTGCCAAATGTTGCTATTAGTTTATTGTTATGGAATTATTTTTACTGTAAACAGTTCACCAAAAATAAAAAAAGCTGTCAAAAAGCTACTGAATTAAATGTTTGTTTTTATTTTAGTGAGTTGATCATAGACTTGTCTGCCACTTAATTTTTTAAGAGTTGTTAATCAAGTATAACAGCCAGTCATGATTTTGTGTGAGACTACAAATACCTGCATTTTTATATTTAGAGACCCTGAAAATGAAAGCCAATTTACTTCTCAGGAGGGATAAATCTTGGTTTCAGCAACATGAAGGATTGAGGTGTTTAAGTTGCTTTGGGGACAGCATTAGAGAAGAGTAGAAGAGCCCCGTGTGCTTACACGAGCCCTGGTTTGTCTTTCTACAATTTTCTGCAATTACAAAATATATTTGGAGCAGAGCTTATGCTTCTTTGGACAGCTAACATGTTTCACTTTTTATTCAATTTACTTTTTCTCTCCTTTTCTACTCCATTTTCTATACACTTCTGGTGGAAAAGGTTCAGTTTTCTTATGGCATCCAAGATGAAAACAGAAGATACTACACATTTTCAACTCAGTGGGTTTAGAACCAATGATGACTGTCAATCAATGTCAAGGTACAAAGTCATGGCATGTATAAGAGAACTATTCTCCTAGTTGCAATTTTATTTTCCCATTGTGATTCTTGCTTCCAGTTGACGTAGTTCAATTCAAAAAAGATGCATTAAGATTTTACTTGAGATCAACAGCTACCCCTGAATTTTTTGGAAATCGATGCGGGGCTGAGAAACTATCTGCCATATTGTGTTCTTGGGAGATATTAGCTAGTGGCAGGTGAGCTTATTTTAATGTGATGGCACCTGCACGCACATAGAGGTTGGCAAGACTTAGGGATTCCTTGAGTCTACAGTTTCGTAAGCATGGTTTGTTGAAATTAGCACACAGAAGTTTAAGGAATAAAAACAACTTTCTAAAGTTACTTTTTACTTACAACTCAAAGTATACACACACATAGAAAATACACAAAACAAGCATAATGTAATAGTACAGTTAGGCTGGGTGTGGCAGCTCACACCTATAATCCCAGTATTTTGGGAAACCAAGGTGGGCTAATCTCTTTAGCCCAAGATCTCCAGACCAGCCTACACAACCTGGTGAAATCATGTCTCTGCAAAAAAAAAAAAAAAAAAAAAAAAAAAAACAGCTGGGCTTGGCGGTGGCACCTGTTGTCCTAGCTACTTGAGAGGCTGAAGTGGGAGAATCACCTGAGCCCTGGATGGGATGTCGAGGATGATGTGAGCTGTAACAGCATCAGTATATTCCAGCCTGGGTGATGGAGAGAAAACCTGTCTCAGGAAAAAAAACATTCAATATAATATTTTGACCTTGAATGTTACATTATTGAATAGGAATATGGATAAAGGTAAACTAACTGATTACAATTTCAATATGAACAAATATAAATCATTTTGTTTACTTATTAACAGCTTCAAGTTATAATTGATACAGAAAACTGCACATATTTAATGTACAGTTTGATGAGTTTGGACAAAGGCAAATATCTGTGATAACATTATCAAAATCAAATAGACATATCCAACATCTCCCAAAGTTTCCATGTGTCCTTTTCATTGTTTTTGTAGTATGAACATGTAACATAATATCTACCGACTTAACAAACTTTGAAGTGCACAATACTATATTTTAACTATAAGGACTATGTTATACAGCATATTTCTAGAGCTTACTCATCTAGTACAACTGAAACTATACCTTTGAACAACTGCCTCACTAACTTTATAAACAACACACATTTTAAAATTTTGCAATCTCACCTGTCAATCCTTTCCAAATATTTTTTTTGTATTGGTGTGTCAATTTTGTTGTCTTCTCTCTAAGCCAGCCTCTAATTTAAATCCAGGCATCTGGATCTCTCAAAAATCACACACAATAAATCTGGTTCTATTTCCATGAAATCTCTCCAGATATTGATAAACATGGGTCATGCTCTCTACCCCATATCTCGGCTTTTCTAATGTGTTAGTCAGTGTTCGCCAGAGAAACAGAACAAATAGTATGTGTGTGTGTGCACATGCATGCTCATGTGTGTCTACACACACACATACAGGAAGATATTCATTTTAAGGAATTGGCTTGCATGATTATGGAAGCTGGCAAATACAAAATCTGCAGGGTAGGCTGGCAGCCTGGAGACCCAGGGGAGAGCCAATGATGCAGTTCACATCTAAAGGCCACCAAAGCTGGAAATTTAGAGATGAGCTTATTTTGCACTTCTGCAGCTTCCTCAAAGATTAAAAATAGAACTACTGTATGATTCAGCAATCCCACTTTTGGATAAATATCTAAAATTATTGAAATCAAGATCTCTAAGAGATATCTGCACTCCCATTCTCATTGCAACATTATTCACAATGGCTGAGGTATGAAAACAACCCATGTGTCCATCACAGGTGATTTGATAAAGAAAATCTGATATATATGTGTATACTATGAGTACAATTCAAAAGAGAAGGAAATCCTGCTGTTTGAGACAACATGGATGAACTTGAAGGACATAAAGATAAATGAAATAAGCCAAACACAGAAGGACAAATTCTGCAATATTCCACCTATATGAAGGATCTGTAAGAGTCAAACTCATGGATACGGAGGATCAATATTTGCCAGGGGCTAAGGGTAAAAAGCAAATCCATAGTTATCTTTACTTAGGTTTCTTGAGCTCTAGTTGTCAAAGGACAGATTTGTGAATATTGGAAATTAAATACTAGAAAATTTAAACTTTAAGTTTACAACAATGTAGACAATATCACATAAGAAGCTCAATTTATAAAGCTCCACAGAGGGTATGCATACTTGTAATGTAATTCCTATTTGAAATGTAGACATTTTGAAAATGATTTTCTGGGAAAATAGCCTAGATGTTGAGTGCGCCATTTACCTGCTACTGTGATATACTTTTGCACACTGTTGAGCTCTTTCCTTCCATAAGGATTTCAACTAAGTTCTTCAAATAGAAAGAGATATTTTCTTTTGCCCCTGAAGCCATTTTAATATGTGTATTAGTCAGGGTTCTTCAGAGAAACAGAGCCTATAGGATACATATACAGATATATAAAAGGAAATTCATTATGAGATTGGATCAGGCAAATACAAAGGCCAAGAAGTCCCGTGATATGCCAGTGAGCAAACTGGAGAAGCAGGAAAGCCAGTGGAATAATTCAGTGTGAATACAAAGGCCTCAGAACCAGAGGAGCTAATGGTGCAACTCTTAGTCCCAGTACAAAGCCAAGAGTCTGAGAGGGGAGGGGCTACTAGTATAAGTCCCAGAATCTGCAGGCTGGAGGACCACAAGTTCCAGTGTCCAAGAGCAGAAGAAGGAGAAAATGAATTTCCCCTTCCTCTGCCTTTTTGTGCTATCTGGGCCTTTGCAGATTGGATAATGCCTGTTCTCATTGGTAAAGGCAGATCTTCTTTACTCAATCTACTGATTCAAAAGCTAATCTATTCCAGAAAGGTCCCCACAGACACATCCCAAAATAATGTTTTATTAAATAGCTGGTATCCCTTAACCAAGACAAGTTGCCACACAAATTTAATTATCACTGTATGTAACATAGTTTGGCTGTCTCCCCACCCAAATCTCATCTTGAATTTTGTTTCCCATAATCCCCATGTGTCATGGGGGGGGGGACCTGGTGTGAAGTAACTGAATCACGGTGGCAGTTATCCTCATGCTGTTCTTATGATAGTGCGTTCCCATGAGATTTGATGGTTTTATAAGGGTTTTTCTCCTTCCTTCACTCCTGCCACCATGTGAAGAAGGATGTGTTTGCTTCTCCTTCAGCCATGATTGTAAGTCTCATGAGGCCTCTCAAGCCATGTGGAACTGTGAGTCAATTAAACCTCTTTCCTTTAAAAACTACCCAGTCTTGGGTATGTTTTTATTAGCAGCATGAGAATGGACAAATATAGTATGGAAATACATAGCTTTCCTTAGGGGCATAGGAGATGGATTAACTTTAATGTTCTGATAAAGCTCTGTTATTGTCAATGGAATCACATACTCATAGTCCTTTATGGAAAGGCAGTAGATAGGTTCTAGGTATTTCTTCACCAATATTACAGTTACATGGATTCTATATCTGCAGTTAGAAAATATTTAAGCTGGTGAAGTTGTGACCTCTACTTGCCAGAAATATCAGGGTTTCAGTCTCTAAATCCCTGTTAATAAGCTCCCTAGATGTTGAAATTGTACATTTATCTTTTTTGTTTTGTTTTGTTTTGAGACACAGTATCACTGTGTCACCAGGCTGGAGTACAGTGGTATGATCTTGGCTTACTACAACCTCTGTCTCTTAGCTTCAAGCGATTCTCCTGCCTCAGCCTCCTGAGTAGCTGAGACTACAGGTATGTGTCACAAGGTCCAGCTAATTTTTGTAGTAGAGATGGGGTTTCACTATGTTGGCCAGATGGTCTCAATCTTTTGACTTTGTGATCTCCCTGCCTCAGCCTCCCAAAGGGCTGGGATTATAAGTGTGAGCCACCGTGCCTGGACTCATTGAGCAAATTTTACTTTTTAATGTTATGTCTTTGCAGAGATTTTGAACATTTGTTCTTTGTAAGGAAAATGTCTAATTACCCTTGAGTCCTATTCTCAGGGAGGAGACCTCCTTGAGTTCCTCAGGAAGGAGGTCTACTAGGTATCTTAGCTTAGATATGAACAGTGACAATCAGCAAGTTTGGGGGAAACGTGTAATTATTTAACTCCATAAAACTTTTAGAAGAGAAGGGATAACAAGCAATTATAACTAATTTTAACAATTGAGAGGATGAAACCAAATCCTAAAGGAAATAGGAGTTAAAATGTCTCTCCTTGCATAGTATAGCAATCTAGATAACATTTGATTTGGTTTCCTCAGAATAATTAAATTCTGGCAACTTGTAGATTACTAAGATGACTAAACCAATGCTCTTGCAAATTATATAAAGAAAAGTAAATTCCTTGAGTAAAATTATATGAATATAATTAACATGGGGAGTAAATCCTTTAATTAGAAAAGTCAAATAATTATTTTTCTTCAAAGAAATGAAATTGCTGCAATTACTTTTTGAACAGATAATACAGAATTATTTAATAGATAATTTTAAGGTGCCCACAAGAAAGGCATTTAAGTAGTGAGTAAAATATTTACAGGGGATTCAGGGATTAAGTTTCTCCTCTAGGAGACTCCTTAGAACATCGGCCTTCATTTACAAATTCTAAAATAGAATGATTATCTAATGTCAGAGTTTCACTGAACTCTGACATAGGCAAATTTATTTTTATCTAAGAAATGAAATAATTACTCACATAGATTCTTAAGTTAGCCATTAAAATGATGTTATTTAAAATTCACTTTAATTAAACACATACACACAAAGCACACTTATTTTGCCAGTTACATTTCTCAATATTCAGGACATTTCAATTGAACTACAAGTTTTAGAGGGAATTTGAGACTAAATCTGAAGAGGTCTATCTACTTTCCTAAATATCAGTATGATCCTCAAACTACTAAATTAAGATAATCTAAAAATAGCATAGGAAAAGAGTACAAATACTTAGGAAGACACTTACTATGAAACCAGTTAGAATTGTTAATTAAAGCTATATATCATTCATTAATGTAAATCACAGATAATACATAAATAGTGCTACTACTGACTATAAAAGTAAAGCATACACTTGGAGTAAATGTATTCTTGATATATATGTTCAAACTCAAAGATTTTCAGAAATTTATATCTCCCTCTTTACAAAGTTATGAGTAATTATTTCAAATGATGGGTAACTACCTTTTTAGGTAAGATACACTGTTCTAGAAAATAAGATGTAGAGAGAGCCTGAATTCAGGAATTAATACCCAAATTAAAATTTTCTATAGTGAATTCTATAATATTTAGGCAATATAGCATTAGGTTTAAGAAAGTGGGCTCTGTTATCGGACAGACAGACATTTGAATTTGTTCTTTGTCCCTTACTATTTGACCTTAAGTAAAGCACTTGACCCATCTAAGCCTCAATTTCCTCATTGTGAAATGCACAGTAACTGTGACTATTTGGTACATTGTTGAAAGAATTGAAATAATTACATGTAACTTGCTGAGCATAGGGTTTACTGACTGTCTTAACATATGTGGTCTGTTATTACCACAATAGTAATTTTCATACAGAGTTAGACACAAAAAATTAAAGTGAATATGTGAATGGTGTAAACCCTAAAATATTTGAGGCTTTTATATTTAATTAGGCCAGAAAGAGTATTGGAGACAGGTAAGTTTCTCACCTACCCCGACTTTTTTGGGAGAAGTGAAGTTGTGCTAAACCTCTTTATAATGGAAAAGCAACTTCTTACGTTGTAATGGGTAACTCACTTAATTTCAAATGGGTGCTGATGGGTGCTTGTCATTAAAAACCTTAGATAGTTTGCTATATATAGGAGATCACTTAATTTTCTCTGTGTGACTATCTTTCCAGGAAATTTAGGAATGCAAAGCAATGCATAATGTTTGATTTGTAACATAAAGTAACTATTTTATACTAGTTATTAATAATGCAAGAGATTTAAAATCCTTTAGCAAAAAAGTTCATTTCAGAGAGCAAGATAAAGCAGTTGGGCTAATAAGAAATGGGCTCCCACTTTTAATGAGAAGTCCTTGATTTCAGCAAAGGCAACACATTTAAACCTTCTACTTCTGGTGGATATTTGTTGATAATTTCTAAAAACCACTAAAAATGGCTGAATCCTTATCAACATATGGGCACATAATTGACATAATCATTTTTGTTGTTTAACATTCTGTGGCCTGAGCACTTAGATAATTTTTGAATAACCAATTTAGTTTGGGAGCCCAGAGGCTTTTTAGTGTAATTCTAGAAAAGTGAACACCCTCTCCTTATACTGTTAGATCCTTTAGTAATAGAGATCCTTATTCAGACTGTGTGTATACTACACTGAGACCAAGGAGGTTAGTGGAAGTATGGTTGGTGCTACCATTTCCCTATTTGTCCACGAATCAGAAATTAAAAAAAAAAAAAATTTATAATAGTCTTAAATTAACGTATAAGGAGGCTTGAGATTCAGGTGTTCTGTACTTATTATGTCATTTAGTTAACTCAGACACTATCTGGAAGGGGCTATTGGAATCTTGTGCATGAATGAAAAAATAATAATTGAGGAATTAGGGAGCTCAAGCATTCTTTGGTAAGTTACAAAGTGATATATTTGGGAAGGCATGACAAAGCTTACTTTTTTTTTTTTTTTTTTTTTTTTTTTGAGACTGAGTTTTGCTCTTGTTACCCGGGCTGGAGTGCAATGGCGGATCTCGGCTCACCGCAATCTCCGCCTCCTGGGTTCAGGCAACTCTCCTGCCTCAGCCTCCCGAGTAGCTGGGATTACAGGGATGCGCCACCATGCCCAGCTAATTTTTTGTAATTTTAGTAGAGACGGGGTTTCACCATGTTGACCAGGATGGTATCGATCTGCTGACCTCGTGATCCACCTGCCTCGGCCTCCCAAAGTGCTGGGATTACAGGCTTGAACCATCGCGCCCGGCCGACAAAGCTTACTTTTGGCATCTATCTTCAGGGTGGAAATTTTCATTCTTTTAGTCTATTATTCAGTCAGTTTAGTCAATTTAGTCATATTGAATGCACATTATGCAAGAACTGTGTTAGGTCTTTGAGGATTCAAGAATCTCAAGTGATTCTTAAATACATGAAATTCAGTAATGGTTGCTGGATATCTTTTAATCAAAGGCAGACATAGAACTCCAGAGGAGTTATGGCTGTCTTTACAAAGTGGTCTGACAAAGTGTTTCCATTCAGGAAATTTCTGACACTGGGAAGCAGCTAGACTTGTGAGGGCTGAGCCTGTCATTAAGAATAGAAAATCTTAGAATTAACATTTTACTGCCAAAATTTTGCATTTCACAGCCACAGAAGGGATTGAGCATTAGCTCTAACAATGTCTCCATAATACCTAGAGAAGAGAATCTCAACCCTAACAGACCCATGATGCTTTTCCCAAAATAAAATTCCTGGTTGAAGAACACATGCAGACTGATATATAGCTGACAAAAATACCATGAGCATCTATTTATCTGGATCATGTGAGTTTTCCAAAATGAAAATCTTATGATGATTGCATCATTTTAATTTTCAGGAAATAAAATTTATTTTTTCTTTTGTTGTTATTTATTCTTTGTTCTGTTTCTTTGATAGTAAAGATACTCTCATTTGTTTTCTTCTAGTACCTTCATAATTTAGCATTTATGTTTAAGTCAATGATGTGTCTTTGATTGTGTTTTTGTATATGTATATGATGCGAGGTATATAGTGTGTACAAGGTCAAGTTCATTTTTCTTCTATATGGATATTCATTTACTCCAGTGTGATTGTTGCAATAAGTTTCCCCCTAGTTAATTTGATACATTTACAAAAATCAATTTATTAGGGTGCATCTATTTCTGAACTCTTTCATCTGTTCCAGTTATCTAAATGCCTACTCATGTCATTTTTTTTCTTTTGAGTCAGAGTCTTGCTCTGTTGCCCATGCTGGAGTGCAGTGGGGTGATCACGGCTTATTGCAATCTTTGCCTCCTGAGTTCAAGTGATTCTCCTGCCTCAGCTTTTCAAGTAGCTGGGACTTCAGAGGCACATCATGCCTGGATAATTTTTGTATTTTTAATAGAGACAGGGTTTCACCATGTTGGCAAGGCTGGTCTCAAACTCATGGCCTCAAGTGATCCACCCACCTCATCCTCCCAAAATGCAGAAATTACAGCATACATGTCTACTCTTAAGTCATCATTTCATGTCTTGGTTACTATTTCTTTAAAGCAAATGCATATGTATAATAACTAAAGTGCTGCAAATGTGTTAATTTTTTTTCATAATTTTTGGTCTTATTCTAGTATGTTTTTCATATAAATTTTACAATTGACTTCTCAAATTATGCTGGTATTTTCATGGGAATTGTTGTAATATATAAATAAATCTAGGAAAAACAAACATTATAATAGTATTGATTATTTAGACTTGCTAGTTATCTATGAACATGATGCATATCTACATTTGATAATCTAAAATTGGCTCAGAAAGGTTTTGTAATTTTCAGTGTAAAGGTCTTACACATAATTAATTAAATGTATTTTTAGGAATGTTGTTTGATGCTATAATATATGAATTTTTTAAAATCTATAGTTTAATAGTAGCTTATAATAATACTATTGATTTTTATATTTGGATATTGTATTCTGTGATATTTATATATCATTCATTGCTTATGTTGTTTCTTGGTAGATTTTTTTATATGTAGATTTTCATGTTCTCTGAGAGAGATACAATTTTGCCACTTTCCTATATTTATGGATTATGTACCTTTTTTTGCCTCATTGCATTGGATTAAACCTCTAGAACAATATGGAAAATGAGTTGTCAGAGAAGATATTCTCCACCTTAATGAGAATGAGTCCAATGTTTCACCATTAAATGTAGTCTTAACTGTAGTTTTATTGTGGATACCATTTTCTTCTATTCTATTCTTAGTAGCTTAGAATTTTTATTCTGAATTATTGAATTTAGTCTTTTTTTTTTTGAGAAAAAGTCTTACTCTTGTCCCCCAGGTTGGAGTGCAATGACACAATCTTGGCTCACTGCAACCTCTGCCTCCCGGGTTCAAGCAATTCTCCTGCCTCAGCCTTCCAAGTAGCTGGTATTACAGGTACCTGCTACCATGCCCAGCTAATTTTTTTTATTTTTAGTAGAGATGGGGTTTCACCACTTTGGCCAGGCTGGTCTTGAACTCCTGACCTCAGGTGATCTGCCTGCCTCAGCCTCCCAAGTACTGGAATTACAGGTGTGAGCTACTGCACTGAGTCCATTGTTTCTTTCTTTATTGAGAGAAACATAAGACTTCTTTTCTCTTTCTGTTTTTGTAGTACATTCAGCAGTTTGTTGAATAAACTCCTATAACAGTACCTATAATATTTTACCAAAGTTATTCAATTATTTGTCTATACTGTGCAGTAATCAGAGTTCTGTAAATAAACAGAACCAATAGATTGTGTGTGTTCACAGAAAGACATTTGTTTTAAAGAACTGGCTCACTTGATTTTGGAGGCTGGCAAATGCAACTCTGCAGGGTGGGCTGAGAGGCTGGAGACCCAGAGGAGAGTCCATGCTGCAGTTCAGAGGCAAAAACCATCTGCTGCAGAATTCCCTTTCACTTATGTGAGGTTGATCTATTGTTTTATTCAGTCACCTTCAACTGATTGGATGAGACTCATCCACATAAGGAAGGACCCAATGCTTTATTCAAAGTTCGTTGAGTAAATGTTAATCTCATCTGAAAACACAGAAACATCTAGGATAAGATTTGACCACACATCTGGGCACTGTTGACATCTACAATTAACCATCACCTATTATTGCTATTTCCTTCACTGGCTGTGCATTTACTATGTTGTATACTTTAATTATATACAGTTTTGACACAGTTCACATTGAAATAGGCCCACTTTCCCCATATAACTGATGTTTATGGCTTTCTTTGAATGAACATAGAAGTTTACCTTCCTTTTCTTAGAGCTTGAAAAGGTTTGTCTTATCTGAGTTCCTTTTTCAAGGAAATCAACCATCAGGTTTCTGACTGTAACAAGGAACTGAAACTTACCAGATCACTACATCTGGCCAATAAGATGCAAGAGCCCCCATAAATCATGATTGTCTAAACAGACCACCTGCTTCTCATTGGTCAACTCTTTCTCATACTTCTCTAATTTCTGTTTTCCCACATGTAGTTATGTTTCTTCCATGCTCTATAAACCCTTAATTTTAGTCACTAGAAGAGATGGATTTAAGATTAATATTCCATTCTCCTTGTCTGTAGCACCCATATAAAGCCTTCTTTTCTGAAAATACTCATTGTCTCAGTGATTGGCTTTGTGTGTGGTGAGCAAAAACCCCTGGTGTTTCAGTAACAATCTTAATACAGCAGGAATTTTTTTTTAAAAATGTAAATGTACAGTATGAATCTTGCAGCATGAATAATAAGAAATTAAGAAAAACTAACTCTCCATGCATTTCCTTTTTCAGGAAGTGGAAATCAATATCTTATAATACAGAGGAGTTTCTCTCTATGTCTTTGGTTATTAGAATTAGAAAAACTGCCTTGATCAGTATATATTAAATTTTTAAAAGTTAAGTTTTTCTCCTCTTGTGAGACTGATTTTATCAAAGTATTCATTTGTTGATGATCATAATGTGACTTCAATTTACCTTTGCTAATGTGATTGTAAATTTTCACATAATGAAATAAGAGGCACAACCAAGATCACTGCACAGTATTGGTAACATGTAAAAAATATATTTCGCATTCTTAGAAGAGATAAACTCTTAGCCCTCAAGGTCACAGAATGCTGACAGTTAATTGGCTGTTTGAGAAATAAAAGCTTGAAAGAAGACTAAAAATTGCATTCATGTATTATTCAATATTGTGTCTATTAGCAATATGAAAACATATTATGGTAAATTACAATTAGCTATAATTGTTTGTTTCTACAAATCTTTGCAATATACAAGAAAGTGTGATGTAGACTACTAATTTATGCTTGGAATTGCTATTTTTTTAAACTATCTGTCTAATAAAGGTCTCTTACTTGAGGAGGCTGTATTACACCTAGAAGAAAATTTATTTAGTTAGGTAAATCGCTGTTAGACACCATCAAGCAACTATTGTGTTTGTAAATGGGCATATATAAGGAAAGAACACCATAATATTAGAATAACATTATTAAAATAAAATAAATCTTTTACAACATTCGGGAAAACTTTATTAAAAATATTTTTAAGATACTGAGAATTTGAACATGGCCCAGGAAAAATAAAAAGCAGAAGTGCAAGCAAGAAGAACAATTGTACAAGTGGCACTCATTAAAAAAAAATTGCTTCCCTGAAGAGGTTGGTTTGTAGAGCACTGAAAAAAATCATGCATTAAAAAAACTAAGGTCTTACTTACCTATTACAGAGCTACAATTTGAAAACAAAAATGCATTCTTTAGAGTAGTAAGTCTTGATAAATCCAGTATTGAGAAGAAAATAGCAGATAGAGTGGTTCACCTTTGATTATTTTAATAGAAAATAACTAACATACCAAACTTTAAAAAATTGTCTTACTTAAGTTTCAGGGAAGAGATGAAAAGAGAAGAAATAAAGTAGAATTCCTGAGCCTAAAATATACAGATTAAATCAGTTGGGGAAAATTGCGTGTGTCTGTGTAAAGAGAAATGTAGGGCCCAATCAGGAGCTGGAACCAGAGACCTAAGACTTGTATTATGGGTATGACAATATGATAAAGATATTATTTTATAATATTGTCCTGTGGATGCTACCAATAAATTAATCTAAGAAGATAGTTGAATGAAAATAAATGGGAGATTATGGTTGCATTACTCAAGAGAAACAGAAAGTATGTCAAAAAATATATTTGTGTAGTTTTACTTTTAGTTTTTTAAGACAGAATAGAAAAAGAAAGACAAAAGAGTGAAAAAAGGAGAGACAGAGATGGGGAAAAAAAGAGAAAGATAACTTTTGAAAGTTCCACAAAAAGTTCATGAGACCACATTTACATAAAAATTACAAAATTATAGGATATATAGTTAGTTATTCAAACTCTACAGGTTTCTATATTCAAAGGGACTACAACTTTTGAGGTCTTATTTTTGTTTTTAGATCCTTAGAAATTTAGAAGGCTTACTAGGACAATTAACCTTCCCTATTTCAACCCACTCTTTTCTGGACAAGAAACAGGGTCCCTTCGTGATATCAGTGGATGATTTAGCCTCAGTCCTATAGCTTTTCCTCTATTCTCCCACTACAGCATCACACTGGCAAAATAGACTATTCTTTGTTTCAATTATGGTGACACATCAGCCAGTTCAGGTTGGTATATAATTGACATGCAATTGCTGGTTACTGAATAAGATACTTCTCTCGTTTATTCATTATCTGTAATGTCTTTTACTGGCGTAGCCTCTTTAGGCCTCTCTGGAGACTAATTTTTGGTGCATAAATAGAAGAGAGCAATCCAGGAAAGTATCCAGTTTTTCAAACAAAAAAAAAATCAACAAAAATTTTGCCTATTTTTTATCTGCTTCATCAAATATTTCTAAGAACTTTTTTATTATATACATTTATAAGTCTTATATTTGATTTACAAATTGACAAATGAGCCACAACTTCAAAAACGCAATAGAAGAACAGCTTTAAAGGAGAAAAATTGTTTTATTTACCCAGACCCAGTGTTTCATTTATTTCATTTAGCAATAAATGAGAAATTGTACTTTGGGTATAAACTTTGTCCCCTGCCTTCTAATTTACCCTCTATCATACCTCCAGGTGGTACCATATGTAATGCTACTTTCAGAGGGCAAGCTGCACCCTGTTAGTTTTCAAAAATATGTTCTGGTAATAACTTTCAGTTTAGAAAAGCAAAACGAAATGTGGAGGACTTGGGCATAGTCGTAAGTTATGACTTCCTCTGAATGAAAGAGAAATCATTCTGGCACTAATAAAATTTGCATGTATATAAAGTAGAAAATCACATGCTTTAACATAAATGCCAGAGGAAAAAGGAATTGCAGCTGGCTGTTGAAAGCCTTGGCTCTTATGTCCACCTGGCTAATGTATGCAACCCTAACTACAGCTGCATTGCCAGCAGTTTCCCTTTATTTATCAATTACAGTTTGGAGGCAGGAAGAGGGCATGTGTATTATAGAATTCTTTTGGATGTAAATAAATGTTTGTCATAAAGGAAGGAGATCACTTCCTTCTTAAGTGTTTGAATGCCTAAATTTAGGCTTTGGGCTTTAGAAAGTTGTGGTTTTTAGTTTCTTATCTAAATTTAATTATACAATCTAATACCTTAAGTTTCAGAATATTCTTGAGGTTCAGTTTATTGCCCTTGGCCTTCAGGCAACATTCCTTTTTGACCATAAAAAAATTACCTGAATAAATTATTACTATATTCTATTTGTTAATATGTAATTAAGATATAAAAATATTAAATTTTATATTTTGCTTTTGAAATGATTGGCACAATTTTAGAACCTTTGTAGTAAATCATCAGATAGTTTCCCACTGGTTTATATTGTCTTGCTCCTCTTATAAACTATTATTATAATATTCATTACAATTGTTCAAATTTGATTTAATCAGGAAGAAAGTATACAGTGCAAGAGTCACATATTATGATAGATTTTAGTGGGGTGTTAATATAATTAAGGAGCAAAGTTATTTTGGGGATCCTCCTGTACCCTGTTTTGTAATCTTGCAGGAAAGACAATACAAATATGCAGTGAGTAATTCACTCTGTTTCTGTTGGCCATAAAAATAACTGTCTTGTTACCGTAGCCTATCTCTGCAAACAGTCTTGTACCTTGATTAAACTTAAAAATAGCTCTATCTTTTTTATGTTTCCAATAAGTAAAATGAGTCTGAATTTTCTCAATTACCTTGAAAGTAGAAATACTAATAGATACGTTAACTTTTGCAAAATTTGGTTAATTGTCCCATATGTTTTTTACATTCTTGTTTACTTTGGTCTAAAACAAAGGAAAGGTAGCCTAGAGTTTTAGGACATTTTCAGGTGAACAAATCTGCTAGAGTCATGAATACTGGAGCAAGTTGCGATTACTTGGAGAGTAGACTTCGTTCTTTTTAATGAAGGTGTTTCTGAGACATTCACAGCAAGACATCTCTACTTCCCTCAACTCTTTCCCACTTTTCTTTGGGGCTTCACATCTGTTACTTTTTTCTTGCATACTATTACATTCCATGTACTTGGCCTCCTCTTATTGCCTATTAATATAAAAAACAAATTAGTATGCTTTTTAGAAGCCTCCCTATCCTTGCAAACTTTCAAGAATATTGCACAAAGTATCTATGAACTACAAATTTCTATACTATTAAACTATATACCTAGGTCTAAATGACACAAAGAACTCCTACCCCAACTGAAAATAAATGAATTCTAAGCAAATGCTGACTTATTTCCCCCTCTGATACTCTGGATGACGGTCAGTGTGCATAAAACAAGCTGTATAAGAATATCTGAAAGGGTTTACAATTTATTTTTCAAAATTATGTTGGCAAGGATTGCTGTGGATTTCATGTATATATCCATAGGGCTGCACAGACTCTTTGTTTTCTTTCCTTTGTTGTTGCAGTTATCGATAGATAAACCTTATTTTGTTTTGCCATTAAAGAGGAAAGGAAATACGAAAGAACAGGAGATAGAGAGGGAATATAATCTTATTCTGAAAATTCAACATTTCAGAAAACAATGTAAGAGAGTCTCAAAATGTAGTATAAAAAAAACTTTAAATTTATACGATGAAGTTTATCCATTAAGGTATTTTTCACTTAGTGGAAAAAAGTATCCATGTGATGATTTTCTAAGGAACTGATTTTTGTATCTCTAAAAAGATTTGTCTAGAAAGAAAAATCACAAGACATGTAAAAATTAGGATAATCTTTTTCAATACTTCTCACATCTCTATTACTCATGATAGTTGATACGTGAAAGATGTCACTGAAACACCATTTTCTACAGTGCAACAGACTCTAAAGTGAACTAGCAGAGATAGGACTCAGTTTTCCTTGCCAGGGGCAGAAATTTGGGGTTTTAACAAAACTGTATTAAGGTTGCAAGATGTCTCCAAAAAGAAAGTAGGCTGGTTTTGGTAACAACAACAACAAAAGGAATGTCCTATTTGCAGATTCATAATTTCATATCTACGATTTTTTTAATCAATAGCATGTATATATGATGCTATTGTGTTAGATGCATTATTGTTCCTGTACTTTGCCACATTTCTTGGTTATCCTAGCTGTTGTATTTAGTACATAGAACTTTTTACCACCAAATAAAAGTTCATGGTCTAAATCTGTAACTGTTTATCATGTTAATTCCTGCAGGGATTGTTATCTCGGCAATCTTTAGATTTTGAAACAAAACAAAACAAAACTGCATAAATGGTGTTTTTTTCTGGTTCCTAAGGGCTAAGTAATGTTTGCTCAAGCTGGCAAACCTACAGTCCAGAAATAAGGATACCTCAATGCATGAGTATGTGAGAGAGACAGACTATCTTATGCAGTCATACAAATAATCCATATTTTTGAAAACTTAATAATCTTTATTGAGACTTTTTCAGCCAGTCACTGAAATGAAAAAATCACTTGGAGTGTAAAAATTCTGCATGCCCATATACAAAATCAATGTAAATAGTTGTCTGCTCCAGTAGATCTTTGCTGCCTTTCTCTGCCAGGTAGAAACTAAAAAAGGGATTTGAGACTTGGGCACAGGTTGGGGAAGAAAATGCAAGATAATTCACCATAGCTAGTAACATGAAGGGAATCAACAAATTAACATTAACTGTGGTTGGCTTGATGAGGTGAGGGCAAAGAGCAAGACCGAGTGGATATTGCCTTTTTGTGTAAAGGTTGGCTGAAGTAAACTGATTAAATGAAAATTAAAATCAAAATCCCAGGGAGAGACAGAATAATCAATTTTTTTTCTCAAGATGAAATTGCCTCAGTCAGAAGTTGCTTTAGAAGATCTCACTACATAAAGAAATAAGAAAATCAAGATGGAAAATTTATATTATGTAAACATTAAGAGATAATTGTTGCATAAGAAAAGCATACCCCTTTATGAATGACTACCCATGATTTTATTTTCATATCACTAAAAAGTGTTCTTTTTTTCTATGAGAAAAGATGCTGGAGGTAGAAGTAATAAACAAGTCTCATAGTGTGCATTTCATACCTTAACAAACGAGCGTGAAATTAAATAAACGCGTGTTCTAAAAATGAACTTATCCCTTTTAGCATGTGGGGCTTAACTCAGGTAGCCAATTATTTGAGTGACATTTCTGAAAGTACAGAATACACAGTAAGGGTAAGAATTTAAAGCTAAAAGAATTATATATGCATATATATAATATATATTCATTTAGTTAACTAAGTTTGTATTAGCTTTATGATATTTAAATAACTAGCTCAAAATAATTTCAGAAATCACTACAACAAATAAAGTGCTTGATGAATCTAAATGAGTGGCACAAGTCCAAAGAAGGCAAGAAATGAAGCTATGAAAGAGAGCAGAATAAGAAGGGAAATATAGGGATCGATCCAAGATGGCCGACCACTAACAGCTCAGGATTGTAGCTCCCAGTGAAAGCTCAGAGAACGAGATGATGCCACATCTTTAGATGAATTTTCGTCACTCACCGATTAGCCAATTCCCAGTGGAGGAGCCCCACGGGTCGCCAGCGTGACTCTTGTGGCCGCCGCAGCGGTTTTGCCAGCGTCTCGGTGCAGCAGCTCTTCACGCAGAGCCAACGGGACCGCTTTCCCTACTGACCGGAGTTTGGAGCTCTGGGAAGTCAGAGCCGCTTGTTGTGGACTCAAGAGGGAAGCCAGACCAGAGATTCCTGGGCAGAAGAGCACCATCAGTCTTATCGCTGCTATTTAGGCTGCCACAGTGGGTTGCTCGGATCCCAGCACTGGGAATCAATAAGTTGGACGTCAACTCAGAAACCTAATTAGAAAGGCGGTTCATCTACAATGAAGGGAAAAAAAACAGCCTAAGAAGGCCAAGTATACTCAAAATCAGAACCCATCAGCAACCGAACAAGCCCTGATGGAAAAGGACTCATCAGTAACGGAACAAGCCCTGATGGAAAAGGACTGTGTTCCATTATCTGAAGTAGGCTTTAAAAGGTGGATGATAAGAAACTTCTGGGAGTTAAAGGAACTTGTTCTAACCCAATATAAATAAACTAAGAACTTGGAAAAAAGGTTAGATGAAATGTTGAAAAGAATAGACAATATAGAGAGGAAGACAAATGAACTTATGGAGTTGAAAAATACAACACCAGAACTTAGTGAAATATGTACAAGCTTAAACAGCCGAATGGATCAAGCAGAAGAAAGGGTATCAGAGGTCGAAGACCAACTTAATGAAACAAAACGACAAGACAAGAATAGAGAAAAAAGGATAAAAAGGAATGAGCAAAGTCTCCAAGCAATATGGGACTATGTGAAAAGACCTAATATACTCTTGATTGGTGTACCTGAATGTGACGGAGAGAATGAAGTCAAGCTGGAAAATACTCTCCAGCACATTATCCAGGAAAATTATCCTAATTTAGCAAAGCAGGACACTATTCAACCCCAGGCAATACAGAGAACACCACAAAGATATTCCTCAAGAAGACCAACCCCAAGGCACATAATCGTTAGATTCACCAAGATTGAAACTAAAGAGAAAATATTAAGGGCAGCCAGAGAGAAAGATCAAGTTACCCATAAAGGTAAGCCTATTAGGCTTACAGCAGATCTCTCAACGGAAACCCTACAAGCTAGAAGAGAGTGGGGGCCAATATTCAATATACTTAATCAACAGAACTTTCAGCTCAGAATTTCATATCCTGCCAATTTAAGCTTTACATTTGAAGGAAAAATAAAATCTTTTAGGAACAAGCAAGTACTCAGAGATTTTATTACCACCAGGCCTGCTTTACAAGAACTTCTAAAAGAAGCATTATACACAGAAAGGAACAACCAGTATGACCCTTTCTAAAAATACACCAAAAAGTAAAGAGCATTAACATAAAGAAGAATTTTTATCAACGAAAGGACAAAATAGCCAGTTAATATCAAATGGCAGCAACCCTAGATTTAAATCGACCAAATCTCCCAATCAAAAGATACAGACAAAATCTAACGGTATATCCAAAGATATACATAGACTCAAAATAAAGGGTTGGAAAAAAAAATGTACCAACCAAATGGAGAGCAAAAACAAATAAATAAAAAGCAGGAGTTGCAATTTTCACATTTGACAAAATAGATTTCAAACCTACAAGGATACAAGGGTAAAAGGATTACTGTAATAATAAGAGATCTTAACACCCAGATACATAAGACCCATAATGAGATTTAGATTCAACGAGACAGAAAATTGATAACGATATCCGGGACTGGAACTAAGATCCAGAACAAATAAACTCAATAGAGCTCTCCATTTTAAACACACAAAATATACATTATCCACAAAATCTAATGACATATCTAAAGATATACAAAGACTCAAAACAAGGGGATGGCAAAAAACTCACCAACCAAATGGAGAGCAAAAATAAATAAATAAAAAGCAGGAGTTGCAATTCTCACACTTAATTAAATAGATTTCAAAGCTACAAGGATGCAAGGGTAAAAGGATTAATGTAACAATAAGAGATCTTAACACCCAGATACATAAGACACATAATGAGATTTAGATTCAACGAGACAACAAATTGATAACGATATCCAGGACTTGAACTCAAACCAGAACAAATAAACACAATAGAGGTCTCCATTTTAAACACATAAAATATGCATTAACCACTTTAAACACTCAAAATATTGATCGGCCATTATTAAAACCCATTTTAGGAATGAAGTAATATTCCTTTTTCCCTCTTTTTCTTTTTTTCCCCTTCTTTTTCTCTTTTTCCCTAAAAAAAAAAAAAGAAAGGAAATATATGTCCAGAGGTGCAATAGAAATAATACATTAAAATTTTAAGTACAGCAAATCAGTGGGAAAAGAAAAAAGGAATCTCATAGATACTAAGATCAGTGAATGAAAATATCTGGAGTTAGGGCTATAAGAAAAACTGCAGTATAATTATTTAATGTATCAATGATCTTGTTGAAAATGTGAACCATAGGTAGTCATTCCAATAAGAAGGCACAATAATAGCACATAAGATTGATAAGATTCATTTAACAAGGCATGTGATTACAGTGATAACTACTACAAGACGGATGTTATTGTTTGTATCCAAATAAATTCTATTAAAATCACTTTAAAGCACTAGGACAAGAAATCTGTTCAAGCTATGATCCTAGTTCAATGTTTGAAATCCTAAGGGAGAGAGGAATAAATGAGTTAAATGCAATAACAAAGCACCCTTATCTAAAGCTGAGTTCCTGAGAGGCATAAAAAATCAGAAGCTCTTTATGCTGGGGTGGATTTATCAAAGTACAAGTTTCTCCTTTCCTTTTAATAAGTATCTGTATAAATAACAAGGGAGGTCATTGGCCAATGGTAAAACCAGTACAGTTTATTTTACAATTTAGTTAGCAGAATGTTATTTTATAAAATGTGCATTTGGTTATTAGAAACCTGAAATGTTTCCATACATTTATTAATGAAATCAGCAGGTTATATTCATAAACATGACCAAGCCCAGTCAGCTGTGTTGATTACAATCAGGAAAAGCATGCTAGATAGATCAAAACAGAACCTCATAATTTATGAATGAGCAGGCAACAGGTCCAGCTTTGCTCTTTCTTAGAACAATCCTATAATATTTTACTTTACTACCTTTCTTTTTATTTTACCCATTATAAGTAGATGTGTGTTGTTTTAATCATTCACAAGATTATCTGTTATTCTTCACATAAATATTTTGAATAAAATCTATATTTAAGAATTCTTATAGCAGCTCTAAGGAATTGGACCTGTAAATTATTTTTCCTAAAATAGAAAATAAAACTGGTCGTGCAACTGATTATATGACCCAGTCACATCCTAAGACTATCAATTTCTAATTTTTCTCTTTTACATTTTTGACTGCATATTGTAATCAATCATTAAGTAAGAAGATTTAAAAAAATAAATTGTTAAGCCTCCTTGTTAATGTAGTTTTTCTCATTAAATGAACAGGAACATTCACTTTGTTGATATAATTTACTATCTACTTGATCTTAACTTTTTCAGCTACTTTGCCACCAAGGGTTTGTCCTGTCTTGGGAGTCGCATAGGTATGTGATTGATTGCAGATGGTATCAAATAGACGAATGCTATTAAACAAAGACCAGAAGCTAGTGGTCATCAAGTTATTTGATGTGGTCATGGACTCTTTACTTTCAGAGGGGCAGTTCTTCACTATATTGCCATCCTGTTTATAATATAAAGTTGTATACATATCCGTATACTTTTTTATATATCTATATATCTCTGTATATGGGTATTCATATATTCATATGTCATCTATCCATCTATACATATATGTGCATTTCCACACACCCAATAGCCAGAGAGATACATAGATACATAGGTAGATAAGTAGGCAGAGATATTAAAAAAAAAGAAATAAATTTTTCTTTTTCTTTTCTTTTTTTTCTGAGATGAAGTTTCGCTTTTATTGCCCAGGCTGAAGTGGAATGGTGCAATATTCTCTCATTGCAACGTCTGCCTCCTGGGTTCAAGTGATTTTCCGGTCTGAGCCTCCCAAGTAGCTGGGATTACAGGCATGCACTACCACACCCAACTAATTTTGAATTTTTAATAGAGATGGGGATTTATTATGTTGGTCAGGCTGGTCTCGAACTCCTGATCTCAGGTGATCCACCCACCTTGGCCTCCCAGTATGCTGGGATTACAGGTGTGAGCCACCATGCCCAGTCTAAATTTTACTAATTTTGTAGATGAATATGGTATATGAAGTACAAGCTGGCTGTTAAGATCAACAAAGGGAGTTCTTCAAAGAAGCTAGTAAGAGCTGAATAGCCAAAAGTTGAGAAGATCAGAACAAACAAAAGATTTTATTGGGTTCTGGTACTCTTAAGATCTCCCTTCCAATTATTTTTCTCCCTTCCAATTATTTACTTCATGGAAGAGGGAGTCAGATTATCCTAGTCTGACTCAGGCTACACAAATCTGTCTTTATTTTCTCTGTAGAGGGCAATGGCTATGCAGCTCAGACAGAGGTAAAAGCTCAATCTCAGATAATTAGTTTCATGATGAATTTAGCAGCCTCCCCAAAGAAATTTACTTTTTGAGTTAGATGAGACTACACAGCTGTGTGATCTAGGAAGATGTGAGTCAATAATATAGACTGCTTCCACTTCCGTATTTTCCCTCATATTGACACTTGTAACATTATTTCTAGGAGAGCTGGGACCTAAACACATTGTTTTTCTTTTTCCAATAGAGGCCATAAATTATTATGCAATAATGTGTCAATCCAATAGAGAGATTAGATTTTTTATTTGACTTTAGTCATATATTAATGTCAATCCCAAATTACTCCTTTTCAGAATGGATTCCCATTCTATCAGCTTTTAAAATTGATATAAAGATTGAGTTAACAAAAGTCTATCTTTACAATGTCAGATGTTAAGAAACATAAAGTAGTGAAACAGAAGTCAGGCAATGGTGGCTCACACTTTGGGAGGCCGAGGCGGGAGGATCGCTTGAGTCCACACACTTGAGACCAGCCTGGGCAACATGGTGAAACCCCATCTCTACTAAAAATATACAAATTAATCCGGTGTGGTGGCGTGGTCCCAGCTCCCTGGGAGTCAGAGGTGTGACTTTCATAAATTTTGGTTTGAATCACTTGAACCCGGGTAGCCAAGGCTTCAGTGAGCCATGACAGTGCCACTGCACTCCAGCCTGGATGACAGAGCAAGACTCTGTCTCAAAAAAATTTTTTTTAATTTAAAATGTTTTCCTCTGAGCCATTTCAAAAGGAGAGAGAAATAAAAGGTGATTTCAGAAAGAATGCTGATTATTTTCTATTAATTTGGAATAAATGACAATAGGTTGTTTGGCTGAAAACTGCCCTTTCAGCTTGCTTCATTAGTCCCGACTAGCATGTGCTATAATTTTAAGACAAAGCCCATGTAGTACAAACAAGGGAGCAATTAATTTGGCTTAAAGCTTGTAGTGCTTTGAACTTTATTTTTTCTTTAACGAGATCACTTTTGGACTTTGTACAGATTTTATTTTCGCACATAAAATTATGTCCTTATCTACATTTATTAAATGTAAGATTTAATTTTATTGACAGAAATAAAGAAATGCTACATTAATTACTGGGTGACGCCAAATATGGTAAGTTAAGTATTAATGAGAATTGTATTTTACTGTGTTCCAAGAGCCAAAGAAGTATTTGACATAATATTTGCGAGTCTGAATTATAGGAACATTCTAACAGCATTAAGAAATTATATATGAAAAAAATTATATGCCATAAAACTATTTTATCTGAATCATATTTCTTAGTATTCTTCTCAATTAAACAGCTGACTTAGGGCTTTAGAATATCCTGAGAAATGATGTCCTTCTAAGTGGGATTCATAAATACTTCTTGACAAGAAAAGACACATTTACTCTATATTTTCAGCATGCATTATTTTATGACTTCAAATTGCACCCCAGATTTTTTCCCTTATTGAACCATTTTTAGATTTGTGGTAGAAAAATGTATTTCAATTATTGTGCAAGAGAAATATTTCTCTAAAGGCAAAATGAACTATAATATTAAAAAGAGACAAGCTTTGTGGGTATTTTTTTGCATCTGTTTAGCAGGAGAAATAAAAGCTACATGAAAACTTTTTTGTGCTTGAAACAAACTATTTTATGCTAACGTGAAACTACTGTCAAAATCAGCAAATATTTTTGAGCATCTCTGTGTTTAAGACACTCTTCATAAACCTATATATGTTATATATATATCCGTGTAGATAGGTGTATTTCCATATATCTATGTCACCACAGCTCTGTGCTGTAAGTTTATGGACCTAAAGAAAAATATTGTTGCCCAGGTGCAGTGGTTCATGCTTGTAATCACAGCACTTTGGGAGGCCGAGGCAGGTGGATCACAAGGTCAGGACAGGAGTTTGAGACCAGCCTGGCCAACACAGTGAAAACCCATCTCTACTAAAAATACAAAAATGAGCTAAGCGTGGTGGCAGGTGCCTGTGATCCCATCTGCTCAGGAGGCTGAGGCAGGAGAATAGCTTGAACTGGGAGGCAGAGGTTACAGTGAGCTGTGATCATGCCACTGCACTCCAGCCTGGGCGACAGAGCTAGACTCAGTCTCAAAACAAAAAAAAATTGCTGCATTAAAATAACTACAAGAAAAATGCTTTCTATGTCAGGTAAGCCATTTATAGGCATTTCTAGGGACAGTAAAATAGCAAAGTACTTGTCTAATGGTTGCATAATAATAAAGCTTTGATTTGCTTGTTATATCAAGAAAGAAGTCAATCTCAGGGCTGGTCAGTGCAGTGAGTAGGTAATTCTGCAATTCTCTCTCTTTTATTTTTAAATCCAGTAAGGCTGTGCTAACTCTAAATACCACATTCTCCCATTACAATGTTTAACCCTGGAAGAAAAAAGAGTAGAAAAGGGAAACTTTATTACCCTATGTTTTTCCTAAAACATCAAAAAGTGTTCCTGAAAAGCCCTTATCTGACTTGCAGAGTAATGAGAGGAAAAGGTTAATATGATATGCCTTGGCCAGTGGCACTAGAAGTGTCATCTATGGGAACTTGTTAGAAATCCAAATTTTCAGGTTCCAAACCAACCTTACTGAGTTAGAAACTGGCAGTGGAGTCTGCAGATGATTAACAATCTCTTCAGAACATTATGAAATATTATAATGTTTGAGAATTACTGCATTATCCCAATTGTAAGGTCTCCAATCATACCTTTCAGAATTTTCACTGAACTCTAGGCTGTTCTGCATTTTTTCCTGTGACTTGAAATAACAATTAGAAGTCATCAACGGCCATCAAATTTATAGGTAGAAAGTTCATAAAAATGATAGAGTTCGTTATTATAAGATATCATTTCTCCTTTAGGGCTTTTGGCTGCAAGTAACAAACATGGAAATTTAGGTGAAACTTGCTTGAACAGGAAAGGAATAGAAAAGTAACTCATGTCAGGTGATGTAGAGTCTTATTAAGAAACTCAAGTGATACAGTCATAGCTGGGCTTAGATCTTTTCTTTCCCAGGCTGGCTTTACTCGTGGCACTTGGTTTCTAGAAGCTCCAGGATGGCATTTATCAAAGTGCAAATATAGAATATAAAGTATGTTTTCGCTTACTGACAAGTCTGATTGAAGACTATATACTATACGTTGTTCATTAATTCCTTCCTGAATTAATCACTCTTATTCTAGTAATGTTTTAGGCCATTTAGCTGAGATCCAAGTTACATACTCATTTTTAGATGTAGGAATAGATTTAGATTCCAATCTCATGTTTAAAAATGTGGTTATCACCCACAATTAGGAAGGTTTCTTAACTCCAAGAGGGAAGGGGTTTGGAGTGGCAAATGTAAATAATGATCATTTAAATCTGTGAAGTCATCTGTGAGGAATAGAACTGATAAAAGAATAAACGAATCTTACATTGGGTCCGTAAATGCAGCTGTGTATATACAAGATCTTAATCTTTATTATGGAAAGGCTAATGATATTTTTTTCCAGAGTCAAGTCAGTATACCTTGACTACATGATGCGGTAGCTAGAAATGTTAATGCAGCCTTTGGAAGTTATTTTTTTTTAAAGCATGTTTTCTTTTTAGTACTTAAATCTCAAATGAGTTGTTTTCCTCTCTCCATCTACAGCATCCCTACCCAATTTGATTATCTTCCATCTTGATCATGCTGTTCGTTCCTTGCTTTAATCTTAATCCTTTTCTATTCTAGCTTCTAGGGTATCAGATTGTTTAAGACAACTTTTTATTTTGGAATTAATTTATACTTACAGAAATAAATAGAGTAATACAGAAAATTCTGTTGTATCCCTCTTCCAATTTCACCCTTTGTTATTACCTCGCAGTAGCTTGCTGTATTCATCAAAACTCAGCTTTCAACAATGGTGGATTACTTTACGTGAACTCCAGACTTTAACTGGATTTCACAATCATCTGTCTCAGAACCTGATACAGAGTACCACATGGCATTTACTTGTCATGTTTTTCCAGTCTCCTCTGGTCTGTGAGAGTTTCTCAGTCTTCCCTTGTTTCCTTATCATCTGACTCGGATTTGTCTGATGTTTTCCTCATGGTTAGATTGAGGTTATAGCTTCTTGGAAAGAACATGTCAGAGGTGAAGCAATCTTCTTGTATTGTACCAGGGAACACACAATGTCAACACAAAATTAATGGTGAGGTCAATTTGATTTGTCAACATAAAATTAATGGTGATATTAACTTAACTGTTTGATTAACATAGTTTTGATCATGTTTCTCCACTTCTCTACTATAAACTTCCCATTTTCCCCTTTCAATATGCTCCAGACTCTCACAGATATACAGGTGGAATATTCCTTATCCAAAATGCTTGAAAACAGAACTCTCTCATATTTCAGATTTATTTTGGATTTTGGAATATTTGCATTATACTTACTGATTGAGCATCCAAAATCTGAAAATCTGAAACTGGAAATGCTCCAGTGGGCATTTCATTTGATGGTTTTATTCTCAGTCTAAAAGTTTCAGATTTCAGATTATTGGATTTGGAATGCTCAAATTGTATATATCATATGGAAAGATTTAATCATATGCTAAGATTTCTTTGTGTATAATGCTTTCATATGTCCATGGCCCTTAAAGTTGGAGGTTCCTATATGATTGGAACCTACACATATATATTTATATACAAATACATACATTCATAAACACACACATATATACTAATTTTAATATCAAATGTGGTATATTCAGGATTCACCAAATCTTAGGAAATGATAGCATTGATAATCAAACCAAACTTTTCTCTGTAGTGAGAGATTGTCAGCTCACTGGTGATTAAAATTTCTTTACTACCTAACTGGGCATCATAGTCAATAGGATAGTTCTGAGTTACAAATGCATCATGGCAGTTTTCTCTCATAGTCAATTCGGGTTTTTGAGTACTAAAGAAAAATATTTTAAACCTATCAAAAATGGGAATCTAGTTTCAATGGGAATCTATTGAAAATTTCAATTATAGCCTGAATTACATCCTCAAATTTTATATGTCGAAGTCCTCAACCCCTTTACCTCAGAATGTGACCATATTTAGAGATGAGGTTTTTAAAGTAGTGATTAAGTCAAAGCATTCTAATAATTTTGTTACTGATGCCCTTGTCAAAGGAAATCTGGACAGATGGGAATACAGTGAGCACATGAAAGATGGCCACAGTGAGAAGCTGTCCATCTGAAGCAGAGGTGAGAGCCCTTAGAAGGAACCAAACCTTTTGACACCAAGCTCGTCCCACCCGCAGCCTGAGGGCCACATGCAGCCCAAGATGACTTCAAACAATGCCCAACACAAATTTATAAACTTTCTTAAAACATTATAAGATTTTTATGCATTTTTTTAGCTCATCAGTTATCACTAGCATTAGTGTATCTTATGTGTGGCCTATGACAATTCTTCCGATATGGCCCAGGGAAGCCAAAAGATTGGACACCCCTGTTTTGATACCTTGATCTCAGAATTCTAGCCTCTCAACCATGAGAAAATAAACTTAAGCCACCAGTCGGTGGCATTTTGTCATGGCAGCATTAGCAAATGTATCCAGCCACAATTAACTTTCCCAAAATAATATCACATTAAATTTCTCCAATTCTTTCAAATATGGCCAACCATCCCAGTTTGCATAGTATTATGCTGGTTTTAGTGTCTGAATTCTTTCATCCTGGGAAACCTCTTAGTCTCATTCATGTATGGATTTTTAAACATCTCGGTCACTTCTCTTAGGTGGTTCTCTAGGGTGATAAAGACTTTCTTGGGGCCAGGCGAGGAGGCTCAAGGTAATCCCCGCACTTTGGGAGGCCGAGGCGGGTGGATCAAGAGGTCAAGAGATCGGGACCATCTTGGTCACCATGGTGAAACCCCGCCTCTACTAAAAATACAAAAAATTAGCTGGGCATGGTGGCTCACGCCTGTAATCCCAGCTACTCAGGAGGCTGAGTCAGGAGAATTGCCTGAACCCAGGAGGCGGAGGTTGTGGTGAGCCGAGATCGCGCCATTGCACTCCAGCCTGGGTAACAAGAACGAAACTCTGTCTCAAAAAAAAAAAAAAAAAAAAAAAAAAAAAAGACTCTCTTAAAACATAGACTCCAGGAGATTTTAGTAGCCTTTCTATAATCTACCCAGCCCAAGGTTTAGTGAGGTGATGTCATGTGGACTGTACATGCACCAATATTTGAAGGCATCTGTGAAGATGTTCTTTATTTAAACCAGCATCAAATTCTACCAGAACCAGCAAGTTTAGTTTGTAAGTAAGACGAAATGACTGGATGTTCTAGATGGATGGACTTCGAGTTCTTTTGCCAGGGTACTTATGATGATGCAGACTTATGTATATGCTTTCACCTGGCCTCCCTGGTGACCTGCATTACTTATTTGTCAGAAAAAATGACTACCTTAAATCTAAGAAAGCAGTAGGTAGTTATAAAATCTAACAAAAAATCTGTGTAACTCAAAGGGAATTTAAATTCATGACTCTGCTTCATTAATACTAATCTCAAAGCAAGTGAACAAGATAAAAGATATTAACTCTTGTCCCATCTTCATGTGGCTCTTGTTATATTACTAAGGGTCATTTGTGGCTGCTTAACTAGTCACTATTCTTAACATGAGACCGACATTAATTAAGAAGATAGCATAGTGAAAGAGCAAGAGGAACAACTTGTTCTAATCAACATTCTGAGTCATTGATAACCCCATTAATAGAACTCAAACAAGTCTGAAGTACTGTGGCCTTGGAATCTAACTTGAAACAAGAGGTTTACAGTGGGAGAAAGAACAGAGTAATGCCCGATACAATGAGATCCAGGCTCAGATTATAAGGATTTCTATCCTGGCTCTACCATTTGGCAACTGTGGCATCTGAAAAGTTATTTAACTTTTCTGGAACTTTGTTTCCTATTTTACAAAGTACCATTCCTAAGAGTTCCTCACTCATTTCATCACTAGTCAGCTGATTTCATCTATTTTCCTGACTCTTCTGAGCTTCTGTTTGCTCATTTGCAAAGTACTGGTTTTGACTATCTCAGTTGATTTTTGTCAGGATAAAATAGAAAAATGAATGAAAAGACCCCAACCCACATTATTATTATTATTCAGTAGGTTATAGAGGTGTTACACATAATTTGTTTTTCCCAATAAATAAAAACATAAACATGTGATTTGTTATGTTACACATAATTTTCAGTTGTAAAACAATTTATGTTGCTACGTGATGTATCTTTTGCTGATGCATACTTGATGTTAGGGGCACAGGGCATTGTCTGTTAAACTTTGTACGCAAATTATCAATGTCAAAAATAAAAACTGCAGAAGATGGATTAGAAAATAAATCTTTTTTATCTTGAGATAAACAAAAATTCCAAGTCCTAATCATCTACATATTTTCAGCTACATGTGCAGTTCTATTAGTAAAACTCTCTTATCTCAATTAAATTCTACTCCTTTCCCCTATTTTAACCTAAAACAATCTCTCCTAATCTTTGTATAGCAATAATAGGTAGATAAAACATTAAAAACTTTATTGATTCAAAAGTCTATTTCAAAGTTTTACAACCACAAGGCAAATTTATATTATGAGGGAGTTAATTTATATGATCAAAAACAATGAAAATAGAAGGAAAACATAAACACAAATTCAGAGGAAGTATTTGTTTCATTGATTCAGGAAAACATTTTTCTTCAGATATGATTGAATTGTAATAATTTTTGTCTGAAAATTTTTTTATTTGCTTTACTTCAACAATTACATTGCATTGATGTAATTTTACCTATGGTAGTCATTATTTCAATTATTTATATATATCTTCACTTCTGATTTTTCTAGACATATTTATTGTATTGTTTCACTTTTCTCATTTTTTGCTCATGATATTAACCAACTTAAATCATAATATAAATAAGTTCAATAAAGAAAACATAGGAACATTATCCAATTTGAACACCAATTTTGATGAAACCCCTATGAATTAAATCTTCCAAAAACTTTATATCTTTAAGTCAGTATTTTGTTTTACTTCTATAAATAGTATATCTGAAAATACATTTAAATAAGCATATAATCTTAAAATTATTAGTTTTCCTTTGGCAGTAGAGTAGGGTGACTATAGTTAACAACAAAACATTATATATTTTAAAGTTGCTAGAAGACTTGAACGTTTTACAAATATACAAATAATAAATACTCTAAGTGATGGTTACCTCAAACACCCCAACTGCTCATTACACATTCTATGCATGTAACAAAATATCACATGTATCCCATAAATATGTAAAGCAATGTGTTCCAATAAAAATGAGTTTTCTCCTAATTTCATTTAATTTTATATTCCTTCAATATGTTTTGAAATTGCTATTTTGGCTAGGATGTAAACATAGGAGAAATGACATAATTTCACATATTAAAGAAAATATTTTGTTTTTTTTAAGTTTCAAATGAAGCTTGTTTAAATTATATATTCCTTGGTGTGCTTTTTTCCTCATGTTAGTCTAGGAAACCTCAATTCAACTTAAATACCTTCTTTCTAACTTATTTTATCTTATCTAACTTATCTAGCTTATTTTCTCTTCCTAACTTACTTTATCCTAGTATACTTGAATCTATTAATATGTAACCATTTCCTTACTGAGAGTCAGTTAAACAAGATTATTTTAATAACTTCGTCTCTTTTTTCCATACTTTTAGAGTATTGTTGAAGTCTAGGGCTCCAGATACAAGGCTCATTCTTTCCAAACATCTGTGATTAGTATAATACTATTAGTATCTATGTTATTCATATATGATTTATTCATGGAAATTCCAATTTTACCTCATTAGAATTGTTACTTGAAATTTCCACATTCCCTACCATTTTACTTGTAAAATTTCCTTTTCAATTCTTAAGAAGAATTTTTAATGTATATTTCCCCTTGTCTCTTTTAATTTTGATCAAAGCACACTGGAGTTCAGATAAAATATGATTTTCAAGCAAGGAAAAGGCATAGGTATCCTTTTCTTGCCATGGCTATTTATTATTTTTCCAAGCAGCAGTTAGGTTCTCTACACCCTGGGCTATTTCTCAGCTGAAATAGATTACACACTGAAGTTCAGCAACTGCTTAGGATTTAGCCCTGTGGTTCCAACATTAGAGTTTCGGTTTTAACATTGGCTACTCCATGATGTTTTTGAGGCCCAGGACGAATCTGTAAAGGTGTTCTCTTTAATTTCTTCCCTTTTAATTTATAAAGCACAATGTTTTTGTTGGCAAACCTATCAAAAATTTTTAGGAAGTTACAAATACAAGTCTTGTTTAGAAATTTGTGTATTTGTTTAATATGCCTGTGTGTGTTATTCATATAAATAGGCAATAAAACAGGCAATAAAAATGCTAGGAAAATACCTGGATATTATTTCAACATTTTTCCTTGAAATAATTGTGTGATAATTGACAACTCATCTCACTTTTCTAGACTTTGAAATATATTTTTAAAGTACAGGACTTATACAAAAAAAGCACAAATCATCATGCATACCTTTATGAATTTTCACAAGGCTACTACACCAATGTAACCAGAATCTAACAGAAAAAATATTACCAGCATCACAGAAACTTCTCTTGTGTCCACTTCCACTAACTGAGGTTTATGGATAACCAGTATGCCAACACTTAAACAACAGATTAACTAATCTTGTCTGGTAATCCTTATTTTTGATTTTATATGATGGGAATCATACAGAATACATTTCTAGGTGCCCCCCCTTTTTCCCCTCAAAGAGTTATCTTTGTGATATTTATCCATGTTGTTACATAGTTGTAGCTTATTCATTTTCATTCTTTAGAGTATCCCATTATAACCATCCCACAATGTATTTACTTATTCTCAAAAGGCATTTACTTTCTGGTGAACTAAGACATCTTTTCCTATGATAAATGTCAAGTCAGATGATATACGTATATTTTAAATTCTAGTATTGAATTTACTCATAATTCAGAGGATATGGTCATAGCAAAACAAAAGCATAGTCTAAATTTAAAGAGGTCCATGATTGTCAATGTGAGTCCCTCAATGCCTTTTATCTCCTGTAATAGGACATGTTCTGGTTTAATTTTTACATTAAATATTTAAGCAATATTTTGCCAGTGTATTTGGTTAGTGGCGTAATTGTAAAAGGATTTAATTTATTCCTTTTTCAAGTGTCCCCATTAAAGGGAGAAATAGGCTACAAGTCTCCTTCTAACCTTGATCTTTTCCTTTTCACTAAAAAAAGTATTTATTTATTCATTCATTCATCCATTCTTCTTTATGCCTTCTATTTTTTATATGCAGACTCATATATTTACATATATATATGCGTGTGTGTGTGTGTGTGTGTGTATATATATATATATATATATAGTGATCAGGACATAATGTTTTTCTAATTGGCTTTCCAATTGACACAGTACCATTTATTAAAAAGAATTAGCTTTTAATAAATATTTCATTGTCATATATATGGTGATTATATAAGGGTGAATCTGTTTCTGTGCTCTATATTCTGTTCTCACTCTGTATTTCTACCATAATTATCTAGCACCACTGGTAAATTGTCTTAATTACTACAGGTTTGTCAAATATCTGCCACTGTACTTTCTATCTTTATTTTTTTTCTTTAAGGTTGCTTTAACCATCCTTAACTCCTTGCATTAATTCACAAATTTTATAATCAAATTATCATTTTCCTCATGAATAAGAGATCTAAAAAATCAGATTGGGAAGAACTGTCACCTTTCTGATATTGGTTGTTTCAATCCATTGAGTAACTTAAGTCCTTCATTTGTGTTTATTTGTATTATAGTGTTTTAATATAGTTCTTAAACGTATTTTGTTAATATGATCTTTTTGGTGTCTGTTGCTATTATAAAGAGTATCTTTAAAAATTTTACTTTAATGCCTTTATAATTGGTAAACAAAATCAATACAATTTATTTTTACATATTTACTTGTATCCAATAAATTGTTAAATTAATAGATATCCTATGTACACAAATAATTTAATCTGTGAATAATGATAGTTTTATTTCCTCTTTATTTCAATCATTTTGTATTTTTTGTCCTTATTATACTATCTAAGACAGTGCAATGTAGAACGGAGGAGGTGATAGTAAATATGATGTTTTTATTCTTGATATCATCAGAAATTACTCTTTAATATCTACTGTAATATTAATAATCAGCATTTTGTAGATAGCTTTTATCAGGTTAGAGAAATTTCATGCTATTCATTTTTTGCTAAGTAATCTTTTTGTTTGTTTAGGTTGTTTCTAATCATTAATGGTTATAAATATTTTTGAAATGACTTTTTAGCATCTGTCAAAATAATTATATAGTTTCTCTTCTTTATTCTGTTGACATGGTTAATAACATTGACTTATGGATCTTCCCTTGGATTCCTGGAATAAACCATATTTTGTCATAATTTATTGTAATTCTTCATTGTGTTAGTCTGTTCTCACAGTGTTAATAAAGACATACCCAAGACTGGGTAAGTTATAAAGGAAAGAGGTTTAATTAACTCACAGTTCCACATGGCTGGAGAGGCCTCACAATCATGGTGTGAGGTGAATGAGGAGCAAAGTCACGTTCTATACGGTGGCAGGCAAGAAGCTTGTGCTTCAGAACTCCCATTTATAAAATCATCAGATTGTGCGAGACTTATTCACTTCCACAATAACAGTATGTGTGGAGACTACCTCCATGATTCAATTATCTTCACCTGGCCCTGTCTTTTACGTGTGGAGATTACTACAATTCTGGGTGAGATTTGGGTGGGAACACAGCCAAACTATACCATTTATATATATTCTTGTGCCCAATATAAAATATTCTGTATATAAGACAGATCCGTAACTTTCCTTTTGTCTCACAACTTTTCAGATATTGATATCAAGATCATGATAGTTTCATAAACTTTTGTGACTCTGAATCATTCAAAAACATTTGGAAATTGTGTCTATCTGTGTTATTTCCTCTTTAAATATTTTAAACAAATTCCTGGGGAAGTCATTTAATTCTAGGATTGGACTCAAGTTTTTAAACTGTTGCTAGTAGTATTATCGTGTTAAATGTTGCAGGCTAACATATAATGAACTCTTATTTTGTTCCAGAAAAAATACTAATGTAGATAATCTTATTTTTTCTGCACAGAAACACTATGAGGTATTATCATCATTTTAAAAACTTGAAAATTGAAGTTTAAGGAGGATTAGCAACTTGCCCAAAGTGACACTGGGTAGTTATTAAAAGAAGTTGAGTTACAACATGTCTTCTGAGATCCCTCCTTGTTCCACAATTCATAGAAGAACATGTTTCCATTTTCTTTCTCTATGGTAAAGAACAAAATGCAAGCAAGTCACCAATGGCCTTGACTGAATATTACTTTATAATGCACTTTATTCTTTCCCATACTTATCCTTCCATTGTTAACATCCTTCCCAATCATTCCTATAATACTCCCTGGAAACAATTTTCTGATAAATACAAAAACAAAAGTCAATATAAAAACAAGATACTTTCATTTCTTCCACATTTTCATAGAGGGCTTTCTGAACTGTTGTATATTACTTGAACTCCAAATGAATTCTGAAAATAGTATTTCCCTTAAATCTTTTTATTGTGGCTACTTATTTTCCTGTCCCATCTTCAGTGAAGGGACCAAATCAGTTTCTGCATTTTTTTGCTAGTCTCCTATTTCTATTTTCAAACACTTCTATGCAACATTTTGCACAATCTCTTGAAGCTCATGCTCAATAATAAGACCACTTCCTGTGGGTGTTTGCTGCATAATATAGTGATCATTTCTCCAGAAACATTGAGGACTGTCACACTTGGATACCAGTCATTCGATTCTTCTATTTCTTCTTTTCTAAATTTGTATTGGATTATTTCAATATACATAAATAGGACCTACCAAATACTCTATTAGCCTAACTCTTGAAATCATCAACTTTCACTTCAGTTTCACTTTGCTTCTAAAATATTCCTAGGTTGGGCCATGCTCCTTTATCTAGGGCTCTTATACTCATTATCTCAAATTTCAACATTTGCTTTCTAAACACAATCTCTTTGCCTTTCTAGCTGTCATTTGCCCCTTAATCTAGTGCAGATTGTGATCTTCTGCATCGTTTCAACCATTTTCATTAGAGCATCTACATCCTTTGATTTCCACAACGTGAAAAAATCAGAGCTCTGAGTATTGATTAATAAAAACGGTCTCCCTTTTCACTACTACAACAGGATGGCTGCTTTCAAAAGGGAAAGTATAGAAGAGTCCTTTGAACTGGTATAGTTGACATATATCTTCTGCAGTTTCCTCAGTGGTTCTGAGAAAGAATTTGCTAACTGGTGAACTTTTTTCCCCCTATTTCCCCAGTGGCAATATTAATTATTCACAGTGTCTTCAGAGTTGTTTTCCATGATGTTTCAACTTTCATTTTTAGCTGATGTTCTTGCCCAAATACTTCACTTGGAATAAAACAAGATTAGGTTAAAAAGATCTATCAATTTCTTATATGAAAATGTGAAGACTACCATCTGTGGCCACCATTACACTTATATTTGTTCTTCCACTGTTGTTAGTAAAAATGTCTTTCCACTTACGTGCCTGAAACGACTCCCTGCTTACTTGACTAGGGGACTTTTTCTATTCTATGAGTTTTCTCCTTCCTTTATTATTTTTCCAGAATATATTTAGTTAATTCTTATTGTGTATTAACACATCACTAGATGTTTTGGATATATTGGTCAACAAAATAGAAAAACAATGTTTTATCTTGATAGGTAAATTATAATGGGAAGGAGAAGATAAATACTCAACAATAAATCAGTACGGATAATAAAATATTGGAGCTGCCAGTTTAGGAAATAAAGAAAGAATAAATTACAATAAAGAAAATCAGGAGTGTTTGAAGAGTGCTGAGAAGGTTACAAGTATTTAATAGGGTATTATAATTGACTGCACTGAGAATGTAAAACTTAAGCAAAAAAGATGATTTGATAAAGAACTTATAAAATGATACAGGGATGCATTTTTGGCAGAGGTAACATCTGGAGAAAAGACACAAAGTTGAAAGCATGCTGATGAGTTTAACTCATTGCAAGGGGACTGGGAGTTGCTGGTGTGGGCCAGTTAAGGGGAGAATAATAGGAGATGATGACAGAGAACATAAGCCTGACAGACTGTATAAGAACCTGAGGTCCATCATAAGAACCTGGGACATTCAAAATTGATAGATTGAGACAAAGAGGAGAAAACAGAAAGATACTAAGGAGTAGCAATCAGTGAGGTAGGAGGAAAACCAAGAGAATGTTGTATCTTACAAATCCAGAGAGAAAACTGTGCTGATGAAGGCTCAGTGGAGTGAAATCCTGATGATTATTCAAGTAGAATAGGAAGCACCAATGTATTATTGCTTTTGGCAATGTGAAAGTTGATCGGGATAGTATCAAGGACAGTTTCAGTAAAATCATGGGCATAGTCTCGGTTATTTAAGAGAGATTGCGAGAAGAGGACTTAAAAACAATAAATGAGACAATGTTTTTGCAGAGTTCTGCTGTAAGGGGTAGCAAATAAGTCGGCTAATAGTGGGGAATGTTTAAAATCAGAGACATATGATCAGCATGTTTGTATTTGAATCAGAATAACTAGAGTGTGAAATAGCGACTATGTAGGAGGAAGCAGAAAGAAAAAATTCTGGTGTTATATCCCTAAGTTGGCAAGAGAAGATGAGCTCTGTTTCTAAGAAGTGGGAAGGCAGGGAAGTGAATGCAGATTTATGAGTGAATAGGTTTTATGATTGGTTATATGGAAGCTCTTTTCAGATTGCTTCAGTTTTCTCAGTGAAATTGCAAGCACAATCAGCAACTGGAACAAAGGTAGGGGTGTGATACTGGAGGCCAGAGGAGAGCAAGTGTGAAATAATATTAAGAACGTGGAGGAGCAAACATATCAACAATATGTGATGTGATGTCTGCCAGCATTAAAGATTTGCTTAAAGTCTATTGCTGTTAATTTATAGTGAGAGCACTTAGTGAAATTTTTGCTTTTATTCACCTTTACTTTGCTATGTAGATGCAGATATGAAGTAGACACAGAAGTTGCTGTAATGTTGACCTTAACCATCATTACAGTTTTGCCAAAGAGTTCTGTTGTTATGTTGCTAATAAAGCATACCTGAGCCTGGGTAGTCTATAAAGAAAAGAGGGTTTTGACTCACAGTTCCACATGGCTAGAGAGGCCTCATGGTCATGGTGAAGAGCAAATAAGGAGCAAAGTCACATTTTACATGGAGGCAGGCAAGAGAGCATGTGTAGGGGAATTCCCACTTATAAAACCGTCAGATTTCATGAAATTTATTCACTACCACGAGAACAATATGGAGGAAACTGCCTCCATGGTTCAATTAATTCCACCTGCCCTTGACATGTGGTGATTATTACAATTCAAGCTGAGATTTGGGTGGAGACACAGCCAAACCATATTAAGGCCAATAAAGCAAGAACAGAAAGGGATCAGGGGTATTTCAAGGGTTGTGATGTTGACCATGTAATTTAATTTGAAAAGGGACATTTTGGGAACAGAAGACCATTAAAAGGAAGGATCACTGAACTAGAGACTCTAGCGTAGTGGTCAACATTTTTGGCACCAGGGACAGGTTTCGTGGAGAACATTTTTTCCAAGGACAAAGTGGGTAGGAGTGGGGCATGATTGGGGATGAAATAGTTACACCTCAGATCATCAAGCATTAGTTAAATTCTCAAAGGGGGTACAATGTAGATCTCTTGCTTGCATAGTTCACAGTAGAGTTCATTCTCCTATGAAAATCAAATGCTGCCACTGATCTGACAGGAGGCAGAGCTTAGGTGGGAATGCTCCCTTGCCTGATGCTCACTTCCTTCCGTGCAGCCCAGTTCCTGTCAGGCCATGCACAGATACTGATCCGTGGCCCTATCACTAGAGTAGGGATCCTGGGGTCAAGGACTCAAGGGGTGGCTAGGATGGAATTAAAAGAAAGAGCAATTACAAAGCTGGTTGTCCTTACTTCTGTCCCACAGTGAAGTGTTTCCTGATCATTGCCCTTTCCTTCACAAGCTTCCAATGATGCTTAACTGTGTAAGAAAAAAAGTGGATGCAAATATCCTTCTGTCCTCTGTGTGGTACGCTGGGCTTCAATGTCTTACAGCACTTTAGTGTGTTCTTTCAGTTTTTACTTGCTGTCTTCCCCTCTTCTTCTACTGTAATAAATCCAGGAAAGATACGTCTAAATGATGGCTGTCTACCAAAGGCCATTTTTCTGTTTTTCTATACACAGGGCATGTTGTCTTCCAGGAGGCCTCTTACATCTATCTGAAAATTCACCATCAGTATTTCGTTGAGTCTGTATAAATCAATCTTATTCATCTCATGTACATGCTTGTCTATCTCTTCTCTGATGAATTTCTCAGAATCAGGGCCTGTCTCTTAGTCACTGTATCTATGTACAAGACCTAGCCAATAGCTAGCATAAAATAATGTGTTTTAATCAAGCAAAAGATCTGTTACCATCTGAAAGTCAGCTCCATATCTACCATTACCTACTTGATCTGTTATGACTATTTCCCACTCACCACACATTTGGAAAATATAACATTGAGCTAATTCGTTACTTACCTATCCAGAGAGACTCACGGTGTGGATGTTCTTTCCCTCCCCCGCAATATATTCTAAACCACCTATGTTTGGGACTCTGGGTATTTCTTTTATCTCACTTCTGCATTTTTCAGATTCCTTTACCAAACCTTATAAGTAATTTATGTTTCTTTCATCTGGCTTTTGCAGTTTTCAGATCCCCTTTACCAAGCCCTATAAACAAATATTTAAAAATGTCTTATTCACTAATGTCTATTTATTTATATTGTGGTCACTCTTTTTCTTAGATTCAGAGTCATTTAATCATTCTACACATTCTTTTTAAGCACCTACTATGAGCCAGATACCTACTCAGTACTAGGAGCTGGAGAGAGAGTTTTGAACAAACCACACAAAGTCTATTCTTTCACAGACCTTGAGTTCTAAATACCTTAGCAAGAAAGTATAAAATAATGCTTCTATGCTATTTAAGAACTTAAAACTGAGTATGGGATAGAAAGTGACCTGAAGTCTACTTTAAGTTGAGTGATAGGAGGCTCCCAGAGAAAGTGACATGAAAACTGACCTAACTAAATGGCATTCCCTGACACTGTTATTGATTGTTCCATGCCTCTTGTATCTCACTCTGTCCCGTGTATCTTTCTGCCCTCACACTTATTTAGAACATCATATTATGTAGCCATTGAAAATATGCAACTTGGTATTTTTATCATAATTGTCTCAGGTATATCAACTATGAACTTAGAGCATAAATTCTCTGAGAGTGAAACTATCACCATCTATACCAACACACAATGGAAGCAGACTCTGAAACGGGAGTTAAAATGTTATCTTTCCTTTTCTTTATGCTCAGAATTTTAATTTTATATCTATTAATAGAAATTTTAAGATTAATTAAAAAATAGATTAACTCATTCCTAAAACTCTTCACATTTACCATCTGCATATGAAGATTCTGAATTCCTCCAGCAGTTTTTCCCATTAATATCACCTACACATTGCTGCTGTCTTTCTATGACTTCTCGTATGCACATAAACTTTTTGTTTCATTTCTGAAACCTACTTAAGTCCTTCTGAAGCTATATTCAATAGCAGTTAAATTTAACTTGTGTCATACCAATAATACACGTAACTCAATTAAAATGATAATATAAACAGCTTTGAACGGGTTCACAGATCCATGGCAATAGCGTGCTTACTCCCCGAATGACTGTGATTGACAGGCACCATACCCAGACTGTAGGATGTACTCTAACTTTACAGATCTTACATTGAAAGGTTAAAATTATATTTATATTAGAAATGCTAAAATGAAGTAATGTATCCTCAACTGATGTTCCATGGAAGAGCCCACTGTAGGAGGTCGACATGTATGCTGAAAAAAGCTTCAGAATCCTGAGTTAAATAAAGTTAAATTGGAGTCGCAGGATCCCCCAAAATCTTTAGTATGCAATAGGCATTATGCATTCCCAAAAGATTTATTTTTCAGTGTTTAACTAAGAACCCTTGTTTTCACTGTCCTCAGCCTTTGGAGTTAGTGTTCTATGGGATATAATTTGGGCACCGATCTTGACAGCAAAAATAATATCCAAAGAAATATGTTATTACTTGACTCATAGATTAAAAAAAATGTTGGATTTTATTGAGTGTAAAAGCCTGAAGATCAAGATGTGGGACTGAAGGCCCATCTATTTGAGACATTCGCTGGCTGTGGGCCTCTTCCTCTAAGCTGGCTGTAAAATCAATATAGCTCATATCATCTTCCTATTAAAATGTCCTCCTGTAGTTAGCTGCATGTCCTAGATTTTCAATATGTTCCAAGTATAAAATGCTTTGTTCCATTATCAAATAAATATCTCACGTGATTTCTTGCAAAATCAGGTTATTAGACTAAAATGTGGGCACAACACACAGAGGTAGAGCGCAACCTCAGCAACCTTTTTTCCCTTGAAATGTTTATTAAAAAAATTATCAAACATGCAAAAATTTGAAAGAAAGAACAATAAACATTTGCATAGCTTTCTATTGTCACTTTTATGCTCACTTACTTTGAGTCTCATGGTTAGGCATTTGAGTGTTCTTGTGAATGAAATGAGGTAGCTGTGTGATCTTTAGGATTCCATTTGCCTTTAAAATTTTGTGAGTTCATTTAAGTCAGAAGTAATTATCATAATAAATTTAGAAAAATATTATTTTTCATTTCTAGAACTATTATTCAAATCTTAGGAACATCACAATGTTTATCTGTGCCTGGTATTTTTTATTTTACCTAATTTCTAGTAGCACGAATAAACATTTAACAAAAGATTCCTAGGAGGAAAACTAACCTTCCAAGACTAAAGCTCAAGGGAGTCACAATTAAGGATTTGAAATAATTAGTCTTGTTCTCCGATGTTGTACCTCCTTTTATTCTAACCATTTAGTCTCATTACGAAAGTTTAACTAACCCTAAGTGCATTTATCATTCCAGGAGTGTTATTATACTCTGGGTCTAGCAACATCTTAGGTATCAAGTAATTCATCGTGCAAAGTAGAAGCACCTTTTATTTTTCTTCTTTTCTTATATCTCAGTATCTTAATTGCAATGACTCATGAGCTGACTTTTTTTTTTTTTTGGTTTGCTCACAGTCGCGCTGATGTGTCACAGAATAGTGACTACAACTTCTGCTGTAATTGATGGGAACAAGTTCTCCTGGGATCTATTAATACAGCTTCAGGCAGTAAGGCAAGCAATGAATGGAAAGTAAATGGGTTCAGGAGCTCTAGAGACATCGATGTTGCTGGAGGCGGAGAGGTAGGCAGCCACTAATAACTATAGCTAAACAGTGGGAAGAAAGCATGCACTAGGTTTGTTTCACCAGTCTTTATATATCACATGCATTTGGCAGTTATGATCAAATCATTCTTTCCCAAACCAATTAGCCCATCAGGGTGGTGCTAACTTGTGCATATTGTAGCTGCTAGTTAGAATAATCGCTGGGCCTTTGATTTTAAGTACCCATGTTAAAGATACAGATTTTCTTTGGTGGTTTGAAGACAAAATATGTCTTTCTTAATCTTGAATACTTTTCCAAAGAACATGATTCTATTTAGCACGAAATTAAGATTATTTCTTTACATGTTCATTTGGTGTTCTAAATGTTCTTGGAGCCATAGAATTATAGTTTTGGTTAAAACATTTAATTTTGCTGGCTGGGTGTGGTTAATCCCAGAATTTTGGAAGGTCAGCACAAGAGGATCACTTGAGACCAGCGGTTTGAGACCAGTCTGGGCAACATAGTAAGACTATGTCTCCAAAATCAATCAATCAATCAATCAGTCATCATCATCATAGTTTTGCTGATCAGGAGTTTGGTCTAAAAAGAATGAGTTAGTTGCCCAAGATCTCAGCGTTTCTTATGGGCAGTGTTCAGATAACAGCAAATGATAAGGTTCATCATGCTTAGATTTACCAGCGATTCAGTGAAACACACGGAAGGCTTCTAGTGAGCTAGGCATAGGACGGGGCTGCAGAGATGGATTTAACTGACAATTGGAAATATGCAAACACAAATTATTTCCAGGCATATATTCTTTACCAGTGACTTATACAAAGTGCTGCATGGGAGAAAAAATGTTAATTTTGATTGGAGAGTTGGAATACAATGAAACACATACAGTCAGTGGCAGGCAGTATTGGTGGAAAAGCAGAAGGCCTGTTGCAGAGTCCTTGGAGGCTGTAGTGGCATTTTGTGAATGTATTTAATCTGAGCTTCACAAATATCTAAAGCTACAACCAGTAATTTGTATTGGCTTCATAACACAATGAGGAGAAGGCAGAATATATTTAGATTTTGTGTGGAATCTTTAGATATTAAAATCACCTTATTTTCATTTCTCCAAACAGAAATAAATGTTCTATGCTCCTGTCATGGCCAATTTTCCTTACTAAATCACAAAAAAAAGGCGTATTGGTTTTTGCATCCTTGGCTTGACATTATACGTTGACTTCCACATATATTTGGTTTTGAAACTAAACATGGCATTGATTACTGTTACTAAACAAGTAATTTTATATAAAGGTCCTTGTATTGTCAAGTGTTATTCATAATTCCTTAAACACACATATGTCTTTGTAAATAACGAATTGGACATGAAGTTAACTTACATGTCCAGTTGGGAAGAATTTAATGACTCTACCACCATATGGTGTCCGGCGTCTTCCTAGAGAGCCACAAGTCACAGCATAAAAAATCACTGCATCGCAGTGTCTGACATGGATTGCAGCCTCCTGCTGAAATACTCAAGAAGTGTTCAATATTTTTGTCAGCTTTCAGCAGGCATTTTGATGAATATGAATGTAACAGATATGTCTGAATCTGTGTATGAATCAAATATAAGCCAAATATTAACCGCCTCCTAAGAGGAAATGCTTTGATTTTTTTAAAGCTGTTTTTCTTTCTGAGTGGTCATTTCTTGAAGCATCAGACATCAGACTGGTTTAGTGTTGGAACTTCATTCTTCTGGGGAGGAAGGACAAGTTCAGGGGACGCATAAATTTTTTTAAAAAAGTATCTTAAACCTTACTTTCTGTAAGGACAGCTATAAAGTTTGCTATCTTCCAAAGAGGTCTTAAAATTCATAAAGGAGAGTTTAATTGCAGGACTTATATTATAATTATGCATTGCCAGAAAGTCAGGAAGCAGTACTGAACATTAACATTCCTCACATGCTGTCAAGTGTACTGTCTTCAAAATAATTTTAATATAAAAGATTGTGTCTGACCAAAAGATAATGTGCTCTCACATCTCATATAAATTAAATGTTTCAGAGGTTAAAGAATGACAAACCTTCTCTTCATTCCCTATTTAGAGAATAAAGGAAGTTTAAGTTGGGCATAATAATATAGACAAAGCAGTAATAAAAATAAAACAAGAATGTTATACGATTATTCTGTGGTGGGCATTGTGGCTCCAGAACTTTTACTGACTGCTCATTGGTAAAGAGTGGTTTCATTAAGTGCTATCATCAGGTGTTAAAAGAGCATTGTCACAACATTATGCTATTCAAAAACTTCGGAGAAGTTTTAGACTGTAAGTCCTCAGGGAGAAATGAATTTTTTAAAAGAATACCAGAAGAAAACCACCTAGGGTTATATTTCTCTAGCCATAATTGACCAGCTACAGTTTTAGAGATCAATTTGTTTCTTGTGTGTTTTTATCTGTCCCTTTAGACGCTGTAAATTTTTATACAAAAAGAGTAGTTACAAATGTTCTCTTTCCCAAGTGACAAAGAAAAAGAAGAATAAAGAAAGAAAGAATGCAGCTAACATGAAAGAGTTCATATGCGGCGTGGAATTGGAATAGATGACCTATGCCTTGACTTGGTAAATAAAGGCTTGGATTTCTCATATGTAAAATAAAGAATTACATTAAATAACCTTCTAATTTTAGTTTTTGTTACTATGTGATTCATAATATTGATTCTTAGCCATTTGTCTTTCTTTGGATAAAGAAATGTCTTGCATGTAAGTATAAAAAATACTCTAAATGAGCAAACAAAATGTTCTTCTTAAACAACTGTTTCCTATATGCCTGTTAAAATGTTCCATGTTCACACGATTGCCAAATTCACTTATTAAATAAAATAAAAAAGAAAAAAATCACTACTTTTTATGTCTTGTCAATAAATTATTGACTTCCATGGTTATCTGCAATGTGGCTGTCCACATATAGTAAATACATATTTTATGTGTTCTAATTAATGTAGTTAACATTTTTATATGCACCAAGTACTTATGTGCCTTACGTTCAGTAAGGAAGGCAAGTCATGCAGTCATACCACCAATCTCTACTTCTGTATTAAATAGGACCCTATACATTCTAATTATGATAATTTTACTGTTGATTGATTGAGAGAGAGAGAGAGAGAGAGAGAGGTGCTACATTGAATAGAAGACACCAGGCAAGCAGGTATTAAATCCCTTTGAGGATTATTTTTCTATCGTTAGTAGGCTGAGTGGTGGTCCTTCAAGAGATATTTTTACATGAAACACACAAATGTGACTTTTTCTTTTTAGAAAAAGGATCTTTGCAGATGTGATTAAGTAAACATCTTGAAGGAAAAAAATAATCCTGATTAACTAGAGTGGGCCCTCAATCCAGTGGCAAATATAGTAAGAAAATAAGAGCAAGGGAGAAGATATACCAGGAAGGCTGCTTGACAATGGAAGCAGAAACGGTTAATGCAGCCTCAGAAACATCTGGAGCCATCAGAATCCGGACGAGACAAAAAAGGATTCTTTCCTAGAGCCCTCATGGGGAGCAGGGACCCTTCTGACATCTAGTTTTAGGAGCTCTGGTCACCAAATCTGTGAGAAGAGAAATTTAGGTTGTTTTAAGCTATCTAGCTTGTGGTAATTTGCTATGGCAGCTCCAGGAAACGAATACACTATCGTTGCCATAAACTTTTACAACCAGGACTAACTCATACACGGAAGGGTGAATCCCTTAGGAACTATACGGCACACTCAAACTGGAAAATTCAAGAGAAAGGTGAGGTCACGAGAGCTAAAGTGGCGTGTGAAGAGGGTGCTTGCTAGGGCTGTCAAAACCAAACCTCACAGACTATGTAGCTTAAACAACAGGAATTAATTTTCTCACAGTTCTGGAAGCTGGAAGTCCAAGACTAAGGTGCTGACAGGGTTTCTGTCTCCTGAGGCCTCCTCCTGGGTTGTAGATGGCCACCTGCTCACTGTGACCTCACATAACCTTTTCTCTTTGCACTGCATCTGGGGTCTCTCATACATGCCCTTCTCTTCTCTTCTTGTGAGGTCGGTGTGAAAGTAATTGTGGTTTTTGCCATTGTATAAAGACAGGTCAGATGGGATTAGGCCCATAATAAGAGCCTCCTTTTCACATACTTACCACTTTAAAGACTCTCTTTCCAAATACAGCCACATTTGAACACAGTGGGGCAATAGAGCTTTAAAATAGGAATTTAGAGGAGTTACAACACCCTAAAGGGTGAGGACAGAAAGCAGTCATGTGAATCCAGAGAAGGCTTTATGGAGAGGGTTGCCTTCTAGGAGCTGCCAGTTTTGATGGAGAGATAACAGCAAAGCCCCAGAGGAAGACAGGATGGAGATCCAATTCTTCTCTCCCTAATTCATCTCAGGGCAAGAAAAACCACCTCAAGAAAAACACATCAGCCTTCCAGTGCCCAGAGCAAGGCTGGGAAAGGTGGAGAGAGGATCTGAAGTGGCCAATGGAAGACACTTAGCAAAACTGAACATTGAAACTCATTTCATGGAGACCACTTTAGCCAACTCTGCAGCCTGAATGTGTTAGCAAAATGGGTCTACAATAAGAAAGTACATCTTAACAACTCTTATTATAAAACTGAGGAGTTAATGAAAACAACATAACTTTGTATCATATGATCTCATAATTATAGGTATGCCCTGGAAGTTCTAAAAATCTTAATTCTTATAAAATTATTTGTTGTGTTTTCAATTAAAGTGTATGTGTTTATGTCTTCATAAACACTATGGAGTTTAGAACATCACAGATGTTGACAGGTATGCTAAGATTTAAGCGCTGAGTGCTTAGCAGGGTTTTGGTCCTGATATTCAAAATGCACTTACTCACATTTTAACTTTTCTATACTTTAGCTGTCTTCCTCATTAAGTGGAAAGATGATTTATGTCCAAAGACATTATAAATGTCTGGGGTATTTTTTAATAAAACAATTTCTAGAGAAATGATTTTGTGAGTGTAGCATATTTTTTACTGTATTTTCACTACCCAGCACTAATTAATATTTGATAAACATTTATTTAACAGAATTAAACTGCAAATAGGCCTTGGCTCATTTTCCTATGTATATAAATAAGCCCCTAGTAGATAATTAGTATTTGAACATCTTCATGTATTAGAAACTAAGTAATAGGTGGTAAATATTTGGGTTATTTACCAGGTTGTTCTTATTACTTATGAACTCCTTAGACATTTTATATTAAACCATTTCATAAAAAATGGATTTTTAAAAAACAAATTGTCTCACATATTAATTTGTATATTGCATTTCTAATCATATTCGGCTTATGAAACATTCTTGAGACTTAATTCTTACATGAAAATACCTGATTGTTAAATCCCTAAAAATAATTAAATTGATGCTTATATATGCGTTGATATATTTTCCTAAGAATAGACAATGTGGGAAAAGGAATTGTAGCTCCTTATAATTTGTGATGAATTTCACTAGAAAATATTTCAGAACAATAGAGTCAAAATTGTGAAACTAATTAAAATGTAAACAGCAGCTGAAAAAACTTGCCACTAGAGGGCACTACTGCTCTTTACAAACCAACTTTTAGCAATAATATATACTGAAGACTTAATACCTAAGGGGTCGACGTGGCAAATTTGGACTGTATTTGAAATACTCTAAAAAATTATAAATTTATTAAAGTTAATATTATTTATCGGACAGTTTACAAACTCTGAGCACTGAAACTGCCATTCCCATCAAACCAATTTGACTAGTTTTTGAGATGTACATGCGGGGAAAAAAATACACATAAAGAAAAACATATATATGGCATTCCATAGTTACTTTGCTCGGATAAATTATCTTACATATTCATAGTAAGGAAGGAATCTGCACATTTCAATATAAAATAAAAATGTTAATAATAAGCTGGGTACATAAACATCTCTTTGAAGGGCTGTGATGTATTTACACGTATGCAATTTATATTCATAACAGAGTATAAATTCATGCTTACACATCCACAGTGAGAAGGGAGACAGGTAGTATAATCACCAGTTTAAAAGGGAAGAAATCGAAGTGCAGAATGTCATGGCTTATCTAACTCACAGAGGAGCGAGGGTGTAATATGCATTTGTGTATGTGCATGCACAGGTGCAAAAATGGGGACAAAATTTTTTTCTATACAATGGAATTATTCACCATTAAATAATGTATTATGTACACATATACACATTTTGGGGGAGAAACTATAAGTTAATTTTTATGTTTTGTTGATAGTAATTATTATGTTTGTTAATAGTAATTATTGCATTTTGTCAATGATAATCATTTTAAAAAACCTTGCTGTCATTACTATGAACTAAAAATCAAATGGCTAACAGGAATGTAACCCACATTCTTTGATGTAAAACAAACAAACAAAAAATAGAATTAAGTGAATATGATGCATATGCCAAAATAATACACATAGCACAGTTTTATGTGAAAAATACGCTGAGCGTTATTTGTACAGAATTTAGGAGATCACTGTGAGTTGCAATAAGTTGAAAGTGGTCCAGGCAGAAGATGAAATTTGAATGTGGTCTTTATATTTGAGCAGAATTCAGATAGGTGGTGAGGGCATTATAGTACAGGAAAAGCCTTGGAGATCCTGAGGTTCCAGACACATATGGTGGCAGTCCATATTTAAATATGGCTGGAGAAGGGGTAAGGAGAAATAATTGGAGGAATCCAGAAAAATATATCAAAAACAGATTGTGTGTGATTTTGATCTCCAGTCTGAGTTGCCTTGATTTCATCAGAAGTATTTCAGTCAGCTGTGTACATGATCAAAGAGCAGTGTTTAAAGTGATCAACCTATTTGCAAGACAGATTTGTACCAGCAGAAACTTTAGTGAGAGAAGATCTGTGACGAATCTATTTCATAGAACAAACTTGAGAGGTATGAGCCTTAATTAGGATAGTGGTGATAGATATGGAAAGGGAAGGACTAAAATAGAAGTCATTTAGAAATTGGAAGCAGGATGGGTTTTGATTGCAGGAAAAGGCAGGGGAGATAAGAAGTGGTCCTGAGAATTTAAGCCTAGAGAACATGAAGAGGAAGTAGATTTGTACCAAAGAGAAAAGACACAAAAAATTCCGTTCACTTTTAAATATTTTAAGATGTCTTTCATTTGTTTAAATATAAAGATTCTCTTTAGACATGCAAAGTAGAAAAAAGTTAGATTGTCAGTATAGATTTAAATAGTTATATTTTAAAATGTTAATTTAACCAGAAAAAGGAGATAAATTTCTGAGTGAAAGAGAAAATGGGAAAAAAGAAATTAAGGGCCAAAAACATGAGTTGATTCACATTTTATATGAGAGAAAAAACAGTCGCCACTGAAATATTCAAAATAATTATCTTAGATGTGTATGGGAAAGAAATATGAATTCATCAGAGACGAATAATAAGGGATTCCCTGAAATAAAATTCCAAAAACAGGACAAGGGAGTAGGAAAAATATCACGGAGTTAAGTAAGACCAGGTGAAGGTCATATTGGAAATTATCATTTTATCAAAGTACTGGGGAAACAAGTCAGGTGTTGGTGGGTTTGGAATGGAGAAACAGGTAAATAACTGAGAATAGAGGCAGTAAAACAAAATCAAATAGGAAATTAGGATTAAAGTGTTCACTATTAGGATTAAATCTTGTGTCATAATATTTAGAAAATACTGTATGATAGTATTTAGGATACAGCATGGAATGATTTTAGCCAAAGAAGAAAAAGAAGGAAGAGAAATGAAAGGTCCAAAATAAAGAGAATAATCACAAGACAAAGTGTCAGAGGAGATAGAGGGACTGAGGATGAAGGGCCTAGCCTTTCAATCATCTAGCGTTTTTCCTAGACACCCCTTACCTGTGTGCTTTTGGCCCCCAGCTGCCTGTCTAGGTACCGACTACCCTGCTCTGGTCTCCTGTTACAAACAGTGCTGAAATAAACATAGGAGTGCAGATATCTCTTTGACATACTCATTTCATCTAATTTGAATATATACTCAGTAGTGGGATTGCTGAATTATATGGTGGTTTTATTTTTAATTTTTTGGGGGAAATTTAAACTGTTTTTCACAATGACTGTACTAATTTCCACTCCCACCAGCAGTGTGTAAAAGTTCTATTTTCTTAGTATCTTCATCCACACTTAACATTTGATGCTCTCATAGTAGCCATTCTAACTTGAGTGAGGTGATATCTCATAGTTTTCACTTAAAATGTTCAGATGATTAGTGATGTTGAGCATTTTTTTTCACATACATTTGGCCATTTGTATGTCTTCTTTCAAGAAATCTGTGTTCAGATCTTTTGATTATTTCTTAATCGAGTTATTTGTTGTTGTTTGAATTCCTTATATATTTTAGATATTAACCCCTTACAAGATCTATGTTTTGCAGATGTTTTCTTTCATTCTATAGGTTGTCTCTTTGATCTGTTGATTGTTTCCTTTGCTGTGCAATTTGTAAATTGATGTAATCTCATTTGTCTGTATTTGCTTTAGTTGCTCATGCTTTTAAGGTTTTCTCCAAAAAGTCCTGGCCTAGACTAATGTCATTAAATTTTTTCCCTGTTTTCTTTTTCTTTTTTGGTTTTAGGTGTTGTAGTTAGGTCTTTAATGTATTTTGAGTTAATTTTTGTATAAGGTGAGAGATGAGTGTTGAATTTCATTCTTTTGCCTGTGGATCCCCAGTTTTTACAGCACTGTTTATTGAGTAAGCATTCCTGTCCCCATTGTATATACTTAGCACATTTGGTGAAAATCAGTTTCCTGTATGTTTGTGGATTTATTTGGGGGATTTCTATTGTGTTTCATTGGTCCATGTGCCTTTTTTTATGCTTGTCCCATTTTGTTTCAGTTATTATAGTTTTGCAGTATCTTTTATTGAAGTCAGGTAGTGTGATGCCTCCAGCTTTTCTTTTTCTTTCTTTCTTTCTTTTTTTTTTTGCTCAATATTGCTTTGACTATTTGGGTCTTTTGTGGTTTCCTACAAATATAGGAATTAAAAATAATTCATATAAAGAATGTATGTCAGTGGCATTTTTGATAGGGATTGTATTAAATCTGTAGATCATTTTGTATCATATGAACATTTTAACAACATTAATTCTTTCAATACATGAACATGAGATGTTGTTCCATTATTGTGTATTCCTCAATTTCTTTCCTCCGTATTTTATAGTTTCCATGGTAGACACATGTCACCTCCTTAGTTAAATGTATTCCTAGTTTTTGCTTTTGTTTTGCGGGGCTTTTTTGGTAGCTATTATAAGTGGAATTGTTTTCTTGAATCCTTTTTTAGATAATTCACCATTGGTATGTAGAGATGCTGTTGATTTTTCTTTTCAGAAAGATTTATTGTGGTGTGATATTTGGGAGAGTGGTAATTGTTTTTATTTATTGTGTCTAAATTTTCTATGAAGTTTCTTCTTAAACTTTCCATGCCACGTCATTCATAGAAAGTGAAAATGCAATTTCTTCTGATAGAAGAAATGTAGCAGGCATTTCAAGACCAGTGGTGACCTACTGAGGGGTTCATTCATCCCGATTACCATATTGAGAGTTTAGGGTATTTTAATGTATGTTTCATTTTAACTAATTGCCACACTGGATTGGAAACTGTGCTTAGAATTACCAGTAGTCAATGAAACCGGACACATGGGAATTATCCTTTATTCCTCCTTCTTTCTCACTGCCATTCTTACCAAAGCCCCTAGATGTATTTTGAATCTCTTTCCTTCCATACTCTTATCTAGGTTCATTTTATCTCCAAATACTAATGACATACAATATAATTAATATGCCGTAATACAATTACTATACTACAATACAATTAGTATAATAGAAAGTGATTAACATAATAAATATAATTATATAGTGAATATTAATGCAATATAATATGATACATTGGAAATCCCTCTTTAAATGGGGAGATATTATTTATCAGGAGCAAGGTAAAAAGTAGAAAAGTGATTGATAGATTGCTTCTGTATCTTGTGCTATCCTTTGCTATTCTAGGAATTCAGGACTGAATGTAATTGCGAAGATGGGAAGATGGGATTATTTCCATTCAATTTAACATTTGACTCATATACTTTGCTCATTGCTATAATTGCACTATTGTATGGTTTAAAATGCTTCATGTGCTTTCCATCTTACTAGAACTATGAATTCCTGATCTCCAATTCAGTAACTTTTTCTCAAGATATATCAAGCACATGACATAGTTTCCAATTCAGAGTCACAGCTCAAGATACGGCTGGGTGCGGTGGCTCACGCCTGTAATCCCAACACCTTGGGAGGCCAAGGCTGGTGGATCACAAGGTCAAGAGATTGAGACCATCCTGGTCAACATGGTGAAACCCCGTCTCTACTAAAAATACAAAAAATTAGCTGGGTATGGTGGCACGTGCCTGTAATCCCAGCTACTCAGGAGGCTGAGACAGGAGAACTGCCTGAACCCAGGAGGCAGAGGTTGTGGTGAGCCGAGATTGCATCATTGCACTCCAGCCTGGGTAACGAGAGCGAAACTCCGTCTAAAGCTCAAGATACATTTTTTAAGTCATTAAATGAATACTTTTTTTGGATCAATAATTTATAAGTCACTTTTGAAATAAATAGGTCCAGACATGCAAGTATGAGTAAGACACATGTTTTTACTCTCTCTACAGTGGAGGACATGAAAAAAGGATGGGCAGGATGTGTGTTACACACACACACAAACTTGATAATTGCTATGGAAAAAGATGCACAAGTAGTATGAGACGGATCCCGGCCACACTTGCAGCTTAATTTAGAATGCCTGTTCACACTGACAGACAAAGCCCTAGAGTTGATGCCAAATGAGCTTCCTTCAGGAGACCATGGTGCTTTGGAATCTAGACCTTGCATTCATCATCCGGTTCTAAAAAATATTTTGACATGTCTGTCATAAGATGAATTTAGTAAGGCAGAATTAATTGTGATAAATGAAAAGCTCCATGCACTCAAGTGCAAAAATCAAAGGAATAACAAAGCTTTACATATGTTTTGACTCTGAGCTCAAGGCAAATCAACAGTGGCTGGGGAAAAAAATTTCTTTTTGTTTATAAAACTTATGATCTAACTGAGAAAAAGACAATCCAATGATCTCAGGAATAAATGTGTAATTGCAGACACTTATTACTTGCCATTATATGTCCTGAGAAGGACAAATGTAACTCTGGAATTGTGCTCTGAAGGCATAGCTAATGAAAAGTATTAGATTGAGCAAAGGTGTGAAGTGGTTTGGGTCTGTGTGCCCACCCAAAACTCACCTTAAATTGTAATAAGCCCCACAGGTCAAGGGAAGAACCAGGTGGAGGTAATTTGATCATCGGGGCAATTTCCTCCATGCTGCTCTCACGATAATGAGTCTCACGAGACCTGATGGTTTTATAAGCATCTGGCATTTCCCCAGCTTGCACTCATTCTCTCTCCTGCCACTCTGTGGAGAAGAGTATTCTGCCATGATTGTACATTTCCTGAGGCCTTCAAGAAGATGTGGAAAATTTTGAAAATCCCTAGGGATTTTTGAATGTTTTTGACTAAAATTTTGATAGTGATATGGACAATGAAGTCTAGGCTGAAGTGGTCTCAGGTGGAGATGAGGAACTTAATGGGAACCGGAGCAAACGTGATTCTTGTTATGTTTTAGCAAAGAGACTGGCAACGTTTTGCCCTGAGCTAGAGATTTGTGGAACTTTGAACTTAAGAGATGATTTAGAGTATATAGCACAAGAAATTTTTAAGCAGCAAAGTGTTCAAAGGGGGACTTGGGGGATCTTAAAAGCATTCAATTTTATTCATTCACAAAGATATGGTTTGGAATTGGAACTTGTGTTTGAAAGGGAACCACAGCATAAAAGTCCAAAAAATTTGCAGCCCGATGACTCATTAGAAAAGAAAAGCCCATTTTCTAAAGAGAAACATGAGGCAGCTACAGAAATTTGCATAAATAATAAGGAACCAAATGTTGATTTCCAAGACAATGGGAAAATTGTCTCTAGTGCTTGTCAGAGGTCTTTACAATAGCCCCTTCCATTACAGGCCCAGAGGCCTAGAAAGAAAAATGGTTTTGTAGGTTAGGTCCAGGGCCTCTCTGCTGTGCGGACTTGAGACTTAGTGCCCTGTGTCCCAGCTGCTCCAGCCATTGCTAAAAAGGGCCAATGTAAAGCTCAAGTCATTCCTTCATAGGATGCAGGTCCCACCCTGGCAGCATCCACCTGGTATTGGGCCCATGGCTACACAGAAGTCAAAAATTGAGGTTTGAGAAACTCTGTCTAGATTTCAAAGTATGTGTGGAAATGCCTGGACATCCAGGCAGAAATTTACTGTGGGAGTGGAGCCCTCATGAAGTACCTCTGCTAGGGCAGTGTGGAAGGGAAAAGTGGGGTAGGAGCCCCCACACAGAGTCCCCACTGGGCACTAACTAGTGGGGTTGTGAGAAGAGGGCCACTACCTCCAGACCCCAGAATGATATATTCACCAACAGTTTGCACTGTATGCCTAGAAAAGCCACTGATATTCAACATCAGCCTGTGAAAGCAGCCTGGAGGGGAGCTGTGCCCTGGAAAGCCACACTGGCAGAGCTGCCCAAGGACTTGGGGGCACCTCTTGCATTACTGTGCCCTGCATATGAGACATGGAGTCAAAGGAGATCATTTTGGAATCAGATTCTTTAGTCCCACCCCTGATATGGACTTTGTTATCATGATACTAATACAATTGTATTCTGTTGTGATATAATTTATGTTCTATGAAGTCAGGTATTTGAAATGGTGCTAAACTAGAACTGAAAAAACTTGATGTTTAGTCTTACTATTGCCATTAAAGAGTAACTGTATCTTGACACTCATTTACTGATCTCTGCAGATTTTAAAAGTAGGTTAATGTTCCATTCATTTTTAATATTCCTCTAAGTTATACCTCTCACGTTCTAACCCCTAAGTAAATGGTATGGTGAAAACAATTTATGCTAACCCATGCTTTAGTTAGGAAATACATTTCCTAATCTTAGATTAAATATAATTTCAACAATAACAAAATATCCAAATGCCTATCAATGATAGACTGGGCAAAGAAAATGTGGTAAATTTACACCATGGTATACTATGAAGCCATAAAAAATGATGTGTTTGTGTCCTTTGTAGGGACTTGGATGAATCTGGAAACCATCATTCTCAGCAAACTGACCCAAGAACAGAAAGCCAAGCATAGGTAGGTGTTGAACAACAAGAACATGTGGACTCAGGGAGAGGAGCATCACACACTGGGGGCAGTTGGGGGAGTAGGGGAGAGACCACAGAGGGTAGGGAGGGAGGAGAGGGTGGGGAGGGATAACACTGGGAGAAATGCCAAATACAGTATGCACCTAAAGTAAAATAAATTTTAAAAAAATAAATAAAAACAATAAGTTAATTCAATAGGAGAATAAGCAAAAATCAGATATAGAATGAAAAGGCAACCCCAAAACCTTTAAGTACCTATGACGTTTTAACTGAAAGGAAATTGGCTGGAAATAGAATATTGTTTTTTGTATCATATAAACAATGGCTAGATGACTGAGATTGTAAAAGGCTTCATCGTAAGATCTGTACTTTCACAAACCATGAACAATGAGTAAAATCAACCTCAACAAAAGCAACAGTGACTTATATACTAACTAAAAATTATAAGCAACTATAGAAAGCTGAATAAATTGAATTATAATAATTAACTTGACAGTATATTCTCAATAAATAAAAAAACCCCATAAGTATAATCTAGTCTAGGTGTCAGAAAAACAAGTAGCAAAAAATTTTTTAAAAAACTGTATTTTTCTCTACCAGTATTCCCATATTAATGTCTAAATGAATGCACATGGTTATATTCCTTGCTGAGGTATTTTTGCTTACCACTGAAATGCAGTCATTTCTATAATAAAACCAAACTTTATTATTCAAAGACACAAATGTAAATGAATGTAGGCACTTACAGAAAATAGTCATTTGTGTAGCTGGAGCTATTTACTGGATGTTATTATTTTTAATGCCGTAATACTCTCCATTTTCTTTCCTCTCACATTCTCATTATCAAGTTTTCCTTTGGCACCTATCTCTCCAGATATTAACAGTGAATAAAATTTTCCTACCCAAAAATTTCTCTCAAGTTTTGGGTAGAAACAAACAAACATGCATAGAAACATGTATATACATGCAGGGATAGTCTGCTCTTCAACGACTTCTGCAGGTGTTTCTTTCTTGGAGTACACTGTAATTGCCCAGTTGAACTCTGATAGCATTTTGGAGAATCGTAGATCCATAGGACAGGTATTCTTATGGTAGAATTTTCTGAGTGCAAATTTGTTTAATGGCAAATATTTAATCAGTAATTCATATGGAAGCTACAATTTTCCATGGCACTCAGACACACATCTGTGCATCTGTTTGTCCACATTCTCCTTTTGGTGAGGATTTGACTAAGAATAATATTTCTGGTCCTTTGGAGCACTCAGTAGAGATACATTATTTGCTTGCTTACTTATCTTCCTTTTGGGCAGTTGGATCAATAAGCACATGATCGATTTCTCCCAAGATTGTTCACTCTTGGGTGGAAACAAAACTATATAGAAAGAAAAGATTCAAATAAGAAGCAAGGAAAAGGTCCCCTAAGGGGACAGGGGAGGGGAAAGCAAATTTTCTGTCTAGAAAACTAAGCACGTTTGACAAAAAACATAGTATAGAGAAGAGTGATGCACTGAGAAAAGATGACCTCTGTTGCTCATAGTCTACTGCAAAATGTGTGACAAATATCTATACAACGATTCTCATGGAAGTCAAATTCCCTGTTTCTTCAAAATTCTGATCATGTGTATCCTGTGTCTCATACACTTGGAGAAAGAGTAGTAAATTCTTACATGGTTTTCCTCAGAAGGAGCTTCGCTTCAGGGCGTGAGCTTTCATTCTTCTAAAAGCCATCAGTGATTCAGCCATCATCGAAAGGCCCTCAATTATACACCTCATTGGGCTTCTTTATATCCCTCTTTTAAGGAGAATTTGTAATATCTTCTTAACGGTGACACTGGCAATGGAAGGAACATGAAAGGAACAAAGTTTGGAAGAGGAGAAGCAAGAATAACACTCACTGGAATACTTATTCCTGTTTCCACAAATGATTTCTGTTTTTGCCTTCACAAGATCTTTTTTGTTTTAAGTTATGATTTAGGGATTGTCATTTCATTCACCTTCTAGCTCGTCAGATATATTCCTATTTGCTTCCATGTCTATAAGCTGCAGTCTGGCTATGCTGCCAGGATTATGATCAGTTTTATTGTAAATAAATGTATTGGTTATTATGATTTTACTATGGCAGCTTACTGCAACTAAACATTCTGTATGCAATTGTGCAGGTGCACACACACATAGACACACACATAACCCTGTGTTATCTCCCACCCACCGTTTATGATTTTCTTTCATGTAATATACTCTTCTTCCTCCTTTAAGATTTCCTTAAGAAGCAAAGTAGGCCGGGCGCGGTGGCTCAAGCCTGTAATCCCAGCAGTTTGGGAGGCTGAGGCGGGTGGATCACGAGATCAAGAGATGGAGACCATCCTGGTCAACATGGTCAAACCCCGTCTCTACTAAAAATACAAAAAATTAGCTGGGCATGGTGGCGCGTGCCTGTAATCCCAGCTACTCAGGAGGCTGAGGCAGGAGAATTGCCTGAACCCAGGAGGTGGAGGTTGCAGTGAGCCGAGATCAAGCCATTGCACTCCAGCCTGGGTAACAAGAGCGAAACTCTGTCTCAAAAAAAAAGAAGCAAAATAATTCTGGAAGCCTGAATGATATGTCACCATAATTTTCTCTTAATTGAATAATATCAACCATAGCCAACTACTTGATGCCTTCTTCTGTAAGACAATAAGTTCAGTTAGGAAATCCTAGCATATATGTAAATGAGGGGACAATTCAAGGGACGTCAATTTTTTCACCTTCTGGAAGCTCAGTCAGTGAGTGCACAATGCTTCCTCTTTTAGAGTCTTGTTGGTTAAAATTCTATTGCCCTTTCCTTACATTATTTTGAAAAATACCTGCAAATAAATTACAACAATCCCCAAAACACAAATCCAGAAACATATGCTCATTGACTAATTTGCTTCAGTCTCAGCAGAATTTATCTAATTGTCCTCAGAATCTGGCCTTGTCAGCCTAACTTACTTGTGGCTCTGTTTTGCAGTGAGAACTGTGTGTGACCCAGTGAAAAGAGGGCACCTGCCATTAACACTCACGGCAATGGATGACTAATGAATATTGCCAGAGAAAAAATCATCTTTAATCATGGATCTCAAAATATGTTTTCATATTTCTAGTAGCTTCTGTTAAAATTCCTTATTGTCAATTGCAGATTGGGAGCAAGGGAACACCAAGTCTCAGAAGAGGTACACTACGTGGAACTGCAATTAGGAACAAGCACAGTGGACAAAACGAAGAGTCATGGCCACCTGCAGAGAGCATGTCAGGGAGAAGCTGCCACTGAAAAAGTTACGAAGCAAACGCTTAGCTGACATTGCAGTACCAGCAAATGTACACAGATTTTTTTTTCCCCGTAACTATCCATCCTTTATTGCAACTATCAAATTAGCAAGTATGTTAGAGAGAGTGCCATGCTCCTGGGAAGGGGCAATCATTTCTTCTGCTCTCACTCATATTCCTGGTTGACAGTTCCCTAGGGGGACAGTAGAAGTAAATTTAGACCTGCCCTGATGGAGGCGAGTCAGCTCATTAGCAGCTGCCATCACAGCACTTTCCCTTCAGCTCACAGATGGAGACAAGGGCTCTTTGAAGGCGATTCTGAGGCAGCTTCGCATGGAACAGCATAAGTGGGGATCCTGTAAAGTGTCGTTTCCCTGGAAACCAAGTGCGACAAATACCCTGTTTTCATCAGTTCAGGATGCGTGTAGTTCACACATAAATGCTGAGTTTGTGGAGAAATTTGCACAGTAGATTCCTGTGTTATGTTACATGTAAGCAAGAGGTCTTAGGGACTGTCAGTCAGCTCCTTTATGGAGTCATAAGCCCCCTTCGAGTCATAAGCAGCATGTTGAAAGATGTGATATGAATCATTCCAATGGGATGTATGTGCGATGCAGAGTTTCTGTATAAAATGCAGTATTCCCTTATGCAATTTAGAAAAACGTATCAATTTTAATTGAATTAGATCTTGTTTTAACATAAAGGCCTATCTTGTTAATTTCAATCCCCAGATTCTTACTTGTGGGAGCACCAGTAATGGAATTTTATCTTATTAACAGCCTGAGTAACAACACCATCCCAATTTCATCTATACTCATTTAATTCAAAAACACAAGTGGTATTTCCAATCAAATTAAGATATCAGGACAAAATTTTTTATTTTTTAAGAGGACTGGCATGGTTGCTTATGCGTGTAATCCCAGCAGTTTGGGAGACCAAGGTGGGAAGGTTTCTTGAGCTCAACAGTTCAAGACCACCTGGGCCGCTAAATTTGTCTCTGCTAAATATAAAACTTAAAAAATTAGCCATCATGGTGGCACGTGCCTGCAGTCCTAGCTACTTGGAAGGCTGAGGCCAAGGAATCGCTTGGGCTGAAGCATCTGAGGCTGCAGTCAGCCACAATTGCACCACTGCACTTCAGCCTAAGCAGCAGAGTGAGACCATCTCTCAAAAAAAAAAAAAAAAAAAAAAAGGAAAAAAGAAAAAACAACAACAAAAAACCCAACTAAACAACAACAATAAGAAACCAAATGATATTAGCAGAAATTCCTCAGAAAGGAATTCAAATGCAAAGTGTGAATATTCAAGTAGAAAATGCCATAAAAAATAAGTTACCTAAAAGTAATATACATTAGTGACTTTATTTTACAACAGCAACTTAAATATCCATTTGAGAAATTCTCCATTCATACAATGCCTCCACTGTATGAACACTGAGACAGAAAGTAACCTGCCATTACCACTTAGCTCTTAATTGCTTACCACGACCTTAATAATAATCCAATGTTGCTAAGTTTGTATTTTGACATTCGTGGAAAATACCAGTGACATCACAGACAAACGGCCTTCACACTGTTTGTGTATTAGTACTGATTTTTTCTGTATTTCCTACCTGAACCTTGACTCATTTTGAGTGACATAGTCTTTATTAAAATTGCACTAAAATTCTCAGGTTCACGGTAGGTATCATAATGAACTTAAGCATAGAGAAATGGAGGTATCAAGAAGCTCAGTCACTTATCTGTGTTCACGTGATGAGTTATTTATAGAGCCAGGTCTTTAGATTTTCCTTCTTACCATTTAATCACCAGTTTATGACAGAGTGAAATTCAACTTTACCTAATTAGTCTGTACAATCGTAGTGGTTGATGAGTTAATGCAGACACATGTACTTACTTAACTGCAATTTTATCTACTTAGGTTTGAAATATGGTTTTGTACAGTCTAGACTGTCAGGAGAACGAAACTCTTTTTATCTCTAGTGTATTAAAAGTCCCCTTGACTCTGCTGTTACTGGATCACGGCAGAATCTAGTCTATGGATCTCCATGCAAGTAAGCTCAAGTTTTTGTTTCTCAGCCATTAGTCATATAGTTTTAAACATATTACAAACAAATGCTGAAGTTGTGTTTTTTACCTCACTGTGTATTACTAATGGAATTTTACCAAAGAGCATGACCTCTAATCATATTAATATTTAATCAAGCAATAAACATGACTTGCTGCGAAGCTCAAAGCCAACAGAATTCTCTCTGGTGATGATTTTTCTATTAAACTAACAAGGATTTCTTTTGCTTTATCTCATTATTATAAAATAGGGATAAACGTCTGAGTATTCAATTTTCAGTTAAGTACCTTAAAGGGCTTCTTTTTAACTCTCCTGTCTAAATAAGTGGAGTATCCCACATTGAACTTTATTTAGTATGTTTCCTCAAAGCTTTGTTTCTTTGGAAATGACTTCAAAAACTAAGACCAATTATATAAAGGGTTTTGAAATAAAAAGAAGAAGAAAAGATGGTTATTGTAAAATGTTAAGTGCTAATATTATAAAATGTCGAGAAAAAAATTTTAATGAGTATTTTAAAAAGGAAGCAATAATGATTTATGTAATACTAGGAAAAGTGGCCCAAAGTAAAAGCAATGTGCTTAGATTGCTTAGATATTTATCCTGTAGAAGAAAATATGACAGGGGACATGTTACATGGTCACCATACTGTTCCCTCCTCCGGGGCACACAAAAATAAATACGAAATTTACCAGCTCACTCCCTGACTCCTGCAGCCATGATGGGGTGGGTACATCTGGCTGAGTTTTAGTCAATAGCTGGTGGGCAGAAGTGATGTTAAGCAATCTCCAGTTTTACCAGTTTTCATTCTTACAGATTATCCTGTAATAACCTCCAGACTTCTCTTCCCCATCTACAGTATCCTTGAAAGACGCCTGTTTCAGATGGGGTAGCTGAAAAACAGAAAAAGTCTCTGCCCCTATAGCTCAGAAATGTGCCGTCTTATACTGCAAATACTTATGGGACACAGTTATCCTCCTCAAATTTCTTAAAATCAATTTATAGACTGATTCCAGCAGCCATTGTGAAATCAGCTAAAACACACAATTCTTACGTTATCTTTTGGAAGATGCTTCTAACGGCATACATACTATTCATGGCAGAGTTCAGTTTTGTTTTCCATTGATTGATCAGCCTTCTTACTGTTTTTGACTTGGTCCTTTTTATAGTTAGGAAACTGAATTTATGGATAACTAAATATGCTTAGAAATCAAGTAGACCATGTGTGGGTCTGGAGGGTGTTTTAGCCAATGGGAGTAGAGTGGAATAAGTGTTCCTCTTCCTCCAGGCCCTAGTGTGTCATTTGTGGCTTCAGTCATAAAAAAGCAGACTTCATCAAGGACTCAGGGAGCAACCCTGGGCATCAGAATCTTCCGCATTGCTGGTCCTCGGGTGTGTCCAGGCTCAAGCATTGATAGCAGAGCTCTCCTGGCCTGCCTTGTGCTTTACATGGCATGTCAGCCCAGCACTTGTGTTGCTAGAAAGCTTTCATTTTCTTTCATGTTTAGAGGAATAACCTTTTAACTGTTCAGCATCCATTCTTAAAATGGCAATATGCTCTCTGTGATTATTTTGAGAAAGCCATTTTGATCAAAATATTGGGTTCTCTTTGTTTTGATTTCCCTGATATATCTCTCAGTTCACTCACTCCAGGACTGACTCTAAAGAACGGACAGAGCAATAACTATTTGTTACAGAGAAATTTTTCTCTGTTGTGGGTGTTATTTATTTATTTGACATATTCTAGTAATGATTTCTTGTCTACTTCAATTTATTAGTTTCAAAATAAGTGAATACGGACATAGTGGAATCTTTGCTATCCCTTGGTTAAATTCTATCCTGTGATATCCCTTGAAAGAGTAAGGAGGAGGTCCCTTTGTTTCATGAGGAATTCAAGCAAGGTGCTCAGAATGAATCATCTAGAAAAGTATAACTATTGCTGTAGATTCCTTAAGTAACTTGTTTCAAACAAATACCACGAAGTAACAAGAGTAATTGCCAACATGTGTGCCCTTAATTCAATTTCCTACAGAAAGAACGGCAAAAAACTATTAAAAATCCATTATCTGTTGTTTAAGAACCAAATAGCATTTTTTTCCGAAGCTCTTTATCAAGCAATTGAATGCAGCAGGAGATGTACAGGGGGAGTAAGGGTTAGGCTGGTATTGACATTTTGCTTCCTAACTTAAATGATTCACTAAATTCACCAAATTAGATCAAGGAATTTAATTTCTTTTCAAGCCTTTATGAATTTTCTCTAATACAGAAATGATCCAAGACAGACACTCAGGAAAATTAAACAGAGACAACAATTTAGAGGAAAAAGTCTGCATAGTACCCTGTGGAGGGCACTCATGGACCATCAGACAGAAAACTGAGAATTTCTTGCTCAAATCTCTCAGTACCTTTTTCAAGGCAAACAGATTTGTTCGCTATATATCTACAATATATTCAGGAAGCAAGACTTGAATGGCAGAGCTAAGACTAAACTGAAGGCAACTACTCTTTATCAAGGTTTTGTAAGCATTTTTATATACTTAGAATCTAGTCGTGGTGCTAGTTATTCGGTATATTCAGTATATATAAATTTTTAAATCTACATCTGACATGAACAGAACTAAATCCATAAGGAGAAGATCGATATTAAACCTGCCACATTTTAACAGGGGTCATATTGCATATGACAGAGATAAAAAAGGCTTAGGGCAATGCAGTGTCCTTCAGAACAGTGAGGGTCGGGCTGTCCCTGGGGTAATCAAGGTCAGGAAACTGCCAGGTCTTTCCCTCTAAGGCCAGGGCAGAAAGATTTTCTCTAGCCCCTGGAAGGGGAGTGAGTGAGACTCACAGGTCAGCACAATCACTGCGAACTCACAGTCCGAACCCTTTTATGACGAAGCAGTAAAGATGCTGAGGGGCAGCTTTGGAAGAAGTTTTAAAGCTAGCCTCAAAGGAATAATAAACGGACACTTGGTTTGCCTCCGAATTTTTTTTAAAAAGCTATTTAACTGAATGCACAATCTAAATAAAAATTAAAGTGCATTCTAGTAATAATAACTTTAAGACACTCAACAGATCGAGTGCCCTTTAGCTTTAACCCATTTCCAAGCAAACTGTCCACATTTAAATCCTTCCCCTAAGCAACCACCGCACGTAGGCATAATACGATTAAAGCGAAGAAATCCATTTTCTTCAGGAAAGAAAAGAAAAAGAAAAATAGGCAGACCAAGGCTCTTATCCTTTTAGACTACTCTAAAGACAAACAGAAACACACCACTGAGATATAGCATTGAGGCACATGCACATATACACATAGACGTACAAATTTAAGGAGAATTTCATCTGTAAGGATTAAGAGAGAGTTGGTGTTTCTGGGTGGAGAGAATGTCATGGAGGAAGGAAAGTAGCAATTATAAAGTTATTTTTAACATATGGAAAACTAGTGGAAATTTCGTGATCACTCATCGAATTGATGAAACAAGGAAAGAGCAAATTGAAAACCATCTGATGCCTAGATTGTTATTTACAAATGTTTGAAAACTTAAGAATCCAATATGGTTTTTTCAGCAATACTCATAAGTACTCTTGTAACTTGCTGGGTGCTCTACCTTGTGAAAATATTAAGAAGAATATTCTTGAAATTTTTCTTTTCACATTCTTCTAGTTCTAAAAATTAACCAAAATCTGATATTTTAAAAATTGTTTTAGTTATTTTTATAAAACTATCAGTATCTAAAACTAACTTGTGACAAATGGAGTTGCTTACAGTGAAAGAAAAGGCCAGAATCTTGTAGTTATTTTTATATCTGAGTTGTAGATTTTAATATACCAAATATATTATTTATCTATCTATCTATCTGCAAATCACGTAAATCAGTGAAATAATAGCCTCTATTGTTATTTAGTTCATAAAAATATTATGGTAATGCGAATTGTTAAAGAATGAGTGGCAAAGCCTCATCACTCTCACAAGTGACACTAAAGAGTTTGATAATTAGTACTTCAAGGTCAAGTGGTAAGTAATTGATCAAGCACTGCTTGTCATAATATTTTTCATGAGAGGATTAAACTGAAGTGCACTAAATTTTCTTGGCTGTTTAAGTTTAGTTACCACAAAATAGGCAAAATAAGGTTTCATCATGCATTTTTTAAAATGATGTGAGACTGTAAAGTGGGATAATGTATTAAGCTTTTAGGTTCCATCATTAGTGTGACAGTCAACGTAAAGGCAAAAAGATGACACTAAAAGCCATTGTTCTTCTTACGGGACACAGTGATGCACTCTAGTGTACATTAAAAAATACCTGAAACACTTGTCATAGTTGTCAGACTCTACTTATTGGAATGCTGAAATCTGAATAGAAGCAGCAAAATGGAATGAGAAACAAATGGCTATATCAGTTTATCATTGAAAAACAAATGACTATATTTGATTCTTGGCAGTTCCAAACATGAGCTCAATATAGGAGACTCTAAAGCACCAGAACCCTATAAATCATGACATATATGTCTGTGCCAGCCACTGATAAACTGTTCCTAACTCTCCCAATGAAAGTAACAGATAGACTTCCTAAAAGCACCGAGATGAAAAATCAGACAGGAAAGCCACTTCTAATACTAAACCTTGCCAGGAGAAGGAGGTGCATCTAACACTGTTGTAATTTGCTCTTACCTCCAAGGGAAGGTATGTGCAAAGCTTACATTTGCAAACAATCCTAGGTATTTATCATTTCATATTTTCAAAAGTTTCTTGGAGAAAGATATTTTGCAGTACTCTTCATGAGCTTGAGTGTTTGTCTCTGGAACTTTTAAGTCAGATTTCACTTAGTGCTGCTTGCACTTCAGTTGAGGCCATTTTTACTTGAAGCTTAATTAAATCCATTGTCCTCAAGGTCTAATATGCACCAATACTCTTTTCCCCAAGGTCCTCAAGTCATATAAGGCCACCTTGAAATATTCCCAGTTAATGATACCTGCCACAAGAATATTTTCTTATGATAGAAAATTTAAATTATTTAATAAATCATCTTAGCACACTACCAAATTGGTTATAAAGTTGTCCTTGCTATTTGCGCTGTGACCTCCTAGCAAAATAGAAACCAGTAAAAATTATCTCTGTCTTGGTTATTCAAAATTTAAACTTTTTAAAATCCTGGGTTGTATTTCAATTTCATATAATTATTTGTAAGAGTGAAGTCAGCAAAATGTATCTGAAACCCCATTGAATAAACCAAATGCCCAGACAGATTCTCTAAAAGTGAATATTAAACTATCTTTGTTAACCTTAAACTTATTGTGTGTGTGTGTGTGTGTGTGTGTGTGTGTGTCTTGTTGGTTTCTCACCAAAGCAAATTAATATCACAAGAAAAATGTTGAGTTGCCTTTAGTTTTGGAATAGTGTTGAAAAAGAATATCAACTTAGAGGAAAAGCTTTCCATTCTGAGTCACATGAAATTCATGGTCTTATATATTCTAAGATTGTTTAAAATATTTATTTTAATATTATAATGCTTATATGATTTGGAATCAATATATATTTTCAGTTTATGAGATATTTTTACTGATGTCTTCGTAACATTTCTCAGCTTTTAAAATATTAATATATAGATATGGCAGAAATAATTTACAGTGTCATTTACTTTAAACTGAAAATATTTTTTCCATCTCTAAAAAAAGCTTCAAATCTGTGTCACCTCCCCCATTTGCAAAGGCCATCGCTAACTTACCATAGAACTGAGATACAATTCACACAATTATATATGTACACCCCCCCACACAAAACTGTAATTTTCCAAAATATTGAACTTGTCCTTTAGCCAGTCATTTGTATGCTACTTTTTCATATTTCATATGCTAGTTGTAAATACAATGTAATGGCTTCATGAGGGATTTATATTTCTACAAAGGACAAAATAGGTGGCATTAGGTTAAGTCTTTACTGTTAGCAATATGTGCTTTTATAGTATTTTATGTACACGTTTAAACAAGTGGAGTAATGCATACTTCAAAAATACATCTTGGAGTTGAGCTTTATTCTACAAAATCTGTAAGCTTTTTGTCATCTAGCAAAGGATCCTAGCGTTTATTAGGTCTGTTTCTTATTGTCTGAATTATACCTCCCAACCCCAAAGTATTCTATAAGAAAACACAGCTGTCACTGCCAAGGCCTTCAGTGCTTCCACTTTTCGACTGGATAATGTCTGTCTGCCAAAGCAATACATCAGTCATTACACAAGATGACTCACACCATCCGCATCTTGGCAAGAATGTACATATTGCTAACAATTGCATTTCTCTGGAAAGCTTTAAGCATTAATGCATCCTTATTTTAATTTAACCGTAGGAATATTGTCAACTTTTCTCACAGCTTTACAATGAATCCTGGGCAGCTTTTTCAAAAACCACAACCAGAGGATAAATGTTATTCTTTAATAATGTTTTTATGATGTTTTCCTCAGTATCTAAAATTACTGCCGAAGTGAAATTCTCATCACAGTGCACTTGTACTTGCATCTCCTTTGGTGTCTATTTGTGATTCAAAATACATAGATTCCATCATTAGATTACACATTTTAATTTTAAAAACATGAAATGAAATTTATTATTACATTTCATGTAAATAATAAATCTGACACACAATGGTAGGTATTATTTTAAAATTAATACTTTTGCAATTTATAAAATATGTAACCATCTGTATATATACTGAGCATAACAGATATATTAAGTACCACATTTTAAATGTTATATCATTCAAAAGATATATAACATTTAAATGATCCCTGCAGTAGTTTAAAATAATTTTCAGTCTAAAATAAGAATGAATGACTTCAGAATACAAATTATTCATCAAAGGGCATTTAATAGTTTAGTTCATTGGGTATAAAATTGACAAGATAGTCAATAATGAGCTCAAATTATTGAGTAAATATTAACACTTAGAACCAAATAATGCCACTTATTTCTTAGGAATTACTGCCTAATGTACTGGATAATATTTTAACAGGTGAACAGTGTTCTGCTCTTTTGTATGTACACACACTCACACATGCACATATACACAATCACATATGGCTTGAAAAATGAAAAAAAATTCAGAATATATTGAGAGTCGATAGAGCAAAAAATAGAGGATGCACATATATCATATCCATGCTATCTCAATAAAAATAACAATGCAACAATTAATATTAAATGGAAGGTAAGGATTTTAAAAGTGAGCCAGTTCCCATTTTGCTAGGCGATCATGGAGCATATTTGAAGTGGAGAATAAAATAGAGGTTCCTAAAAGCAAATAAAACCAGAACTACTTTAGATCCAATCCCACTGTTGGGTATACATTTAGAAAAACAAACGAACAGCAACAACAAACAGTCTATCTCCTGGGAGCAGTGGCTCAGGCCTGTAATCCCAGCACTTTTGGATGCCAGTTGGATGGATCACCTGAGGTTGGGAGTTCCATCCAGACCAGCCTGGCCAACATGGTGAAAACCCGTCTCTACTAAAAATACAAAAATTAGATGGGCATGTTGTGGGCGCCCGTAATCCCAGCTACTCGGGAGGCTGAGGCGGGAGTACTGCTTGAACCTGGGAGGCACAGGTTGCAGTGAGCTGAGATCCTGCCATTGTACTTCAGCCTGGGCAAGAAGAGCAAAATTTTGTCACAAAAAACTAACAATAACAACAAAAACCCAGTATATTGAAGAGATATATGCACTCTCATGCCATGTTTATTGTAACACTCTTCACAATAGCCAAGATGCAGAATCAACATCAGTGTCTATCAACAAATTAATGGCTAAAGAAAATGTGGTGTATATAGATGCATGTTATACAATGAGATATTATTCCATCACAAAAACGAATGAAATTCTATTGTTTGCCACAGCATGAATGGAATTGGAGGATATGACATTAGGTGAAATAAGTCAGGCACAGAGACACAAATATTGCAGATTCTTTCTCATATGTGAGAACTAAAAAAAATGAATTCATGGAGCTAGATAGTGGAATAATGACTGACAGGGTTGGGAAGGAAATAGGGAGTGGGGTGATAAACCGGAGTTAGTTAATAGGGACAAAAATAGTCAGACAAGGTGAACAAGATCTAGTATTTGGTAATGTAATAGAGTGACTATAGTTAACAACAATTTATCGTGTATTTTTAAATAACTAGAAGAGTTAAATTGGAATGCTTCTAACATAAAAAAACAACAAAGCCTTAAAGTGATGAATACCCCAGTTACCCTGATCTGATCACTACACATTGTAGGCCCTTAAAACATTACATGCCATTCATAAATCTATAAAATTATTATGTTACCATAGTTAAAAATAGAAAAACATTAAAAATAAACTGCTGAACAACAAAAACAAAAAGAAGTAGCAATGTATGTAACCACTAGAAGAAACAGAAGAGAAACTCATAATAATTACCCCCTAAGAATAGGCCTGATGGTTAGTGGATGGGGTCAACCACAGATACTTTTCATCATAAGCTATTTTAAACTTCTCAATTCCTGCATCCATAGGCATGCATAATTGTCTTTACATTTTAAATAAAACCAAAAATCATTGCAAAACAAAAATAACACGATACGTAATTATTCGTGATGATTGACATAATGAGAAATATTAACAAAAAAGAAATTAAACTAAAAATAATTAGCAAAGGAGATGGTGTTAAAGATAAAATAATGCATAATAGTTATCAGCTTGGGCTTTGGACTCAATTTTCCCTAGATCAAGTAATTATTTTCTATTAGCTTTGAGAAATAAAAATTAAATCCTAAACCCTGTAACCGAACAGTTCCTCTCTTTGCCAAGGAACCCCCAGAGAAATCTTCAAAACTGAGTTGTTGGCCATGACAGGATGGGAGATGACCGACATAGCTCATTGTAGCCCCTCCCTCACTACCCACTATTGGCTTTTTTCCCTAACGGCGAAAAAGAAACCAGCGCTTTGGAGAGACTGGCTCCATTTCTGTTATCAACGAAACACCTGATGCTGTCTCTTTCTTTTGTGGTTATAACAAACCCACCAACCTTCCTTCCTTGTAAGATACCACTGACCATGAAAGATGCATGGCGAGAGTGTTCGGGTTCTCTTTACCTTTTGACATCAGCGGGCCAAAAACTCCACCCTCGGATAATGCTAACACTGCTGTTCTTTGAACTTGGCAGCAGTGGAGAGAGACATGAAACTCAACTGCACCTGCACATTTCTCCTTGCCTTAAATATTTATGATGACTCCTATAGCTTTAGAGTATATATATGTGGTCACCTCATTCAGCATAAATTCTTGTCTTATTCTTTTCACACTTGAAGTGTCTGTTTTCAGATTCTGGATGGCCCTGTGCTTCCCAGTCTGTTTGCCACACCCTTCAGGCTGCAGACCCAAGCTTTCCTTTTCAAATTTATGAATCTCATCATTCTTTAGTTGACCCTGTGTAACTTTGGGCAAGTTATTTTGCCTACGTAGATTAGTGTTCTGATTTGTAAAATCGTAATAATATTCGATTCTCATGAAGCTGCTCATGACATGATGGGATAATACATATGCAGACCCTTAGCATGGTGATAATAACAATGCGTATACACGACTAAAGAAACTATGAACTGACAAGTCAAATATAGACTTAATGAGACTTGGAACCAGTAATTTAAAAAAGTATTATAACAGAAGAATACCTGATTTCATTAAATAAGAAAATGCAGAAATCCCAAGAATGCATCCTTATTAATGAGAGAGAAATTTTCTCAGCTATAGATGTAATTTTAAAATTTGGGACAAAACTAGCAAGTATTGTTCTTTAAATTAGAAAGATTGATAAAAATAACACATATGAAATTTATATTGAAGAAATTAGCTGGAAAAGAGATAGAAACTTGATATCTTTAAGACTTGGCTGGAAGCAAGACACAAGAACAGATCATTTGCCAGTCAGTTATCCCAAATTTCCAGAGAGCTTTTTCCTATGCTATTGAGCATGGAGAATGTTTTAAAAAGTTCATTTATGTTTATAAAAGACTCAAAAATATTTTGTATCTTCATTCACAGGTAAGAATAACAATTTTCATATCTTTGATCTTTTCCTTCTCTTCTTTTTCTAATTTTCATGTTTCTTCCTTCTTCACATCTTTCTTCTGTTGATTCTTTTCATTTAAATATGTGTAGCAGATTTTTGAGGATTTATAAAACTTAAAAAAATAAAACACTTTTTTTTTCTTAGCTTAGTGAACCTTCCATTTCTCCTTTGGTGAGTGACCGGAACTTCTACTTTGATACCATGCGTGTATATATTTTTAACTTGCTGTTTAAGAAAAGCTTTGTCTTTCATTTTCTTTAGCTACACAAAGAATAGTTCAGTTCTTAAGAGAGCTGTAATCAAACACAATCTGAAGTTTTAGTTAATTTTCCTTTCCTCTTTCTCTGATAAAATGTTTAATTTCTATATGGCAGTTGCTTTTATGGTTAGTATGTTACCTGTTATGTCTTCCCTAACAATGTGAATAATATGTGATATATTTTTTATTACTTTCTTATATTTAACATTTTATTATCTGAAATGTTTTACATATAATGTGAGTTAGGAAATTTTTTTAAATGGATAATTTTTTTCTTTACTTTCCTTTTTTTTCTTTTGAATCAGTGTCTTGTTCTGTTGCCTACGCTGGAGTGCAGCAGTGCAATTGATTCAGCACTGCATACTCAACCTTCCAGGCTCAAGTGGTCCTCCTACCTCAGCGTCTTGAGTACCTGGGACTTAAAGGCATGCACCACCAAGTCCAGCTAATTTTTATTTTTTGTCAAGGTGAGTTCTTGACATATTTTCCAGGCTTGTCTCAAACTTTTAGGCTCAAATGATTCTCCCACGTAAGCCTCCCAAAGTGCTAGGATTACAGGCATGAGCCACGGTGTCTGGTCCCTGATGGCAATTTTTCTTAAGTAAATAATCCCTTTAGAGTGGATTTTGAATAAGATCCTCATGGCACTCCCGATTCCCTTATGTGCCTGCCTTAGGACCTTAACTCTCTTCTCTGGTTTCTATTAGTGTAGTAATGTGTATAATCACAGCTTCATCTTCTGATAAGCTTTCCCATATTACGTTTGTTCTATAGCATTTAATTAATTTTACAGCTATCATTTCATATAATTTTAAAATAAAAAGTCAAAGTATTTGAAAGCTCCAGTGAAATTTTGATTAAAATATTTTGGAATTAGTTTTGGAAAAACTTTTAAAATTATAACATACAATCAGGTAACCAAAGAACATGACATATCTCTACATTAAAGTTTTCTTTGATATTAGAGTCTTTGCTTATTAAATATTTGAAAGAATAAATGCAAAAGTCCTCTATCATCAGTGGTGCTCAGTTTTTCTAAGTGATCTAAAAGTGTTAAAGATCAACAAATTTATTCAATTAACCATTATGTTTTGAACTCTAATGGAATAATCACATTCTTAATTGTTCTTTGAACCCTATACTAATGCATATTAAAGTTTTATTAGTCAATGTGTATTTTGGTGGCTTGTATTGATATTTAGCATATTACCAATAATTTCTAATTTATCTGGTTCAGTCATCATTAATAAATACCTGAAAAGCAGCTAATACTTCTCAAGCTGGTTATGAGTCAACACATTTAGAAGAGGAGACTCTCATATTTCTTTATTTCTAATTTAAAATGTATATATACATATATGTTGTATTTAAAAATATACTAAAAATTCAAATGAAATAATAGTTTATTTAAATTTTTAACATTGTTGCTCTTTTTTCAAAATTTTTCCCCCAAATCGCTCTTTATGTAGACTCCACTTATAGTCCCTAATATGTACCCAGCCTCCTTTTAGAGCTATGTACCAAAGTCTTTAGAACATCTCAATAACTTTACCAGGGTTTTTATTGCAGGCTCCCATCCTCATATTTCTTAATCTGTTCTAGAACACAATCTTGTTTGTACCAGTTTCTTGTTCAGTCACATTTATGTCTTCTTTTGCTTATAGGGCCAATTTTCTATACATCAGGATTACAGTCAAAGGCTCTTCACCTAATTGGTCTTCTCTACCAAACTAAACATCCCTATTTTTTCAAATGGCTCTCTCCTATTGACCACTGAACACATAATGTCTAGAATTACTATAAAACAATACTAATAAATTGGTCTTTCTTTGAATAGCAAAAATCTCGACTACTAGATTGGAAAATTTAAATTATATGTTGCAATGCCTTATTATCTCACTCTTTATATGTTTTCTTCCCTGGCTACATGAAAAGCTATTAGATAGCAAGTATTTTGACTTTTATTTGTTTTGAATTTTTTTTTTTTTTTTGAGGTAGAGCCTCACTCTGTTACCCAGGCTGGATTGCAGTGGTGCGATCTCAGCTCACTGCAACCTCTGCCTCCTGGGTCCAGGCAATTCTCCTGCCTCAGCCTCCTGAGTAGCTGGGATTACAGGCACGCGCCACCATGCCCAGCTAATTTTTTGTATTTTTAGTAGAGACGGGGTTTCACTATGTTGACCAGGATGGCCTCAATCTCTTGACCTCGTGATCCACCCACCTCGGCCTCTCAAAGTGCTGGGATTACAGGCTTGAGCCACTGCGCCTGGCCCTGTTTTGCTTTTTTTATGGGCCTAGCACAATGCTTCCAACAACTCTAGCCACTTAATTCATTTCCTGAAAAGTTTGAATGAATGCAATTTGTTACCATGTAAACTGGCTTAATAATCACTCATAATCTTTGTCCTCATAAGGGATAAACAGCTATAGTATAAAGGTATGATATTTCCCAAATGTCCTAGAAGTAAGCTGTGGCGATGTGACTCAACCTGGCTCAATAGAGCAATACGGAGAGATAGTTGAAATAATATGCAGAAAAATATAGAAATAGCTTAGGCTACCTCCCCAACATTAAAATAAACAAACAAACAAGAGACCCTCAGAGGAAACCTATCAGTTAAGGAGAAAACAAAAACAAAGCAAACAAACAAAACTTCTATCATGTTTGAGCCATTATATGTTTGCTGTTGTTGCAACAGGTGACATTATCAAGACTAATATACTACGTTCCTAACCAGGTTAACCTGTAACTACCAGTACTTATAAAATTATTTATATTTTGCCACTGAATATAAAGGCATTTGGGTAAAAGGTGACACTTTCAAGCCCGAATATGTAAATTTTATCTGACTATTGCATTTCTCCATTCACCAAAATTAATTGACATTTAGTATGTGTACAACCCATATCTAAAATGATTTGCAATTAATAAATAAAAATAGTGGCATCATTTTATTGTATAAATGCCTTTATAAATAGTATAAAATGTGCTAATAATGCAAATTTAAGAAAATTAATCATTTTTGTTCTAGTAAAAAATGTTGGATCGTATTTCCCAAAATCAATGACTCCTAAAATTCTCCAAAACAGAGATATATTTTATTTTCACCTCTTTTATAGATTATCTCCTTTTTACGTTTTAAACATTGAAAATGAAAAGAATGATCAGGAAAATTTACTTGGCAGTCTTAGTAACTACATAATTTATGTGGATTTAAAAAAAAATGTTTGAAATTAACAATGAATGTAGGATTTATCAATGTGGTTGTACACAGAATCCTTACAGTCCTTCGTGTTTTAAGGGCTATGCAGTAATCACAAAGAGAGAAACTCAGTTATTTTTTGTGTAATGGAATAATTATCTAAATTTTCTCAGTAATTCCTAAAATTTTGATTAAAGCTGACCTTTTCACACATTTTAATATAGAAAACATTGTTATTATTTAAAGGAAAAAGACTGGACTCCTGTCATATACTCTTGCTAAAAACAATATTTAACCTCCTTTCTACCCTTCTCTCTGCCTCCTTATACCAAATTTACGTAATGAGAGTCAACTGAACAGTTCTAGTGTTCCATATCTGCTTTCTTCCATTTGTTTTTTTACTATGCATACTTTGCCAACAAGTGCTTCAGACAAACTGTATTCTATTCTTTTCTTGTTTCTGGTCATTTATTCACAAAATTCACTTTACCTAATATACCTACCGTAATTTCTCCTATTTAAAATCTACCAACCCCTTTATACGACTAAAATGGAAAATCACATGTAAAAGTTTTTTCTTTTATATCTAAAAGTACCTTATTCTACCCTGTGCTCCCAATGTCCTTTGGGTTTCTATTACAGTCTTTAATTCATAGTGCCTCATGTGATACACATTTGTGCATATACATTTCTTAGAATGGCAGTCATGAAGTGTTCACCATTTATGATCTGTAGCATATGACATATATTCTATTAATAATTGTTGTATTAGTTTTTCTCCATTTAATTTATTCTTTAACCAAAGATTAATTTTTTTTTCTGCACATCTTGTTAGGGAGTTATAATTTCCAACCTGGACATAGTGATGGACATTTGTGGTCCCAGCTACTCAAGAAGCTAAGACAGGAGGATTGTTTGAGCCCAGAAGCTCAAGCCTTCTGTGAGCTATGAATGCTACACTGAATTCCAGCAGGAGAAACAGAGTTAGACCCCATCTTTTAAAAAAAGAGTTATAGCACTGTTTACAATAGCAAAGACCTGGAATCAACCCAAATGCCCATTGATAATAGACTGGATTGGAAAAATGTGGCACATATACACCATGGAATATTATGCAGCAATCGGAAATGATGAGTTTGTGTCGTTTGTAGGGACATGGATGAATCTGGAGAACATCATTCTCAGCAAACTGACACAAGAACAGAAAATGAAACACCGCATATTCTCACTCATAGGTGGGTGATGAAAAATGAGAACACATGGATACAGGGAGGGGAGTACTAAACACTGGCGTCTATTGGGGGGAAAAGGGGAGGGTCAGTGGGAGGGGGAGGTGGAGAGGGATAACCTGGGGAGAAATGCCAAATGAGGGTGAAGGGGAGAAAGGAAGCAAAACACACTGCCATGTGTGTACCTACGCAACTGTCTTGCATGCTCTGCTCATGTACCCCAAAACCTAAAATGCAATAAAAAATTAAAAAAAAGAGTTATAATTTTCAAATAAATCTACCTTTATGATTTTACTTACCCCAAACTAAAATAGTATATATTGAATTTTTCTTAGAGATGAAATACTTCTCATGCTATTTCTTAAGTTCTTATTCTGGTATGTTTTAGTATTAGATGCAAGATATAGCTTTCAAAGGATGCTGTTTGTATAAGCTAAAAATCCTATGATCTTAGTTGTTTGGTAATACTATAAAAATTTTGTTGCATTCCTACTCAATTTTACAGTAGGAAAATGAAAAACCAGCCTCATTTCGTATAACAAAAATTACATTAGTTTTGGAAGACATATATAACTAATGAAATATACTTTAAGATTGTATAATTTGTTGTGAAGAAGTATTTGTTTTATTTTAAAAGCAACCCATACTTAGTAGGGAAGTTGGAGACAAGAAACTCCTACTGTAGAAGGTGAAATCCTATTACATTTTTTTTTTTTTTTTGCTGAGGAATCAAATAGACACAAAAATAGCTAACAAATCAAAGTTACATTTTGATAAAGTTTCAGAAAATGAAGATGACTTTTGGATCACTGTTCAGGTCTGAAGACTTTTACCAACACCCCAACTCCAAGGACTGGTTACTACCTATTCCCTTCCTTAATGATTACCACGCTCCTGAACTATCACCACAGACCAGTTTTTTTTTATTACTTTATGTAAATGGGATGAAATAATACAGATTATTAATCTCTGGTTTGTTTAGCATTACATTTCGTTTGTGCAATTTGCCTATATTTGCATAGAGTGGTAATTGTTCATTGAGATTTCCACATTAACTGTTCATGAATGTTTAACTTGTTTTCATTTTGAAGCTGTTATGAATAAAATGAAATACATATGTTTTATATGTGTTTTGTAAATATACGCAAGCATTTACATTGGGTGCAACTTTGAGGGCTTACATTGTAGCTCTTCTTTTGTGCATGCATTGGTATCTAATTGTATTTTTAATTCACATGTGATCTTCAATGAGATTGCACACCTTTTCATTCATTCAGGCAAAGATCTCAGACAGTCCGAAGTTGACCATTCTAATCACTGAAATAGTTTCTTCTACTTGAAGAATTTGCTTTAGCATTTCGTTTACTGTGGGGATTCTTCTGACTACTTATTGCAGTTATTACTTGCCAAATATAACTGTCTTTGATCTTTATTATTTTTCATTAGACATATAGCACTAGGTTGTCAACATTTTTTTATCTAAGCTCTTTGAAGATATTTTTCAATGATCATGTGTTTTTTTTCTTCTTTAAAATTTGTATTTTCTGTCTTCAGTTAAATTTTTTTTGACAACTTAGTGGTCAATTTAACTTTAACGTATAATTTTAATTTTTAGGTATTATAATATACATTTTTGCTCTGAAAGCTTTCAATATGTTTTCTCCATCTTTCATTTTCAGTAATAATGTTATATCATGCTAGGAATTGGTTATGTTCATTTCAGGCTTTTTTCATATTTATTCGCTTTGAATTGTAATTGCTTGTGAAAACTGTGACTTAGCATCTTTCACCAGTTTTGAGAGTCTTTACCATTTTCTCCTTATATTAAACCCCTTCACTGTTTTATGTGTATCTTATATATGTTTTCTTCTATTTCTATTCTTTATCTGGAGATTTTCACTTACTCTATTGCCAAGTTTATAATTCTTTTTAATTCTATCAAATATGTTGAAACCCAGCTATGAGTTTTTAAAGTGCACGTGTTTTATTTTGCAATAGAGAATCTCCATTATCTTATCTTTAAAGTTTGCATTTCTCTTTCAAAACTCACCATGCTCATATTACTTTCTTGCACATACATAGTTATTTTAAAGTCAATAAAAATAACTTCAGTATATAGATTTTCCATAGATATGTATATTGCCAATATTTTTTGCATTGTTTTTGATTCTTACCTTCTTTTATTTACTTAATTTTTAAAACTGAATGACAGATATTTTGTATGAAAAACTATAAATGTAATTTTATACCCTAAAAATTAATATTTTTCTCCACAATGAGTTGTTTTGTTTGAGTCTACCATTTAGTCTGAGGGTATATCACCAGATTTTAATCTTGCCTTTACTTGTGTTTATTGATTTATACCCAGTTCAACTTGCCCCTAGGGATCACATCTTCATGCACAATTGAAAGCATATGTAAATTACCAGAGACCATAATTCTTGGTATATACTTAGCTTCAGTTTTTATTTGTCAACAGTATAAATTTTTCAATATATCTGTTCAGCTTCCTATTCTTTCCTCCATAGCTTTGGGATTGACAAATACCCTAATGTGGAGAATCTAGAAGTACATTGGTCTGACATCCATGGGATTCTCTGGTTTCTGGGAATGTCCTTCCCTTCCCCTTCAAGGCCATGTAGCTTTTGCAACTCTCCAATGCCTTGAAACAGATTTTACATGTATATGTATAAAGATATGATATATATATTAAAAATCATATATATATTATATATAAATATATATATGTGTTTGTGTGTGTGTGTGTGTATATATATACACACACATGTATATATATATTTCTTTTTGTATAGCTTTTGTAGCTCCCAAAAACCATAATGTGGTTTTTGAAACATAACATCTACACTATCACTTTGTACAATTTCCTACACACATTAAACATCTGTAAATAAAATAAAAGATAGCACCATTTTTAGAAATAGAGATAACAAATGAAAAGAGTGGTAATATATTATAATAAATTGATTCTGATTAGGATGTGTTTTATTTATACTGACCATTAACAATTTTGAATTAGATCTTCAAAACAATTACCGAAATTATATACAGCATTAAGGAGAACTTTACTTAATATATCTATTTCTTGATCACTGATCTTGGCGTAATAACTTATAATTGATATTTGGTACTATTCACATAAATTTTATTTCATTAATGTGTTAAGTATTGATTTTGCATAAATAGTTTTTAAGGTAAAGCATTCAGTAGGCAATCTGCTGATACAAAAGAATATTGCATTTTTTATACTTCACATTATTTATGTACTTTTTTCATAGTAGTTTTTAATCTTAATTATATTCTTTGAGCACTAAAATCTCATATAATAATAATTTACAAAAGAAGTCTGTCTGATGAATTCATCTACTTTGTCATAAAAGTTACTAGATGATTATACAATTGTTTCTTCCATGGCTTTTGACACTTTTTGAATTAGTCCCAAAGGATATATTCTTTTTCACCTAAAACATGCCCAAAGTATAAAAAGGAGATCTGTTTTATTTAAATTCGTATTGCTGCTCTCCTTAGCACATCATCTAAATTATTACAGATTTAACAAATTGAACAAAATCTATTGAACGCTACAAAAGAAATTTGTGACCATAAATTGTTGATGTAGAGAACAAAGATGCTTCGCAGACCTTAGTCTAGAAAATCTTTGTGCCAGGAATTGTACTAGGGTTTTGAAGTTGCCCTGGTGAAAATACATGATTCCTGTAAGCAAGGAACTCACTGTCTGACAGATGTAAATACATCGAAACAAATATGTAACATCGTATTGGGAAACTAGAGCAACTCCATCTTGGATGGTAATCAGCCACTTTGACTTTTTATTAACCCCAGTGCTGGGAAGCCCTCTAAGATGTCCAGTTTACCAGTTGTTTCTTGTGTCAGAGCAGGTGTTTACAATAATTCTTATAAGTGAAACAGTCTTGGTATAACTGTAATTTAGTTGTCACACATATCCCTTCTGAATCATGTGTACCTTTACATATGGTACATAAGCTCTGGGTCTTCGGTGGGATAATGGCATGGAGAGCCCCATTTTGTCTTATGTGCTGCCAGATATAGACATGACTTCTGTTCATAAGTCCCTGTTAATTTTTTTTTCTTGAGAAACTGGCCATGTTAGCCTTTTTCTTGTATTTTTCAGCTTCCTCAGTCTTTGGGGGTAGGTTTGCAAAAATCTGCCCATTGATGAATAATAATTAAGTAAGTATTATATGTCATATGGCACCTTTATGTTGAATAGTGAATTCTAAGCGTTTTGAGTTCACTGCTAAAAGAAAACTCTTGGCATTTGTAGAAGAAATGATACTGGAAGGTTAAGTCTGCTGAGATCAGATACTAAAGAGTCTTAAATGGCACAAACACATTATTTTCTTCTACATTTATACCCTCTTTCCTAATAAATGGCTTTAAATATTATTTATATGTTTATAACAACAAATATATAACCTTGATTTTTATTAATCTTTAATAAGCGATATATCAAGGGAGAGAGTCCATACTATTTCATGAGAGATTGGTTATGATAAGATTTTGGAAGAGACCATAACAACATGGCATTTCTGTTAATATATATGAGTGGATTTGGGAAACTGCCCCTAATAATAACAGTATTAATACTGTTAATATTAATGACGATTGAATCTAAATTTTGATTTATTCAAAATGTGGTCTCCGATTTAAACAATGATATAAAATAGGCATTATCTTTCCAGTAGTATCGATAAAAATTTGTAGCACAGAGGAATCCATAGTAAAAGAAATTTAAGATTATTAATAGCAGAATTGCTCCTGGAAAAGCGGTCTCAGTCCAGACTTCAAGAGACAGTTCTTGGATCTCATGCAGGAAGGAATTCAAGTTCAATCACAGAGAGCCGTGAGAAAAGATAGTTTATTGAAAGCTACTCTGTTACAGAGTATGGAATCTTCAGAAAGCAAGTGGAGAACACATTGTCTTTGGTTTTTGTTTGTTTATTTTTCTTACGTTGGGTCTTGTCTACAAAAAGACTAAACTAAACTGTAATTATACAAGGATGAGTAGACGGCATGACAAAATTTATTATTCTATTGATTTAAAGATTATCTTTGACAGTTTAGTGTGTAAGTATATCAAACATAACTGTGATTATTTTGAAAGCCTATATCGTTATGGGTATTGGGACATCTGGACTTTCTTTTGTTGTAGGGGTCCATCCTTGTAGGTATCTTTGGACTGTTTCCTCAACTATAAAAGTCTTATGAGCATGAGTTGTCAAAGGAATGTGGAAGCAATTTGCCTTGCTAGTTTTAAGATAGAGTTGATTTTAAAATGGTGTCATTCTGGTTTGCCTAAGCTTCTGCTTCCCTAACAGTTAGAATTCAAACTTCAGAAATGTTTTTCTGATGTAGGAGCATATATTGTAAAATGTAATGGAAAAAATAATGAATTGACTTTTAAACATTTTGATTTTAAGAAGAATTTTTTAAATCCATGTGAGGTAAAGAGGCTATTTTCTGAAGCTCTTTAAAATGATCCGACATAGACATTTGTCCTTAAATTCCACATAAAGGTCAGACAGAATGTTGTGTGTTTGAGACTTGTGCTGAGATTAATTGTGTATAAAGAATAATGAAGAGGGTAAACATAGAAACTTGAAAAACATAAACATTTTATAAGCAGTTATAAGAAAATAAGCAAATGAAGGAGAAGAAGAGAGTTTAAAATGTAGGAGAGAAACTATAATCTGCTATGACATGGAAATCAACAAGAGTGTTCTAAATAATTGGAGATAGCTGATAATGTTAGTGCCACAGAAGGGTTAAGGAAGGTTTTTAATGTGGGCTATAAAATTCAGTATTACTGGATTCTGCCTTCTCTACTCCCTCAGCCAAAGAAAAAATTCTTTCTCTAAGTGCTAAAAATCTTTCAGAATTTTTATCCAACCTCATCTCTCTTGAATTGCAAGAAGAATAATCTATAATATTATCATAAATTCTTAATAATGTCTCATCTGATTATCACCATTTGGAATTAAATTGGTGAAGTATTTCCAGATATAATTTTACTTTTTTAAGAAAATTTCTAAAAATGTTTAGTTATAGACTAACTTTACTCTTCCCAGTCAAAACTTAGTAAAGGTACAACAAGGTGAAAATATTAATATATTAATATTAACAAAGGTGAAAATATTAATATAAACACTCAAAGAAATGTACTTTGATGAAATCAGAGGTAACATTATGACTCTTGCTTATTCTGAACTCATATTCTTCTACCTTCTTAAAGATTCTCTGTGTCTTTTGGGAAGCCATAGTCCTCATTAATTACCAATGAATATTTGAAGTAACTCAAACACGTATTTGTTTATTTATTTATTATACTTTAAGTTCTGTGGTGCCTGTGCAGATCGTGCAGGATTGTTACATAGGTATACACATGCCATGGTGGTTTGCTGCCTCCATCCTCACTTCACCTACATTAGGTATTTCTCCTACTGTTATCTCTCTCGAACCTCCCTACCCCATGCTGTTACTCCCTTAGCCCCCTACCCCTCAACAGACCCCAGTGTGTGATGTTCCCCTCCCTGTGCCCATGTGTTCTCATTGTTCAACACCCACTTATGAGTGAGAACATGTGGTGTTTGATTTTCTGTTCTTGTGTCACTTTGCTGAGAATGATGGTTTCCAGATTCATCCATGTGCCTGCAAAGGACATGAACTCATCCTTTTTTTTATGGGATTATAAAGACACATGCATATGTATGTTCATTGTGGCCCTGTTTACAATAGCAAATACTTAGAACTAACCCAAATGCCCATCAAGGATAGACTGGATAAAGAAAATGTGGCACATATACACCATGGAAACCACATATTCATTTTGACAGTGTTCCAATATAAATGGGACTCAGGAACCTCATCAGAAAGTATTTGAACTTTTTTCACATGGAGTTTCACACATCCACAAATGTGTCTAATAGACTAGAAAAGTTCTAATAGAATCAACCCTGCAGGAAGAAAAGCAGGGATACTGAAATATAAATTATTCAGAAAGACACAGGAAACTGATTGAGTCATCCATAGTCAGAAACCAAGGGGCAGTGATTCCGGGAGCAATATGAGTCCATGTGAAAATTGTTTTGTTACCCTGTCACAACATATCACAACACATAGTGTAGATCTGGGAAAACTTATACTTCCATTTAGAGTAGAATAACCTTTTCCATGTGTTTTCTAATGTTTTCAATCCATGGAAGTATACCGATTCTTTTTGTTTCCTAGAAAGAGTCGATTATCTTTAGAGGAAAATAGTTTCCACATAGCACTGAACTCTGTTGATTAATGCAATCATACATTATTATTACTAAAAACTATACCAATCTACCTGAAAACACTATATTTGAATGCAGTGCATGAGCTGCTTCAGATATCGATGTCAATAGCAGATAGATTATACACTATAAATGAAAATGAAATATCTGATCCACACTCTAGTGTAGGTATCTAGTTAGGGTCCCTTAGTTAGGATATCTAGAATTTTGCTTGGAAGTATTTCTAGAGCTCCTAAACCTCTGGAAAATTGGCTGAACCATTTCTCATCCTCAAACAAACACAAGTTCTAGAAAGAACTGAGATTTTCTGAATTAAGTAGACTGTAAGATTTTTTTCTATGTTGGTTGTTGACTACTGACTTCTATTATCAGAATGTTTGACGAATTGGCCATTTACACTTCTACTGCTCTTGTTCTTTTGCTCTTCACATTAAAAAAAAATTATTTCATCTCCTGGTATTTTGGACCGAAGAGAAAAAAAGTAAAAGAAAAAAATAGCTAACTTTTATTGTCGGCAAATTTGGACAGTCAAATTTTTACTGCGTATGTACTGAAAAGAATATTTCCTTTTACCTATGGCACGATGATAATTTCTGCATTATGCATTATGCTAAAACATTGCATGCTGACAGTAGCTCAATTATATATACTTTTATAGTTCATCACCCAAACCATCTCTCTCCCTGAGAAATCTTGAAATTTAGCTATGCCTCATTGATTCACAGTAGATATGCCACTCTGGGATGTAGATTTTTAAAAAGAAAAAAAAGTGTTCAGAATTAAAAACAACTGCACTGATTTATCTATATGCTACTCTGTGATCTTGTGTGTTACTTTATTACATTCAAGTTTATGATAGCCTATTGAATGCTGCCATATTTGTTTAAAGTGCTTTCTAAAACCAAGTTCAGAATTTGATCTCTATGTGGAAAAACTGGCCTTCTTCTAAGCCTGCCCTATTCATGTCTGCAGTGGGTTGAGCAGACAGAAGTTGTAAGCACACAGGAAAGTTTCCTGCATTTTATGGTAATCTTATTTTTAATTGTGTGGCCTTGTTCCTGAAAGAAGCATGCAGATGGATCAGAACATAATGGTTATCACTAGAGGATACTATCACGTTGCCCCAGCAATGAAGGTTTCTCTTGAATCTTGAATGCATGTAAGGACAAACAGCATTAATCATGTTACTATAATTGTTTTAATAGGAATTTTATTCATCTGCAACCTGGAAGAGTGACTCACTGATTCTTCATCTTCTTTTGTATTTTACACAGTTGTGTCTGTTGTGGATCAAAAAATTTGATATCACACATAATACCTGATGTTTGACTTACCATTTACAGTGGACACCTGGGGTATCCAATATCTACCTATAATTTTGCTGTAGGACTCATTAATCGTTTTCTATCACATAGAATGTTCCAACTGGTTTAATGAAAAGTTTATCATTACTTATTACCTACAAATAGTCACAGAAATTATCTTTGTTAATATCTCTGTGGCACAGATGAACGCATCTCAATAGGGTTATCAAGCATGCAGGAGGAAGCATGTGCAATCTTTCTGCAAAGCATAGAAAATCATTCAATGACTACTTAGATGGTTTTAATTTAATGGAAAATATTTTAAGAAAAATAATCTTGCAAAAATCCATCTTTGATATGGCTTTCTAACTGCCTATTTGTGTTTCTTAGTATACACCCTAAAAAATACTGGAAGAAAACTGTCAAAATAATTTCAAGCTTTTTTGCTTTTTTTCAAGTTGAGCAAAGCAGTGGTGTAGAATTTGGATAAATGTATTTAAATTGTGTTAAAATCTTCAGTTAAATGAAGATTCATGTTATTGAAATTGGCTTAATATTTGCTAACAGAACCATAATAAAGAAGTACATTTTTTCTTTATTTTGTTAACATAAACTGAACACTCAACCAAATAAGTCATTAAAAATGAATGGGGCTCAAATTCTTACTCATACTCTATGAATCTCAATAGACTGTTATGTTCTTCATGATATCAAGCTGAAAATGTGTACTTTAAATATATGTAAATTAGTATATTTTATTTAACAGGATATTAATTTCCAACGATGTGGGAGATAATATAATAGTTTTTATGCCCATATATTTTTCTTCTTTTTATCTGAAACTCTTGAATATTTACATGTTGTCTAAACTGGTTCTTTTCTTATTAAAAGATAAGGGTCCTTTTGAATAAATAATTACAGTGGAAACAATTATGCTTTGCTTGTTTTGTCTGATTAAATCAATTTCAAATTTATTAATTTAATTTAAATTAAAATCTATTAAAATTAGTTTTTAATGTATTAAATTTTAAATTTACTAAAATTAAACCTACTCAATATAATATCAGAGGAATATGAAAATCAATAGGCAAAAACAGGAAAAAACAAGCAATAAATCAGTTCCACTTGAATACATGAGTATAAAATCTCGGTAATCAAGAAAGCTCACTAACTGAGACATTGAATTAGGACTTCTTGTAGAACTATCAGTGCTATTTAACTCAACTAGGATCACAATAAAAGGTACAAAAGTAATCTGTAGTAAGCTAATTATCTTTTTCACTATGAGATGGCACAGGTCTCATTGGAAACAATTAAATTTAAAAATGTTCATTTGTAAGTTCTTGTTTCGACTCACATATATATTTGATATATTTGAATGTACAATTTTTTAAATTTTAGAAAAACTACTACATTCAGGAAAATACATATATATAATGGGAAAATGAAACAAAATATTAAACATCATCATAATGTATTTTAATATTTTAAAAACTTTAACCTTTTGTGAGGGAGTTTCTGTAGGGAGAAAATTAATCTGTCTTCCTTTTACTTTCCACTTTGTAAACTTCATTACAAGCCTTGTTAATCCAAGGAATAATGTTCATTATTTTTAGCTTTTAAAGCTTAAAAGTACAATTGAGAATCATTCACTACAGGCACATAATTTTCTACTGACTGATTGCTATCTGCTTTCAAAGTACAATCATTTGTAATCTTATGATATGATGGTGAGTAATCACCATCTTAAAGCAGTTTCTTTCCTATTAGCCTTTCTGTTAACGCCACAATTTGTTTACAACAAAAACAAATCAGTCAACACTTTTGTAATTTTCATTAGCAGCACAGCTTTTCTCTCTGATTCAAAAACAAAATCCTTGGTTGATGTGTTCATTAAATTCTGACTTTTTTTTTTCTCCTCGTCTCTTTGCAGTATTAAAAACAGCATGTGTGAGACTTTTTAAAGAGAATTGGAATCTGAGACAAATCAAAACTAGAGTTCTATTATCCCTAATATGCTCTTGAGAACAGTGATCAGATTCCATAGCTGAGTCAGTTTCAGCACTCAAGTTTTATGTGTGTGGCTGCTCTGAAAACCACACAGCTATTTTCTGAAACCTTTGCTACTTGAGAAAAAAATAGGAGTCATATGGAACGGCTCCAGCAACTAATAGGTCTTGAACCCATTTTGTTTTAGATAAAAACTGAGTAAATACAGAATAATTTTCTTTTTGTTTATCTTTTCTTTTTTGTTGTTGTTGCTCCTTATCCTTGGCATAAGAAGTTGGTACATTAATATTGCTTTAACACAAAGATATACAGGTTTATTGTCTGGAAATTATGTATGCAGTTTCATTTTATAAAACATCGGTGTATATGTGATATACAGAGAATTACAGTTAGCCCTAATTCACCCAATGCAAACCCACATGGAATTTTATAAAACATCGGTGTATATGTGATATACAGAGAATTACAGTTAGCCCTAATTCACCCAATGCAAACCCACATGGAATTTTATAAAACATCGGTGTATATGTGATATACAGAGAATTACAGTTAGCCCTAATTCACCCAATGCAAACCCACATGGAATTTTATAAAACATCGGTGTATATGTGATATACAGAGAATTACAGTTAGCCCTAATTCACCCAATGCAAACCCACATGGAATTTTATAAAACATCGGTGTATATGTGATATACAGAGAATTACAGTTAGCCCTAATTCACCCAACGCAAACCCACATGGAATTTTTTTCTCTCACTGCATAACCTACCATCAATTTTATTAATGAGTTAAATCTTCAGACAACTAAAAGTCTTTGGATAATGACAAAGGTCAACTCCTCTATGAGCTGGGCATTTAAGAATATTTTTAAGAGGTCAAACTAATTTAAAACACTGGTCTATTTCCCTTCAGCTACTTTGATCCACAACTATTTGTACCACTGTTTGTTGAACTGCAGAGCACACTGTCTAACAAAAAGACAGAAAATAAAACAGTGACAGCCACTGCCAGAGGTCAGTACTGAAAAGATTTTTAAAAATTCTATTAATAAGTCCAACAATATATGATTTGGTAAATGCTGACAGACAGTACTTTGTCAGCTGCTCTTGGAGTACCTACCATTTTTATATGACAATTTTCATTACTGTCATAATTTGAATTTCCACCATAAAATAGCACTGCTGAGAGTCCAGCACTATACAGTGTCACATGTAGTATCATATCTCAAACAGGAGGACATGGTTCCTGACCTCTAAGTACATCAGGAGTGAATGAGGAATATCTGAGGAAAACAAATACAACAATATTCTAACATTATGGCAAGGGTAACGACAAATTTTATCATTTCAATTAAAAACATTAAGTCAGCTAGAATATATTTAACAAGTAAACTGTGGAATACAACTGATTGTCAAGTGTTTTTCCTAAGATTACTTTTAAAAATAATGTTTATTATAGCACTCCAAATGCAGGTGAATTGATGGAAGTATAATCAAAACGTATGCCTTTTTTAATGCCTTTACTACTCAAAGTTTTGAACAATGTGTATAAACATAAAGTTGAGTTCACATGAAATTTTAATTTTTTGAAATTCTCGATGGAACTGGTCATGGCAGAATCTAGGAAGAAGAGCAAGAGTTTTAAAAATCCTTGTTTTTTAAGAGCTACTTTAGTGAGACTTTATTTTTCTACCCAAACTTTTCTACTTTCAGCCCTTACCTTCTTTATAAATTGCTGTGGAATAATCACACAATTTGAAGTAGAAGGGAAAAAAAGTCCTCTTAAAATTGGTCCCTCTTGTTTCCACCCCCAGTCAACCCAGGTTACATTTGCAGTCCTTAAAAATGTGATGAATAGGAAATAGAGTCATTTAAACCTATGTATCACATAGGAAATGTATAGAAAGGAATCTAAAGGCTAAGGGACTTTTTAGTGATAATACACTCAGGATTTCATCAGACTTTTACAACAGTTAATAGGCTGAGAGATGGCACAGCTTCACAATACGAGAGATAATGCTCCATTCCCATAAGTAGTTATATAATACCAATCACAGCAGCACTTAGTCTTTAACAAAAGATCAAATGAGTTCTTTCTGGGAGTTACTTAATCCATAGATCAGGACAATAAAGAGACTGAGTATTACTCTATATTATTCCGAGGAAAGGACAGAGTGCAGTGGGTGTTGGGCAAAGGGTAGGTGCATGTGAGAAGCCTTAGTACTAGGCTACTTTGACACAATATTTGTACTTACAGGCTTCAGCATGGTCTCAATTCCTGTTCAATAAATCTCTAAGATTTAAAGATTTCTAAGATCAAAGAAACTTTGAGGGATTTATTCCACTAGTCACTTTCCACAATTCACATTTATTTTACAGGGTATAATTCCTTGCCTTTGCAACAGTAACTAGAGGTATTCACAGATAACCATCTGAGCCTACTGTAGTTATGTAAATTATTACATTTTCATACATTCATATAATTTAGTTGAACCCTGTAACTTATAAGGGGATGGTCACTGAATCCATATACTTACCTCAGCATATTGAGCTTATTTGACTTAGTACCTTAGCAATTCTAGGCTGAAGTTTACAAACATTGATGAACAAAATGGAATGATTAAAAAAATTTTCTAAACAGTAACTATTGGTCCCCTTTGGACAAACCAACAGTTAATCTCTCAGGATTATTCTACAGCTTTTTTGCTCTATTCAGACATTCAACTGATTGAATAATGCCCACTCACCTTAGAAAAGACAATCTGTCTTATTTGGTCCAATTCAAATGTTAACCTCATCTAAAATCACCCTTGCCCCACAACTAGAATCATGCTTGAACAAATATTTGGGCACTCTGGGTCCCAGTCATGTTGACAGATAAAGTAATCGTCACATTCTGCAAATACATTTCCTTAGAATTTAAATATATTACTCAATCAAATTGTAGTTGTTTTTGAGATAAGAGTTAATAAAGGTCGTGAGAGGGCGTTTACCTGTATTTTAAATAGTTGACAGCCAAAAGAATTATTTCCAATATTTTTTTCCCTAGAGGTCCACCAATAGTTCTCCATTGTTGTTATAAAGGACTTAAAGGTGATTCACTCACTTATCTTCCCAAATGAACAATGAGAAACTTAGTAGTATCATCTAAATTATACACCCACATATATATTTTTGTGAGATATTTGTGGAATATCTTATAATAGAAGCAGGTTATCAACTAAATTTCTATTTTGATATGGTTTTGTCTAGTTTTCTATACAGCATTTTATAAAATAATTAAGAGTAAAATGCTAAATCCAACAAATTTCTTTTGTCTACATGTCTGGAAAGGAATGTGCTTTATTGGTGGATGGGTGACAATAACTTAAACATGGACAATGAATATTTCTAGATGAACAATAAATTACAGGAAGTGAAAATATTATTATGCTACTTCCACTCACCAGCAAATAATTGATATGAATTTGTCAGTCTGGATTGCAATAAGCCAATATACAGTTATAAATATTATCATCTTTAGTAATTAAAAAATATATAAAACAACACAATTGCCTGGAGGAGGTATTAAAGAATTATTATATTAATTGTATAAAACCATAATGTCTCGCTTACTTAAGAGAGAAGCCATTATAAACTCCATGATAAAGTGTAGAAATGTGCAGGATAAGCAAATAAATATCTTTTTAATAGGATTTGTGAATTATTCAGTTTATTTCTGTCTTAGCTTGTTTGGACTGCTATGGCATATTACCATAGACCAGATGGCTTAAGCAAAAATTTATTTCTCTCATTCTAGTGTCCGGGAAGTCTGAAATCAGGATGCTGGAAGATCTAGTGTCTGATGAAGGCTTACTTCTTAATTTGCAGAAAACTGACTTCTTGTTCTATCATCCTGTGGCAGAATGAGAGCTACTAGCTCTCCAGCCTCTTTATACAAAGTTTTAATTCCATTTATGAGGACTCCCCTCTCATGACTGAATCATCCCCCAAGGGCCTCACCTCCAAATACCTCCACCTTGGGATTAGAGTTTTAACATATGAATATTAAGGAAACAGATTCTGTCTATTACAGTCCCTTATTTTAGCTATCATCAAGTCTTGCCAAACCGGCATTTTTCTCTAAATTTAATTTTAACAGCGAAATTAAATTTATATATATATATAAATTTATATATTTATATGTATATGTGTGTATATATATATAGAGAGAGTATATATATAGAGTATATATATATATATAGAGAGAGTATATATATATAGAGTATATATATATATATATATATATATATATAGAGAGAGAGAGAGAGAGAGAGAGAGAGAGAGAGAGATGAACAACTGATTTTCAAAATCAAGGATCTAGAACTAGAAATACCATTTAACCCAGCAATCCCACTATTGGGTACACACCCAAAGGAATATAGATCATTCTATTATAAAGACACATGCACCTGTATGTTTTTTGCAGCACTATTCACAATAGCAAAGACATGGAACCAACCCAAATGCCCATAAATGACAGACTGAATCAAGAAAATGTGATACATGTACACCGTGGAATACTACACAGCCATAAAAAGGAATGAATTTATGTTCTTTGCTGGGACGTGGGTGAAATTGGAAGCCATCGTTCTCAGCAAACTAACACAGGAACAGAAAACCAAACACTGAATGTTCTTACTCATGAGTAGGAGATGAACAATGAGAACACATGGACACAGAATGGGGGACAACACACACCAGTTGCCTGTTGGGGACTGGAGGATTAGGGGAGGAGACTTAGAGGACGGGTCAGTAGGTGCAGCAAACCACCATGGTACATGTATACCTATATAACAAACCTTCAGGTCCTGCAAATGTATCTTTTTTTTTTTTTAGAAGAAATGAAGAAAAACAAAAATAAAAAATGGCATAAAATTAGTTAAGTGGAAATTTGAGACTCATTACAACAATGGTGGTATAGCAATTTAATGAACTTTGGCCTGTATCTCACATCATATACAAAATAAACTAAAAAGAATGGATAAGTACAAATGCTAAAACATAAACAATAAAAAATAATTTTATAAGTAATTTTTAAGACACAAAGAGAAGTTCTCCATAGGTAATGAAATAATGAGAGGTGATTATCTCTTCAACAACAATATTTAAGTCAGTAATCACAAACTATGATTTACTTCTTAGTTGAGGTCCATAAATATTCATAATCAATGAGAGAGGATGTAGGGGATAAACAGAAATACTAATGAGGTAAACAATGAATTCTTAGTCAATAGTAGTCATTGTCCTACTTCTTCCTAAAAGGAGTGCATTTCCAACCAAACCTCGGTAATATTTCTGTTTTTTTCATTTTACACATGTATAGGTAGAGTTGTCTCTAAGAGTTATAGAGTTGGAAATTTGGTTCAGACCTGACATTTATTGAAACAAATGTTAGCTATCAACTTAGTGATATAAATTTTAATTTTTAATAAATAAAAATCTCTTAAAGAAATAGATAATAATGATGAAATATCTTTGCAAAGGATGTCAAAGTTTTAGACTGTATAATAGTTTAAACATCAAGTTGATCATTTGAAAAATGTTATCATTTGATATTCATTCTTTAAGTATTCATCTTTGCCCAAAGGATGTAGACATGTATTATGTGACGTAATAAAATATTATCAATAATAAATGTACCTTATTTTAATAAATGAATATTTGAGAGCCTCTCTGATGGACAACGTCAGCAGGAAAAAAGGAGATGAAACATTATTTGCATTAGCAGGTTCTGAAGTGCTACAAAAGGTATAAATAGGGAAGTTGGGGAATTTCATGGTTCTGACTACCAACAATAGAAAAGAACGTTTATACATGCCCTTGGGAGTTAAAATAAGAATTAAAAATTGTTTTATATCCCTACATTTATTTTCAGAAATAATTTCATCTGTGTTACAGTATTTTGGGAATAGCCTCTAGGACTATTCAGAAAATATTTACAATCTCAAAATAAGAGTGATTGAAACACACATAAGAAATCCAGAGGCGGAAGTTATAGGCCTTCCTCCCTATCGAAGGGTCCAACATTCTTCCATTTTCTACTCCATCATTATTGATTCTTAGATCTATTATCAAGTTGTATCATACTCCAAGATGGCTACTGAAGCCTGGACCAAATATGCTCTTTCAATTCAACAGGTTGGGAAAATCTTTAATTAAAAGGATACATTATCGACTGAAACGGCTTTCTTTAAGGAAACTTCCTGAAAGTTGAATATAGCCCTTTTCTTTATTTTTCATTAATTAGAATCTAAGTTACATGGCAACAACAAGGTCCACATGTTATGTCATCTTGCAGCTTGGTTTACCTTAAAATTCGATTTGACTTTATATGGGAAGAACATGAGGATGAATGCTGGGTAAGCAACTAGCAGGCTCTTTAGAAGTCTCTATTGTTATTAGGCCACACTACATTTTCATATTTTTTCTCTATTTTTGGGGGCCAGAATATTATCAGTTATGAACAATCATTCTTAAATGTATAGATGTACACATGACAAGCATGCAGTTACAACAATCATTCTTAAATGTATACACAGACACATGACAAGTATGCAATTACAATGCTGGAGACAATCTGCGTTTGCATTCCACATGTGTGTTCAGAAAGTACCTTTGTTTTTTTTTTTTTTTTTGAGACGGAGTTTCACTCTTGTTACCCAGGCTGGAGTGCAATGGCGCCATCTCGGCTCACCGCAACCTCCGCCTCCTGGGTTCAGGCAATTCTCCCACCTCAGCCTCCTGAGTAGCTGGGATTACAGGCATGCACCACTGTGCCCAGCTAATTTTTTGTATTTTTAGTAGAGATGGGGTTTCACCATGTTGACCAGGATGGTCTCGATCTCTTGACCTCGTGATTCACCACCCGAGTCAGCCTCCCAAAGTGCTAGGATTACAGGCAAGAGCCACTGCACCTGGCCCAGAAAGTACTTTTAAAATACTTGCCTTAGTGTCATAATCAAATAGTATCACATAAATTTATATAATTGTACCGCTTCAACATTATTCACAGTAGGGCACAAACTGTACCTAATGCATCTGTATCAGTCAACTGTTGCTATGTTGTAAATAATTATACAATCTCAGTGACATTCAAGAATAAACATTGGTTTCCTCTCAAGCACCTGTCAATCAGTGAGGGCAGCTCTTCTGACCTCAGTTGGACAGACTCACTTATCCACTTACTGAGCTCAGCAAGTTGATTCTTCTTCAAGTACCTAATAGTGAATGAAGAGAACAGGCCTAAAGCCCTTGGTTGTGTCAACTGGACAAACCAAATCACTGAGTCCGAAGTCGAGAGTCAGGGAAGTAGATTCCTTTGTAGATTCCAACTCCGTGGAAAAGGACAGTGATATAGGAAAGAATGAAGAAAGGTCTGGCAATTAAAACTACCACAGTAAAAATCTTCCCATATAAAAAGTCATACCGAAACCTCCTGAATTTAGGGCCTGACACAGTTGACCTCATTGAATAGCTCATATATCGAGTAAGAAAATACATTTTAAACCAATACCTTGTTCAGGCTTTTTCCCACCTTTTAAAAAATATCTCCTATATTTAGCTTCACATTCTTTCTTAAAAATGATCACTGAAGTTTAATATATACCAGTTTTCCACTACTTTAATAATTTCTTTAATATTAAGAATTTATTCATGAGCTGGGCCTGGTGGCTCCCACCTGTAATTTGCAACACTTTGGGAGGCCAAAGCAGAAGGATTGCTTGAGCCTAGGAGTTCAGGACCAGCCTGAACAAATGGCAAGACCTTGTCACTACAAAAATATATTAAAAAAATAGCCACGTTTGGTGGTGCATGCCTGTGGTCCCAGCTACTTGGGAGGCTGAGGTGGGAGGATTATCTGAGCCCAGAAAGTGGAGGATGCCGTGAGCTATGTTCACAGCACTGCACTCCAGAGTGAGACTTTGTCTCAACAAAATAAAAATTAAAAAAAACTTATTCATAATTTCTCATCTGAATGCCTCCTACAACTGGTGCCACAATTGATTCATCATTTGCATCACATCTTCCACTGTGCCAGAAATAACTGTAAATATAAATAAAATCTAAAGAATGTAACATAAATGAAGATTCATTAAAGTCTAAGGATTAAATAAATATATGAGTAAAACATTAAAAATAAATTTTGGTAATAAACAACGCTCATTTTATAGTATGTTATTATTTAAAACATTTATTGAACATGCATTAGTTGCAAGGTAATGTTATAATGTTAATATTTACATTTTTAAATTGAACATTTTATTTTATACAAAGTCCATGGTGAAAAGCTGTGCTTTTTCACACACAGGCTACATGACTTGGGCAAATAATTTAGCTGCTATGCTTCCCAAATGTATTTTTTTTACATAAAACATATGCAATTTAAAATTAAATATTTGTCTGAAGTACTTAGCAAAGTGCTTGGCATATATTATGCTGTAAATAAGTATTATCTTTTTTCCTGTCGATTTTTCTTTATCAGTCTGAGTCAACTCAGAAAACAAAATCACATCAGTTTCTTTACCGATAGAATTTAATGTAAACAATTATTAACCATGTACAAATTTGTTAATTAGCTTATTAAAAAATGCAGAGTAAAACTATAAGCAATAAATGAAGGAATCAACCATTATTTCCTACAGCTAGAAGAACAAAAGGAAGATGTTAGAATTACTGAAATTTAGAATCTTGGAGTAGGGGCCTGAGAAACAGAAAAATAGACCTAGGAGGAGTGGGTGCTGGTGTGAGTGGTTATGTATGATGAGGCTGGTTTAGCAAATGTTGGAAAAACAGCAACCTGGATTTAGTTGCAACCACAGGGAGGAACTGCTGCTGCCCAGGCGAAGAACACTGCTATGGTGAAACCTTGCAGGAGCCAGAGAATGTAAGCAAGCCTACAGGAATTAAAGAGGAAGGAGCAAGTCACTTCCTCCTCCTGCCTTCGTCTCTCAGTCCCACTTTCTCCTGGCAGTGTAGAAATGTGGTCTGCCAGATTTTAGTCCTAGCATCACAAAGCAAAGGTGAAGTTGCCATAGAGAAAGAATAGTTTTAAAAATATCCTACTTCTTCACTCCTTCTCAAATTTCATTCATTTTTACCTCTTCTTTTTCTTTCTTACTTTCTTTCCATCACTTCTTTCTTTCTTTTTGCCTTTCTTTAATCTTTTTTTCCTCCTGGCTGAACTTCCATCCCTCCTTCCTTCCCTTTTTGAGGACATAAATTCTATGGGCTTGAAAAGACATGTTTTTAAAAGTAAGCTAATGTCTTCCATGTAACATACAGATGTTGAAAATTATTTATCAGTTTAGGCAATCTTTTTATCAGTTTAGGATAATCAGTTTATCAGTTTAGGAATAGTTTTTAAAAACTTTATAGTGCCAGGCATTTTACATGATTTTTAATTCAAATTATTAAATTCCTTCAATGACAGGCATAATGGCAGACCTAAGATTTGAAACCAACATTTTCAGATTCCAATGATCATGTTTAAATTTGTTTCCTATCTCACAGATTCCATATAACTTGGATAAGTAGAGATGAGTAATACAGTCATCAGTGTAATTTCAACTAGGTAGGCCTCAAAAGAATACAAAAACTTTGATACATTAAGAATGTACATGATGCATTATGAACTAAAATTTATAAGCAAATTTGGGATAAGGCAAGAAATTTTCCATAAACAATATTCAATAAGTCTAATAAACTAAAAATTTGTAAAATTTCCAATAAAAAATTGTGTAATTGGGGAGGAATAAATATTTCATTTTTGTTTTTACATATATATAATAAATTTTTAAGAAAAAATAATAAAAAATAAAATTTTTTACATCCCAGAATATAGTTTGGAAGTTAATTAACCGTACTGGGCAATTAAAAAAACCATTAGGGTAGCTTCACTAACTGCTATGCAGTGCTTCCTGGCTCACTAATGTATCTGTTTTGCTGTTCCTCCTTTACCTGTCTCATATTCTCTCACCATGCTTCCATATTCCTTACAAAATAAACTCTTAGCAAAAAACCATTCTGTAGGAACTACATTTTTGGAACAATTTTAGACACCATCATCATATAACTTATTATTGGACTATTTTTCTACTAAAAGTTTAACTTATGAATAAATTATATTTTCTATAATGAAAATAATATGTCTATAATTTAAAGACATAAGTACTTAATGAATAAGAAAAAACACCAATGAATGACTACAGACTGATTATCATGGCCACACATTAAGAGAGACCAAATCATCACAATCATGTACTGACATGAACAAGAATCTTGATAAAGAAAACGAGTATTTTAAATTAATCCAGAAATGGAAACTTGCCAGAAAATGTCTCCCTTTAAAGGCCTTGAAAAGACTTTGAGGTCACATTGTCAACTTTACATGAAGAGGACATGTTCTTTGAATTATATTTTCAATGAATTTGTAACATTTACATTGTGTATGAAGATAGTTCTCTGCAGTGAATGTAAAAGTCCATTTGCTATGAGTAGAAAGGAAAATGTTTTCACAGGGAGACCAGAGTCACAAATTAAATTCTTTGGCTTTTGCTCCTGGTATGTCTACTTTTATCACTTTACCCTTCCCCATATTCTCAGCTCCACCCGCAGAACAGGATCAAACATGCTTCTCATCTGGACAAATTTAGAAAACTTTAATACACTTGCACAGGATGGTCAGTTCAAACATAAACTTGCTGTAAGCCTTTTGTCCCAGAATAGCTTAATTCTACCTCATTGCCACGACCGACCTGAACCAGTGCACTAAGGCTGCTCTCCTAGTTGCTAATGACTCCTAAGATAAAACCCCATGCTCTCCTCTCAGTTCCCATTCATGGATGCCCCTGCAGTATCTGTCTACTCTGCTTTTTGAAACTTGCCTCTCCCTGTCTTGATCTAATCCTAGTTCTTCTACCATAGCAGTCAATGACTATTTCAGTTTTCTCTACATTTGTTTTATTTATTATCCTACTTTATCCCAGAATGATGGGAGATAATGAACAGTAATTAATACATATATACATAACGGTAACTAGTAACAATGAATAAAAGGAAAGAAACATGTATAAAGAGGTAGGAGCACAGTGCAAAAAATAACAGATACTGATGCTTATTACAATCAAGCTCATATATAGACCTGAGCATACACCTGCTCCTAGACTTTATTTTATGCTAGAATTTTACCTAACACTTTGTCTCATCAAACCATTATCAGATGAATCACAGGATATTCTGCAAATGTGAATCTCTGTGACTCATCTCCCACTAAGCTCAGATCTGCATTTCCATGTTGCCTATGAAACACGTTCAAATTGATAACTTGACTTATTTCAAACTTAACTCATTCCATAATTAACTTACAATTTTTATTTTGTTCACACTCAGCTTCAAATTCTACCATTTATTTACCACCTGTTTAACACCAGTGGTCATCATTGCGTTATTCTGGGCCCTGATGATTCAATGGTAAACATGCCTTTTCTGCTTTCAGGGAATTTAATGTTTAATGTGGTAAGCTGCTTTTATGGATCCACCCAACAGGGATTCCAGGGAAACTGCAGACCCAGCCTTGTCACACTCAATGACCAGTGTGTCCTCCAGCCAGATAAGGAAGGCAGCTCAACCGCCAAAAACTGAGCATGAGGAAATCCTATTCAAAACAAAAGGGTCAGAGATGAATGAGGTTTGTTTACCTCATTCAATACAGAGATGTATTGGAAATGCAGCTAGTGGAGAAGAATATGCAGAGCTTGGGCAAATAAACCAGATATAATAAACTTGATCAAGAATGAAAGATATATTTGCTATTCAGTAAAAATTGAAGGGTGATAGTTTATTATTAGTAGAATTACAGCATGTGCATCCACATAAATTGATATCACTGTTATTCCTAAGCAGCAGAATGAGGATGTGATGCTGGAGGATACTGTAAGGACTCAGAAGTACAAACAACATAGGGATTAGGGCCAGGAAAGTATCTGGACAAAGATATCACTTATGACCTGTAGCCAGTGGGTCACAAGGAGTCTCCAAATGATGTTGAGGCCACTGGCTGCCTATGGATGCTGGTGGAATTATGGTGGTGACATCCTCTCCAGGAAGGATTACTGCAAGGAGAAATGCTCCACAGCCCAGCCCTCTGGGTGGTATGTCCCTGGTGAAAGTCAGGCTGTAACATATAACACTTTTCCAGGGATCTCTGTCACAACTAAGAGGGACTGTCTATAGCATACTAGATGAGACCAGGAAAGGCTAATACATTGTGAGTCCCAGAACAAAATTAGAATACAGGGCCCTTGCCAGGCATGAAGAAGTCAACCTCTTCTAACTTAAGCAGAAATTCTCTCTGTAATACGCATCCACTATATTCATGCCTATTATTCAACGTGTATCTCAAGTAAACTGGACCCAGTGGCCGGTACCTGTAATGTCAGCTACTCAGGAGGCTGAGATAGAAGTGTCACTTGAGCCCAAGAGTTCCATACTATGGTGAGCTATGATCACACCACTACACTGCAGCCTGGGAGACAGAGGGAGACCCTGTCTCTTGAATGCTTTTTTTAAGAAAGGCTCAAGTAAAAAGCAAAAATGACTCCATGAAACCTTTGTTAATATTTTCATTCATGCATTATTTTTCTTTTCGTTGATTCTCTATTACAATTTGCATATCTGTTAACATGCTAAAGGCATGATGAACCCATGATATACATGATTCATGATTCACTTGATTCACTCGTGCGAGACCCTGTGAGGCACCACCTGGAGTCCCAGAAAAGATTAAAGTAGTCTTCATCTGTCCTTCATATTTTAGCCCTGCTTCATCAGAAAGCAAAGCCTTGCCTAAGGCATGCCCATTCCCTGTGTCAGTGGCTGATCAGAATGGGGATATGTACATCCAACCTCCTTACTCCAAATGCAGACAACTTTGAAGTGTCATCTGAGCACAAGAGCTCCTTGAGGAAAACTTCTGAGTACTTCATTGGAACTGTATCACATTTCAACTCTTCCCCACCACGTAATCTTGCCTCCCATTTTCTTCTGCAGGCGTGAATCCTAAACATTTCTCCAATAGGTGCTCTTCGTGTTACCTTTACCTCACAATGTGCTTCTTGGGAAATCCAAACTGTATTGCCATGCCTTTATTCAAATATAAAAGGAACTATTTGTAAGGCAAATCATTACCGTTTTGTGCACAAGATGTAGTTCTAAGTGTGGTTGAATAAACAAAGAAGAAACAAAAATCATCCTGCTCACAGGGACCTAGGATGAGAGATTAGTTAAATATGTACATAAAAGGCACCAAGTGATTTACACATATACAGATGAATGACACTGGAGGCTCTGATGCAGATATCTCTTTTATATGTTTCCTATCTCCAAGATAGAAAGCTCTGTTAAGGCATGAGTATGTGCTACATCCAGTGACCTGACAAAAACTGACACTCGATATGTAATTGTCAAATTGATCTCATGCTGGTTTGCTAAAAGAAAAAAAAAAAGAGGCTCCCTCTCACTATGACTGAGAATAACTACAAATTAATTTCAATGCCATTTTATCTGTGGGTTTATTTATAAAATAAATTATCTAGATTTATTCAAACAAGAATTATAGCTAAATAACTGTGAGGCAGAAATGTCAGTGCTAAAACCTGAAAAAGTGCTGAGGTTCACACCGAAAGGAACAACATTCATAATTTCAAAGACTCTCAGATTGATTGGTTCAGCTTCCAAGACAGACATGCACTGCCCTCCATTTATAATCATGCAGCAGCTATTATATTCTTTATTTTTTCAATTCTAACTTGCTTCAACTCTAACATAACCTCTCTGCAAGGCTAATGCACAAGACTATTATTTATCTATTTTTTACAGCAAGTTGTTTAAGAAATTTTGAGATGGTTACATGGGTCACTTAGCACTTAGTCTAAAGGAAAGAGAGTTATGTGTCAACGTCCTACAATATCATTTTATTTAAAGAAAAACATGCCTGTTTTTAGGAGAAGCAAATCGTAGTTTGGTTCAATAATCTATATACAAAAATAAAGAATTAAATTGTTAAATGTATTGCTAAACAACTATTATTTAAGTTTTGCCAGACAAATATAAGATAGCCAAAGTAATTCTACTAACACTAATTTATAAAGAACTCTATCTCACTGAATACTGGGATTTATTAAATACATTATTCTTCCTTTTAACACCATTCATCAATTTGACAAAGAGGTTGTAGAGATGTTTGTTTCAAGGAAGTAAAGGTACGCACTGAAAACTACAGAAAGAGTAATGGTGATTACTATTGATTTTCAGGAAACTGGATTCAGTGCTAGGATCAAAAGTGAGCAATTAAATGATTAAGATACGTTTTGAATCTCCCAACATGAAAGCATGATAATCATAAGTTCACATCTAGAGCTAACATGTCATAAATAAACATTTGAATTTTATTCCTACACTTACCACCCACTGCAAATGACCGAGGAAAGAATGTGAGGTTTTATTTCTATTCTCTGCTGTTTGTTCAATTCCTTTTTGAATTTCTTAATTAAAGACGGTTGATGAATGACTCATGAGCAATTCATATATCAAAAATGTCAAAGCGCATTATTACAAAGAGATGTTTTTATAAGCTTAGATATGGACACCTACATTTCTTTTTCATTCTGATAGATTTGGCATCTACTCCATTAAAATTGTTTCTCTTTCCTTATAAAATGCAAAAACTATCTGAAATGAAGACATCATTCCAAAGGCTCAGTGTTTCAAAATAATAATCACATGCACATTACATTAAGTACCTACTTATCCTTTTGTTCTTTTTTTTTTTTTTTTTTAGAAGGAGTTTCGCTCTTTTTACCCAGGCTGGAGTGCAACAGCAGAATCTCGGCTCACTGCAACCTCCGCCTCCTAGGTTTCAGCAATTCTCATGCCTCAGCCTCCCGAGTAGCTGGGACTACAGGCGCGTGCCACCATGCCCAGCTAATTTTTGTATTTTTAGTAGAGTTGGGGTTTCACCATGTTGACCAGGATAGTCTTGATCTCTTGACCTCGTGATCCACCCGCCTCAGCCTCCCAAAGCTCACCATTTTGTTCTAAGTGAATCTTGGTTCTGCTGAAAATGCTTCACTTTCAATCCCCTCAAATGCTAATTTTTTTATCCTATGTTCTTAATACTGTAGGACTCAGAGAGGAAGAAAAAAGTCACTGGTCTTTATTGTACATTCAGACCTTGCTCTTTTCCTCATGTTTTGAATCTCAGGTCACCTGACTATTCCAGCCAAAGTCTTTCCTTTTGCAGTCATCTTCCCAATACCTAATAATCCCCTTTTCCCGACTCAAAAACATATTCTAAGCCTTGAAGATTTTTGTACCTGAGTCACTACCGGCTACTCAATAACACTGCTGTTACAATTTCTGTCTTATATGTCCATAACAATAATCCTTCAGCTCAAATGGACTCTTGCTATCTTGATTTTCTTTTCTCCAGTGATCTTGATCTAAATTTTAGATCAGTCTTTCAGTCTATTCCCATTTCTTTTCTTTTTCTTTTCAAGACAGAGTCTTGCTCTGTCATGAGGCTGGAGTACAGTGACGCGATCTCGACTCAATGCAACCTCCAACTCCCAAGCTATTCTCCTGTCTCAGCCTCTGGAGTAGCTGGTATTACAGTCACACGCCACCATATCCAGCTAGTTTTTGTATTTTCAGTAGAGACGGGGTTTCACCATGTTGGCCAGGATGTTCTCAATTTCTTGACCTCGTGATCCACCTGCCTCAGCCTTCCAAAGTGCTGGGAGTACAGGCATGAGACACCGCGCACAGCCCTGTTCCCATTTCTTATACGGACTTAAGCCTTGCTGTCAGCAATAATGGCAACTCTTTCCCTACCTCAGGATCATTTATACGTTAACTCTCTAAGCAGCACCCTCTATCTTTCCAGAACATTTCCTAAAATACCCAGATTCTCCATAAAATCGAATGTTCAATTATCCTGGTACATTTTCATTGCGTTTGTTTCCTATGCTCTTCTCATAAAAGTCAAACCCCATGGTTCATCCTTAAACACCATAGCTGAATCATTTATACCTTTCTTTGAATCCCTTCTTTTATTTTGCTTCATGCACAGAAATATGACACTTTATTTCTATATAGTTGAATGTGGCTGGAGAAAAACCCTAAACAAGGCAGTCTGGCATCCCGTTACTTTCATGCCATTTACCTAAAGTGGACTACAGTGGCTCCCAGCCACAGTCCAGCATTTCCCTGGTCCAGTCGTTCTCCCAGTCTACCAGACGGCCACTTCATTTCCTTGTCCATTCTCTTCAAACCTCCAACCCTACTTGAAATTCTCACACCTGATGATTTTGCTTCCCTTTATACTAAGGGAAAAAATACAAAGAAGATTCAAAAATACAAAGCTTTCACCACTACTTGTACCCAGTCAACTGGATCAGTGTGTTATATTGTTTTACTGTCTTGTCTCCCTAGATAAAATATCGTAGCTCCTACAAAGTTAACACTTATTGAACTGATTCCATTTTCATCTTCTCAATGACATCATCCTGAAACTCTATACATCTCTCTCATTTTCATGATCACCGAAGTATGCCCAGTGAGACACACAAAATACTTTCAATATCTGCAACCTGGATCAGTCGAATCAGCCATAATAGAAATACCTTCACTCACAGGAAGAAAGTAACCACTTGATGCCCATTATTTCCATTGGTCTAATCAGTTCTCTGACTGTATTAGTTGAACAAGATAAGCTTAATATTACACTAGCGAGCAATTTACAGTATTTTGACATCTCCCTTTTAGGGGCTTTGGACATTTTAAATTGCTCGTATAGTGCATGACATGCTGAATGAAAGCAAAATTAGAGTAGATTTGAATATTAAGCAAAGAGACTGAAGCAGAGGCCCATATGTCACCACTAGCTGCATCAAAGGGATAAGACTGTACTTTGTCTCTTCCACAGGAGAGTGCCAGCTTTTGTGGCTGTAGGTAGATGCCTTTCTACTCTCTCCAAATAGCAATCCTTTCTGCTGTTACAAAATGAGACTGTTTCCTTTGGGAACTTTCAAGTCCTTTATAGTCAGTGTGTGTGTTGAGATTGCATTGACCACACAGGTGATCATAGGAAGGCCTACGACTTAGGACAGACCAAACAAATTCGGTCTTATGATTTTATCTGGCGTAATCAGAAGAGAGGAACACTTTTTTCACTGGAGATGGCAAGACAGTGGAGTACATGTATGGTGTTTCCAGTGACTATTTTTACTAAGTGACAAGACTTCTGTTTATGAAATCAGTAGATCTAAAACATAATGAAAGACATCGCTGAGGATATTATTTGCTTTCTAAGCCATTCTTCCCTGAATTTTCAGTTAGTTGTGATGAGAGTTCAAATTTGAGTTAGGTTTCCATCATTTAATCAAGAAAGAACCTTGATTAATACAGATATAAAGATAAAATAGAAGAGAAATGAATAGCACCCAAACAGGCTAAAGTGATGGAATAGTGGCGTCATGGCATCGTTTCTGTAAGTCACAGCTAACCACCAACAATTGTTATGGTTTTATATTATTTGTGATTATATACCAGATAGTTGAAGTTTGACATTTGGAAAAATTCTTCCCTTTTGCAATTTGAAAAAAGAAAGTATATATGTAAATACCAAATAGTAGATCTCATTAAACCATATAACCATGTCACTCATTAACTTCTTTAGACCTTATTAAACCATAAAACCATCTCACTCATTAACTTCTTTTCCTGACCCTTTAGATAATGTCGCCCTCCCTAATTTTCAGACGGCCCACCTTACTTAAATTGCTGTTGCATGAACTGATAATTGTGGAGGTTATTGATTACTGATTTAGGGAGAATAAACCTGAGCCAATTATTTTTTCCTTCTGGAAAGTACATCCCTCTGGTCATCCTATTGGCTCCCATCTGAGGTTGAAGATCCTTTCAAAGGAATTTAAAACTTAGAATTAGTGAGATAAAATTATTTGGAGGGTATAGTTGCACTGAAATATCTACATCTTTTGTATTTTTGCTGCCTTGTTCTGATGTGTAAAGAAGTAGGTTGAAAGGGATGGAACAAATTGCAGAGACACGCCAAAGGAAGACTAGAATGACCTCCTCGTTTCCCCAGGAGACCTAGGTTTCCAGTTGTATTCCTGAGGTCCTGAATGACATTTCCTAAAGCATTCCACTGCCCTTTTAATATATTTATTTTTCTGCTTTGGTTTTAGTGAAGTTTCTGTTATTTCAACCAAAAATAGTCCTAATCATAGGACAATTTATCATGTGCCAATAAAGCATAAGATGCAGTAAACTGACAGATATAAATAGTGGCATAAAAACTGTGTCTCAACAAAAGCTAGTACTCCCATTCTTATTTATTGCTTTTGTTTTCCCGTTGTTATCAATTTTGCTTATTTGTTTGGTTAATTTCTATTTTCTTATCACGAAATCACTTTCAGACTTTCTCATGGAAATCTAAAATGGCTAGCCTTTTTTATACTGTACATAATTTAGTGTACAAAATTTATATAGTACATACATCTATAAGGTACCATTGGCTCCGTTTTGTCTTCATTCCTTCATGGTTGTTTTTTCTTGAAGTTTCTTATCATTATGTTCCAGACTGAACTGGCTGTTCTCTAGGCTGGCCATACTGCTGTTCTTCTGGGACTTCTCTTTCCCATTTATTTTGAAGTTCTTTTGCGTTTCTTCTCTGTTGGATAACCATTTATTGACTATTACATATTTGTCTTTCTTCATTTTCTCTCTTATTTTGGTGAATCATAACCTTCAGAATTTTTCTGAGAAAGGGTGCTTAAGAAGTAAAGATTCTCCTGACTTATAATGCCTAAAAATGTCTGCACTTTGCCCTTTCCCTTGATGGAATTTTTGGATGTGTAAGCTGTTACAGATTGAAAATCATGTAAAACATTATTTCATTGCCAGCTTCTAGTATTGTTAAAAATAATCATTCTGATTACATATTCTTGCTTTTTCCCTTATAGAAGTCTTAGTTTTATTTTTTCTATTGATTCTGTGGTTAATTTGATAATTTTTTTCCATTAAAAATTTCCCTTGCTGTCTATCTTTTCTTAATGTATTCCATTTTCTTTCCTTCAGTATATGTATAGATATATCTATAGATTTCTCTTCTGTTTATTTTTTAGTTTTCTCCTCAATTTTCAATTTCTATTTTTGGTGAGAGATATTGTTTTATTTTCTTGAGCTCTGCCCCAGGTGAAAACATCACCCTGTAATTGTAAACATTTCCTTTCTCTCCATTCCTCAAACTTATTGCTTTTTGTTGCTTCTTTTCTAATTTCATGAAATCAGGGGCTTTGTCTTCTTTGTACGATGTCGGTTATATAATAAAATGTCAAGAGCCTTTTTAAAGTAACATTATGTCTTCAATGTATTAGTAAATTTTCTTGATTAAAAATTCCATTATTACATTTTTAATTTCTATTTGCACTTTTCCAGGCTTTCAATCAATAATATTTTTTTCAGCCTTATCAGCACGCATATCTGCAGAAATACCAGTTCTTTTAGTGCCTGAATTTCTTCTGGGTACAGAGGTGAGTCACTTGGCTTTTCAGATTTGCCTGCTCTGGTAAGTCAGTATTTTCTCATCTACCCAGTTTCCAGCTTCAGATTATTGTTGATGTCGCTGTTTCTTTATTATTATCATCCTATTTCCAAATTGCTCAAACTTCTTTAATGGCTTACTGGAGCTTTTGGGGGGTCAGTTCAAATGAAATCATGTGTTCTTTTTGACATTTGTTAAATTGGCAGTCTAAACATAGAATATGAAAATAGCGTTTAAGAAAAAACAGCTAAAATGGTTCAAAGTAGCTGTTTCTATAGATAGAGACTGTGGTTATAATATTATTCTTGATTTTATAGAAGTCTTTTAGTAAAGTGTGACATATATTTTCAAATAATATAAGCATAATATTTTGATAGAAAAATAAATCATTTAATTTAAGAAACTGGTACAAATTTTATTTTTGAACTTTACTTGTTATCTTTTCATTGCAATTTTCAGACATGGTTGGACCAAAAAGACCTTTTAAAAACAATTTACTGGTTACATAAAAATCATTCCCTAACATCAATTTTTGAGTAGGTAAAAAATGAAGTAGTTGCAAGGTGTTTCTAACAGAAGAAGAGATTTAAGCTTGTCCATTATTTTCGTCAGAATTATAAATAGAATGCAACAAAGAAAAATTTAATAGAATCAAGTGTTTTTATTATTGTGAAGTTTACACCCAGAAAACGTAGATAATAGGAGCTCAAATCAAGCCTTCCTTGAAGTGTTTACAATATATTGACACTGAATGCACATAGTCTAATTTGAGTGTTCCAAATAGTGAAGTAACTAACTAGACTCAGGTTTCTGCATTTGAAAATTAACAATTCACTGTAGGTTCAATATGTTTTGACAGATTGGCTTTTGTATTTTTCCCAAACATTAAAACATAGCTTGTAAAAATGTTGAGTGATTGATTCTACTTTTGAAAGCTCAGTTGGTATGAAATACCTCAGATGACTGAATGTTTAAAGACATGCAAATATAATAAGATAGTGTGTTTTGGCTGGGCGCTGTGGTTCACACCTGTAATCCCAACACTTTAGGAGGCAGGTAGATCACTTGAGGCCAAGAGTTCAAGATCAGCCTGGACAACATGGTGAAACTCTGTGTCAACTAAAAATACAAAAATTATCCGGGCATGGTGGCATGCCCCCATAATCGCAGCTACTCGGGAGGTGGAGGTGGCAGTTGCAGTGAGCCGAGATTGCGCCACCGCACTCTAGCCTGGGCAAAAGAAGGAGACTTCATCGCAAAAACAACAACAAAAAAAAAAAAAAAAAAAAAAAGAAAAAAGAATAAAAGATAATATGTTCCCAAAGGCATTTTCATCAGCAAACTAATAAACTAGACAACTAACCAACCAACCAAACAGACACTCAAAGGACATATGTGTGTTCTTTTTTATTTGTAGTTTTATTCCTATCTCAGGAAACTGCTCTCACAGTGGCCACATCTTGTTCAGTGCAATGTTATGTGACTTAGTCAATATTGCCTGGTTATTAGTGAGGTTTGTATTTTCTTTTCTTCATACTCATCCTACCCTTCCTTCCTTCCTCTTTCTATTCTACTTCCTGCTCTTTCCGAACATTGATTCCTTCACTGCTCATCTCTAATATCTAATGGCACAGCAGAAACAGTAGGGCTTTTATTTATATTCTTTTCAGTGAGGAGAGAAAAACAATTCCTGATTGAAAACTTAGTCAAAGAGGAGGCCATATAATCAGTCAAGTCTTCAACAAATCAGAGAGAACTTAACTAATAATCTGGACTCTCCCCTTGTCGGGACCACGCAATTTGAAAAATGGTGGCTTATTCATTCCCTCAGCAAGGGTGAATACTACACATATATATGGTGGTGATTATTTTATCATGCATGGAAAAGGAATATTTTAATTCCCAAAAAACGCATGACATCTAATTTCACATGAGTGAAATATAGGGAAGACTACTTTTTCTGAATGATACATGATTGACTTTTTATATTTAAAAGAGTGTGGAGAAGGAATTTTCTGAACATTTTGTAACATGGTTACTTTTTTAAATGATAAATTTATGGTAATTTTCAAAATTTTGGAGAAGTCTGGGAAAAAGGAGCTTTGGAATATAAAAAGATGCTCTACTAAAACTCTGCGAAGCATATCACATTGATTTAAAATTTAAAATGAATTATTTAAAGTATTTTTTCAGACTCACCGACCCTATCCTCTTGCTTAATTTTATTTTAGAATTTCCTGACTTAATTAGAAAAAAAGCTTTATTTTGGACTCTGTTTAAAGGTTAGGTTTTGAAGACTTGTGGGTCTTTAGATTGAATGTGATTATATATAATATCTATCATTATTAAACAGCACATTACATTTTAGAATTTGACTTCTTTTTAAAAATCTACACTATATGTGGATAGAGTTATATTGGTAAACAAAGAACCTAATTACACTCGCTTTTTCTCTCAAGTCTATGTTTTCTATATTTGTTTCATGTGAAAATGCATTTTTTAAGATTCATTCTTATGTTCACAGATGTATTTAAAACTATCTTGCTTGAAAATAGTGGGAGTGTCTCAAGGCATAAATACACTTTTAATCATCATATTTGGTCTCCAATTTAAAGACAGCACTGCATTGTATTTACTAAGAAAGCACTCTAAATGTTCAGATTTTATAAGAGACAATTTTAGTTACTCAAAGTAAATGTTCTTTAAGAAGGAAGAGCAAGGTAGGTAGATATTTTTAAAATCAATCTTTAAAAATTCTAAAATAAATTTATGATGTGCTTAGCATTAGTTTAAAAATTTCTAATTTTCTCAACGTATACACAAACTGAAAATTGTATTTATTAAGGAAAAATTTGTTTTAATTACTTAGAGCCACCAGAGAATACTAATAAACCATTTACAACCTTAGAACAATATATTTAGCATAATTGAGTCTTTTGTTTGTTTGTTGATTTGGTAGCTGTAACTTTAAGGTGCAGATGGCGAAATAGACTCTAGCAGTGGTTTATTGCTCACACTGTCTCTAGAGTTTTATGTTCCAATTGCACCTATAAAAAGGGGTAATTAGTCCTTTCTGTTTTATTGCTGTTAAGGAAAAAAAGCTGTTTCCGTTAACTGCCAACTGAATACTATTCTAGATTAAAATCCTGGTATCAGTATCTTCTCCTTTTCAAATTCTAAGTCAAGAGTTCAAAACATGTGAGAAATGTCACCTTCTTAAATATTATGGCCTATTAATTATGTCCTTGTAGTGAAGTTTATTGGTGCAATTAGTCGACAGATAGGAATGTCAGTCTTTATAAAATTATATGTGGTGGAGACAAGGTTAATACTAATTTCATATGCATTAAGGATTTATTTGATGCATTTAGAGATAAGAGAACCATGATATTAGTAAAAGGACATCATTTGATTTGTTTAAAAGTTTGAAAATAAGAACATACTCAAAGAATGTTTTTCTTCACAAATCCAGTAGTGTTGGTAGGTTGAAAAAGTGTAATTGTAATTATTTTCCATTTAGAGGTATTATTTTGATAGCAGTTTCTCAATAATATCAAATATAATTAACTAACTCTAGAAAGTAATTTCATTTCTCCCTACCCACACATGTGGCTATAATATAAAAACAATGATAACCATTTTATTGCAATCAAAAGCACAAAGTAGGTATTCTAGCTTCCAAAATAATTTTCAAGCATGAGAAAAAATTCATGTCAAGTATTAGCTTAATAATTTTTAACTTTAGTGTTTAGTAGCTTATAGGTAATGTGGCTTAATTCACAGAGGCTTTGAGAAATTTCTGCATAACTTTTACTATTTTGAGATGTGAAAACAAATAATCCCAAGGAAGATATATAAATTGAAAAGATCAACATGTCACATAACCAGTGATGGCATTAGTAGTTGTTTGTGAATTAATTACATTAATGGTTATAATTAGGATAATTTGAGCTTTTGCATTAGTATAATGAAAGTTTGCTTATAATGTTTTAGTCTATGTTTTAATTCTGCCAACTGTGAAATGGAAGAAAATGTCAATACAAAGAACAAAGCAGAATTTGCATAGGAATGGAAACAATTACATCATGACAAATAGATCTTGAATTAGCTCATGAGCTGAATAATGTCATGAGTTTTTGTACTTGTAAATTTATTTTTAAAAACCACATATAACATGAAAGATTGATTAAGACAGCTGCATTTTTAATTCAAATAAGATCAGCTGTTTGGCAGAGGAGGCAGAGGAAAGAAAAATTGCTACACGATTTAAGTGAAGTGAGAAAATCAAAGACAGAGTAAAGCACAATGAAATCATCATGTAAAATACACATTAAATATAACTTCATTCATTTTAGAAAAAAATGTTTGTCTAGTTTTCTTTTCAAAGTGTCTAGCAGAGGTTTGATGTATTAAAAAGTTTTCTTAGCTATCCTTCAATGTGAACATAAGAATATTAATTTGTTTAATTTCTTATTTAAGGAATCTTAGTCCTGTCATTGCGTTGGTCGGTATTATGCTATCAGCACAATATATTTTAGGCTATGTGCTATTTTGCCTTTTTTAAGAGCTAGAGTTTCACTCTGTCACCCAGGCCAGAGTGCAGTGGTGTGATTATAGCTTACATGCAGCCTGAAACTTCCAGGCTCAAGTCATGCTCTCACCTCTGCCTTCTTTCTGAGTAGCTAAGACTACAGGTGCATCAGGTGCATGTCATCACACCTGGCTATATTTTTTTTAGAGACTGAATTTTGCCATGTGGCCCAGGCAAGTCTCAATCATCTGGCCTCAAGTTTTTGTCCCACCTCATCCTTCCAAAATGCCGGGATTACAAACATGAGCCACCATGTCCAGAGTATTTTATCTTTTTTTTTTTTTTTTTTTTTGAGATGGAGTTTCGCTCTTGTTACCCAGGCTGGAGTGCAATGGCGCGATCTTGGCTCACCGCAACCTCCATCTCCTGGGTTCAGGCAATTCTCCTGCTTCAGCCTCCCGAGTAGCTGGGATGACAGGCACACAACACCATGCCCAGCTAATTTTTTATATTTTTAGAGAGACGGGGTTTCACCGTGTTGACCAGGATCGTCTCGATCTCTTGACCTCGTGAACCACCCGCCTCAGCCTCCCAAAGTGCTGGGATTACAGGCGTGAGCCACCACACCCGGCCGAGTATTTTATCTTTTATAACAAAAATCTCCAATTCCCCGTTGTGAGTGCTATACCTAACCTAGCAACCACAGCTCAAATGATTAGATATCTACACTAATTATTAATAGGTGCCATCTACTTACAAGTTGCTTGGATTTTACCTACTATCTATTGACAGATGCCTACAGCACCAGCTCATTCACTCACCAGTGTTTCTATTGGATTTTTTTTCCACTTAATCTGCTTGTTCTTGTCTTGTCTGAAAGGTCCACTACAGCTAAAATCTGCCTGTCAAACTGTTCCTTGTAGCTATTGCTGTTAGGCTCATAAATTGCCTTCTCTGTCATCTTGGGGTTTCCTACTCTATTGTTAAAAGCATACCCCACTCAGTTGCTTAATAGAATTCAATTTTATCAATAGTATTAATTGATTCAAAAATAGTTATTGATCTCTTTTCTAAGCAGTTATAGGTGCGAATTATATAATGATGAACAAACAGATGTAGTACCTGCTGCCTGAACCTTCTATTTTGGTGACCTATTGGCATATATACACATAACAGAAAAATACATATGTAATTAAGGTTTTAATGTCATAAAAAGATAGCGACCAGGGTGTTGTAATAAAGACTATGAGAAATAACCTAATTCAAGAGGACATTCTGTGTAATTTAGACTTTTTGAAGAATTAGCTATTATTGTAAACTACTAACAAAATTAGTAACAATCAATTATTATATTATTATTGTTATTATAATAGTTGTGGACATTTAATTGAGGTAAAACTCTAATAAGTAACCTTTATTTGGAGCTTAAAATATGACACATACTCTTCTGAATGTGTTATAAACATTAAGTCATTTAGTACGCACACAAATCTATGAGAAAGGTAATATTACCTCAGTATTTACAGGTGAAGAAAATGAGGTCACCTGCCTAAGGCCACGCTGCTAGTGAAAGGTTAAAAGAAATTAGAGTGAAGATTGTCCAGTGCCAGTGCCTGTACTTTTACCAGAATGTTCTACGCCTGTCAAGAGGCTGAGATTCAAGCCTCACGTGAGTTAAAATTTGCAAAATAATAAGAGTTCTGCCAGTGTACTGTAAGTAGAAGGAGAAGCACATGCAATAACAATCACATAGATTATATCTGGAACATAGTGACTATGGGCGTGGACAGAGTAGTTCAAAGTGAGCACTAAGACATGTTCACAGGTAGGTCTTGCAGGACTCAAAAAGCAAAGTGAAGTCAACAAAGTACTATTTGCAGGCCATTTACTTGATCCAGTTCATATTTTCTTGCTGGATTTGCTTGGCTTTATTTAGCTTTGCTTTATCATTCCGAATGTTTTGCTGAGAATTAATTGGAATGAAGCAATGAGAAAGAATGTCAGGTCAGGAACAATTGCCGTACTTTAAGGAAAAGACAGTGATGATCTCTCCACTAGGGTTGTAGCAGCAGAAATGCAGAAAGTTAGACAGAATAAAATTACATTTGAAAGAACAATACGTATGTGGGACTATGTGGGAGGCTCTTATTCTAATAGGTACAGATACATTAAAACTAAAATATAAATCCTTTAGGAACATTAAATATTCTGGATTTTAAGCAAATGAATCAATACTTTTGCTAACTGGATAAGTGTAATAGCTAACTAATACAATTATTAATAGAGGAAACTTCTGAACCTGCTGAGAAAGAAGTAATCAATAAAATAACAGAAGAGTAAAGAATTATAAACACAGGGATTATGGAAAACAATAGCATAAAACATATTTTTGTAAATTTCCCTGCATACTTATATTATAAAATAAATGTTATCAATATTAAGAACTTACAGGCATAATTAATAGCATGAGGTTTAAATAATCAATCATTCCAGATTCACTCGACAGATTTAAATATTATCACAGATTTAGTGGAGGAAAGAAATGGAGCAGCTGTCACATATTTGAACATTGAGAAAGCATTTTATACTACCTTTAAAGTTTTGCTTGCACAATTAATGCGATAGGCTGCATTGTGTCCCCCTGAACCCTCCATATTCATATGTTGAGCCCGATCTCCCAGTCTGATGGTATTTGGAGATGGGGACTTTGGGAGAATATTAGATTTAGATGAGGTCATGAAAATGGGGCCCTCACAGTAAGAGAAAAAAATAAGACAAAAAACCAATATGTCTGGCTGTCTTTGTGCCATTTGAGTACACAGTGAGAAGGATGTCATCTCCAAGCCAGAAAGAGAGCTCTAACCAAAACCCAACCGTGATGGCTTCCTGATATCAGACTTCCAGCTTTCAGAACTGTGAAAAAATAGATCTCTGCTGTTTAAACCACCCGGTCTACAGTATTTTGTTATGACAGCCCAAGCTGATTCAAACAATCAATTTTTTTAAAAAGATAAAAATACAGTCAATAAATTGTATAGAGTGGAATGGCCAAGTACCAATCCAATGAAGATTATTTTTGGTAGTCTTAGATGTAAGATTATTTGAATCTAAATTAAACTAATAATTGAAAAAATAAGTCAATTGAACTTGGAATACTCTAGGCTTTACACTTAAGGACTTCAAGAGTGACCCATACCAATGTATTTGGGGTGTGAAACATTTTGCTTGTATGATTAGGCTAGGTGTCTCTAAGGGAAGGTAAAGGTTGAAATTAATTTGAGAAAACTGCTCATTTCCAGAGAACAGAAACAATACTTTCAACATAAACATTAATGAGTAGCATAAGTATGGGAAAACAACCCTGCTGAGCATGAGAATTGATTGAGACTCTTTCTAAATAGTAAAACAATTAGAAGTAGTAGTCACTATTCATACTGTATACACACAGATGTCTGGTTTCCAAGGTATTAGATTGAAATTAACAAGATATCCATTCTTAATAACAGTTTACTCATTTGAAACATGGCATTTTAAGGAGTGTCATCCTATACTTGGAAGATGCAAATTTTTTAGCATCTTGGCAATGCTTGATATTCTTGAGGAAATTTTAAATTATATTATTTCCCAGTGTTGGCAATTAAAGGAAGATCCATGTGCTTTGGTAATTAATTTAGGAGAGGTTAGGACTTGCAATTTCTAATGAAATGTTAAATCTTCAATTAGGATAGAACCAAATAAAATGTGGTAACACAGAAATGTGTCTTAAAATGATCCACAGAGTAGGTCAAAATTTTTCTCAGAAAAAAATGTTCCATTGGACAGAAATGTGGTATGAAAACTTTAAAATGTCATGTTATTCCTTAGAGCAGAGCTTGTTATATTAGTCAAATTGGTTATAAGGGGGCTGCAATCAATTACAAACCATAGTAATTTTATTTTGAGGTCATTTCAATCCTGTTAGAGATGTGTATTTTCAGAGTATTTTTTATCTATACAGGGAGCTGGAATGAGAACTACTGAACCTCATTTATCTAGAAACATCAAGTCACACATATTAAAGACGGCAAAATAAATTCTTGATTTGTCTGACTTAAGATTTTTATAGATTCTGTCAACACAGTGCTTATTACTTTCTTATTTCTTGTATTTTATAACCATCAATCTTTTATTTATTTATTTGTTTGTTTGTTTGTTTGTTTTTGAGACGGAGTCTCACTCTGTCACCAGGCTGGAGTGCAGTGGCGAGATCTCGCCTCACTGCAACCTCCACCTCCCTGATTCAAGCGATTCTCCTGCCTCAACCTTTCCAGTAGCTGGGATTACAGGTGCCCGACACCATGCCCAGCTAATATTTGTGTTTTTAGTATAGACTGGATTTCACCATGTTGGCCAGGATAGTCTTGATCTCCTGACCTCGTGATCCACCTGCCTCAGCCTTCCAAAGTGCTGGGCTTACAGGTGTGAGCCACTGCTCCCAGCCAATCTTTTATTTATTTTTTTTAAATGTTAAGGTAAACTTACCCCTTTGCCCATAATAGAGGGTATCCATCTTACCATCCTAAATTAATGTATATTAATAGTTTATGTTATTTCTAACTCCTCTAAAGTTACTATACTTAAAATGAAATTAATTTTTTTAAGAAAATGCACTTAAGCTAGGCTGAAAATTGTTTTATGTACTGCATACAAATGGAACTGAAAGATCAGTTTTTTGAAGGGAGAGAGATAAAGAACTTCGAATAAATTTAAACTACTTTCAGCATTTTCCACTTTCATATTTAATCACAAGTAGGTTAATCACTTCCTTGGACTGTGAATGACTCACCCTCTACGTTCTCAGGTTCTTAAAATGTGAAATATTATGGTATTTGTTTCTTCCATGGTAGACAAGCATATATACGTAATGGTTTGTTTTGTTTATTTTAGATGTAACATTTAAAAGTTTATAATTGATATTAAAGAAAGTAAATTCTCCAGATTCATCCATGTCCCTACAAACGACACGAACTCATCATTTCTGATTGCTGCATAATATTCCATGGTGTATATGTGCCACATTTTTCCAATCCAGTCTATTATCAATGGGCATTTGGGTTGATTCCAGGTCTTTGCTATTGTAAACAGTGCTGCAATGAACATTCGTGTACATGTGTCCTTATAGTAGAACGATTTATAGTCTTTTGGATATATACCCAGTAATGGGATTGCTGGGTCAAATGGAATTTCTATTTCTAAGGCCTTGAGGAATCGCCACACTGTCTTCCACAATGGTTGAACTAATTTACACTCCCACCAACAGTGTAAAAGTGTTCCTTTTTCTCCACATCCTCTCCAGCATCTGTTATCTCCAGATTTTTTAATGATCGCCATTCTAACTGGCGTGAGATGGTATCTCAATGTGGTTTTGATTTGCATCTCTCTGATGACCAGTGACGATGAGCATTTTTTCATATGATTGTTGGCCTCATATATGTCTTCTGGAGAACATCATCCTCAGCAAACTGACACAAGAACAGAAAATGAAACACCGCATATTCTCACTCATAGGTGGCTGATGAAAAATGAGAACACATGGACACAGAAAGGGGAGTACTAAACACTGGGGTCTATTGGGGGGAAAAGGGGAGGGCCAGTGGGAGGGGTTGGTGGGGAGGGATAGCCTGGGGAGAAATGCCAAATGTGGGTGAAGGGGAGAAGCAAAGCAAAGCACACTGCCATGTGTGTACCTACGCAACTGTCTTGCATGATCTGCTCATGTACCCCAAAACCTATAATCCAATAAAAAATTAAAAAAAAAAAAAAAGAAATAAAAAGAACATCTTGAAAATAAAAAAAAAAGAAAGTAAATTCTACTTTTACTGAAAGTGTATTTCTCATTCTAATATTTTACCTATGTATATAATACATTGAAATTTAGTTTAAAATATCCCTATGAAGTACAGGCATTAAACTATAAATAGACACCTAATTAAATACCCTTATAAACTCAATGAATACCGTATTATCTGGAAAAGACATCGTGAAATGTTGCATTAATAACGAAGTATAGCAAAAGTGAAATCCATTTATTCTCATTATGGGTGGCCTTCGGTTTACTTAAATAAGCATATGCATCAAATACAATATCAATATACTTAGCCTTTGGCGACAATGGCAGGTTCAAAGTCTTTGAGGGCAATTCTTCCTTCTATTGTATTATTGGTCATGACGGTGCAGACATGTATCTGAGAAATAGTAAGGATTGATAGAGTAGCCAGGGAACTTACAACAAATGAAGAACTGAATACAGTTAACTGTGAAAATATGCTAACAGAATAAGCATCAATTAGTGTAGAAAAGTAAAACCTTGAGGGAGACGAATTATATTTTATGAACACTGATAATGGATTCTGAGTAAACTTGTTTACATTTCATTGGGGAAGGTTATTGTAAATTGAAAAGATGCAGCAGAAATGCAGTTATATAAGAAGCAGAGGGAAAAATCATTTACTCTGATGAGTATTTTTATGAGAAATTTTGACTCATAAAATAATTATTCAGTATAAGTGGTGAAATAGTATAATAGATATTTGGAATAAAATTTGAAAACTGGTAACGTGTATAAGGATAAAATTGAAAATTATAACACGTGACCTTTTCACATCTAAAATTTCAGTACCAATTGATTTAGTTTTGTTATTTAGTGCGTTAGAGAAGAAAATTATTTCCTAAGGTCTATTAACATATATACAAAACATTCTTCTTTTCATTGATATAAACAAATATGTATGCATAACCTGTCAAATTAAATTTAATTCCTGCTTTATGGTGGGCATTATAAAATGAGTTGTTAACTGGTTAGCAATTTCCTTTCTTTTAGAGCTGTCAGCAAGCATAAACCTGATACTACAATTGGCAAACTCACTAAATCCCACTCTTCCTTTTTCCTTAGAAGAGCAACGTCAGAGCAGGTGTTACATTATGATCATCAGAAAGCCATTCTGTTTAACATGAATAATGCCATTCATAGGCTTAGCCATCTGTTTGCTGAGTGTTTTTCAGACCTACACCCACAGCAGCACAAAAGCAATGCATGTGGGTGCCATAATCATGGATTTTCCAAAAAGCTTTTGTCTCTTGTAAAAACGAAGCAGATTATTTTAAGAACTAAGTTATATTAGAAATGCAGGCACTTAAATACTGTCTTTTTTGTTGCTTTGTGGATTCCAGATATGTAAATCAAATACTGTTTGGGTTTTTGCGTGTAATTTATGAGCTTAAAAGGGAGATCTGAGCAAATTAATTATAGTTCAAAAACGTGCATCACTGAAATATATGCAGTCTGTTGTGCTTATATTTCTTGGACTTTATATCCCATTTTAAAGTGTAATTTTTTTCCCGAATATTTATGTTGTATTTTTACTTTGTATTCCATGTAAGAAAACTAAGTAAAGAATTTCCTTTCCAAATACAGTAAACAAATGTTATTCATTGACTATTTTCCCAGAAAATAAAGCATAAGGGAAATTGAACAAATAGTTAAGTGAAATCAAGATTTTCTTTGATGTTTCTCACTATTGCTATTCAAATGATAATCATAGAATCATCTTTAATTCGAGTCCACTATTTTGTCACTAGAACACAGTGATGGCCCCTCCAGGATTAATTCAAGAAACTCCTGGAAGAATAATAAAAATAAAATAATATTTGAAAAAAATATACCTGTATAACTTCAGTAAGCACACCATTAAAAACCTTAAATGTCTGTGTCTGTGTTGTATATATATATACACATATGTGCATAATTTTTTATGTTACTCACTATTGCCACAACCATTATATATTCCTGAAAAAAGAAACCCACTCTTCCTCAAACATATGCTTGCTGTTGTATTTAGGAAATAAGTGATAATAATGTTCAATGTATTTTGATGAAATCCAAACATATCTGGCATTGAAATGTATGACAATTAATTTTGAATATATTTGAAAGTACAGAAAGTGTTTTGAGCAATTTGAATCTATCCATTGTATTTTTCTTTTATATTTTAAAGCAGTATGATACAATATCAATGAAATTTCCTTATAAATTAATAAAATATATGGATCAAATTCAGTAACTCTGGGACAGATAAGCACAGAAACTATAGAGAATCTCCTGATACTGACATCTACTAGACCCTCATTTTAATGCATAAATTTCAAAACCTATTTAAAATCATTTTATATCTACCTGCCTGGATCTAATAAGAGAGTAACTTCAGGAAGTTCAAGTGCTTGCTTAGGACATTTGGCTTAATGATGACAGAAAATCAGCATCTGTTAAGTGATGATGTACAAGGAAATTTTAAGTCCCAAGAAGGATATTGATGGGCTTTTATTCTATGCCATGAACTGAGCGAAAAGAAGAAAAAAAGGTAGATCAGAACTAGATATTTGAAGGTCATCATGAAGGCTTATATATATATTTAAAGACATGCATGAAAAAAATCAAAACAATATTTGTGTTTTCTGCTTTTGGAAAACGATTAGTTCAGATGGTGGGAGCTTAGGAGGTTACCACTTTTAGTTACCCAAGCCTGAGATGTTCTTTCTGAATGCAATGATCTGTTCACTTAGGGGACTAGTACAACGCTGATAAAGGGAGTCATTAACATTCTTTTAAAATTATGGAATATATGTAAAATAACAATTTAGGAAATTATGTCTCAAATTTTGAATAACAGCTTTCTTGATTACTCCATATAAAGTTATTCCTTCAACATTCTTCTATAGAACTTTATTATTTATAATAGTAACCATGGTGATTCACATTTATTTATATTTTACATTTCTGATTTCTCTTGCTTATTATGTTATTGGTTCTCTGAAATCAGAACATATTTTATTTCTTCTTCACATTCCCAGCACCAAGCACACAATCTGCTATATAATATACACAATGATATTTCTTAAACAGATGGCAACAATAAAACTATTATAAATTACATATATTGATACTGCATATTGATATTAATTTAAAAGTCATCTAAAAGTTATTTCCCTTACTGTGGAAAACAAACATTATTTCAAATAAAATAGTGTTGAATTGATTTTGAGAAGAACGTTCAGGACTAAATAAATAGATCTGGTAATTGCTTTCTTAAAACATATATTCTGTCAAAAAAATCAAAGTCAAGTGAATGAGAAACGTAAAGTTTACAATGTATGTGTGACTTATAAACAACTCAATAATTCAAATAACCCATTAGGGGATTGCTACGTTTGAACTGGTGGCACAAGGCTGTTATTCTCTTAATGATTCTATGCAGTTTCAGTAGAAAAATTAAATTTCCTAAATTATTTTTATGCTCTTTATCTTATATGTTAATTTTTTTTATTACTAATAGCAAACATTCCTTTCAATTTTTGCCAGTAAAATTTTAACCTGAATCAACTATGCCCCACTAGATTTCTGATTCTGAAGATAGAGAATGAGCTAGGTTGTATTACAGGGACTCAAAAGGAAATAATTTTATAACAGAATAATTATAGAAAAGAGAAAATGTGATGTACAGTTGGAGATATTGGTCGTAAGGATGAATTATCACAGTTGCCTATTTTCTAGAAATTTTAACATACATTACCACTTTATATAGACAATGTTTGTGTCACCCTAAAATTCATATGTTGAAATCCTAACCCCAAATCTGATTGTTTTATAAGATAGGACCTTTTGTAGGTGATTAGGTCATGGATGCAGAGCCCTCGTGAATGGAATTAGTACCCTTGTAAAAGGGATAATAAATTACCTAATTGGTGCAATGAACATTATTCAGGTGATGGTTATACTAAAATCCCAGGGTTCACCACTATGCAATATATCCATATAGCAAAACTGCACATGTATCCCTTAAATTTATACAAATAAAAAATAAAGATAAAACAGTAAAAGAGACAGTAAGGTAAGTAAAAAGGGACCCCAGAGATTGAGCCTAAGCACTTTTTCTAAGTTCTTTATATATGTTAAGTCATCCACTTCTTACAGCTACCCTAAGAGTACAGTTTACAATTTTATCTCCATTTTATGCATTAGAGATAGATGCAAAGATACACACCAAGTAACTGGTAAGAATGAAATTAGGATATATAATTTCTGGTTGTAAAATATTCCCTTTTATCATTCTTTTAAATTTTCCCTCAATAGCAAGGGCAAGCATCAAAGTTAGCATGTAAAATAAAATAAGAGGAACAAGTAGAGTCAGCTGAAAATCTACAGGTCTGTAGAGACAGAAACAAGGAGATTAGATTGCCAGACAAGTGCAATAGTTCAAAATCTTATAAACAGTGGGATTTCTTGAACAAAAAAAGCAGACACTGGCTTATGTAGTGCCCCATTCGTAGCCCTCAGCAGCAATGAGGTGTCTTCTGGAAGATGGACATTAGTTTGGACCTATGTCTTAGTCCATTTTGTGCTGCCATAACAGAATAGCACAGACTGGGTAATCCACAAAGAACAGGTTTATTTCTTATAGTTCTGGAGCCTGGGCAGTCCAAGATCAAATGGCTGGCATCTTGTGAAGGCCTTCATGTTGCATCATCCTATAATGGAAGGTGAAAGGGAAAATGTCCATGTAAGAGACAGCAAGATGGTCAAATTCACTTTCACAGCAAACCCACTCTCGTGATAAGAAACCTACTACCCTGTTAATGGGATTAATTCTTGAATGAGAGCAATTAAAACCGCTGAGACTTGGATTTGAGTCTGGTGCCACAACTTACTTGCACTTTGGGCTGTCTTTTCTGGAGAATGTGTGAGTATACTTGCATAGAAAATGGAGTGCATCAAGTATTTCTGACAAGCAGAGTTGGCTGCATAAGACTGTATTATCATTTGAAAATACCTGCCCCCTGTCCAGAAGAAGTATTATATTTTCTTTACTCTGCTTACATGGGACTTGGCCTGTAGCTTGCTTTGGCCAGTGAGTAGAGATCAAGAATATTACATGTCACCTCTGCACAAAAGCTTTATATGCAAGTAGATTGTTCGACATTAATTATTTTCTTCCACTGTAGTGAGCAGCAAGGTCCAAGTAAAGGCTGCTCCATCCAGCTGAGTTTAGGATAAATCACTATATGGGATGAAGCTACCCTAGAGTCATTATAAACATATAATTTTTGTAAGAAATATACACTGGTTTATTTAAGTCTCTGAGGTTTGGGAGAGGTTGTCACAGAATAGCATAGTCCATCCTATTGCAGTAACTTTATACTGTGTCAGCTTAGCTATGCTGGAAATACACACACACACACACACACACACACACACACACGACACACGTAGAGAGAGAAAGAGAGTCTCACTCTGTTACCTAGGCTGGAATGCAGTGGTGTGATCTCAGCTCAATGCAGTCTCCATCCCACCGTCTCAAGCGGTCCTCCCACCTCAACCTCCTGAGTAGCTGGAACTACAGGCATGTGGCACCATAGCTGGCTAGTATTCGTATTATTTATAGAGATGAGTTTTTCACCACGTTGTCCAGTCTGGTCTTAAAATCTCAAACTCAAGTGACCTGTTCATCTAGGCCTCCCACAGTGCTGGGATTATAGGGTTGCCCCACTGCACCCTGCTGAACTACATTTATTGGTACATTTTTCCATACATGGTTCTGGGTTAGAATTGGACACAAGTGAAACAGTTGCATGAGTTGCAGAGACAGAAAGAAAGCAGCAGCTGGTATTATATAATGGCAAGAGTGAGGCACTAGGCACTGTTGCTACCTGCATTAGAGAGCTTCAGTGTAAAGATAGAGTAGTTAAAAGTCTACCTTGACCTTGTGAATTCTAGTTTGTGCTCATGTGTTTCAGTTTTTCTTTTCTGTCTCTCACTAGACACCTAGTGTTCCAAACCTTAGGTTCATCACTGGAATTTCAAAGACTTTTTCAGTAGTTATCACAGTTGTTGAGTCTAAGCCATTATTCTATACTATTCTATGCAGGTGTATTTTGTCTTTCTGATTGAACCCTAATTTATAAACCTGTTAGAACCTCTTTAGTTGTAACTGCCATGTGTTATTTATAAAAGCCTTTGCATTCATTATTTATAATCCTTACAATAATTCTTCAGGAGAGGCATTACTATTTGTAAATTGGAGATAAAAAATCTGAAAAAGAAGCATTGCTTTCCAAAGGTAAAGAGCTAGGGAACTGTAGACCTTGCTTCTGAACCCATGTTTTGATAATGTTTTTTACCTGTGTCGCATTTCTCATTACAGTAACTTTATTCATTATATCTGTGATACTTTGCTGATGTACAGTATTTCCATTTGGGAGAAGTCATTTTGCACATTTTTACTGCCAACTTAAAACCATTTTTTGAAGTATGGAATGTAGAAATGAGCTTGCAGAGCAAAACTGTGCACCCATTTTAGAGGCCAAATAATGACAGGAGAGAATATGACCCACAGAATATTACTTTGCATGCTGCAGTGCACTTACACACGGTAATGAAGGCTTTAATATCAGCAGGAGAGAGGAAAGTGACAATGAACGTTAAAGCTGAACTCTTGAATTCTCTCTCAATGGAGCATGAAATAAGGCATGTCATCATGTCAGCATATGCTAGGAAGGATTTGCTTAGACCCCCGTCCTTTTAGTACAGTGAGTCGGCTTCATGGTGAGTCAGATTCCCCAACATTGTGACTCTTTTAGACCTTCTCATTTCTTCCCCTATTCAATCCTCTGCCTTTGCAGATTTACTGTGATACTAAATTGCTACCTTGTCAGAAATATGTACAAGCCGTTTAAGTTTCTCATATAGTGGTGAAGTTTCATGAAAGGCAGATTATTATAGTACTGCAAAAATATCATTTTGTAAGAGAGAAAGGATATTAAACCATATTAAAAATGCATCTTCATCTGCACTGCTCTTCTGATCTAACCATGCCACATAAATAATATTATTCTGTTAACATTCATCCTAAACTTGACCTCATGTTGTGGTAACAACACTAACTCAAAACTGCTAAAATAATCATTTCAAAAGTACCTGATGCATGTTTTATCTGTAGTAAAATTGTTACCAAGTCAGATTAAGATACTTGACCTTTCTAGGCCTCACTAGAAAGTGAGATTAACTAGATTATCTAGATCTGGATAATTTCAGATCTACATTCCAAGATTTACATTTTATGACCCTATTTTTTCAGGATTTCTCTTTGTCCTTGTATAATTATTTAGGTTCTAAAAGGTTTTATGTTACATTAATAATAGAGAAAGTATCATTTTATTTTCACTCTAAGATTTCACAAATGCTGTATCTGAACAGATTAGCATAAATTCTAAGAAAGCTTATTGCAGATGAAGGTCTATTAAAATGCAATCATTATCATAGAAATACAGTGTTTGAAGTTCAAATATTAAAGGATTCCAAGGCATTCTTTTATATTCATCTGGCTAAATTGTTATTTCCATTCCACAGGTCTTTAAAAAACATTTTAATGCACATTTTAATATTACGGCTTTATGACAATTTTGGCCAACTTGGAATATAGTTCAAATATAGGCAGAATAAGAAAAGACAGAAGAAGAATATAAATAGGGTCTTAGAGTCTGAAATGTATATGGTATGTCCAAGAGACAATGAAGAGATAGTTTCTCATATAGAGTAGATGTCAGAATCTAAAATTCTTCTTCACTAACATTGAAATCACATGATGTTAATAAGGTCTTGATGGGAAGAAAAATATTCTTATTTGCCCATCTCACAGGTTTATAACAAACTTCAATAAAAGTTCTGAGAGTGTCTGCTTTAAATAAACTTGCCTAGTTTGTTTAATTACTATAATTTACGTTTGGAAGCAGATTATATTGTTGACCATATAATGTCATTTTATGCCAAAACAATTAAATATACTTGGTGTCAATGGATTCATCACTAGGTACAAAGCTAACTGTGTAATAAGCCAAATAAGTAAAGAATTATTTGAACTGTGTTTATTTAACATTCTCATGTTAAGAAATGCATTTTGTTTCTTTGAAAGTTTTGTCCTTGAACTGCACTTTATTTTCTTATCTAATCTATATGTAATTTAGTTAAATAACCTAAATGGTTCTTCCATGTAAGCATTGCTGTTTGACAGATTTTCTCAAAAAAATCAAATATATATTACGTTTGAGGTATATAACCCCACAAGTGGTGGAAATACAAAGCCTTTACTAAAATTAAATACCAATGACAATTATTTTTAAACTTCCCTAAGGGCCAGCATAACAAAATCTAACAAAAAAATCTACAAATATTTAATTTTGAGCCTGAATTCAAGATATACAATGGCAGCAGTGAGATGAACATTGATTTAGGGTTTGCTATAGAGATGGTGCTTATATTACTGCTTACCAATTATAACAAATTCATTCTTCTCTTCTGATTTCTGAAAAAGTACATTGCTAGATATTGATTGCCTATTTATTTTTCCCTTTCAACCATACTGCAAAATAAAGTATCAAAGAACCAGAAAAGCCCATTTCTCTTGGTACAGCTTTTTAAAATTTTTATTTATTTATTTTAATATATATTTTATTGCACTTTATGTTCTGGGGTACATGTGCAAAACATGCAGGATTGTTGCATAGGTACATACATGGCAATGTGGGTTGCTGCCTCCATACCCCCATCACCTATATCTGGCAATTTTCTTCTGAGAATTTGGTGAGTACCTTTAATAAATAGAACATATCAGGAAAGCAATAAATAAGACTTTGTTGAGATTACATTTATAGTAGACTCAAGCATCCTGAAATAGAGCTATTCAAACAATCATGAATTTATGATTAGTGAGTACAAACAAATAATTGAAGCACAATATGTAATAAAGGATATATGGCATCTTTCCATACTTCTTTCCCACAGGTGAGTATCCAATGCTTAAGAAACACATATTTTCTGAAAGTGGCCTGAATGTTTCTGTTTAGACTTGATCATTCCTTGTTTTACTTTGACTTGTTTTTTGGAGTTCAAACATGCACTATTCTATATTTACATTAAGTAAGTCTTTCCTTTTGAATGAAATGGAAAATAATTCCCCTCCATATTATTAGTGGTATTTAGATATGGCCCAAACTCTTTGACATTTAAAAAAAATTACTTTTAAAATAAAAGAAAGAGACTTAAAAACGGTGTTTCAAGGTATCCAAACTTTGGATAGCAGCTTACTAAATTTTGTTTCACCATAAGAGTTATAATTGAATAGGTAATGTGTTTATTAGCAGATTGCAGATATACAGTATTGGAGTGATAAGGGCCAGATGCTATCTAAACAGCAGGTCTTGAATGAGAAAAATTAGCTCAGCTTCTGTGGTCTTCGTTTTTCAGTCAGAACACATTCTCATCACAGCTGGGATTCGTACTGGTCTGCTCATTTCTAGTAGTCTTCCTGTCCTTTCTACTTTAAAGAGAGAAACATATTGACCAGAAACCAACATGCTTACAGGAGTTTGATCTTTTAAAGAGAATGAATTCTTGTAAGTACTAGATAAGAGAGTTATATGATCCATTTTCTTTATTTCAAGTAAACAGCTGGGTTTAGAGAAATGTGTTTCTATATGCCAAGCAGCTCTTAGGACTCATTTTGGACTTTAGAAGTAAATCATAATGTTTCAATATGTTGAAGAACTTTGGACAATTATGTAAAACTTAAATCACTGCTTCTTCTATTAGGAAAAATACTTATCAGTCTTTGGGTTAGAGATAGATTTTTAAGACAATCTTTCTCCTCTAATTATCAATTTAAGAATATAAAAATTTGATTGCAATAATAAAGATAGGGAAATGTGAATACACATTATACCTCCAAATATGAAAACTCAGTGATATCAGTGAACAAAATAGTTTGGTCTATGGTTTTATTTCACACAGAATTATGAGTTCAGCAATGATGTTCAATGTTCTAACTTAAAGAAGAAATGTATTTTATTAATTTTAAAGATTCAGTAGTATAAAATAGATTTTTTTTTTCAAAAAAGTGAGAATTACTTATCTAGTTAGTGAAGCTGTTCTACATGATCATTGGATATATTTGCTATATAGACTCAAATTAAATTTATTTGGAAATATTTGAATATAGTCTCCCCATATAAGAACATAAAAATCCTAAATTCATTTTAATGACTGTGCATTATTATTTAAAGGGATTATTGTAAATCCTTTTTTTCACTTACAGTAAATGTATGGAAATATCTATCTTCTCTTCTGTTTTAGTGCCTTTTATTATCTCCAAATACCAGTAACTTTCACTGAATGACATCTATCCCCTCCAAATCTCATGGTGAAGCATGTGTCTCAATGTTGGGTGAAGTTCTTGGGATTTTAACACAAAACTGTATTTTAAACCCATACCAAATATTTAGTTATCATGTAAGTGGAATCTACTTTTGCCTCTGTCCTGTTGTGCTACAATTGGTTACTTCCAATTCTTTCCTCCAGAAGAGCTAGAATGACATTTTAATGAAGGTGATTTTGATCATATCACATTTTTGTTATCTTCTACTGATTTTTTTAAATATCCAAAATCTGTGAGTATACCATATCCTGAAGAAAACTATCTTTGCACACCACTTTCCTTTGCTCCCAGAATTACAGCCATACCAGAATGTCATTTTTTCTCTGAAAATTTTTCATAGTTCCATTTGCTTATGGCGTCCTCACATGTTATTTTTCCTCCCTGAAACTCTGTTAAAACAGCATTTAATTTGCTCAAGGGCCACTTGATTTTCCTCAGTTTAAATGCTGTTTCCTCTAAAAAAGAATCTTTGATTCACATTTCAGTGACTGTATGAGAGCATGAATATTTCTTCCAAAGCATTTCAGTTCATTTGCATTTGGAGCACATGATGAGATAATAGTGTACTCTCTGAAAGAGTATAGGCATCATCATGAAGCTTACTGAGATCTCAGACTTTTACTTCTCACATGGAATTATTATTTAATTTTATTAAGTTTCACAAGCAAAAAGAGTTAATCGCCACTAGATTCACCTCAATAATAAGTTTTACTATAATATAATGGCACAATAATTTTTACTCTGGCACAATAATTTTTACTTATTGGGTAATTGCTTCTGATATTTGTAGAATGCTGATGTCCAAAATCATCATAATATGTTTTGCAGAGTCCAATAAAATATGGTAGATTGGGTGTAAGAAGACACAAAATTCTACAGATTCTGAAAGTTAGATATTTCTCTAAAGAAATGGAACTACCCCCAGATAGAATCTAGCTTCCCAGTATACCAGCCTCTCTACCAACAACCAGTCAAGGTATAAAGATGGTAAGAGGCTTAAATTTGAATTACTCATCAGCATTAGAAAACCAATGATTGCCTATAATAATACATTAACCTTTAAAAGCATATCTAAAGAAAGTATAGTTAGTGAAGAGAGTAAGAGAAATAAATACCTATGTCTACTGAGATAGCTAATTATTATACTTAGGGGAGAAAGCAGTTGGCCTAGAATCTATTTCTTTCCTGACTATAGGGATTGGGGTTCACTCTGACAGAAAGAAAGAAGTTAAGTGACCCGGTCTAATTTCCTTACAAGCATGTAGATGACTAGACCTTGTGGTAGAAAGACCAGTGGTATTTCTTGGGAGGAGAATTATTGCCCATACTACTAGCAAAATGTCCCTCACTTATAAATTAAATCTCACTTATAAATGTTACCTATTATTCAGAGCCAAAAAAAAAGTGTCTGATGCCAAACAGAAAAACCTAAAAAGCAAGATTTTTTGTGTTGTCGATGCCTCTTGATAGCTGGCATCCTTGAAATTACTGGTAAAGGCATCTGTTTTGTGTGAGTTTGATTTAGTGATCTGATTCGTTGTGTCAGCTGAGTTCTTATGAAGGAATAGAAGGCTTGGAAAATGAGAAAATCATTTTAATACCAATTTAAAACATAGATTAAAATAATAAAAAATTTGGAGGATAAAATTTGTAAAATCTCTAATAAAACAGAAAAATGTAAAAATAAGAAATATCAAGTAAAATTAGAGGATTAATACAAAAAATATAAAACCTTCCTGTAGGTACTTTATGTACCTCTGTATCCAGTAGAAATAGATAAAGAGAAACAACAGATAGAAGAGATTATCAAAGAAATGCTTTATTAAAATTTCAGAACACATGTATTATCAAATTAAAGAGAGCCTTAATTTATTTTTACTTTTCATTGATTTTTTTATTGTTAGCACAAAATTTTATTTATTATTAGCACACATGTTTTAGGTCTGTATGCTATTTTTTTTTTTTTAAGTTTCTCGTTACAGAGAAAGACAGTATGCTACTGCTGAGATACACCAATAGTGACCCGAAACCGTCTCTCCAGGCACATAAAGTAAAAAATTAAAGGCACTTCTCTTTTTTTTTTTTTTTAATTTTTTATTGGATTTTAGGTTTTGGGGTACATGAGCAGAGCATGTAAGACAGTTGAGTAGGAACACACATGGCAGTGTGCTTTTCTTTCCTTCTCCCCTTCACCCACATTTGGCATTTCTCCCCAGGCTATCCCTCCCCACCTCCCCCTCCCACTGGCCCTCCCCTTTTCCCCCCAATAGACCCCAGTGTTTAGTACTCCCCTTTCTGTGTCCATGTGTTCTCATTTTTCATCACCCACCTATGAGTGAGAATATGCGGTGTTTCATTTTCTGTTCTTGTGTCAGTTTGCTGAGGATGACGTTCTCCAGATTCATCCATGTCCCTACAAACGACACAAACTCATCATTTCTGATTGCTGCATAATATTCCATGGTGTATATGTGCCACATTTTTCCAATCCAGTCTATTATCAATGGGCATTTTGGTTGAGTCCAGGTCTTTGCTATTGTAAACAGTGCTGCAATGAACATTCATGTACATGTGTCCTTATAGTAGAACGATTTATAGTCTTTTGGATATATACCCAGTAATGGGATTGCTGGGTCAAATGGAATTTCTATTTCTAAGGTAAAGGCACTTTTCAAACTTCTACTGTCTTGAAGCATCATGGATTTTTGTCTGTTGCTGCATATTCAATTTTGATTAGATAGGTATTAGCATATAACATGAATAGCATCAAAAATTCATAAAAATGAGTTGAAATATTAGCCATACAACTATCTAAATGTTAGAATTATAGCGTCTACCATGTCTTGGAATGTCAGCATGAATATTTTACTTAAAAATTACTCCAGAAAACTCTCACAATGTTAACATCAACATTTAATGCAAAATATTTCTGTGTGCAGCAATGCATTGGAGTCACCCTGTCAAAGGGGCTTTCTTTCAACCTTTTTGAAGGTGACAAAGTGAATGAGGCTCATTTTTGGCTCAGCTGGTGCTGTGCTCAGTTCTCTGTTATTTTGCTCTGTGGTCAAAGGGGAGAATCATGAGCCATGCCCAAGCCAGTGACCTGAAATGAAGTATGAACTGCTAAAACTTCTCTCTTCAGTTCTGTCTATTCACCCACCACTTGGACGTCTAGGCTACCAGAGACTTTTCCAGGGCTGCCTGTTTTGTTTTGTTTTAAACGTTTTGTAGTTCCTGATAGATATGGTAGTTTCTGTTAAGCACACTTGCTTTGTTGAGTCCTGGAGAGGAGACAAGTAGTCTCGTTTGTCCCGATACATTATTTTTAGTGATTCAGACACGTTTAGAGATGTCTCAGGTAGTTGTCAGAGTTCTGCTTTATGCAGCAGTATAATCCTAAAGACAGAGAGCCATCGATCGAACAGGTGGCAAGGCTATCTGAAGTTTTAGATTTCAGTTTGTCTTCAAAATGATTTAGAAAATTAGTTCTTGGCTCATTCTACTACTCTGCATCCTGACCTTCGGCTAGATTAGAAATGATAAACTTGTTGGAAATTATTAAAAAGAAAAAATTGACAAAATAATTTGCCTCTTCAGTAGGAAGCATGAAACCTTCATATATTTCATATCCTTTTAATTTTTCCCAAATTACCTCAGCCATTGTGATATTTATATCTAATAGAAAATCCCAATACCAATGCCAATATGAGATAATACGTAGAATTATAATGTCCTATCAGACTTATGCAAATCAGAGATCTGTTCCAGTGTGAATTAAGCTTCACTAAATAATATCAAAGAAGTAGGCAATTAAGAAGTTAAGGGAAAGCAACAAGATGTCTGGATATTGGAAAAAAAAAATTCTACATCTTGCTTCTCATGTTGGACATATCCCTCTGGTGCAAAATAGTTAAGGTCTCCAATGAAGTCTGCAGAATTCCATGCACAGCAAGGTATGTTTAAACTATAAAACCTTTCTATGTGTCAGCCAAGAGAATTGTATAGTTTAGGAGGCATTTTCCAGGGGGCCACAGATCATAAATCCTTGGTTCAATTTATTACATGTGTTCTAAACCAGGACCATCCTTCCAAGGGGTTTTGTGGAAAAGTCATGAATGCAAACAGAGCTCCAAACACAGAAGGAACTAAGAAACCAAAAGCAAAGCAGAAAAATCTTCTTTGTTGGTAAAAAGAAACTTATTGGGCCGGGCGCGGTGGCTCACGCCTGTAAACCCAGCACTTTGGGAGGCCGAGGCGGGTTGATCATGAAGTCAAGAGATCGAGACCATCCTGGTCAACATGATGAAACCCCGTCTCTACAAAAAATAGAAAAAATTAGCTGGGCTCGGTGGTGCGTGCCTGTAATCCCAGCTACTCATGAGGCTGAGGCAGGAGAATTGCCTGAACCCAGGAGTGGGAGGTTGTGGTGAGCCGAGATCGCCCCATTGTACTCCAGCCTGGGTAACAAGAAAGAAACTCTGTCTCAAAAAAAAAAAAAAAAGCAACTTATTTGGGAAACTATGGGCAGAAGTGTGATCCTAGATGGCAAGGCCAGTAGATATCTGCACCATTAATTCTCAGACCCAGAGCTTGTTTTCCATAGGAAAAGGGTATATGTGCTCTGTAGAGACAATTGAAGGCAACTTCCTAAACATGCAAGAATGCTATGTACATCATGGTCTATAATTTGTGCAAGAACTTCAAGATTGTTCTGATCTGAGGATAGGATTTTGTTAATATATGTTTAGACTAAGGACAGTAAACAAAGTTGGAAGCAGAGGGCATTCCCAGGAGTGATGTTTTTCAGAAGTCAACATGGTGGATTAGCATCTAAGATGGAGTCACTTTCGCCTCCACGTAAGGTCTTTGCAGATATAAGTTTAAAATATTTTCTGAAGTGATACTGTTTTCCCATACTACTAGCAAGAATTTTCTGTACCCATATGGTAATAATTCCAAAATACGTGGACTAAATGTAAGTACAAAGAGAATTACTAATGAAATATTGAAAGAAATATACTGGCTGGTTTTGGTCTAGGGAGCAATCTATATAAATATATATTTTCACTTGCCCTCTAAGTCCATATACTTCTGAAAAATATGGTATAATACAAAAAAGTTGCAATCCTTCCTTTGAAATGTCTCAACTTTATTCAATCAAACTATGCTAAATGCAGATAAATTTGTGATGAACATCAGGTATTCACTTGTTTGCCTCTTAGATTCTTCTTCACTATCTTGTTTTTATGTTCTATGTCTTACATAAGAAAAAGAGGAATGATAAGTCATACTAGGAAGCAATGGCTTCCTAGTGTTCATACAAATTACTCAAGATTCTGATTTCAGATGCTCTATCAATTTCACAATGTGGAGCCTGATAAGATGGTTATGTCAATGAGAGCGGCTTTCGGCCTCTTCTAATGCGATTCATTCCATCTCCCAGGGAAAATTGATATGAATATTTTCAAATGCTTATATTTCCTTTTGCAGAATTGCCTACAGGAGCTGGTACTTATAGCTACAAAAATTTTTTTTAAGTGATTTAATTTTTCATTGGAAGTTATCTGTTCCCATTACCAGTAAGAGACAGAACCATCCCTTATGTCTCTGAGAAAACAGCAAAATAAAGCAGTAATTTAAAAAAACAAGTCATACAACTCTTCTTATAACTCTCAAGATATGAAGGCAATGTTTAAAGGAATTTAAAGCAGATAAGAAAATCACAACATATAAATTTCTCTGAATCCTTATTTTTCACCTTAATGGCTACAAGAACCACAGGGAAATAAAACAGAAGACATAGAGCATGTTTACATATTTAATGAAACAAATTACTTGCTTCTGCATCATGGCCTTAAGCAACATAAAGTTAGAGGAAATAAAAATAAATAATCTAACCAGTATTGTCCTCGAGTTATATTCTCTCTGTTATTGAAAAATCAAATTGGCCTTCTTTAGACAGTTCTTATAAGGCAATCCCCAAATCTACCTCATGTCTGGATTCTGGAAAGCAACACCAGAGCAGCAAATTCCTTCACCAGCAACAATCAAGAAAATAAAACTCTTCTTTAATCGTCAAAAAGATGTAATATCTCAGCCACCGAAGAGTGCATGCAAAACCCTTACATAATACCACAAGTTGAGGATTCACAAAAAATGAGCATCTTTACATAAAAACTACCTCTGTCTTGGCTTGTGTTCTACACAAACAGTCTCTAAGACAAGAATTTAAGAGCAATTAAATTATTTGGGAGGTAATCTCAGGAAACATTGCTACAGAAAGACCAATTGAGAAAGGAAAGAAAGGAAGACAATAAATAATACATTATCAAGGAAGTTACCCACTGTGGGCAACTGAAGATTAATTTCACTCGGAAAACTTGAGAGATATTATAGAACACAGGAGTCAGAGTTTTTTGTTTTTGTTTTTTGCCTTGGAAACACATTTGCTATTTATTTATCACCTTCATGGGCCTTCCTCGAGGGCCGCTGTTGAGGGGGTAATTCTGTAACATTTTCAGCTTGCCCCATACACAGGCATGGCAGGCTCTGGTGCCTGAAGTAGTAACTCAGTGAGAATTTAAAGTAGGGCTGAGATGATCTGAAATAGTAAGAACTAAGGAGTATCAGGTTGGCACAAGAGCATTTTCTAAATCACCTCTTGGGAATCTAAGATTTAAAGCATGTATGTAAAATGGCCTAGTGTAAGATTTACAATGTTGATATATGTTTGTTTTCTTAGAACCAAACTGGCACATGAAGATAGAGAATGTATTTACAAGTGAATAAAACCTGACACCCACCCTGCCACCACCAAAAAAGGAGGAAGATGTGCAGGTCAAAAATATTCTGTGTATGAGACAGACAGGAGATGGCCAAGTTGATTTGCTGATAGAAATTTTAATACCCCAGGTTATATTTAATTGTATTACAGTATGCTAGCTTACATCATTATATTTCCCCTTTCCGGAATCTATTTCATCTGCCATAAAAACTCGCTCAATGGCTTTAACCAAGAGGAATTTAGATGACTGTAATCAGCCCTAATTTTCAAATACAATATGAGGCCACTTGTTGGCCAAGAATGAATTTGTCCAAAATAAATATAGCTGTAAACATCGTAAGTCCAGTTTTAGTAGTACTGTCAAACAGTTTACCACTGTGGAGGTACAGCATGCACTATTCCCAATATTGCATGCAAAGTTTTAGGGCTCTACTTCACCAGCAGTATGTAGCATTTTAAGTCTTAAGTTTTAGATATTCTGTAGATAAGTTGCAGCATCTTACTTTGGTTTAATTTATATTTCTTAGCTTAATAAGGAGTTTGAACACATTTTCTATGTCTTGGTGTTTCTATTAATTTTTTAATAAAGTGGCTATCTATATTTCGTGTTCATATTTTTATTGGGTTTCTACTATTATTGATTGACAGTAATTTATACAAATTTATTTCAATGTATTAGAAGTGATTACTTCTATTTCTTAGATTATAGTTTCTCTCAATTATGCCATTTTTAAATTATGAATCTTTATTTCTTTATTTTAATACTGTTTACTTTTATCATTTACTTTTTGATTAGTACCTCTGTATCCTATTTAAGAAATAGTTCCCAACCAATAACAGAAAATCAATGTCCTACAAAATTATGTAGAAACGTTGATGTTTTGACTTTACATTATTTGTCTGGGATTGATTTTGTGTGTTGTGTAAGGTGGGAAGGGCTCACAGGTGCTTGTTTCCAGACTTGCTGCATTATTGTCATCCTAGGACTGACATTGATGGCTGATGTTCATTCTTTCATCAATCTTAGGTTTTTCTTTCCCATCTCAAGCCCTAGTAGATAGCTTTAAGCATCCTCCCAAGAAATAATTCATGGGAAACAAATTTAGTGAACTGTTGCCTGAATTAAATATCTAGATTTATTTAAAAAACCTATTTCTTTAGAGTATTAAAGTTATTAATCTATGTCTTCTAGAAAGTGATTTAGATATTGGAAAATATAATCCTACTAAATTTTGTTCCTGTTTGGTTGACACAATTTTAACCCTTTCTAGAAGTATACAAGATGTTTTTCCATTCCTTATATTCTGAAATTTTACTATTATAAGCTTTGTATTTGTTTTTAATTTTCCAGGAAGCTTAAAATTCTGCCCTTTAGCACCAAAGATTTTTCTTATTTATTTATATAGTTAATAATTTATTGTTGTTTATTTTCTCTTTCAATGATCTATAATTGAATAACAAATTTCCATTATTTCTGAATTTGGGAAATCAAGAATTCCTTCTTCTGATAAAGAAAAATAAATTACAATATGTTCATTTTTGTTTTAAGATTTAGACAATGGAAATAAAATTTCAGATGAAATTTGCAGCATAAGAAAATAGAGAAAATTAACATGTTTACTGTTCTTCGACTGTTCAGATTTTTAAAGTTTATACTATATATTATTTTTTATCAACATACCAAAATACAATGTAATTCAAGAACATTTCATATATAATCACGTTGATAAAAAAGAGAGTGACAAGAGCACAAAAATATTTTAAATAGTAGACTAATGAATTCAAAGTTACATAAAGCTCTTATAATAACATTAGCAACTATTTTGAGAAATGTGCAGAAACTCCTTTAACTGCAGGGTCATATAGCCAATATGTTATAACTAATATAAAACCAATATATTGCTAATAGACAATACTTTCACACTAAGTTATCTAATGGCATAACTTGCAGAATTCATAATTTAACAGCAGATTGAAAAAGAAAATTTTTTATATTCTGAAGCAAACATTTTGGATTTCTCAACACTTTCTCCCCAAATTGCTGTGAGATACATTATTCATTAATACCTAGATCCAGAAATATTCACTGAGGGCCTGTTGTGGTAGGTAGTGAATTAAATGAGAGAACCCATGCAAAGTGCACCTAGAGAGCCTGTGATGTGAGGGGATTTAAATATAAGTTGCCTTCACCCCACTTTTCAAAAATATGTTAATATGGTTCATAACATTCTTATTTTATATGATTCTTGAATTAGTTAGATGTATATTCCTCAATCTCCAAGTATTTTGAAAATTTTCTACTATCATTTTGCTATTTTTAAAGTCCTTATGTTTGAGAACATATTTTTAAATGATTACTGTTATTTTAATTTTATACATGTATGTTCAATGGCCAAGAATGTTCTCTATCTTGGAGACTATTCCCTGTGAGGTTGAGAAAAATGTACATTTGGAATGAGTATTCTATTAATATCAGTTGGATCAAGTTGATTGATAATGCTGTTTAGAGGTTAACTATATTTTTGCTTATTGTCTTCTTGATCTATCAATTACTGAAATAGGGGTTGAAATCTATATCTGTAATAAGAGATGTATATTTCTCCTTATGGTTATCAGTTTTTGTCACATATTTTGATACTCAATTTTTAAGTGAATACTTCAAGATTTGTTAATGTCTTTTTGGAAAATTAAACATTTTATCATTATAATTATGTAATGTCCCTCTATCTGTGATGATTTTCCTTGTTCTGCTCTGTTTTGTCTGAAATGAATAAAGCTGCTCCCATACTCTTTTGATTAGTGATAGCATCGTATCTTTCTTCATCTCCTTTACTTTTAGCCTATGTCTTTACATTTAAAATTGGTTTCTTGTAGGGAATGCTAGATGAGTTTTTACTTCTGTACTCAAAATTTCTGTATGTTAACTGATATATTTAAATCGTTCACATTTAAAGTGATTATTAACATATTTCAATCAATATCTATTATGTTTGTAGCTTTTTAAAATTTCTTGAACATTATTTGTTTCTTTTTTTATCTCTTCTTCTCTTTTTATGTCTTCCCTGGTTTTCACTGAAATTTGAATTGTTTTATTTTACTTGCTTTCTTAGCCTATTAATTATACTTTTAAAAAAGGTTATTTTAAAGTTTGCCACACACAACTAATTCAAGTGCATTTTAAAATACCCCTATACTCCTTACTCGTTGTTCAGGTAACTTACAGAGTATTTCCACTTCCCTTCCCCTATCCCTTAAAAAATTGTTGTCATTTATTTCTCTTATCCATATGGAATAAATAATAAATTGTTAATATTTGTTCAAAAATCCATGCCTATTAGATTCATTTGGAATATGAAAAATTTTATTTAACTTTCACTTATTTCTTTCCCACTGATTTTTAAATTTTTATGTAGATATGATTTTCTGACATATCATATTTCTTCTTCCTGAAGAAATATTTTAACATTTTCTGCATGGGTGGTCTCTGGTAATAAATTCCTTTAGCTTTTGTTTGAGCAAGTATTTATTTGCTGATGACTTTTCAAGGATAGTTTCGTGGGATACAGAATTCTAGATTGGTGTTTTCTTTTTCTCTTTCTACTCGATATAATTCACTCCACACTCTTCTTGCTGACATAACTTCTGTCAAGAACTCTGCTGTTATGTTTCTCCTTCTTTTTTTCTTCCTGGGTAAGGTGTTCCTTTTTTTTTAGTTTCCTTTTTCGTCTTTTTCTTTCTGCAGCTTGACTTTGCTATGCATGGGTGTCATTTTTTGTTATTTATCTTATGTCCTGTCTTCAATTTTTTTGTAAATATAAAAAGGAGTTGGCTTATGAGCTTCCTGGATCTATGGTTTCTTAATTGTCACCAGTTTTGTAATGTTCTCTACCACTCTTTCTTCAAATATTTTTTCTGTTCTTTTATTTTTCTCTTCTTGGCATTCCAATTGTGCATATGTTACAACTTTTGGATTTGTCCAGAAGTTCTTGAAAACTGTGTTTTTGTCATTTTTAAAAATAGAAATAAAAGAGAAAACTTGAAAAGTTTCTACTGATGTATATTTAAGATCACCAATTCTTTCCTCAGCCAATTTATTGATGTGTATGTCCAAATCATTCTTTTTTTTTTTTTTGAGACGGAGTTTCGCTCTTGTTACCCAGGCTGGAGTGCAATGGCGCGATCTCAGCTCACCGCAACGTCTGCCTCCTGGGTTCAGGCAATTCTCCTGCCTCAGCCTCCTGAGTAGCTGGGGTTATAGGCACGCGTCACCAGGCCCAGCTGATTTTTCGTGTCTTTAGTAGAGACGGGGTTTCACCATGTTGACCAGGATGGTCTCGATCTCTTGACCTCGTGATCCACCCGCCTCGACCTCCCAAAGTGCTGGGATTACAGGCTTGAGCCACCGCGGCCGGCCCATTCTTAATTTTTGTTACAGTGTTTAAAATTTTAAGAATTTCTATTGATAATTTTATAGTTTTTTTTTTTTGCTTATATTACACATATGGAATTGTATGTTGTCTACCCTTTTCATTAGAACTTTTAGCATATCAATCATAGTTATTTTAAAGCCACTGTAAAAATTCTGATATCTGCTTTGAAACTTGCCTTTTCTTTTCAGACTGTTTTCCTGCCTTTTCATATGACTTATCATTTTTGTTGTTGTTGAAAGCATAGCATGATATATTAAGTTATAGAAAATGAGGTGGCTAGGCCTTTAGTGGGTTTAATCAAGTTTAACCTAAAAGTATCTCCTTACATATTTTATGTTCTGCCTAAAGTTTTCTTTATACATTGTGAATTTTAACAAGTGGAGGTGTAAACAGACCATAGCCTATACTTGTACCAATCACCAAGTTTTGGCCAATCAAATGTCACCAACATCAAACAAGTCAAATGCTGAGCTGTAACCAATCCAGCTGTTTCTGTACCTCACTTACTTTTTCTGTCCGTAAATCACGTGGCTGCGCTGGCGTCTCAGAGCCTATTCTCGCTCAGAATTTTGCCTGATTCATAAATGTTTCATAGCTCAGTTAAATTCTTTTAAATTTAATTTGGCTGAAGTTTTTCTTTTATCAAGTGTGGGGTTTTATGTTCATCTTTCTAGGATTTGAACTGTATTTAATATTTGCTGTAGCCATGAGTGACAAGGCCTTCAAATTTCTCTAGTATTCTTACTGTCTCTCTTCTTTGTTTTTTGTTTCTTTAAGATTTCCCTTTTTAATGGCACCTGAAGCTCTGTCATTGTGAGAATAAGGAACAGGGTAGAAGGGGTGTTTTATAATCTTAACATAAAATCTCAGTCTTTTGTAGTTCTGCATCCCAGAGCTATGTCCTTTACAGGCATCTCTTACCTCTCTCCCCTCCTCTGAACTTAGGCGAGATAAGAAAGCGGAGAGTGCTGGAACTGGATAATTGCTTTTCTGCCTATGTGAGATAAGTCACTGGCAAGTTCATTTTCAGTAGAAAATAATCTATTTTTCTGGAGTATGCCTAGGTCTAATTCAAAGTGGTCACTTTTTTCCTCTAGCCTGCCAAAGACATGAGTTTTCTTAGTTTTCCACCATGAGAACCTGGTACCTTTCCTGGAGATCAAACCCGTAAAGTTGTGGGGGTCCCTCTAAGATTACAGTCCCCAGCAGTTTTTTATTCTCCAGCTAGTCCACAGTGAGCCTCCAACACTTTATTACTACTATTGAAATGTCCCCATTTATAATTCTATCAGGGCCCTTTCCAAGTAACCTGAGCTGAGGTTTGTTTCTTTGTGTTTACCTGTTTTTTCAGATGCAAAGCATCACAATTATCTTATGCATGCAAGAAAACCCACTGATTTTTCAATTGCACGCTCTCTCTCTCTCTCTCTACACACACACACACACACACACACATATATGCACATGTGTGTGTGTGTGTGTATATATATATATATATATATATATATATATATGAATGATGACTTCCAAGTCCCTTTCTTGTTAGAGGTGAAACACTATACCCTGCTTTTTCACACATTCAGATTATTGGTCTTGGAGCAAAAAACAAACAAACGACAACAAATCAGAACCTCATGGAGGATGATATAGAATGCACATAGGAACCTCCTTAATACATATTTACAACCTCCTAAGATGCAGAGGTTATGAAATTAATTTTCTTCAATTTCTGTACAGAACTTCATATTTCTTTAAAGCATTAATAGATTTTCTCATAAATCTTGCAAATTCACTCCAAACACATATACAGTTAGAAGAAGCATAACAATGAAATGGTCTTGGATATAGAACCAATATTCTAAAATACCTAACAAATATATGAGGAATTACAGGCATTCAATACACACAAGGATTTCATTACAGCCCTGGGATCTGCAACTTTCTTTTGCTGAAAATAACCTTAAATAGTTAAGCAATGATAGCCTTTCTTCGTATTACCTGGTATCCTCACCTTAACTGACAGATACCACAGTTCATCTGGGCTCTGCCTTCTTTCCACTATCATTAATAATTTTCAGTGAGTCAGTTTTCATGGATTACCCACATTTGCATTTTGATATTGATGACTAATTCTCTAGTAGTTTTCTATACTTAGTTGAAATGGAGAAATTTTTCCTTTTTCACATATGAAAAACCAAAGTACTAATATGAAGGTACCAAACCAGGCTTCTTTAAACCATGCTGATTTTTCTATCTTCTTGCTATTGTGCTATTGTGTCATTTAGTGGCCATGTTTGATCTCATACTCAATGAATCATGCTGTAAACCAGAATAACTATTTTAATAAACTGAGCCACAACTAAACAAACAATCAGGCTATTTCATACTGAAATGTTGATTTAAGAATTCTTTTAAACTTGGAAAATTGGCAACCTTAGCTATGTATCTCTACATGGAAAAGAAAACTAGATTGGGATATATGTAATTATCCTTGGACGTTTATTCCCATTTTTACCATTTCCTTTATTGCTTCTGTAGACTGTGTGTGCACATATATGTATATATCTAGCCTATTGAAAAAGAAAGCAGTAGGTTCCTTCATTAAATATGACACATTTGATTGCATGCTATTTTTTCAAATATGTAAGTAATATTTGGAAAACATTATAAATGATCAAAAATACATAATTTTGGTATATATTTAAGTAACTTTTTAGTGCTCATCACAAAAATAAATGACTTTAGTTTGGTGAAAAAGTTATTGTGTAGATAAAATGTCTAGACCATACCATACAAACTAAACTTGCAAATCCTTCCCTCACTGTTTCAGGCATATTTTCCTTTTATTTTGTTTTCACTCTGTGACTCTAGTCAATGGCATTTTTTCTGTTTCAGAAAACACATTATATTAACATATATTTATCTAGCTTAAAAGATCAGATATTTGAATTTTATATCTCTGGGATAAGAGAAGTCATTCCTTGAATGAAGATAACTAAGGAAAAATAAATGTTTTCCATTTAAAGGGTAATTTCATTCTCCCTCATATTCAGTTTTTAAATTTTCAATATTATTTCCAAATTGTCCTTTTCAAACAATTTAAATTTGTGACCTCTTCACTGAGAGCTGGTTGGTATCATGAACTCATATAAATAGTCATTGGCAAAGAGTAATTATCATACTGTCATGCTATTAAAATTGTATTGACTCATCTGAAAATAGCTGGCGTTGAGTGACAGAATCTCATGGCTGATTTTCAAATATAATTATAGTAATTCATTCATTTTCTGTTTACTTCTTTTAGTAACTGTTGTCACATATCAGAATATTCCAACACTAAGTGGCTTAAAACAACCTTCATTTAATCATCAGTTTTGAGGTCCATAATCAGTACAATGAAAATGACTTGTCTCTGCTCCACAGTGGCTGGGGATTTAGTTTTGGGGACATAAAGCCTGAGTAAGCTTGGCTGCTTGGACCTAGAATTATCTGAAAGAATATTTGCTCACTTGTGTTGTGGATATTGCTTTCCCTTAGCCTCATTCTCAGCCACACTTGAGGTGTGAACCCTGACATATGATCTCTCCCTGTGACCTGAACTTTCTCTCACCACCGTGGCCCTAGGGCCATTAGATTCCTAAGTGGCAATTCAGGACTCCAGTATTAGTGTTTTAGTGAACCAGGAGGAAACTGATCACCTTTATGATCCAGGTTTGAAAGTCACTTATTGCTACTTCTGCCATTCATTCTTTTGATCAAGAGCAAGCCACAAATACAATGTAATGGAAATGGAAGTAGCTATATCTGTTAATAGAGTTGTGGCAATGTTTGAAAATGTTTTAAGTCGTCTTATTGAATGGGAAGTATTGCAAGGTTCTTTAGAAAATATGATCTGCCAACGACTGCTTAAAGTGAGACTGAATTAGACTCCTCTCAAATGTGTGTGAGTGTGTGTGTGTGTGTAATCCCTTGTTATCTTTGTTACACGGAGGAGATTTTAATGTTTGAAAATCCTTTGCATTTTAGCTATTTCATATCTTTAATGTTTTCTATATAATCCTGTTGCCTTTGGTTCTAAAATCCTATGGTGCTTATTTCTCTAAGGTTATTTAGCGGCAGGATTTCTGAATGAGAGTAATTGATCTGTGAATACACTGCTATTTCAAACACAAAAGAACTTGAACTAAAGTGTTGAGATTTAGAAATATGAGGATTAAAGTGGCAATTGATATTTCTTATCAGAAGTAATAGAAATGTATACTTTATTCCTCTGAACATATATTTTACAATGTAAACCTATGTTTAAAATAAATACTTAAAAGCTAGGTCAATAATTTCAAAGACTTTATGAAGAAGATACTATATATTATTAATTATTGAAATATATTTAATAATTGCTGGTATCTGCTATCAAATATTTATTTAGTTTTATATGAAAGACTACATTGGGTTTAAGTTTTAATAATTATGATAAATGAGAACAATTTAAGGATTCAAAATTAGATAACAGGCAAGAGTGTATACTTTGATTAAAATTTGCTTTTCATTTTTAGAGTAATCATTAACATAACCCTTAAATATAATAAAAAGTAGGGCATAGTTTTGCTATATGCTAAATATTATGGTGGAGGATGGTACAGAAATGTGAAAAAAATAAGCATTATATTTGCTCTGTGAAGTTAGATCTTTACATTTTTATCCTTTGCAAGGTTTCTAATACTATTTAATTTATAATTGCTTTCTCAGCTGTTTTGCTTTCTGCCTCCAAAATATCTGTCCACATTAGACTTAATATTCATATTTTTGTCTGCATAACTATAATTCTTTCTCATAACTTTCATATTTTATTCTGCTTATTTAGACAAATAATCTTAAAATGGACTTTAGCACAGCAAAATTGATTTTATTTAATAATTATATATTCATAGCACTACATAAATACATACTACTCAAAAATTAAGAAAAAGTAAAATATACAAGTTATTTCAGAATATTATCCATGCAAATTTCCCCAACCTTGTCATGAAGGCCAACAGTCATATTGAAGAAATGCATAGAACTCCTGCAAGAGTCTATACAAGAAGACATTCCTGAAGACCTGTAATAATCAGATTTTTCAAGATAAAAATTTTAAAAAAAGGAATGTTAAAGACAGCTAGAGAAAAACAGCAGATCACCTACAATGGGAACCCCACTAGTCTAACAGCGGACCTCTAAGCTGAAACCCCACATCTCAGAAGAGATTGAAGGCTTATATTGAATATTCTTAAAGAAAAATATCTTCAACCAAGAATTTCATATCCAGCCAAATTAAACTTTTTAAGCCAGGAGAAATAAGATCCTTTTCAGATAAGCAAGTGATCAGGCAGTTTGTACCACCAGAACGGTTTTATAAGAGTTCTTGACAGGAGATCTATAGAAAGGAAAGACTGCTAGTGGCTAATAAAAAAACAGACTTCAATACACAGACCAGAGACACTATAAAGCAACCACACAAACAAGCCAGCATAATTACCAGCTAAAAACACAATGACAGGATCAAATCAACACAATCAATACTAACCTTGAATGTAAATAGGCTAAATGCCCCCACTAAAAGGCACATTTAGCTTCCGAAATTTTTTTCCTATCAACTTGGCTGTTTTTATTTTATTTTGTAGATAAATGCTGAGGTCAGTGATTTTCAGCTCTTCTTCTTTTCTAATACATGAATTTAGAGTTGCGACATTCCTAGCAAATTTTAATTAAACCGCATGGTACAAGTTGTTCTTTGTATTATTTTCTCATCATTTAAATAAAAACATCTTATAGTTTCCATTAGGATATTTTCTTTGACCTTAGAGAAATTTAGAAATGTGCTATTTAACTTGAAAATAATTTTGATTTTCTAGTTATTTGGTTATTTATTTTGTCTTAATTCTGTCATAGGCACCACACATTGTATTACTTGAGTCATATAAAATGTTTTTACTTGCCTTATTAACCTCATTCATTTTTTTTATGTAACAGTTCCTTTGGAATTAAATAAGTGTGCATTTTGCCACAGTTGTTTGCACTGTTATATTCATGTCAATTAGTAGCATTCTGTCAGGCTTACCGTTCCAAGTATTCTGTAACATTACCAATTGTTGTCTGATTTTTCTTTCAGTTACAGAGGTACTTTTTTCAGTCCTTAAGATCATAGATCTGTCTATTTCTTATTTTAATTCTGTCAACTTTTGATTATCTATTTTTATAGCTTTATTGAGGTAGTATTCACATACATACAATTAACTGCCCATATTTAAAGTGTAAATTTGGGTTACATCTGAAAAAGATACATGCCCATGAATTCATCCCCACAGTCATGATAAAGAACATATCTATCACCTCTAAAGATTCCCAGTGTTTCTTTGTAATCCATTTTCCCACCCCATTTTATCAGCCCAGCCCTTATATCATTCTCAGACACATGGTGATATATTTTCTGTCACAATAAATCAATTTCAATTTCCTATATAGATGACTCCACACATATAATAAGGTTACATCTCAATCAACCCATGGTAAGTTGAAAATATCCTAAGTCAAAAATGCATTTAAGACATCTAACCTACTGAACATCACAGCTTAGTCTAACCTACAGTAAACATATTCCAAACACTTACATTAGCCTACAGCTGGGAAAAATTATCTGGCAACACAGTACACTGTAGAGTATCAGTTGTTTACCCTCATGAACATAACTGGGAGCTGCAGCTTGCTGTCACTGTCACTGCTAACCATCAGAGAAGTGTCATAGAGCCAATTGCTAGCCCAGGAAGAAATTCAAATTCAAAATTTGAAGTATAGTCTCTACTGAATGCATATTACTTTCACACCATTGTGAAGTCAAAAAATTGGAAGTCAAAATCATATTGTAAGTTGGCCTGTAATTTTATATAAATGGAAATATACACCATGTAACTTTTTTCTGACTTCGTTGACTTAGTATGTTTATTAAAATGTATCCATGTTGACATGTGAATTGATAGATAACTCCTTTTTATTGTTGAGTAGCATTCCATTGAATGAATATCCCATAATTCATTTACCCATTCACCTGCTGATGGACATCTGATATGTTCCCAGTTTTAGGTCATTACAAATAGATCCACTGTAAATCTTTGTGCTGAAGTTTTAGTCTTCTCATATGCTCTTATTTCTCTTAGATAAATACTATGGAGATGAATGGATTGATCATATTGTAGGTATAGGTTTAATTTTTTAAGAAATTGTTGAGTGTTTGACAAAGTGGTTGTAGTATTTTACAGTCCCCATCAATAGTGTATAAGAGTTCTAGTATGTCCACATTCTCACCTTATGGCAAATGTGCAAATAATGTTAGATTGTGCTTGCTTAGAAGAAAAATTTGCTTGTGTTCAAATTTATCTTTCCTATTTCTTATCTGGCTTTGGAATTCTCTGCACATTAACTATCTACCCTTGCTTTGTCGGTCTAGTAATTCCTACTTACCTCTCAAGATCAATGTCTAATCTACCCCAAAATTGTATTCTCTACCTTGTACAACACGTTTGTCCTTCGAGTTCTGAAGTTCCTATGCCATAGAAGCATTCTTACAGTTCAGGAAATCTTACTTGATTAAGGGCTTCTTGCAGGAAGACTCACATATTATTTATCCTTTCACTTGCATCAGAGCTTGACACATATTAAGAGCTCAATATATTTTGTGTTGTTAAATGAAACAGTAAACATCATTTTATAATTCTCTGTCTTATTGATTATCTGTAAATCTTGGAAATGAACATTTCTTACTAAATGGAAAGACACATGGAATTGCATTGATTACTTCTAAGACTTGAACCATTCAGATGCAATTAACGAATAAAACGAGATATAAAGATACTTCTGAGAACATGATTTGATTTAAAATTTAATCATTGCTCACTCATGACTGAGATTGGAGTTTAACTTATTAGATACCATCTGTTGCCTAAACATCTAGGGAATATTATTAAGGAATATCTTTATAGAGGAAATGATAATCTTGTGCCATCTTGTTTATCACTTATCTGGTTCCTGGCATTTAAACCTTGTAACAACAGAAATTATAGTTGAGTGCATAAGGCGATAAATGAAAACTAAATATGATAAGAGCACAATGAAAATGTAAATGACTTTTTCCACCAGATTCATTACTTCTGGTATCATAATGAGCTATGTAAATGTGAGACTAGGTTACATGGCAACAGTGGAATGATTCAGAAGGCAAGCTTTGTTCAGACAAGTGCTAGTTTGAGTATCGCCTATACCTTTAAATACCATTGTAACCTTGGATAATTAAGAAACCATTGTAACTAACCTTAGGTTTTTCCATCATAACTAGTGAATAATAATAACAGTCTTATGAATTGTGGAAGCAAATGTGTGCATGTTTATATACTTGCTTATTTCATTCATGGTTCAAATAATCTAGGCAAGATGATCATTTAGGACTGAGGAAGTCCAGAATATGCCACTTCACAATAATGCACTTTGGCATAAGGATGATTTTGAGCCAAAAGAAGTTCAAACTCAGCAGAGGAAGAAAGAGGTATCTGGCCTCCCATATTCTGCCTAAAAGGAGGGCAAAATTTTCTTTTGTGAGGTTGTTCACAATTTTCCTTGTTAAGACATCCCTCTTTCCCATACCAGGAAAAGGAGAGCAACTCTTGTCACCAGAGATGGAGAGTGGACACCAAGATTAGGCTGCATAAACAAACCTTACTAAAGTGGTCCTTATCTTGCATTAACTCATTCCTTCCCAACAATCTATTGTCCCATAAAGCCAAAACAACAACATTTCCTTTGTTGAAATGATACATAAACCCAAATCTAATAACTTCTTAGAGTTTCACTTCTTTTCTGTAAAAATTTGTGCATGTAAATATTAATAAAATTGTTTACCTTTCCTCCTGTTAATGTATTTGTTACTTTAATTTTAAGCCTCCCAGTCATAAAATCAAAAGGGTGGAGGAAAAGTTTTTCCTCTTATAGTACTCTTAAATTAGACATTTTTACTTTAATGGGTATGTATTTTAAAAATGAATACATTGTAAAAATTGAAAAAAATGATAAACTGAAAAAATGAATTCTTCAATAGTTACTTGGTTCACAAGCATTTCTAATTCCTAGGAGTTTTTATCTTTGCATGTCATATAAATTCTATCAGTTTTGATGTAAGACAGTCACACTATGCTCAGTAAATGTATATTTGCAGTGTTCCTCTGTTATCATGTAACATTAATTCTTTTTAAAGCAATTGGTATTAGTTTCCTGAATCTGCTATATAAAGTACCACAAACTTGGTGTCTGAAAACAACAGAAATTTATTATCTCACAGTTCTGGAAACCAGAGTCCGAATCAAGGTGTTGATAAGCATGCACTCCCACTGGAGGCTCTCAGAATTTCTTTCCTAGAGCTTTGTGCTTCAAATCACTCCAGACTTTGGTCTCCATCAATTTAGAAAAGTAATTTTGCCAAAGTTAAGGGCACACCTGTGACACAGCCTCACGAGGTACTGGTGACATGTGCCCAAGGTGGTCGGGGTACAGCTTAGCTTTATACATTCTAGGAAGACATGAGAAACCAGTTAATAGGTGTAAGATGTACATTGGTTTGGTCTGGAAATGCGGGACCACTCAAAGCAGGGAGCTTTCATGTCATAGGTACATAAGGCATGAAAGATTGCATTTTTGGGGGTCTTTGATCAATCTTTCCCTGGATACACAATTTACATGTGAGAGAGGGGTAGAGAAACAATAATTTATGCTTTAGTCTGGCTCAGTGAATCTGTATTTTAACATAAACAATAGGGCAGCTGAATCAGTCAAAAATGCACTTTTCTCAGGTGAACAGAGGGATGACTTTGAGTTCTGTCCTTTGTCCTGCACCTATGAAAATAAGCTATCAATTTATATTGCTGGGTGGAATTCAACAGAACTGTTTTAGGGTAAAGATCTTGAGGCTCACAAGGAATTTCCTTGTGGACAAATTGTGAGAACTTTTCATCTTTGTAGATATTTATTTTTCCCCATTTTTCATCTTTGTACCTTTCTTTTTTTTTGAGACGGAGTTTCGCTCTTGTTACCCAGGCTGGAGTTCAATGGCGTGATCTCGGCTCACTGCAACCTCCGCCTCCTGGGTTCAGGCAATTCTCCTGCCTCAGCCTCCTGAGTAGCTGGGATTACAGGCACAGGCCACCGTGCCCAGCTAAGTTTTTGTACTTTTAGTAGAGACGGGGTTTCACCATGTTGACCAGGATGGTCTCAATCTCTTGTGTACCTATCTTATTTAGGAATAAAATGGGGGGCAGGTTTGCCTAACAGTTTCCAGCTTGACTTTTCCCTTTGGCTTAGTGACTTTGGGGTCCCAACATTTATTTTCCTTTCACAAGATGGTCTTTGGCTTCTAGCTGCAAAACTCCACTCTCTACCTCTGTCTTCACATGGTCTTTTTCTTTTATTTATTTATTTATTTTGAGACGGAGTTTCGCTCTTGTTACCCAGACTGGAGTGCAATGGCGCGATCTCGGCTCAAGGCAACCTCCGCCTCCTGGGTTCAGGCAATTCTCCTGCCTCAGCCTCCTGAGTAGCTAGGATTACAGGCACGGGCCACCATGCCAAGCTAAGTTTTTGTATTTTTAGTAGAGGCGGGGTTTCACCATGTTGACCAGGATGGTCTCGATCTCTTGACCTCGTGATCCACCCGCCTTGGACTTCCAAAGTGTTGGGATTACAGGCGTGAGCCACCACGCCCGGCGGTCTTGTTCTTATCTCTCAGTGTGTCTCTGTGTCTCTTTCTGTGTATTTTATAGGGATACTTGGATTTAGTGGATGATCAGGCTGATCATCCAGAGATCCTTAACTTAACTGCATTTACAAAACCCCCATTATTCTTGAATTAGGTCACATTCACAGGTTCTGGAGATCAGGAAATGAATGTATCTTTCAGGGTATTTTATCACTCAGTCTTATGGATGGACTCATGCAATCTCTATGATTTTTACTTGAGATCTGGTGTTCACATGAACACATGCATTTACTAAACTGCCATGTGTGACTTTGTTCCATTTAACCACCTTTGTTACTCTAAAACAGTAGCTGCATTGGCTAATCTGATCTCATAACAGCACTGATCTCAGCCTGACTGTATTATTTTCTCTCATTTGAATATCAGAACCTTTTTGATTTTTGTCTATGCTCTTCCATACAGGAGCTTTTACATCTGTATCTGCCCTCTCTACTACTGGGAACACGAAGCAATTTTCAGAATAGAGTTACAAAAATATTCTCTACTTCCCAAACCTATAACAAAAAAAAGCTGCTCTTAAGTTCTTTTTTTCAAAGGTTACAGAATAAGAGTTGAAACTAGTGTTTAACATGAAGCTACAGAAGCTCATTATCACTCAGCAGCTGACAGAAAAATGTTTTTTAGCCAGATTATGTAACATTTCTAGGTCCCTTGGCACACAACAATCACATCCTGTTGCCTCTTCGTGGGCAACTCATGTGAACTCACACCAAATATAAGTTTCTGTTTTAACTAATTCCCTATGGAAGTTTTGCTTGAATCTCTGCTTTAGTTGAAAGCGTTTCTAACTTGTTCCTTAACATTGATTTGGTAAAAAATATGAGCCTCTGAAAATTGTTTAGGGCTTATCCTAATACTGAAATTAAGTAAGCACAGACAATTAAAGGTGGAGACAAGTCATTTTTCAGTAGCTATTGATCTTACCAAATCCTCTCATCCATATTAAATGCAGGGATCATTAGCTCTCTTTCCATATTAATATTTGTAATGATTGTGGTGGAGCTGGAAATGATTATCTCAATAATTTTGATGGCAGTATTTTTGGAACCTATGCAAATAAGATGCCTCTCTGTGAACCATTTCCAGATTATCCATTTATACACCTTTCAACATGATAATTTCTTTAAAGGATGGACAAGATCTTTGAAACAAGTGCATTGTTAATTAGTGTATGGTAAATTTTCATGCATTTAAAAATTTGTTACTGTAAAAATCTCTCTTCTTTCTTACTGTTGGTTTATAGTACCCAGGGGCCCAACTGTGGATATAATTTCTTCTTCCAATTCTCCCATGCTCTGGCCTCTCTAAAATATTTCACAATGTGATGCAGACATTTTGATAATTTCTTTTTTTTTTTTTTTTTGAGACAGAGTCTTACTGTGCTGCCCATGCTGGAGGGCAGTGTCACAATCTTGGTTCACTGAAACCTCTGCCCCACCGGTTCAAGTGATTCTCCTTTGTCAGCCTTCCAAGTAGCTGGGATTATAGGCACATGCCACCATGCCCAGCTAATTTTCGTATTTTTAGGAAAGAAAGGATTTCACCCTCTTGGCCCAGCTGGTTTTGAACTCCTGACCTCGTGATCCATCCACCATGGCTTCCCAAAGTGCTTAGACCACATAACACATTTATCAGCTGAAAGCAAAATATTTTTAAAAATAAGTTTACATGTGTGCAGTCATGAGATCTGGGCTTTAGTCCTAACTCTGACATTCACCAGCTACCAAAGGAAAGATATGCTGATTTATTATTCAGTATCTCTTTTTCTTTATTGGTGAAATAATGGTTTTGACTGTTTAATAGCCATCGGGTTCCTTTTATCTTTGTTCATCTATGTTGAAGTAAGTAAGTCCTAGGTCATATACCTTTCTTCAGAAAGAGATATATATCTATTATTACAGATGATTTTAAAAGTGAGTAACTGCACATATCTGGCCAGAAGAGTGTTTTATAAAATAGATACAAACCTATCAAACTGTCCCTTTATATTTTATGCTACATGAATTGATCTGCCTATACAATTATTCATAGAAATTTGATTTATTTATACAGAATCAACTACAGACTTGAGTATATTTTTTTCCTACTTCTTGAATTTAAGATTACTGTATCCGACACTTCTTGTTTGTATATTTTGGAATCACATGAATAAACATCATTTATGCTTATTTCTTGAGTAGTTTAGATCAAAATTTGTATATGCCAAGTTTCTTAACAGTATTCCTAACATTTTGTCATTCAATGGTAGATACATAGTCAGTGACATAACTCAGTATCACATTAACCACAACATAATTCCTGTAACTGCTTTGTTTCCCTTTTACTTATAACAGATTTAAATATTTTTATAAAGAGTCATCTTTTTCCAGATATAAGATTTCAAGAAATACAGAATGCACATTAACATTGTCAGTCACAAGGTTAACTTTGCCAACTACTTACATCTAACATCACAAGTATGGTATCTTTAAAAAAAACTGTCTATCTTTCATCTGTCTATCTATCTATCTGTCTATCTATCTAGCTGTCTCGTTACCTCTCTACCATCTATCACCTTGTAAGACAAAGAACTCGAGGCAGCTCCTTTCTTAGCTTAATTAATCAAAATGACTTAAAAGAGGTTTTAAAACATTAAATTACTTTGGACTCTACAATAAGTGTCAATGAGAAATAAATATTTAATAATGCATTCTTTGGAAGCATTGTTATGGTCTTATTTAATTGAATATTAAACATTCAAATTCTTTCCTTTTTTATTTTTCCAACCAGAGAAAATATATTTCTACCTTTTCCTGCCTGAAATGAATTTACTAAATATAGGACTTTTGTGTACAATGAGAAGCATATCTCAACATAAACCAAGGCAAGACAAACTGTATTTTTCTACAGTACATTTAAGTCAAAGAGATTTTATATCTTATCAAAACTAAATATTTCATGAAGAACTAAACTCAAAAATTCATTCTCATTGAGAAATGAAGAGAAATACGCCTGTTATTGTTTTTTAACATTAGTCCTGTCACCTAAATAGGTGATGAGACATTTAATTCTAAACAACTTTGGTGAAATCTTCTGGAAAAAAATGTACCAGTAGCAAGTGTTCAAAAATCTGATACTGTTTTTTTTTTTTAAATTTTATTTCGTGCCAGGCACTATTCTAACCAAAGTAATGTATTACTGATATACTGAGTGCCCACAAAACCCTAGGAAATATAGTTGTTATGACATAGTTGAGGATATTGAGACTTGAGGTATTACATAGACCCAGGTCATCACGAATAGCAAAACTTATGATGAATCCTTCAAGGCTCATGCATGTGAACATGTATGCTACACTGCCTCATAAAACAAAGACTGAAAATTCTTGAAGCCACTTTCTAGCTTTAAAATTTCAGATAAAAAGAAGAGCTCTAACATATGTAAGAATGCATTGCTTAGCTGACTTTAATCCTTGTATGTTAATAATTTTGATCTATAGCAAGAATCATTGAACTATGGCCCACAGGTGGAATGTCACCTGCCACACTTTTTGAATTACCTGCCACTTTATTTATATATACCGAGAATGTCTTACACATTTTCTATGGTTGGAAAAATCAAAATAAGAATAAATTTCTTTTTAACTTATCTGTATTTGTTAAATCTTTTAAAGCCAAACATGATTCAGGCTCTATATTTCAATTTACAAGCTCTCTGAGTTATTTTTGAAGAGCTTTACAATATGCCTAGGTAAGCTCATAAATTTGTTCTTCCAAGTATACTTTTCTTTGGAAACCAAGCCCAGTGGAGAGTTTAATGTTCCAGTTTAAGGTATTTCTAGAGTCCTAGCAGGCACAGGGTTGGCAACTACAGCAGATGCAAAGTTGAAAAAGTAGATCTTAGAAGCCATAAAAATAATTTTCTTCTAAACACCAAGGTATATCTCAGAACACTTCAGTGGCAAACGATCTGGTCTACTAAGGAGTCCCACTTGATAGCTAAACCGTTTAGACCACAAAGTTAATGTTGGGTTACATACATCTTACAACACACATTACCTAAATCTGTTAAAATAAGCCAACGTGAAACTAGGAAAGCATTCCAGCTCTGCTTTAGTGCCTAAAGGATCACAACATCACTTAGAAGTAAATCTTATCTTCCTCTTGTAATAGTTATTGTCATGCCATTCAGAATCTTTAGATGTTAATAAAAACCAAGGAAAAATTCCTTGAAGATATATTATCAAAAGGAATAAAGATAGAGCATTGAATACATGTACAAGTCGTTCCTCATCTAGTGCTTGGTCTACTTCCATGCACGATGCATCATCTTCTCCTTTGAGAGGCAGCATTTCCTCAGTGATAGCAGCAGTGGTATCATCAGCAGTACGATCATATTCATCAGTACCCAGGTTGAGTTTGATTATCCTGTAGATCTTGTTAATATGTGTCTGGGAGATCTTCCAGACTGGATCCAGAACATAGGAGTGCAGCGTCATCAAAGCAAGGTGGGCCGGATGCGGTGGCTCACGCCTGTAATCCCAGCACTTTGGGAAGCCAAGGCAGGCAAGTCACGAGGTCAGGAGTTCGAGACCATCGAGGTGGAGGTTGCAGTGAGCCGAGACTGAGCCATTGCACTCCAGCCTCGGTGACAGACCAAGACTCCATCTCAAAAAACAAACAAACAAAAAACCAAGATGATCAGATCCTTCATAGACTAGTTTCTTGTCAGCCTCTGCTGTTTCCTTCAAGGTCTCTGTAGCGCAGTGGTCAGTATTTAGCTCCAGATGTTTCTTTGCTGCCATATAACCCATCATTGAATTATCTCTTAGGGCTTGAGACTTGGTGATTCCTTCCATGTTTGCTGTCCAGTCACACATGCTTGTGACAATACAGCATGGGGACGTCACCAATTGCTTTGCACAACTACCTTTTTGTTTTTTTTCTCCAATATATATCTTTCATGATTTTGCAGATATTCCCAAACTTCATTATTTTCTCTGTTTGTTTTCCTCTCTTCATATTCTGGAAGTTTCAAGCCTTCTTTGGTGACTGACACTAAAGTCTTCCCTTCAGAGTCCTTCAGCTGTTGGACATGGTACTCATCAGTTGGCTCAATCATACAGATTAGTTCTAGGCCAAACTTCCAAAGATGTTCCACAAAGGCTGCACGAGTGAGCTACCAGTCCTTGGTCTCACCTGTGACATAATGTAATTCTAGCTTTCCCTCATTCTGGTGCAACAGTCCTTGTAAGAAACCATTTCATCACCAGGAGCAGATGTGTTGCATTGATACGGCTAGTGAGCATGGAAGTGCTGGGTGGAGAGCGTTGTGTGTGATCCCTGACTGGGGCTCCGCCCCCAGGCCTGTGCCCACAAACCTAGGTAAGGACAGGCATTTCTGTTTTCATGCCCAAATATTGCAGTTTCCAAGACCACCTTGGCTGGCTATGTCCCCATCCTGTGCCTATAAAAACCCCAAGACTTTGGCAGCCACAGACACAAGCAGCTGGAGGTTGAGAGAAAAAAACTGTCAGAAGAGCATACAAGTGGCCGGATGTGGAAAGGAGTGGAAGAACACACCAACAGGCATCAGCAGAAGGCAGCAGGCTATCCACTGGCAGAACGACACGGATGCCCAGGGGAATCTGGCAACTGAACGATCGGACTCCAGGGGAAAACCATTTTCCCACTCCATACTCCTCCTGGCTCCCCATCCATCTGCTGAGAGCTACTTCCACCATTAAGTAAAACCTTGTATTTATTCTCCAAGCCCACGTGTAATCTAATTTTTCTGATACACCGAGGCAAGAATCCTGGGATACAGAAAGCCCTCTGTCCTTGCGATAAGGCAGAGGGTCCGACTGAGCTGATCAACACAAGCTACCTACAGACAGCAAAATTAAAACACACGCCCAAACTAAAACACACGCCCAGAGGTGCTTCAGGAGCTGTGAACATTCACCCTTAGATGCTGCAGGGGTCGGAGCCCACACGCCCCCACCTGCCCATCTGCCTGCTCCCCCTAGTGGTTTTGGGCAGTGGGGCACCGAAGAAGCAAACCACACCCTTATCACATGCCCTGCGAGGGGGATAAGGAAACTTTGCCCATCTCTGAAAGCTGCTTCCGATTTTGAGAGTCTTTGTGTATTTAAGCTTTATGTTTCTAGAGAACTGTTCATATAACTTTTTGTAGTTCTGTTTATCTTCTGCCAGTTCAGTGAAGAGTTCTAAGCAATTTTTGACTACTTTTTTCCTAGTAACTTTCAAAATGTTGTTTTGCTGCAACATCTCATGGAAAATCTTTAGAGGAAGATCCTCTGAGTCCACCACTTCTTTAATGAAGTTAAATATTCAGGTATTAGCTCCTCATAGTTTTCCATGATGAAAACTCTCTGTACATAGAACTTAATGTCATTTTTCTTTTTGATTTTAAATAAGTATAAAGGAGCATGTCTTGGGACAAAAACAAGATCTTTGAACAATATTTCTTGACATATAAAAATTACCTGAAATGCAAGTTTCTGTGTTCATAAATAATGTTTTTTTGAAACACAGTCATGCTTCTTCATTTATTTTAAATTATTATTATTTTTTTTTTGAGAGAGAGTTTTGCTCTTGTTGCCCAAGCTGGAGTACAATGGCACAAACTCAGCTCACTGCATCCTGTGCTTCCCAGGTTCAAGCAATTCTCCTGCCTCAGCCTCCAGAGTAGCTGGGATTACAGGCACTAACCACCATGCCAGGCTAATTATTTGTATTTTTAGTAGACATGGGGTTTCACCGTGTTAGCCAGGCTGGTCTCGAGCTCCACCTCAGCCTCCCAATATGCTGGGATGACAGGCATGAGTCACCGCACCTGGCCATGCATCTCTATTGCTCTATTTTCTGTGGTTCTATGGTTCCTTCTGCACTACAACATTGATTCCAGCAGTTGCAATGGAGAAATTTGGCCTGAAAAGTTGAAAACATTTACTATTTTGTCATATAAGAAAAAGTTCATGGATCCCTTGCCTACAACACTCACCAGGAAAACATTGTTTATGTTTAGTTGAGCATATAAAATCAATACATGATTATTTTGCACATATATGACAATTGCTGTCAAAGAACCCTGAGGGATAAAAAACAGGACAAAATTTGGACCTTGAATTATGCCTCAAAAGTAGCAATTATTAAAAAATGAGAACAGCTAACAACTAAAATATGAGTATTGATTTAATATGCAATCACATTTCAAATAAAGAATCAGATCAATGTTGAAATATATGAGGAAAATTTCATGCAGAGGAAATAGCTGTGCTTTTAAGGCTGGGATCTTTTGGTTAGATATAGGAAGGGAGAGGTGTGACTTCATTTTACAGCAGGAAACTAGAGGAAAGACAAAGAGCTGGTCAGTCCTGTAGTTCCAGCCTTTTGGGAGGCTGAGGCTGGAGGAATGTTTGAGGCCAGAAGTTTCAGGTTACAGTGAGCTACGATTACACCACTGCACTACAGTGCAGGTGATAGGACAAGACCTAGTCTCAAAAAAAAAAAAAAAAAAAAAAAAAAAAAAAAAAAAGAAAAAAAGAAAAAAAGAAAAAGAAAAAAACAAAGAAAAAGAAGGAAGAAAAAGGCAAAATGGTGATGGTTAGTGTTTGAGAAGACATAAATGTAGACGCAGACTCTGGTGAAGAGAAGACCATGATTTACATGCCCAAATACAACTGTCTTGCCAATGTAGTATGTAGTTCTGGTCCCCCTGTCTCAAAAAAAAAATTCTTTTAAACTTTAAGACTAGGTCCCCAGGTGCCTCAAGGGCTTACCAATTTGGTTTCATTTTTGTGGTTCAAGAAACATTTTCTTAAATGCACACTCCACCCCACCCCCCGCCACCCAGCGACATGGTGTTTTCTTTAACCTCACAACCAAATACCTAAATGTTATTTGAGACAGCTCTGTCATCTTGGATATATGATATATGAGAATTTTGACCTTCCTTAAATCTTCAACATTTCTGGATCATCCTGTTACATGTTTCTGGAAAGTTTCCTATCCCTTTAGCCTCACCAACTAATTCACAACTATTTCCTATCCCTTTAGCCTCACCAACTAATTCACAACTATTTCCTATCCCTTTAGCCTCACCAATTATTTCACAACTTCTGTGTTCCTAAAGCTTATAATTTCAATTATTTTTTCACATTTACTAGATTATTCTACTTTTCTATTTATAGGAAAATCAAAACTATAAGGCAAAAAATTAGTTGAATTCCTTTTCCTTCATTGATACATTTAACTGTACCAACACCTTAGCATGTCTCCCTTCTGCAAATGTTAAAAAAAAGAAAAAAAATCCTGTTTTCCAAATGCAATCTACTTACCTGACTTGGAGTTTTGCCCTTGCCCTCTCTCTGGAAATTTGGCTCAATTTCATGTCTTTCAATCTACCTATCGGCATCTTCCCCTCTACATGCAAACACATGCAACAAAGCATCCCAGGATTACTGACATCTCACAAGGCTCAGACTTAGGTCTTTCCTCATTCTGCATATCCTGTCTGGGCAATTTTATTAATACTTGTGTCTGAGACTCCCATTTATTGGAAGTTTTCTAAAACTCTCTCTCATCTCTTATTAATTTAAAATATATCAATCTTTCTAATCTGTTTAAATTTTAAACAATTTAAAATCTATTAATCTGAATCTAACAATTGCCAACTTCTTTTGATTTTTATGTACCTTCTGCTTTGGTCTGAATATGCTTCCCAAAATTCACGTTTTTTTTCCCCCAAGTTTATAAAGTTATTTTGCTTCTATTTTTACAGAAAAATCAAATATATAAGGAAAAAATTTAGTTACTTTTCCCCCTCCATTTATCTATACCAACACCTGAGCATGCCTCCTTCCATGCCTCCAGCATGCCTCCATTCATGTGTTGGATTAATCACCAGTGCAGTAGTATTGGGAGGCAGGGCCTAATGGGAGGCATTTAAGGTCTTGAGGGGTCTGCTTTCATGAATGAATCAGCCTTGCCATTAAAAAGGTTCATTAGAGTGAGCTCTCTATCTGCCTTCCACCATATGAAGACATAGCAAGAAGGCCCTTATAAGATGCTAATACCCTGATCTTGAACTTCCCAGCCTCCAGAATTGTGAGAAAGAAAGATGTACTTTATTTTTTTATATATCACCCCATCTGCGGTATTCTGCTATAATAGCACAAAATAGACTAAGACAACCTTTTACATTGCCTATTCCAGAAAATTGAACCAAAATGTATTGTTTTTCAAAAACCAAGAAACCTCCATTTTTGCACTAAATCCCTGGTTCTAAGATTCCATGTTAACATTCAGAAAATATTTTGTTTCTTAATAACCCCCTAACTATCTGTTCTTTACATGCTATTTTCTACTTTTCTGCATGATACTCTTATTTTTTTTCCAATTGAATTGTTCCTCTTATTTCTTATTGTTTTCCCTCCCCTCAGGTACATGCTTGCCCAATCAATCACCCCTGTTCTATTCCTGTCCTACTAGCCTCTCAAACCTAAGAATATAATCATGCCATTAACATGGTTTTGAAATTGCCCTGTTCATTCCAATAATTTCCTTTTGGATGTAGGATAGACATTTAAAACATGTAAACGGCTTGAAGCCCTTCATGGAATCTCTATTGAGTCTGCTCTCCTCCCCTCCTTCCCTCACAGTTTATGCTTCACTCTTCCTCACTCTGGCAATACCACACTTTCTCATAGTCTTGTACAATTATAGTTGTCTTCCCAGGACAATAAAGATCCCAGGTCCTTTGATTTTCTGATTTGCCTGAAAGAAAATTCATCTTCTGGCTTGACTTCAAACCCTGTATTTTCTGTTGAGCCCACTCTGATTTCTCCAGATGAACTCAAATAAAACAGCAATAATGTTTCATGCTTATTAAAAATATGCATTGTATAGAGCTTTCATGTTAATTTCTAATCTGCTTATTGTGTCTATTTTTCACCAGATGTAAGCTCTTGAAACTTCTTCAAAAGGCATATTCTTCCCTCTCTTATGACAATTTACATTGTAGTGCTGTAATTCAGCTTTTAATGTAGGAAAAATAACTTTAGATGATGAGCATGAGATCCTTAGATCCACCAAACTTCATCATTGCCATTATCTTTATCAGGAGTGACATCTATTTCAGTGCTTACTGTGCCAGTCATTATGTGAAAAACATTCATAAAATTATATCTTTTAATACTTGAACCATTTTTCAAATTATATAATAACATATTCCCTTTATAGATGATAAAGCTGAATCAAGAGATTCTTCAGGTTGCCTCGAGTCTATATTCTTAACATTAAACTATATTTTCTGAATCCAAGGATTAATTCACAAATTAATTTTAAGTGCATATCTTCTCCAGTTTTGTTACTGACTAATCTCCATAAATAACAAAACTATTTGCTGCTTTACTTGAATTTTTAATGTCAATCACACAGTTTCATGATGCAAGAATATGGGCATCTGTCATCATACGTGAAAGACACATAAGGATTTTATTAGACAGCCTAGTTGGTCCAATTGAACTATGTTGAACTGACAAATTACAATGTGCAATTCTAATTGCCGTTCAGCACATGACATAGGCTAAATGTGATCTTACTCTGTGATAACAGAGGAAGCATGACATTCACATTATGAGAGGTGATCATCTACCTCTAATTGCCGTGGGTTAGACTCCACAGAGAGAACTACTCTCAGTGATGGATGTAGTAGGTTCAAAGACAGCTAAAGTAAATGGGTGAGAATTTCAAATACAGCAAATTTACAATAAAAACAAAAGATACTGGAGTATTTTACTAGAATGGACAAAGAGTTGCTTTCCAAGTATTTGAAGAACATTTCTGTGGAAGAGAAACTGTATTTTGATTTGATTTTTTTATGTCCCTATAAATTAGAACTAGACTTAGTGGTTGAAGCAAGCATGTCCTGAGATGAAATGACAGCATGAAGACTCATGGAAATCACCAGAGCTGGAATAACCAGGCATATCTCAGATGGAGGTTTAGTGGGGATGGTACAGAGTTTAGTTATTAGAAGAAAATTTGGACTACAAATTTAAGATCTAACCAGTCCTGTTTTTCTGTGATGTGAAATCATATTGCTATTGACTTATTAAATTTTCAAATTTGTTAAGCATTATGTGTATACTTCATTCGTAATTACATACTTTAAAAAAGGAATCAGGGGAGTTCACCACTTAAAAAAAAGTGAAGTGTTTCTTCCATTGTAGAGACTTTGATAAGTGCAATGCATTGCCATGACATGCAAGATCACTTCCACATTTTAATGTCAAAACTTGATCTATTGCAAAGCCAAGTGAATTGTTATTCAGAGAAATGGAAAATGTATCTAAAAGTGTCCCCATAAATCTGTTGCCAGATTGCGGTTTACACCAGACTTTAAACATTTAGAATGATGGAAAGTAAACATCATAAAATGATCTAAAATTATATCGAATCTATCAGAAGAATCCTTCATAGTATAACGTGAAATGGACATGCTTTTACAGCACTATCAATTTTGTGCTGAGTTTAAACATAAAAAATACTTTTTGGCAATATTTTCATATTAATAAATTATTTTCAGGGGAAACATTTTAAAATGAAAAGAAAATGGCAAAATAATTTTTAATATCAGAAGATAATTTGATAAATAAAAGAAAGCCATAAAATGAAATACATATGGTTATATAATATGAAAGTTGCCAGAGAAAATAGTTTACTTTTCAAAGTTCTCCTAAGATTAAAATTTCAATCAGGACTAATTTTATTAAAATTGAACCCGATTAAAATTATTTTGAACACTTGGATGGGTCAATTACTATCAGTAAGACTGTGTGGAATTCTATACTTCAAATTCTTTTTTTTTTTGAGACAGAGTTTCACTCTTGTTACCCAGGCTGGAGTGCAATGGTGAGATCTTGGCTCACCGCAACCTCCTCCTCCTGGGTTCAGGCAATTCTCCTGCCTCAGCCTCTGAGTAGCTGGGATTACAGGCACGCGCCACCATGCCCAGCTAATTTTTTGTATTTCTAGCAGAGACAGGGTTTCACCATGTTGACCTATCTCTCGACCTCGTGATCCACCCGCCTTGGACTCCCAAAGTGCTGGGATTACAGGCGTGAGCCACTACGCCCGTCCCTCTATACTTCAAATTCTAACCTGACTCAGTGTAATAGAATTTCAAATACAAATTATATTATTTATAACAGGAGAGGATTTTATGCTTTAAAATGCTACTATATGGGTACTAGAGAACATTTTTATATTAACCAAGTAAAATATTTAATTTACACCCAATAGTAAAGTTTAAAAAATTTAAAACATTTGCTTCATTCAAATTTACTAAATTGCAACTTCCAAGTAGACATCATTGCCTCCTCTGCGTCCCGAAAATTTTACTTCATTTTCAAAAATGTGAATATGGGTTGATAAATGTTCTCTACTATCTTGGAAAGAGTTGCAGCTACCCTTGAGAATTAGTTATTCTTTTTTAGTGACTGAATCCCCATGAGGTCTTCGACTTTCTAGTCATCTGTACTCACACAGTACCTTCTATTGTTTCACACTGAATACTAAACTCATAATATTTCAGAGACTGGGATACATTTCTAGATGATAGAATTGTGATATACAATTCTTAGGTTATAAAAATAAAGAAATTGAAAGATCATTAACCAGCGCATGTTCATCCCTTGCATACAGAGTATAAACCAAGTGTAGGCTTGTCAGTAGCTCTTACATAGAGAATTTAGTATCACATAATCACCTCCCCTCCACAGACATAAAAGTCACTGTGGCCACAGTATCTGTCTTAAGATGCTGTACTGGTAATCTCTACTCATCTATTGTAATTACTTGAAAAAAAAATCTATTACCTATTCCAACTCTAGAACTTGAGGGTCCAGTGTAGGCTAAAGAATAGACAACACAACTTGTAAATACATTAAGAATTCTTAGGAAATAGAAAGTGCTATTGCTAAACTTTTATATTGCTTTAATATTGATTAGCCTCTTTTCTGTCAATTACAGTAAACATCAGTTAAGGGAAAACATTGGGAAGGAAAAATCAGAAATTCTCTTGCTTTTCAGTGAAGACAATTTGCTGCTTATAAAATATGTAGTCATGAACATAGGACTGCATGTATCTTTTTGGCATCATGATCTATATTCTTTTAGGTATATACCCTGTAATGGAATTGCTGGGTTGAATGGTAACTGTTGTATGTTCTTTGAGAAATCTCCAAACTGCTTTTCACAGTGCTGCACTATTCACAATAGCAAAGACATGGAATCAACCTAGGTACCCATCAATAGATTGGATAAAGAAAATGTGGTAGGATACACTGTGGAATACTATGCAGCCATTAAAAAAGATGAAATCATATCTTTTGCAGCAACATGGATAGAGCTGGAGGCTGTAATCCTAAATGAATTCACACAGAAACGAAAAACCAAATATTACATGTTCTCACTGTAGGTGCTAAACATTAAGCACACAAGAACACAAAGATGGAAACAATCGATACTATGCACTACTAGGTGGGGAAGGATAGAGGGGGATTGGGTTGAAAATACCTGTCAGCCACTATGCTCACTATCTGGGTACAATATACTCATGTAACAAACCTGCACATATATTCCCTGTCTCTAAAATGAAAGTTTAAATAAAAAAACTTCCTAAGTAGTAATGTTATGCAATTGTAATTGTTAACAGTTATTTAGTGTTTTCATGAGTGTGGAGTAAAGGAACTGGAAGGTTACAATTACCAAATAATTGACAAAAAAGAGAAAATAATTTTTATGAACACAATGAACAGCTCACTCATAACTCAATGGGTGGGGTAACAGAGCATCATGGAGAGTCCCCACATAATATTAACAACATCATAATAACATATAGGAAAATGTTAGACTTAGAAGAAGACGTACATTAGGCAACAAAAAGCCCTCAGAATAGTGGATATTTATTTAATGTAAATAAAATACTCAATTAGAGAAACAATTTTTTAAAACTAGAGCTTAGATCCACTTTAGGAAATAGTTGTAAAACAATATTTCTTTCTTCCTTCAAAAATAGTTTTGAGTGTAATAAAATTTATTAAGAATTAGAGTAAACTTTACATATATATAATCTACTAAAATACTTTTATGTTATAAATTAAAGCAAAAATGTAATTATGTCTCTATGCTAGAAATTTTAAGGGGACTCAAATATTCTACTTTGTGATTACTTTTTTTTGCTCTCCTCCTCAGAGCGGTGAACATCTAAATATATGCAGTCTGTGTTCTACCCCAAAGTTTCTGCTACTTTATAACTGAGAAGATGACATTTTTTGTGATAATAATTGTCAACACAACTTTGTAAAAATCAGACCTTGGAAATGCAATACTTTAGAGAAATCTCTTTGATCTTTAAGTAATGTTATTGAGCTGTAAGTTATTTTACATTATACATAGGTACTTATATTTCATTATATGAAATAAACTATGCACTTGTGTGTTTTTTGATATTGGGAATTAAAAGAATCTATTCAAATATTTTTATTAGAATGTCAGAAATACTTTCTAAAATGATATAGTTAGTTAATTCTCTCTGTGAACTCAAAAAACCCCATGAATTTTCAAGTTACGTCCAGTTGTATGGAAATGGTCAATTCCCAATGTCTCCTCGGCATAATAAATTAAATTCATTAGATGGAAACTCTAAACTAAAATAATTCTAAAGGGCCCTATAGACTCTCTAAAGGTGTCCCTTACTCACCACTAAAATATAACTGACATTAAAATAAAGCACTTTAATATACTTTGCTGCCATTACCATTCACTAGAGAATTACAGCCATTGAAATGAGGGCCTGTTTTAAGTGCTTCTTACTCATAGCTCACTGACAATTTAAAAAATTTGTGTAATACCATAAAACAGTCAATGGAAAATCAAAACATCATATGCACAAAGCTTATTTTCCTACAGCAAAAAAATTGTGCTTTTACTACAGACAACAAATACTTTTACAGCCAGCATTTCATTCAAAATTATATGGAAGCATCTTGCTTACTAGGTGAGACATCTAGCTATCTTTCAGTATTATATCTTTTATTGGCTTGATTGGGGTGCCACTGACATACAGCAAACTGCATATGTGTAAAGTGTTAACGAAGATATTTGACAGATATCAGCACTATGATAATAAATCTATGATATACATCACCTGCAAAAGTTTCTTTGTGCCACTAAGTAATCCCATTTTCCTATTTCCATTCCACTCAACCCTTAATCCCAAGAAATTTGATCAGTTTTCTATCACAATAGATTGTTCACATTTTCTAGACATTTACATAATTAAAATAAAATGGCATGTACACTTTGTCTATCTTCCTTCACTCATAGTAATTACTTGAGATCCATATAGAGTAATATAGTGATGTATTATAATAGTTCATTATTTTCTGTTTATAGGCACATCATTGCTTCTACTTTGGGTTATTACAAATGATATTGCTATAAATATCTATGTACATGTCTTTGCAGAGTATGTGTTTTTATCTATGTTGGGTAAATGCTGAAGAGCCGGATCATATGGTAGATACATATATAGCTTTTAAAGAACATGCCAAAATGTTTTCCAAAATGGTTTTGCTATTTTGCATTCCATTAGCAGTGTAATAAAGTTACAGTTTCTCTACATCCTCAATACTTGGTAGGGTCAGCTATTTTAATTTTAACCATTCTAATTTGTGTGCCTTTGTGTCTCATTGTAGTATAAATTGGAATCTCCCTTAAAAAATGTTGTCTAATATATTTGTCCATATGTGTGGTTGTTTCAGTCAGGAAGATAAATCTTGTCCAGTTCCCTCATCTTGGTCAGAAATATTCAACCTTGACTGCATTTTCTTCTCTACTATCTCAATGATATCCTTCTTTGAATCATTACAAATACCGTGTAATCAGATGTTGTGCTTGGAAGCAATGAAAATTAACCCTTAAGTTCCAAGAAAGCAGACACTGTTCTGTTCATTGTCATAGTCTTACTCAGGACATTTTCTGTGAGATAACCACAAACACTACATTAATGATTAAAATATAGGGAAAAATACATTAAATAGATGCTCTAATAATATTTATAAACTTAATTATAATTAATGCATCTTATAATTAGTAGCATTAAAAAATTATAAGGTGTATTACTATACTGAACATACGCACTAGCTATGTTCAATGAGGAATGTCTGCATTATTAATGATGTTTTATCATATAAAGGATTTGATTGTTGTAATAATATGCTAATACTATGATATACAATGCTTTGTGTAGTCACAATGACTCCAACTTTCTTTTTAAATAATTGTACAGTCCACTCTAATAACAGGCTTTGGGAGCACAGAGCTTGCATTGATGACTCATCATTTAACACTTTTTTTTTTTTGTTTTTTACTTCTTTCATAAATACAATTAATAGTAAAATTTCCTTTGGAGTTAAATAGCCTTTATCCAATTTTAAGCACCCCAATGCATTTTAAATATGGAAAGCATTTTGTGTTATCATTATAATATAGAGTTGGAATACATGCAAGGCAATGCCTATTCCATGGGAAGTAGTAGATACATCAAATTAACCATACCCAATCATTCTCTAAAGAAGAAAAGAGAACACCACTCTGATCTACAATTATTTTCAAATATAAATTGGTGATTTTCAGCCACGAGGAGTGAGGTAGTTTCTGCTTTTCTTATTAGTTAATTTTTTTAAAGTACTTAGTATAATTTATAAATGGAGCATGATGTTAGAAACTCCATCAAAACATTGTATATTTTTCACTTAAACATTTTTTTGCTTCTAAAAATTATTTAAACATAGTACATCAATGAAGAAAAAATATACTAGACCTCATTGTTAATTATGATCAGCAGTAATTTTCAGAAAATATTCTAGAAACAAAAAATATTAAACATTATTGAGCTCAAAATTATCACAGTGGAATCTTTATTTCATACACACACATACTGGAGTTGTTTTCTGTTTTCTGTAAAGATAAAGAAAAACAAAAGTCTTTTTCCTGAATTCTTTACTGTGTACCCTCAACAATGCCAATCAATGCACAGAAAAGAATGGAGGCCAGGAACAATGGAGCAATACAGGAGAGTATAGGAACTCAGCACGTCTCCTGAATGTGTAAAGTAAAAAGAGATATGCAAAAGTCAATGGAAAGATATTTCTATTTGTGTGTGTTTGTGTGTGTGTGTGCACTCACACATACCCACACAATAGTGAAGACAGCCCAAACAGGAAAAAATATCGATCAGTTTCAGTTTTTTGCCGCCTAAAATGCTGTTTAACCTTAGGGAATAAAAATTTATGTCCTAATGGGGAATCTGTTTTTACTTAGATTCCTAAGTGCAACAGAGAAAACTGAGCAGAACACACACAGCCATAAACAGTAGAAATTTTGGTTTCTGAAATAAACAGCTCTGTGGGCCTTTATACATAGAAAACAATTCCTGAAATTATTGGTAAAGGTATTACACACAAGGCATATTATTTCAGCAACCTTTTTCAGTGGTTGTCAAGCCTACGAAGTCTCTGAATGAACATTATCAATAAAGACTATATATATGTGAATCAAAAATAAAATTCCACAGCCCCCTCAACCATATGAATAGACTTCCTCCTCAGCCAGGTCACTATTACAATTTAACTGGAGAGACTGTTTCAGGTCATGATGGGAAGTGAGTGTTGGACATGCCTCATTACGTGTCTCCGGCCTTAACATTAACATAGACTTTAAGTCTAATAAGAAACATTTGACAGCCTGTTCTTTCTGAAGCCTGCTATCTGATAGCTTCCACTGCAAATAAGAACATTTTTCTCCACAACCTCTTATCTTAACCCAGACATTCCTTGCTATTGATCCCAGGCCTTTAGAGAAACTCAACTAATTTTCAACCAGAACATTTTAAGTCTACCTATAAGCTGGAAGCCCCCTGCTTTGAGAAGTACTGCCTTTCTGGATCAAGCTATTGTATTTCTTAAATGTATACGATTGAAGTCTCATGTCTCCTTAAAATGTATCAAACCAGGCTGCACCCAGACCAACTTGGGCACATGTTTTCAGGATCTCCTGAGGTCTGTGTCATGGGCCGTGGTCACTCATATTTGGCTTAGAATAAACCTCTTCAAATATTCTACAGAGTTTGACTATTTTTGTCAACATATAAAAGGACCTTTGTTTAACTAATAAACTGATGGTGAAATAAGAAGACTAAATACATGAAAACAGTATATTGGCACGGACTGAAATGATGCAGTCAGTGTGGGGTTTGCAACAAGGCTATGGTGATACAAAAATACGAATCAGAACAGACTTTTAGGCTTATATTGCAAAGGACTCATTTTCTTTGGGGGAAAAATAGGGAAATTATTAAGTTGTCTTTAATGGGTAATAATTTTATATTTTTATTGTATAAAGCAGTATAATAATCCCCCTCCAAGATTTCCATGTTCTAATCTTTAAACCTGTCTTAGCATAGGAGACTTGTAGATCTGATTAAAGATGCAGACTTTGAGATGGGGAGATTATTCCGAATTATCTGGGTGATCTCTATGTAATTACATGAGTCCCAACTCTGATCAGAGGGAAACGTGACTATAAAAGAATGATCATAGGGATATTATGTTTCTGGTTTTGAAGATGGTAGAAGTGATGAACAAAGCAAATTTGGTAACCTTTAGAAGCTGAAAAAGGCAAGGAGGTGGGTTATCCTCTAGAACCCCTGGAAAAGAACATGAGTCTGCTAACACCTGAATTTCAAACACTGAGACTATGTCAGATCTCTGACCCATATAAATGTACAATGATAACTTTGCATTGTTTTAAGTCAATAAATTTATGGTAACTTGGTATGGCAGCAATAGTATATTAATAAAGCTTATCCATAAACTTAATTTAACCTAATTATATAATAAAGTATATTAAACTCTTACTACATATAAATTCAGACTTCTTCAACTAAAATCAATGATGCCTTTTTTTTTTTTTTTTTTTTTAGACACAGTCTCGTTGTCACCTAGGCTGGAGTGCAGTGGGGTGATCTCAGCTCACTGCAACCTCTGCATGCAGGGGTCAAGCAAATCTCTGCCTCACTCTCCTGACTAGGTGGGATTATAGGTGCCCATCACCATGCCCGGTTAATTGTTTTTGTTTTTGGTATTTTTAGTAGAGACAGGGTTTCACCATCTTGGCCAGGCTGGTTTTGAACTCCTGATCTCATGATCTAAAGTGCTGGGATTACTGGCATGAGCCACCGTGACCAGCTAATGTTGCATTTTCAAATGTAAGAACTTAATACACATTAGAGATAGCTAAAGCTAGACATCTGCACAATTAAGTCCAAGCTCATCACTAACTTTAAAGGGTAAAAGTTGGTATGTCATACTTTGTAGTGCCACTATAACAAATTACCACAAATTTAATGAATTAAAACAAAACCTATTTTTAATGTATAATCTCCATGGGCAGGAAGTCGAGAATAACAATGGCTCCATGGGTCTCTGCTTAGAGTCTCACAAAGCTGAAGTCAAGATTTCTGCAGGGCTGTGCTCAGGTGTCAGTCTCCCTGTTGGTTATTCATCTCAGCTTCTAGAGATCATTCTCATTATAAGCCTCTTGGCTACTTTGTTCACTTTGTGCTGCTATAACAGACTCACAGACCGGGTAATTTATAATTGACAGTTCTGGAGGCTAGGAATTTCAAGATCAAGGGGCTGACATCTGGTGAGAACTTTCATGTTGTATTACCTCATGTCAAAAAGGCACAAAGAGGGCATAAGAAAGAGAAGAGAAAGTAAATCTCATTCTTTTATAGGGTACTCACTTCCAAGATAATAAACACAGTTTCATGATAAGAGTATTAATCTATTCATGAGGGCATAGCCCTCAAGGCTTTATCACTTCAAAAAGGTCCACCTTCCAACACTTGACTAGAATTAAATGTCTAACACATGCTGTTTGGGAGACACGTTCAAACCACAGCATTCTGCTCCTGGACCTCCAAATTCATATTTGTCTCACATGCTGAATATATTTATTCAAAAGTCCAAACTCCAGATTCTCATCTAAATCAGCTACAGATAAGACCCAAGGCATGGTTCATTATGCGGGAACCCAGCCCCTCCAGCTGTGAGCCTGTGAAATGAAAGCAAGTTATCTGCTTCCGAAATACAGTGGTGGGACATGCTCAGGATAGACATATTTATTCCAAAGGGAGGAACATGTGCAAAGAAAGAAGTAACAGGTTTCAATTATGTCCAGAACCCAACGCAACATATAACATTCAATCTTAAGACTCCAGAATAGACTTCCGTTCTGTATGCTGCCTCCTGAACACACTGAGGCAGAGCTAGGGAACCTAAGGCTGTAGGTGGCCCTGTACCCATGGTATTGCTGGGCTTAGACCATGCAGTAGTTTTCATGAATTAGTCTCCTGCCTGTAGCTCCCTCAGGCTGATGTTTCATGCTGGTAGCTTTACAGTGCTAGGGATTCTATGGTGGTCTTGCTTCCATGGCTCCACTAGGCATTTCCCTAGTGGGAACTTTATAACATGGCTCCAGCCTCATGGTTCTGTTCAGCATTGTCCTAGAGTGGGCACTCTTTGGTGGTTCTGCCCCTGAGACAAGTTCCTGCCTGTTTCAGATAGTCCCCAACATTCTTTGAAATCCAGGTGGAGGAAGTCAGGCACTCAGAACTTTTGCATTTTATGCACCTGCAAAAGTAGCTCCACAAAGACTCCAACAAGGTTTCCACCTTGTACCATCCAGAGCAGAAGGTTGAGCTGCACCTGGTCCTGCTTGGGCCCCTGCTGAGGCAGCTGAGGAGCACTGCATAGAAATGCATGAAGCAGACACTTGATGCAATGCAAGACAGCAAATGCTGAAATTCCCTGGGTGAACCTCTGCCTCTCTTTTGACACATTTTCTTCCCCCAGGCCTAGGTACTCTGTGCCTGTAATTGGAGGGGCAGTACGAGTACTCTTCCAAGTGCCTTTGGGATCATTCTTTTATTATCCTGATGAATACCCTCTGGCTTCATTTGATTCATCCCAATCTCCTTATCAAATGGACACTTGGCCACACGCTTGATTTTTCCTCTTGAAAATCCTTCTTCAATCTCTACCATATAACCAGACTGAAAATGTTTCACAAGCCTGAATTCTGTTTTCCTTTTAGTTATAAATTCTGTCTTTAAATTATTTTTTTCACACACTACTATATGCAATTAAAAACCACACAGCATCCTGAACACTTTTCTGCTTAGCTATTTCTTCTGCCAAATATCTTAGTTGGTTCTAAAATGCTGTCTTTCATAAAGCCCCAGTACACTGATACAATTCAGCTAAGCTCTTTGCCAACATATAACAAGAATGGCATTTTCTCCAGTTTCTAATACCTTCTCCCTCATTTTCATCTGAGCCCTCATCAAAATGGCCTTTACTGTCTATATTTTTACCAATATTTTGGTCATGACCACTTAAATCATGTCTTAGGGGGTCCAGACGTTCCCTACAGTTCTTCTCTTCTGAGCTGCCACCAGAATTGCCGTTAGTGCTTCTATGACAATCTGGGCTTTTTGTAGCATGTCCTTCCAAATTCTTTCAGTCTCAACCCATCACCCAGATCCAAAGCTGCTTCCACATTTTCAGGGATTTGTTACAGCAACACTCACTCTCCAGTCCTGATTTTCAGTCTCAGTCCATTTTGTGTTGCTTTTATAGAATACTACAGACTGGGTAATTTAACAGAGATTCATTTTAACAGAAATTAATTGGCTCACAGTTCTGGAGCCTGGAAAGTCCAAGATCAAGGGACCAGCATCTGGTGAGGGCCTTTTTGTTGCGTTGTCTGATGGCAGGAGGGCAAGTAAAGGGCAACAAAGGGAGAGAAAGAAGGACCACACTCCTGCTTCTATAAGAAACCCATTGCCATGCTGCTGCAATGAAACATCAATGTTTCTATAAAGGTGAGAATCCTCAACCTACACTTCTCTTAAACACCTCCCCTTTCAACACTTGCATTGGGTATTAAGTTTTGAATACGCATCTTTTGGGGGAACACATTCAAACCATCGCAGCCACCTTTTCCCATCGTCAAAGTCAGCAATGGCAGATCAGGCCACTCTCATGCTTTGACTCACTCCTGCTTTCTTTATCATCATATTTCTTTGACTGACTTTCTGTCTAAAACGCAGCCAAGTGACTTAAACAGTGCCTCCTCAGACTGTTAGAGCTAGAAAAGCTAAAGATGCAAACTTTTGCCTTGCTAAATATTTTATTATTGCTGACTAAAACCCCATATATTGCTCAATGATGCTTTATGACTGTGAGCAAAGTGATAGGATATAAGTCTATTCATTGCTATGTTTGAAGTGGAAGTAGAAAGATAGATAATGAATAGCGTGGCAGATATTTGTGAGGATAGCAACACACAGTTTTCATCAAAGGTCAGAGATTATATAACACTAGAAAAGGAAAATCCATAATAACAATAGATTTTGAAAAATAGTTGTCACCATTCATTTAGAAGAATTCTGACAAGTACACAAATTTACAATTGAGTATATTTGTTTGCAAGCTGGCATAAAATTAAATGTTATGTTCATGTTCAAAATAAGGACAGGAAAATACAGTGATACGTGTTCATAAAAGCAACTTAAATAAAAATCATTTTGCCTGTTAGTCTGGCAATTTTCTGTCTCTGGTTCCTATAAACTGTAGAAAAAATCATTTTGAATATTGCTGGTTTTTAAAATTATTCTGAGAATGCAGTAATGAATAATTTATTTTTCCGAGAGGCAGCATTTCCAAAATGACAGGGCACCTATTTGTATAAATGTGTGATGTCTATTTATTCATATTGTACACAATAGAATTCCTGGATCACAATAAATTACAAATAATCTTCCACTTCATACCTCTTAGAGAGATCTTAACATGCTTTCCAGAGCAATATGTACTCAATGTAATCCTTTAATCGGAGCACTTGTCTTTATGTTCTCATTCAATTCTAGTGTTTGTGGCTGGTATAAGGATATCCTCATAACAGTCCAGCTGTGAAGGAGGCATAACTCTGGGTTGGCTGGCGACCTATATAGGGTTTCTATGCAGTGCAAAACAACTGTATATATTTTGAATAACCATTTTTTTTCTCAAGGATGCAGTGAAAGTTGCATTTAGAGAACACACATTCGGGCTAGACAGAAATGTAATAAATCATTAAGACAGTCATCACCATTTAAACCCTGAATAGTTGTGGCAGGTGGTGATGTGCTGTTGCAAAAATGCATCACTTGTGCATCTAAATAGGAAAATGGCGAGATTGAGCCTGTGTGATATAGATTTTTTTTTTTTCCAAAATGACCCGTACATTTTGTAAAAATTCTGCAATGGCAGACATATGGTCATTGGGTCCATGACTTTGAGACAGTTTATGAAACCTGAGTCCATGACTCAAGGAACAGACATTTCAGAAGTTAAGTTAAATGGGAATTAAAAAAGAAAATTCAAGTGCTGCACTAGTTACTGATTGGCCTATGGAAATAGTTTCATAGTTGGATGGGTGGGCCCTTTAATTATTAAACATCCTAACCAAAACATTTTCTAGCATTATTAAATAAGATTCTATTGTGAATGTTTTCTTCATATAGAAGGTCTGCCATAATATATGGACAGCTGTGGGGACATTCATTGATTACTTTTTCAATGAAAGTAAGTTGAAATCAGAAACTGTGTGTTATAGCTTCCTACAATACCAATTGAACAAATGGCCATGAAGACTGTAAAACAATGCTGTTCATCATGATATAAAAGTCTATATCTGTAGAAAAGAGGGTCACTTCAGAGTAGGGGGAGAGTTTGCTTGTTCACGAAGTTGATATCAGGGTATATAGTCTCAGAGATTTCCAGAGTTCATCAAAATTTGTAAGAGTATTAGCATGAGAAAATGAAGCCGGAAATAAGGAGATTATGTTCATAATTTCGGCCAGCACCACCAGTGACTACAAAATCATTTGCTTAATCTTTATCAAATGATAATTGGCAGACATGTCAAAGAACTATAAAATCATATTTTTAATGATCAATATCTCTTAATGAGTATTAATTTAATAGATTAATAATGTCTATCAAATCATATTAATGATTAATATCTCTTCTTTTTCTCATTACTTAAAATTTACCTTCCTCCTTCAAGGGAATTGTTCCATTGTCTATTTTTATAATAAGAGGTTTTGATATTTGATCCATGGGTTAAATCATACCTTTACTGGGGATGAAACTGGATAATCCATGGTACTACTTGAGGTTTGTTTTGTTCTTTTGTTTCAGGCAAGGCAACAATCTGGAACAACAATGCTAGACTCATTGAGATTTTCATGTAAAAAGGACAAGTATTTAAAAGCAGGGCTAGTGTGGATGTATGACCCAGAGAGCTAGGACTTCAGGCTATGGTGAACTAATCTCATCTTCAAATGTGGCGCCGTTCATGTTGGATTGCTTCCTCTAGTCACAGGATTGCTTCCTCTAGTCACATTTCCCATCCATAGATCACTCAGTACTGTAAACTAATTCAAGCTCTTTCATTTAGCAGCCTGGAAACAAGTATGGTTTGACATAACTGAACAAAACAGAAATAAAATCCTGGAGTCTATTTTAAATGAAAAGAGTCTAAGATCAGGTGTCGAGCTTTGACTAAAATTCTGGAAAGCGCATCACAAACAGACAATGCATTTGGTAATTCGATTTCCCTCCAGAGAAACTGAAAATACTTTGAGCAGCACAGAAAATAATGTCCCAGAACAAAGCCAAACTGCAAAACCAGAAGGTAACCAGGGTCACAGACACAAGCAGAGAATTAAGCACAGAAAAGATTTAAAAAATCTACCAATAGTTCTGCTTACTACTCAGTTCAACTTTTGATAGAGCAAACTTTTTGCACTTGGACATCTTAAGGGCACAGTGCATCCTCTAATGCTCTCCCATTTTTGGTTTCTAAATATATATACAGCTATATCTTTTTTAAAGACTGATAATTGCCTAATTTAATACAGGATATTTCTTTCTCATTTTAAGTCATGCAAAGGTCTTTCAACTGCAACTAATTTTATTCATGATGTTACTCCCAGGTGTATAGTATTCCACGTGAGTTTTTCTTCTTATTGATAAATGTCCTGGCTTTTAGTTTTGCCATTGAAACCGTGGGGAAGGCAGTCAATCAAAATGTACTTCTGTGCATTCAAATGAACCTTTTAGAATCATGAACAAGACTGAAATCTTTAAAAGGTCCTAGTATGTTCAATAAGTGCAAAAGTGATTAATCTTTTTACCTTTATGTTGGCAGCAGTTATAAAATACATGCAATTAAAGTCTTTAATGGCTTGTATTTCTATGGCATGTAATATGAAATTATCTAGGAAATGATAGGATTGAAAAAACAGAATATACATACCATGCTCTGCAAATAAGATCTCCTAATAAATGAGTTTAGCACAATGCAATTTGGAAACATTCAATCATCAAATATTTGTTTGTAATAACTGTTTTTCTGCCTTGGGACTGCGTTAACTTCTAGAATAATGGAGGCAATGTTTCTTTTAAATGATCTTACTGATTTCTAATTTAAGTGAATAAACCTCTTTAGCAGAATTTTAAATTTGAAGAAGGGTGATGATTAAGACCCTATCAGTAAGTGACAGATTTTTGTTATTCTATGCAAAAGAAATGGCTACTATACAACATTTTAAATTATAAATATTTTCATATTTCACAACATTTTGAAAATTATGCCCAACACAAAGGTTCTTATTTGAGTAGGTTATGGAAATTTTAATCAATGTATTCATTTAATTGTTTACTGAGACAACCAGTCATTTCACACATCCATTCTATTTCAATAAACATCTGTAATGTCTATGAAAGTGCTTATCTCAATAGACTGTACTTCTTCATTTCCTTTATATATGGCTGTTGGCCTGTAATTTCTGGCCAATAGGTCACAAACAAATGTTGTACAAGCAAATTCTATGAAGGAGTCAGCTTTTTTCATTTTCTAATTTCTTCCTTCCTGAGAGCTGGAATGCTATTGTAATGACTAGCATTAGAACAGTCACCTGAAACCACAAAGTGGAATCTAGGGACAAAGGATGAACTTCTACATTAAAAACTAAAATACTGTTGAGAAAACTGGGCAGCAAAAATAAATAGAGATATGTGTCATAGTCTCAGAAGACTACATATTATGAAAATGTCAATATTTCCTAATTGATCTTTAGAATCAATGAAATCCCAGATCAAAACACTGCAGGTTTTTTTTTTTGTGTGTGTGTGTGGGGGAAGGTGTGGTGGAAAGGTAAAAATGGAAAACTTAGTTTTAAAATTGTACGGAGATGTAAAGAAACTACAGTAGAAAACCAGTCTTGAAACACAGTAAGAGTAATCAAGATGGAGTAGTATGGGCAAGAAGATAGACAAATTATTGAAACAGTATAGAGTTATATTTTGTCTTCTTCTCTTTTACATCATAAGAATGGAATGTCAAAATGCCTGGTAGAGAGGAGCTAAGAAAATCTGGCCTGTTGGTCAGGCTCAGTGGCTCATGCCTGTAATCCCAGCACTTTGGGAGGCAGAGGAAAGTGGATCACCTGAGATCAGGAGTTTGAGGTCAGCCTGACCAACATGGTGAAACCCTGTCTCTACTAAAAATGGTGGGTACCTGTAATCTCAGCTATTTGGGAGGTTGAAGCAAGAATCGCTTGACCCCGGGAAACGGAGTTTGCAGTGAGCCAAGATCGCTCCATTGCACTCAAGCCTGGGCAACAAGGGCAAAACTCTGAATAAATAAATAAATAAATAATAAATCTGGCCATTAATCCATTTTCTTCCTTTTTGTAGAGAGGAAGAAGTAGTTGACACCACAAGAAAAGAGGAAAATATCAAGCGACCCATATAATCTCTACTAACATGATATCTGGGTTACTAGGCTAATGATATTTGCAAGGGCAATGTATCTACACTGTCTTTAGCATGCTATTTCTGTCCAAAAGAGTATTAATAGTAAGTAAACTCTGAATCTGTGGACCTATGAGATATGCCTTTTTAGAGAATGATTTGTAAGCTCTACAACTCTTAAGGTATAAAATAGAGCTGGTTCATTACTTAAACACAATTGACTCCTTTGTGTAGAGACACATAAACCTTGCTCAGAGACTCCAAATAATACTCAGTTCTAGGAAGTCTATACCACTGCAGGAAGAAAGAATTGAGAAAACTGAAACTAGAGGTTGATCTGATTAGGTCCACCAAACAACCTGCCCTGCTTTCTTTGGTCACTAGTCTTTTGTTATTGTTATTATTTCCTATATAGCTAAAAGCCACACCACAAAATGTTATAATTTAAACTTCACTGGCTTCCTTATAGATAATATTTCTGACATATGTGTCACCATGGTAACAGTAGCTTAAGATGCTTTTTCAGAAGCTTGGGGGCAGCTCCTGTTCAGTTTAAACCATTTGAGGCAATTCAACTGGGCCTGCATAAATGCCCAAGAGATGGTCTTTTGATTGCAGAGGGCCAAAAACTCCACCTCAGCTTATGCTAATGCTGCCATTTTCTGAATATGTATCCCAGTAAGAGTCACAAGCCCTTATTGCACTTATGTAGATCACCAATTACTTCATTTTTTCTCACTGCCAATCACCTTTCCCCATGCATTAGGCCACCCCACTTCTCTAACCCATAAATATCCCTAAGCCCTATCTTCAAAAACGTGGATTTGAGAGCTGTTCTCCATCTGCTCATTGAGATGCGGTATGAATAAACCTTTTCTCTTTTGCAAAACCTGTCATAATAATGACTGATTTACTGTGTACAGGAAGAACAAACCCGATCAGTTTCATGCAGAAATTCAAATGATCATAGAGAATATTGTGAGCAACTATATGTCAAAAAAATAAGAAAATGTAGAAGAAATGGATAAATTCCTAGACGCATAAAACCTACCAGGATTGAACCATGAAGAAGTAAAAAAACAAAACAAAAACCTCAACTGTAACAATATCAAAGCCATCAGAAAAAGTTTCCCAGCAAAGAGAAGTTCAAGACCTAATTTTATCACTGCTGAGTTTTATCAAACATTTAAAGAACTAGTATCAATTCTACTCAAACTGCTCCAGAAAATGAAGGAGGAGGGAACACTTTCAAACAAATTCCACAAGGCCAATATTACCCTGAGATTAAAACCAGACAAAGACACATTTTAAAAAAATGAATATTGATGCAAAAATTCTCAAGAAAATACTACTAAACTGAATTCAAAACAGGTTATAAATAATTTATTATGACCAAGTGAGATTTATCCCAGGGATGTAAGGGTGGTTCATCTCATGCAAATCAATCAGTATAATACATAATTTTAACAGAATGGAGGACAAAAACCACATGATTATTTCAATTGATGCTGAAAAAGCATTTCATAAAATTCAACATCACTTCATGATATAAACCCTCAAAATATAGGTATAGAAGAAGAATACTTCAAAATAATAAAAGCCATATATGGCAGAGCCACGGTTAGTATCAGACTGAACAGGAAACAACTGAAAGCCTTTTCTCTAAGTTCTAAAACGTGACAAGAATGCCCAAATTCACCACTACTACCAAGCATAGCATTGAAAGTCCTAGCTAGAGCAATCACACAAAAGTAAGAAATAAGCAGCATCCAAATTGGAAAGGAAGAAGTCAAATTATCCTCATTTGCAGATGATATAATCTTACATTTAGAAAAACCTAAGCATTTCACTAAAAAACTATTAGAACTGACAAACACATTAGGTAAATTTGAAGGATACAAAGTTAACATATAGAAATCGTAGCATTATCTTTAAGTAAACAGTGAACAATCTGAACAACAAATCAAGAAAGTAATCCCACTTACAATAGATACAAATAAAATTAAATAAAGAACTTAACTAAAGAAGTAAAAGGGCTCAACAATGAAAACTATATAACATTAATTCCAGAGATTGAAGAGGACACCAAAAATCAAAAGATATTCCATGTTGCGAATTGGAAGAATCAATATTGTTAAAATGTCCACACTACTCAAAGCAATCTGCAGATTCAATGCAATTCCTATAGAAATGTGCATGGGATTCTTCAAAGAAATTAAAAAAATTCTAAAGTAGTATGGAATCACAAAAGACCCTGAATAACCAAAGCCATCCTAAGCAAAAAGAAAAAAACTAGGAGAATCACATACTTGACTTTAAATTCTACTACAGGACTATAGTAATAAAAACAGCATGATACTGACATAGAAACAGACAGAGAGACCCGTGGAACAGAACAGAGAACCCAGAAATAAATTTATACATATACAGTGACCTTCTTTTTAACAAAGGTGCCAAGAACATGCACTGGAGAAAGGACAACCTCTTCAAAAAATAGTGCTGGGAAAACCATACACCCATATTAAAAAGAATAAAACTAGGTACCTATCTCCCAGCGTACACAAAAAATCAAATCTAAATGTATTAAATACTTAAATGTAAGACTTCAAACTATAAAACAGCTACAAGGAAATATTGGATAAACTCTCCAGAGTGTTGGTCTGGGCAAAGATTTGTTGAGTAATATCCTGCAAGTACAGGCAACCACAGAAAACCTCGACAAATGAGGTCACATCAAGTGAAAACCTTCAGCACAGTGAAAAGAAACAATCAACAAAGTGAAGAGGCAACAACAGAATGGGAGAAAATATTTGTAAACTACCAACCTGACAAGGTATTAGTAACCAGAATCTATAAGATGCTCAAACAACTCAATAGGAAAAAGCTAATAATCTGATTTTAAAGTAAGCAAAAGCTCTGAATAGACATTTCTGAAAAGCAAATATGCAAATGAAAAACAGGCATATGAAAAGGTGCTCGACATCATTGATCATGAGAGAAATGCTAATCAAAACTACAATGAGATACCATGTCACCCAGCTCAAATGGTCTTTATCCAGAAGACAGGCAATAACAAATACTGGCGTGGATGTGGAGAAAAGGAAATACTGAGTTGGGAATCAGTACAGTGACCATGAAGAACAGTTTGGAGGTTCCTTAAAAAACTAAAAATAGAACTATCATGTGATCCAGCAATCTCACTGCTAGGTATACACCGCAAATAAAGATAATCTATGTATCGACAAGGTGCCAAGCACTTGCCTGCAAACCTGAACTCCCATGTTTATTGCAAGACAATTCACAACAGGCAAGAACTGAAAGCAACCTAAGTGCCCATATGCAGATGAATGGCAAAGAAAATGTGGTGTATGTACAGAATAGTATATTATTTAGCCATAAAAATGAATGAGATCCTGTCATTTGCAACAACATGGATAGAACTGGAGGTCATTATGTTAAGTGAAATAAGCTGGGCACAGAAAGACAAACTTCAAATATTCTCATTCACTTGTTAGAGCTAAAAATTAAAGCAATTGGATCCATGGAGATAGAGAGTAGAATGATGGTTATCAAAGGCTGGGAATCGTTGTTGGAGAGAGGACAGTGGGAATGGTTACATACAAAAATATAGTTAGATGAAAAGAGTAAGATCTAGTATTTCATAGCAGAACAGGATGACTACAGTCAACAACAATTTGTTGTACATTTTTTGAATAATTAAAATAATGTAATCAGAATGTTTGTAACAAAATGATAAATACTTATGGTGAGGGATACCCCATTTATCCTAATATGATTATTACACATTTCTTGCATGCATCAGAATATCTCATGTACCCCATAAATATATATACCTATGATATCTATGATGACCCATGATTGTCTTTTAAAAAAACCCTAGTTTTTTTTCCTCTCTTTTTTTAAAAACCCTAGTATTAAAGCAACTGTCCAAGTCCTGTTCTAGTTCATGACTCTCTCCTGTTCATTTGAGTAAGACGATTGTCTATAACCTTAAGACTGTTGGGAAAACTTGATGCTTACAAAGATCACTCAGTTTTTTATGAGTCTGATTTGACAATGGCTCACTTTGTTCTAGCTCCCAGGAGCTGCTTCTATGGCTTTTGTCCCAGAATAAGAAGTTAAATGAAAGAGACCCACAGTTAACAGGCTGAAGGATAGAAAAAAGCCAGAATTTCTTAGGTAACATAATAAATAAATATTTATCACCGGATACTAAAATTTAGGATTTTGTACAAATTTAGGATTTTGTACAAAACAGTAGGATATGTTTGAACAGGGGCCTCTTTCTAAGCAATTTATACCCAGGTTTGCATTTGTAATTTAAAAGGTCAAAGCCATAATTTTGTCTGAAAAAGTAGACCCTGAGAAGTATAATGACAGAATATGAAGAATCACAAAGAGCATGTGACAAAAATTTATGTTAAGGGCTGGCATGGTTGTCATTCCTTTCATAAAATTTTTCCTGAATTATTTAATAGTTTTTTAATTTACATTTTAATTTTTTAAATTTTCGTGGGTACATAATACTTGAATATATTTATGGAGTATGAAATGTTTTGAGATAGTCATGCAATGTAACAATTTAATAACTTCTTGATAACTATTGATTCTGTGGTTCAGAAAACTAATCTTTTCTACATAGTTTATTGTTCTTTCTTTTACCGTTAAGTTTCAGTTAGCCATAATATATCCTATAGCTATAATATAGATTTATAGATGTTACAAAGGTATGGTAAAGAATAGCAAAACATCAGTACTCCCACAACACACACAGTAAAGCTTTAAGCAATTATCACTATTTAGGGGTGGGACTTAGGCTTATTTTCAAAATAAATATTCTGTCACTTTCCTTTAAAGACATATAAATACATTCAGCAAATGAATAATGATTCTGCTTTGCTTTTATGCAAAATTTATTTTTTTTCTGATGAACTGGTTTTGATGGATAAGTTGTAGTATTAAAGAATGGGGTTGATACGTGAAAAAAAAGTATTGCACAATTCATAAGAATAGTAAATTTCTAGTCTTTCTGTATCAATTCAGATATAACTATCAGAAGTCATATTCTTAACCTAGACTATCTCTTAGGAAGCTATAAAGTCTGAGATTATGATAAATAACACTAGACCACTTTACTGAAAAATGATTTCTAAGTAGTGCAATCAATGTCCACTTACAGGCTACAAAATTGTAGCCCATAGGGTTCAAAAATGTACTGTAAGCAATTTAAAATACAGCAATTTCATTACTGGAAGACAGCAGAAAGATTCTCAGGGGAAATTCTAAGATTTTGTTTGTTTATTTAAATTTTAGTTTTTAGTAAAACCACTAATATATCACAATCTCCTGCCCATTTTGTTTTTAAAGACACAAATCAGGTAATTCACAGATACTCAATGAGACACAAACCCAGAGGCGTTAAAATGGAAAGCGTCTATTTATGCCAATCTTTTCCTCCAATATTCACCAAAAATTCAGACTGTTGTATATTATTAAGGATATATAATAAGACTTTTTCTACATCTAAATGACACTTCTCTGGGAAAGATTATATACATATAATTTTATATATATCTATATAAGTTGTATAGAAAGTTATTTAAGTGACAATAGTTCAGAGATACTTGTCAGACATAGTTGATTAATCAGATAAATTCTACATAAATAGGCAGGGAATTGAATGGGAATTTAAATGTACATATCCCTTTTTGCCAACATCAAATTTATCTCCTCTATTGGCTTTCTTAAACTGATTTCCATATCTGTGGCTTTTCTATTAGTAGTTTTTGGGTATTTATCATTGCAGGGCTATTAAATCACTTGCAATGGCCTCTGATTGAAAGTGGGTATGAATCCTACAGGCTATTTTTGCAACTTAATTTATTGCTCTCTTTTCTTCGTCTGGTTTTTTTCTAAATAGCCTTCAAAATCTTACTAAAGCATCACAGTTTTCAGGTAGCCTTTCCAGAAGATTAGTGTGACCCAAAAACATGCTCCTTCGTATTCTAATGATAACCTATTTTTATATAACACAGCTAACTAGTGGTAATCAATAGTCTACTTGTGATCTTTCCTCACTAATGTTTAATTTATTCAGAAAAAACTATGATATTTAAATTGTTTTTTCAGGGAAAAGTAATTATGATATTTGAAAATAGTCACAAAATTAAATATTACAGTAATAAAGCTAATCTCTCTAAAGAGATAATGGCATTCTGCTTCTATCCAAGATAGAGTAACAGGAAATGGATTTATTCTCCAGCCCTAAATCAATATACAAAATATATCATAAAAGAGTTTTCAAGAGACTGGGCACTAGCAAACTTAGCACAGTGATCTTGAGAGATGGGAAATAAATGAATGGAAGCTTATGATTAGTCTGCGTTTCTGCCTTTATAGAGTTTCCAGACCATTGCGAAGGGTAAACATCTAAGATAAAACTTAGAGGATGTTTTGAGTTTGGGTCTCAGAACTAAGATACCAGAGAGACTATAACCACTATAGTTTGTAGTGCTGAGTACAGCAGAGAAGAGAGAGAAAAGAAGATGGAGAATGAATACTGGAGATCTGCAGAGAGTCACCCTGTGTTACTCAGGAAAGTACCAATCATGAGAAAACTACTCAACTCAAGGCTGGGATCAAGGAGGAAGGGAAAATACCTGACAGGTTACAGGGAATAGTATTCAGAACTCATGCACAACAAGGACTAGTATGTTTCCATCAACCATACAGAATGTATAATTGATGGTTTACTGGATAGACCATTCAGTATTCATTACTGGAAGAACAGGTGCCATTTGAGTAAAGTCTGGTTTTGTTAACATCATTGTATCAGAGGTAATTTTTAAAATGTTAATAAATATACCATGATTATATAAGATGATAGTATTAGTGAAAGTTGAGGGAAAGGTACATGGAGAGTCTCTGTTCTGTATAGTCTTTGAATTTCGTTAAAGTTAAAATTATTTTAAAATAACTTGAAAAAGCTTAATAGTCACATCACTAAATACAATATTCAAATGGCCAATAAACATGCTTATGTACTTAGTTTTATTAGTAATTATGGAAATGCAATTTAGTACTACTATATCTTCAGTGGAATAGCTAAAATAAAAATAAATAATAATAATGGCAATAGAAAGGAAATCGACAATACCAGTTGGAGGCTAGAATGTAGAACAGCTAGAATTCTTGTAACACTACTATTTGGAATATAAACTGGCACATGTTTTTGGAAAACTTGCCTGTAATTATCCAAATTATCCACCAAATTTGAACAAATTTGCACACTATAAATTATTAAAGTTCTCGATGTGCATACAACTTAATATATAGCACACATATTGTTTACAATGTTCATTGTGTACCAAAATTATAAGAAAGTACACACATGTTGCACTCATACCCAAACAAATACATAATTTTATATTGAATTTTGATAAACAGGCAAATCAACTGTATTAGGATAGAGCTGACAAATCAACACAAGTCAGGATAGTGGCTGCTGCAGGCAACAGAGTAGGGGTAAATCAAATGGAGAAGGAAGGGGGCATCTAGCAGATAGTAATGCTCCATCTGCAAGCAGTACAGTAGTTACACGGATGTGTTAACTTCATGACAAGTTAACAGGCTATACACACTTCTGTACTTCTCTCTGTAGAGTATAATTTAAAAAATTAAAAAGTACTTAATAAAAAACAAATCTCATCTGCAGTACGTCCTTTCTTGTTTTTTATTTTCACCCAAGAACATCAATGTACTACTACAAAGGAATAAATATATTTGACTTATTGTAAGAGGAAATATTAGTAACTGCTAAAAAATCATTTTTAAAACTTATTGGTCAGAAAAATTCTATCTGGTTTCATGTAGATATCTTATCTTGCTCATTCCCTTCTGTACCTTAAAAAAATGATAACTTATACTTTAAATACACTTGCCCCTCAAATTATATCCAGAAAAATTAATCTTAATGAATTAAGTAAAAGTGGAAGCAGAGGGTATCCATTCAGGATTCATCAGAATTACACTTTTATTTACACATCTAATGCTTGATTTCCCTAAGACCATATTTCTGACTTGTTATTGACAAAGATTTTAGCACTAACCATTTTTTTTTTGCCTGCAGCAAAAAGCAATTTGTCCTGTAGGCAAATGATACCTCTATTTTGCTTTTATTCAATTTTTTCCATGGAAACATCTTGTCTTTTATTTATAAGGTTTAGCAAAGACTGCCTCCTTGGGAATTAAAAAGCAAGCAAAAAACAAGCTGTCTGAGAAATTTGACTCCATTCTGCTGATGACTGTGTTTGGAATGTAATTATCACACAGACAGTGGTGGGTCCAGATTCTGTGAAGACTGAAGCTTACATAATTTCCAGGATGTCTTCAAGAAAAAAAGGGAGAATGCAAAAACATCTTATGGTTGAAAATTTTACTGAAACTGAGGATGATGTGAATACATTGTTAGTACCCCTTCTTTGGAAAGTGAAAGGAAAATTATGTTTCTTTTTCTTCATGGTAAATCCAGTCCTTAAGAGTATCTCTGCTTCTGTGCATAGAACCAGGAGATAATCACCTAAATCACGTGTCAGAAATAAGAGAAACCTCTAGGGGAGGAACAAGCAATGTAAATATATGAAATGGACTGTGTTTAAGGAAATTATTGTGCAAGGGTTATTACAAATGGCAACTTGGAGCCTCATTCTCATAGGAGAAATAATAGAGGATGATGCAACTATGCTACTCTGCCTTGCATGATGGAAAACAGACAAATTTCAAATCCACTCAACTTCTTACACATAGTTGACTGTTGCTTAATTTTCTTTTATTGAACGAATGAAAAGACATCTGTATTTTTATTATGAAATTTCCCATTAAAAATTTACAATGAATTTATTGCCCTGTGGAAAGTATCTCCCTTTGAATATAAAACATGGGATTTTCACCAAGTCTTATACACACAAAGGTAAATAGAACTAGTGAAACTTGGCCCCAAAACTAACCCCAGGTGTAGGTTGAGGCTAAAGATAAGTAGTGAGCTGGTCCTGAAAGTTTTACCTTGTTTGTAATAATTTAAATTAGAAGATACTCCTCTCCCCACCAAAACTGGGGACTTATTGAGACTTGGCATATCTTAGATTTTGGAAATTCTGATGAGATGGAAAAAATTCAGTGGATTAACAAAATATTTATGGCTGTAGTATGTTTGACCTAAGCTCTCTTCAGCTTTGCTAGTTTTCCCAGAAATGGATTCAAAGATACAAAGTGGGTTATACATGCCACTGTCTTAGTCATTTCTTGAATGACTAGGAATCCATGGAGAGACCATCCAAAGATCCTAGTGCCATGCCTCACGTTAAATATGCCAAGCTGTGTCTGTACCATCATTTTAAATGGATATATATAAAATTAAGAAAGAAAAGCAGCAACAGTGTTTACAACATATTTCACAGGTGATGTTTATTCAGGGGTAAAAAATAGGGTAAGTGTAGGCAGATGGATTCCAAAGAAATCAAAAGCTTGTTTAAATGCAAATGTTCCCAGGAAGAAGAAACATTTAGAGAAGAAATGATATATAAATAAAGTTCCTCTCAGCAGAATGTTTTCTTGCTCAGGTTTACAAGAGGCAACCTCAGGTGTCTAATGGAGATATACCGAGGAACTAAAAGTGGATACCTTTGTGAAAGGAGTTTTAGTGCCTCTAAAAGCCTGCTGTCTGAGATACTTTATTTAGCTATGGAACTGAATGTGCAACCAAATTACAATCTTTCTTCTCTCTAAATTTTGTACACTGATCGTGACTTCAAGATTAGTTGACACTTCAAGAAATAAAAGTGCAATTTAGCCTTTCTTTTAATCCCCACTTAACTTCTGCGATAATAAGCAACTGCTTAGCAAGGTAATTAATGGGAAATTATACTTTTTTATTGGCAACTTGGGATACTTTCAAAGAGCAAGACAGGAAGCACTGAATCATAATGTGGTACTAATTATTTTCTATCTCAGCTATTTGGTCATAGCAACAATATGAGTCAGTAATCTGAAAGATGGGAAGAGAATATCTCTTGGCCCACCAAGAGGACTTATTTGAGGGGAGAGAAGAATAAGTTAAATGTCTCCTATGTTTGAAGATACATAATATAAAACAAATCTCTTATTTTTTGCATGTAGCATCATTATTAACATGACCTAAATTTGTTAGATCATTTAATGCATAGAATACAGTGTGACAATTGACAAAGAAAAAAAAAAGATGAAATATTTATACCTCACTCAGACTTTTCTGCAATGGATTAAATGAATATTTAAAAAGGAAGTTAGCAGTTTGCAAATGTGCAATTAAAATCCTGGCTCTTCTCTAATTATGTAACACTTAAGTTAAATGGTCTTAATAGACATATAATGATAGCTTTATAAACCTACAGTTACTTATAATCAAATGTAATTTCTATTTTGGTTTTAAAGTACCCATTAAATGTCTATTATAATTTTTAAGTAATTTGGCAGACATTTAATGAATACTTTACAAATCTAAATAGTAATTATTTTAAGAGACAACTGTTAACATATAGGAGTAACAGCTACTCATTTGAATACACAGTTTAAAACTAATTAGTGAGCTATTTATGCAATACCCAGTGGATTTACAACAAAAAGAAAATCATAATTTTATTGTAATTTTATCTCTTAAAATAGAAATGATTTTTTTTTTCTAATTTTGTCTTCTCTTCTGTGACATAACCTGTCATCTTCCAAAAATGTAACACTGGTAAGTCAAATCTTTTCAGAATACCATGAATGCTCTAGAAAATTAATTTTGTTCTAGGCAGAGTAAAAACATATTTTATGCATTAATTTACTGTTATATTTTGGGTATGTTGCTAGGAAACTTAAATGAATAAAATTAAATGTAGACAGGTTCTTTCTTATTGGAAGATGGAGGTAATGAACCTGTTTTCAATCTCTCAGCATAATGCTGTAAATATTATCAAAAGACCACTATTTCTCACTATTTATAAAACAGGTATAGGCTGGCAACATCTTTTCACTCCTAAAGTGCTTAAAATTCTTTAACATGACAGAAACAGCTTTGTGTTACAGTAAAGTCACTAAGCTTTTCTCATGAAACAGAAATTTTTTTTTGGCCCATACAGCACTTTAGAGAATCATATGAGAAGTTTACAGCCTATTTCAAGGGTGACTCACTTTAATTTATAAAATTAAAACGCTTTATTGTTTCTATGTGATATAGACATTTTAACAGTCAGAATTTTCAACTCTAGTTGATATAATTACACAAATTAGACAATTATTTAAAGATGAGACAGAAGTTTTCATATCAACATGTATTAATATGCATTATTTTAAAATAATCATTATAGCATTATGAGAGTTAATTTCATATTTTTATATACATTCTGTCTCAACTTTGTAGTCATTTTTGACTTTTCATATCCTAATCCATCTTTTATATTTTAACAAGAAAAATAATGCATTTTCTCTCTCTCTACAAGCTTTACTTATTTAACACATGAGTATATGTAGCATCCGTAAAATAATACATATGTGAGTCTACTACATATAAACAAAATAATAAAGACATAATTCTCATTACATAAATATGTGTTTGATTTACTAACACCATTAGTAATAGAACAGGCAACCTATTTTCCTGAGTCTTTTCTTGAGACTTGACTGTTGGTGTTTTTTGCATGTTCATGCACTAACATGGCCAAGCTCAGTTCTCTACTCAGTCAGAATGACTTCAGGACAGATAACTCTGTTTCTCTCTAAGATCCATTCTAGAGATAGCCATATTTAAGGAGAGTGCTTACTCCTGATTTCTTCTAGTTAGTCTTGGACAACAATTCAGTCTTAGAGAAGATGGAAAAAATGTATTTCTATGTCAAGAACATGTGTATCTTCTTATTCTTATGAAGTCTGCTAGATAGTAAAAAAAGAGAAACACAAAATAAAAATAGGAGTCCTAAAATTTGGATAGCCCAACCCCTATTCACAAGTTCAATGACATCTAAAAAATTCATGCTGGGTTACATATAAGATATAGTTAAATGAGTTATAACTTTATTTAAATCAATATACAAATAATATTATAAACTAGAACATTTAAATCTTCTTATTCTTATTAAATCTACTAGATAATAAAAAAGATAAATTAGAAATAAAATAGAAGCCCTAAAATTTGGATAGCACAACCCCAACTCACAAACTCAATGACATCTATAAAATTCATGCTGGGTTGCATATAAAACATAGATAAATGAGTTATAACTTTGTGTACATCCATATACAAATAATATTATAAACTAGTACAGTGTGACATTTAGAAAAAGCTGCTATTTATAATGCCTACCTCTTATGATGTTATACATTAATACAATTTGGATACACGTTAGAATCTCAGCAGGAAGATCTGTACTACACACACTGTGTCAGTCTGCCAAGGATTGGCATATAGATAGTAACTAAAGCCATGTAGTGATGTGAGATCAAAAGGATAGATAAAGGAAAGAATATCAGAGATGGAATTCTGTAGTATCCAACACCAAAAAGTCAGGTAATTAGGATAAACAAGTATATGAGACTGGAAAGATGTCAGAGGGGTAGGGAAAAACTAGGCAAAAATAGATGACTGGAATTCAAACAAAGCCATTCTTCCAAAAAGCAGGGGATATTTAAATGTTATATGCTATTGGTTCATCAGCTTAAAGTTTAAGTATTAATTGTTAGATTTAGCAATGAGAAATTAATTGGTAAATAGAAAAAAGGAATACCGAAGTGTTACAATGAAAGATTGATGAGGTGGGCTGAAGAGGCAAAAAAAAAAAAAAAAAAAAAAAAAAAAAAAGTAAAAAAATTAGTATAAACTACTTTTAGTATTCCAAAGCATGCTCTTGTAAAGGGAAGTTAACAAAAACCAATCAATCAAACAAGCAAACAAAAATAGGGGAGTAGATGAAGGCAGAATTGGAGGTAAGAGAGTTTTTCTCATAGGATACAGATCCAATGACATATTTATGTACTGATGTCACCATCCAGGAGAGAGGAGATCCAGGTGAGAGGAAAAACTTGAATATGTGTTAGAAAGAGGATCAAAATATCAAAGCCAAATTTTGCATAGGTAAAGCGAAGGGATGGAGTGCACATAAATGAAAATGAATTGTTAGCTCGGAGTCTCATAGCTCATCCGCATGAACAAGCAAGGAAGGAGTTACTATGGTTTCAGGCAGCTGGGTTGATGGTAGTGGATCCTGAAGTTCTCTTTTGATTGAATCAATTTTCTCAGCAAAATAGGAAGTGATATTATTAGATGTAAAGATAACTGTGGTATTTCTGAATATTTGTGGACAAAGAAGGAAGTTTAAAATAGCTTTATAGGCAAATGGAACCAAAAATTTATTGAAACATGTAGTTTAACTTCTAAGTAATAATAAAGACCAACTGCTCTGAGATCAGCAATCACACGTTTAAATTGAGAGCAATCAGCATGGGATGTTTTTATACAATAACGTCTAGCTGCACATTCACATGAGAAAACTAGTCAAAGAGTTGAATATTAAAGTGGGATACTTCTGACATTTATAAGGTAACGCCAAAGTTTTCATTGTGTGTTCACATGTACACATTCATGAATGTGTGTGGGCTGGACTACATCCACTCTAAAGCTTTATGTTGTGAAAATTTTCATATATTTTGTAGTAGTATGTTTAGGAAGAAAAATGATGGTAGTTTAGTTTTGAATTTTCCAGCTTCTCTTCTAAAATATATAGGGGGATGTATTAATGTGCTAAGACTGTCATAACACAGTATCAGAGCCTGAATAGTTTAAGAAACGGAAATTCATTGCCTCACTGTTCTGGATGCTAGATATCTAAGATCAGGTCTCAGCAGTGTTGATTTCTTCTGAGGGCTGTGAGGAAGCATCTGTTTCAGCCTTATTTCTTGGCTTTTAGATGGCCATCTGCACCCTGTACTTCTTCATATGGAGATACGTGTGTGTCGGTGTGTGTGTCTGTGTATGTGTTTCTCCAAGTTTCCCCCTTTTTATAAAGACACCAGTCAGATTAAATCAGGGCACACTTTATGATCTGATTTTAACTTGATTATCTCTGTAAAACCCTGTATCCAAATAAGGTCACATTCTGAGGTACTGGTGATTGTGACTCCAACATATGAATTTCGCTGATGGTAAACAGTTGAATCCATAACAGGCAAAGTGTTCCATTGCTATGATACAAAGAGACAAGGAGGAAAGGAAACTTAGAAATCACCTAATAAAATGTGCTCCCAGAGAAAGATAGCATCATATAGAGTAGGAACAGATATGTTCAAGCTGAGCTGGAACAATGCTTTGGTGAAAGAGTAGACAAACAGTAGTACAGGGTGCAAAAGAGGAAGGGGGAGAAGCCAAAAATTAAAAAAAAAAACCCTTAACTCTAAAATGCCACAATAGTAAGTGTACTAAAGTAAAAATCTAAAGTCTCTAACTAAGGTAGAATAACTGGATGTGAACTTGTCTGCTTGCCTTACAAAATTAGGAAACATGATAAAATGTAGAATGAATATATTGTCCAATATTTTACTCTAAGCAGCACAGAACTATGATCTCTAAAAGAAGAGAGAGAATTGTTGTGAGTTCTGTGATTACTCTGACTTTTTGTCTGAAGGGATCTTCTTGAAATTGATGCAGAGAGAGCTATCCAAAGCAATGCACGACAATCTCCTTGATATGAGGAGGTAGAGATAGAAGTTCAGAAAGGTGAGCTTGGCTGGAAAATTGCAGAGCATGTATCAGAAAGAAGTATAATGCACAGACAATGGTTTTTATCTGCTTTAATCTGTTGCACAATTTAAACCACACATGCCATGGATGAATATATAGTAACAATGTACAGAAAATCAAATGTAACTATGATTTCTCATTAGAAAGTATGCCAGGACTGGGTGTGGTGGCTCATGCCTGTAATTGCACCACTTTGGGAGGCCCAGACAGGAGAATAGCTTGACTCCAGGTCTTTGAGACCACCCTGGGAAACATAGTGATTCCCCATCTCTACAAAAAAATAAAAATGTTAGCCAGGCATCATGATGTGTGCCTGTAGTCCTGGTTGCTCAGGAAGTTGAGGCTGAGGTGGGCGGGTGGCTTGAGTCTGACAGGTCAAGAAGTGAACTGTGTTCATTACACTGCCCTTCAGCCTGATTGAGATTGAGACCCTTTCTCTAAAACAAAGTAACAAACAAACAAAAACATAAAAGAAAAGACAAAGAATATAAGAAGGAAACTATGCCAGTCAGTAGACAACAGAGTATCTTTAAAGTAGGAAGGAAAAATAACCGTCAATCTAGAATTTTATGTAAAGCAAACAAAACAGACTGCCATGTGTGTACCTATGCAACTGTATTGCATGCTCTGCACATGTACCCCAAAACCTGAAATGCAATTAAAAAAAAAAGTAAAATATCTGCAACAAATCATAGTAAAGCAGAAACTTTTCCAAACAAAAAAAGTTAGAGGAATTTATCACTAAATAAATTTAACTTGATGAAATGTTACAGTTTTTAAGCAAGGAAGCTGATATCAGATGGAAACTAGGATATACACAATCAAATAATGATTACCAATGTAGAAGTTACCTTTTATTTTCTGAAACAGTTTTTAGGACATAACACACTCCTTATATTGTGTGTTTATATGCTACAGTATTATGTTAAAATTAATAACACAAGAATACATACTGTGAACACTAAAACAATCACAAAAATAGTTATAGTTGATTAACATTATAAATAAAATGAAACACAAGAATAATAAATCAAAAGATTGACAAAGTAAAAAACAACAACAAAAATAGTTAGAAGAAGTAATAAAGAAGAACAAAAGGAAAATGAACTATTGGTCCTTCTTCCTTTTCCTTTTTTTTCTGTGACACTTTCAGAATAGGTAGTCATTAATACAGTAAAGTAACAGAGAAAATAAATTATATAATAGGGTTCCTTAGTTGTTTGTGTTTATTGGAAAGTCACAGCCTGTTTGCAATTGAATTAAGTTTTGGCTTTGAATGGAAAGTGTGGCCTCTTGGAGTTGTCTACTCTGCTCACTCATTTACATACGTAAAATGCTTACCTTGTCTGGCTGAAGTCCCATGCATTGTGGGTCCACCAGAATTCTGTGCTCACGAGGCATCACAAATGCTGTATGTGAATAGAACACTAAGAAGCTGAACATGTATATCATAAACATCTCTGTTCACACTTGTACTCAAGTGTCCCATCATACTGCACTTATAAAACACAGAGGTAAAATTATTAAAAAATTTAAAGAGAGCATTAAATCAAGGATCGGACACTTCTGAGCATGAAATCTTGTGTGGTTGTACAAGATACAGTGCATGAAGCTGGCCCTAGATGAGAAAAAGAGGTATTTCCTTCTAAGTTCTAGAACAAAGCAGCGATGTCCAGTCTAACCACTGAAATTCAATATTGCCTGAACACCCTTGCCAATGCAATATGAGAAGGATAAAAATTTATATAACACATACAATTAGTGATAATATTAAAAACATGAACACAAGAATAAACAGCATAATGTATGCCATACTTGTTTACTGAAATCTTCAAAACTTTTCTGAGAAAAATAAAAGAAGATCTAAATATTAAGGTGGGTGTGAAAGTAATTACATTTTTCCCATTAAAAGTAATGTAAAAACTGCAATTACTTTTGCACTACCCTAATATATTGCTACATATAAAGTGATTATAGATTGGAAGATTTAATTTCATTATAATGTTAACTCTCCAAATTGATCTATACATTCAATGCAATATAGCAGATTTCTTGGTAGAAATTGTTAAGCTAATTCTAAATGTTATATAGAAATCCAAAAGACATATTATATATAAATGATTATTAGGAAGAAGAACAAAATCAGATGAGCAGCACCTTTCTTTTCAAGACTCACTCTATAGTCCCTTTAGGCACCAGCACAGAGGCAGTGTGGCTGAGGTTTACAACTGGATGCACAGATAATGAAACAGAATAAAAAATCCAGAAACAGGTCATTTTGTTTACTGGAATCTTCAAAACTTTTCTGAGAAAAATAAAAGGAGATGTAAATATTAAGATTGGTGTGAAAGTATTTTTTACGGTATTTCCATGGTTATTCAATGAGAAAAAAATTACAGTCTTTTAAGCAATTTTGCCCTGGAGCAAATGTAAATATATTTAAAGACAAAAAGCAACCCTTAGCTTATAACATGCCTGCACATGCTTGTGTACAAGAGGTATACAAGAATAGATGAAAGAGGAGTAATATTAAAAATATCAACTAAGGCCTTTGGACTAACCAGTGATAGGGTATTTTTTCCTGTCACTAACACTTTTCTTACAATTTTTCCCCTTAGAAATTGTAACTAGCCACAATTTGAAGATTAGAGATTGAGAGTAAGTGTATTAGTCGGTTTTCATGCTGAAACCGGGTACTATATAAAAAAGAAGAGGTTTAAGCCACACTTCCAGGTGGCTGGGGAGGCCTCACAACTATGGGGAAGGCTAAAAGCATGTCTTATATGGTGGCAGACAAGAGAGAATGAGAGCCAAGCGAAAGGGAAAATCCCTTATAAAGTCAGCAGATTTTGTGAGATTTATTCACTACCAGGAGAACAAGATAGGGGAAACCGTCCCCAGGATTCAGTTATCTACCACTGACTCCCTCCTACAACACATGAGAGTTATGGGAGCTACAATTCAAGATGAGATTTGGGTGGGGACATGGTCAAAGCATATTAGTAAGTCTGCCCTACATTGTAGTATGCTGTTAGTGTGTCAATCGTATCCTATCAGATTCCTTAAACACTTGGTTTCATAAAGTCCCCATGTGATTCTATTCCCTACAGTAAGCACCGGCATCTCTAGCATTATGTACTATGTACTATGCACAAGTAGCCAGAACCAGAGTTGTCTATACAATTGGAGAACTATTGTCTCAGAACTTTTATTCTCCTGTTAACAGCTCTTGAACATTGAAAGATGTATGTAGAAGCTTAAATACTCCAAACTCCTTTTCTCTATTCAGGGAAATTCTAGTTTTGACCACACTTTCTATTATAGATTATATTTGAAGGATTTAGTAAAAGCTATTCTCTGTAGGACTTTTAAATTATTTTATTCACTTTTGAACTTCTCTCATGTCCTGTCTCATTTCCCCATGTAGTTATCAACTTTTCTAGGGACAATGTAAAATAATGAATATCATGCTGGTCTCAGGACAAAACTCCAGTTATCACAGTTGGTGCAAGACAGTCAGATTTTATGCCCATAATCCTGCTATATTTATTATACCACAATATTGACCCGTTTTACTCCCAAACCCCTTCTAGTTTGTGTAATAACTTATATAGTTATCACTTTATAATGTAAAATAGTCACAGCCACAACCAAATTCTACCCAGAAAATAGTGTGTAGAAAAAAAATTATCATTTCCTGTGATAATTTAGGAAAAAAAGAGTCAGACAAGGCAGGTACTCTTGAAATTTAAAAACAAAACACATTATGAACATATGAGAAACTTCATGAATATTGTTTGTGGAAGCCTCCTTGATAATATTATGAGAGTATAAACTCCAGGTGGAAAGGAGTAATTGCTATCTAACGAATAAATAAAAGAAAGGGTAAAGTTGACAGAATAGATTATAAATTGTATATGCTCTGACAATGTGGAAATAATTCATCTAACACAAAATGGGAACAGATGGCTTTGATAAGAAGATAAAAAATAAAAATAGTTTTCTGATTACCTCATTGTAACTGCTAGATGTCAAAGGGTATTATTTAAAGCTAACAAATCAAATAGTAAAAGATCAAGTCCATTTAAGGAAACAATGAAAAACATTTGAAAGTTATTGATATCTATTAAATGTGGGTGATAGTATCTTGGAAAGGGGAAAGGAAAACTATACAACTTCATAATCATGGAGTTTAAAATAAGAATAGAAGAAAAAGGATATTTTACAAACAAAATCATTCATGCAATTTCTGGGCAAAATTATAAACTTTCCTAAATATTAAAAATATACCAAAACAAAAAATAAAAACAGACACCCATTCTGAATATTTCATACATTATGATGGTTCATATAGTATGTCAACTTGCCTAGGCTGTGGTATCCACTTCTGTTAAACACCAGTCTAGATACACCAGTCTGAATGTTGCTCTCTGATGAGATTAACATTGACGATCAGTAGGCTTTAAGTGAAGCATGTATCCTCCATAAGGTGGATGAGTCTCACCCAATATGGTGAAGATCTTAAGAGAAAAGATTAAGGAAGAAATGGGATCCTCAAATTTTCAATGGGTCATCTGGAAATATTATAATGAAAAAAAGAGAATTGTACTCTTAAATTTTACTGAATTTTAGAAGTGTTCCTTTCACCATCATTTGAGATTAAACCTCTACTGACTGAAGAAGCTGTAATGTTCCCTCCCCAGGTAGTTTCCTTACAAGATGCTGCTAATTCTCCTCAGTGCCCGCCTCTCACCACTCTTTTATTTTAGACTTGTACCTAGACTCAGTTTCCAGCAGAAAGCTGCAGTTGAAGTGTACTCCGTAAGTAGATATGCTACACTCCAAAAGAACTACATGATTTTTTTTCAATTTATACACACAGAAGCCCTGGGAAGATGTGAGAAATCAATATTAAGGGTGTGGGATAGTGGTAAAAGGAACATAAAGTTGGATCTGGCTAAATTTATTGATACAGGCCTGCTAAGAAGAGATCCTTCATTTAAAATTGCAGTATGAGGAATTAGAAAATGATCTAACAGGTTAGTTTATTGGTTGAAACAAAAGGTGGTCTGCACTGCAATTGAAATGGAAAATTTAAATGACTTTGATGTACTGTCAAGGGATCCAAAGGCTTAGTAAGTCTGGAATATCAGAGTAGATTTATCATGCAAAATCTGCTCACCTATGCCAGAGATTCCAGAAGACACACATTTCTCCATGACTATAAGAAATAAATTTGTTAGGGGAGTCCCATTATCCTGGAAGAGCTCTGTGGTCACTCCTTTTTTGTAGGTCAGAAAATAAGAGTGAGGACTGTTGTTACTTAATTGGAAAACCTAAATGCAATGGGGATAATTGTATTCCAGACAGGTAGGTGCCAAATTGCCAAAGTCAAGGTATATACACATATATACCTGATGTGTATAAATTAAAGAAAGAGTTCTAGGTCAAGAAATAGAAGTCTAAATTGAATCATAAAAACAGAGTGCACCTCTATCAGTTCCAAGAATGGAATCAATTTACTGATGCAGAACTCCTTGAATGAAAGGGAGGCCAGGTCCCCTTGTGGAAGGACTTCACTATACTGCCAAAATTTTTTATCTTTAATCTTTCCCCATCCTTTCCAAAAGGGACATACAGCCTTGTGATTTTGCATTGGGAGAAAAACAAGTAATGAGTACTCAACATTGGAACTGAACTAAATCCAGGAGACCTGAAATATTTATGTGATATATCAGAATAGGGGCTTATACAACAGTTTAATAATGGAGGTATAGCCGAGGTGCATTTTATAATTGGTCCAGTGGATCCTAACCCCATCCTATGGTTATTCTCCCAATTCAGGAATACATAACTGAATTATACACACTCAGCAACTAGCATAATTCCTACATTGGTTCTCTGACCTGTAGAGCGAGAATTATTCTGTTGGGAAAGGCCAAATGGAAACCACTAAAACTGCTTACACTTAGGGAAATAGTAAACCAAAATTAATATTGTGTGCATGGGAGGAGTACAGAGAGTATAGCCATCATGAAATACCTGAAGAATGCAGGGGTTCTGATACCCACCATGTGCCCATTTGACTGCCTATTTGACTTGTGCAGAAAACATACTGATCTTGGAGAATGACAATGAATTTTCATAAGCTTTAATCATGGTGAGGCCAATTACAGCTATTAAACCATATATGGTTTCACTGCTTGAGTAATTAACATGTGCCCTGGTATATGGTATGCAGCTATTGATATAATACATGGTTTTTCTTTCTTTTTTTTTTCTCATTTACAATAATGCAGTCATTTATTTGTTGAGTATGTGCACATTATGGTATTACTATACTGATTATATTTCTCATGTGACTTTTAATTAGAAAATGTATCCAAAATCAAAACAGCAGATATATACAAACCTAAAGAGACAGAAGATAGAGATGAACAGATAAGGCAAATTATACATTGAGAATCCAAATCCAATACCTTTAAACATTTGGGAAATTAGGGGGGGGCGAACCTCTATACCTGTTAGTACAGTCTACTACAAGCTGTTTACATTCAGTTTGCAAAATCATAATACACTTTTATTTTCATACCTCAGGAGAAAAAGCAAATGGAAATTGAAGCCAGTGAAGCAAATTTTAATTTTTAGCTTAGTTTTTAGAATCTGCTGGGAGATACTTCCAGAACCTCATAAGAAGAGAGTTAGGCGAATAAGCTAGTGGTAAACAATTATAAAGATGTTTTAGTATTTCTAAAATTTTTATGCTTCCTTTTCATTGGCAATATTCCTATAATTATATAAGCTTTTCTTATTAAATAACAAAAACCATGGATGTTTACTTCAAATTTTACAAGGAGGAAAAATATTGGGGTGAATATGCTTTATACCCCCAGATCAATTTGGTTAAGACTCTTCAACAACAACCAGATGAAAATAAATACTATGAAAACTAAGGCACACTGAAACCTTGGGATACAGAAAGAAAAAGAAAAAAAGAGGGAGGCAGCCAGGAATTGAGAAACCAGCTTAATAAGATGGCAACTTAGATTTTCAGACATAAAGACACAGATAAAAACACATGTATGTTTCAGAAACAAGAATGTTTTCTATTAATATACAAGGTTATTGGATGCAACACTTATAAGCAACATTTTATTCTATAGATTATGTTGTATATTTTGATGTTTTTATTCAGCATCTCAATTTCTCAAAAGAATCTTCTCAGTTTTTCCATCTTGTAGCAAGTGTTTGTCTTTAATTGACTTTATTTCTTGGTCTTATAAAGAAACTGGACAGTCACTGAATAGAAATCCTCAAAAAGCTTATGCTTCTGCACATATATAGCTGATTAGTTTCATGTAGCAAAGAAAATGGAAGACTTTTATTCTTTACTTTTCTCAGTTGATCAGGATTAATAACTAGAAAATGAGTATTCTGCTCCCTTTTCCCATGATATGCATTTAATGCATCACTCTTACTTTCTCCAGTCACTTTGGCTGTATTTGGGAAGAGAAAATGTGCCAGTATAAAACCATACTGCAGTATATAAATACAATTGTTTTATTTATATGCTAGTTACATAACTATGGAACATATTCACTGTCAACTAAATGCTAATGATTATGACAGTTTTTTTCTGACACAATATTTTCTAAGATACATACAATCATTTATTATCATTTTCAACATTATCTTATAACAATTGTTCATTGTAGCCTCTATTAGTTAGTCTTCACACAGCTGAAAAACATATACCTGAGGCCAGGTGTGGTGGCTCACTCTTGTAATCCCAGAACTTTGGGAAGCTAAAGCATGCAGATCACCTGGGGTCAGGAGTTCAAGACCAGCCTGGCTAACATGGTGAAACCCCATGTCTACTGAAAATACAAAAATTAGTCAGGTATTGTGGAGGGCACCTGTAATTCCAGCTACTCCGGAGGCTGAGGCAGGAGAATTGCTTGAACCTGAGAGGTGGAAAAGTCCCTTCTGTCTATGAACCTATACAATCCAAAGCTAGTTAGTCACTTCCTAGGTACAATGTGGGTATAGGCAATTGGTGAATTCAGCCATTCCAAATGGGAGAAATTGGCCAAAACAAAGAGGGTACAGGCTGTAAGCAAGTTCAAAATCTGGTGAGGCACTGAGTGTCTGCAAATTTTCCAGGAGCATGCATAGTGCAAGCTGTTGGTAAATCTACCATTCTGGAGTTTGTAGGAGAGTGGCCCTCTTTTCAAAGGTCCACTAGGTGGTGCCCCAGTAGGGACTCTGTGTGGGGAATCCAAGCCTACATTTTCTTTCTGCACTGCCCTAACAGAGGTTCTCCATAAGAGTCCTGCCCCTGCAGTGAACTTCTGCCTGGACATCTAGGCATTTCTATACATCCTCTGAAATCTAGGAAAATGTTCCCAAACCTCAATTCTTGACTTTTGTGTATCCACAGGCTCAACACCATGTGGAAGCTACCAAGGCTTAAGACCTGCACCTTCTGAAACCACAGCTCAAGCTGTTCTTTGGCTCCTTTTAGTAATGGCTGAAGCAGCTGGGATATAGGGCACCAAGACCCTAGACTTCACACAACATGGAGACCCTGACCCTGGCCCACAGAACTATTTTTTTTCCTAAGTCTCTGGGCCTATGACGGGAAGGGCTGCCATGAAGACCTCTGACATACCCTGGAGACATTTTCCCCATTGTCTTGGTGGTTAACATTTGGCTCCTCATTACTTACCTAAATTTCTGCAGCCAGCTTGAATTTTTACACAGAAAATGGGATTTTCTTTTCTATTGCATTATCAGGCTGTAAATGTTCTAACTTTTGTGCTCTATTCCCCTTTTAAAACTGAATGTCTTCAGTCACATATTGAATGCTTTGCTGCTTAGAAATTTCCAGATACCCTAAATTATCTCCCTGAGGTTCAAAGTTCCAGAAATCTCTAGAGAAAGGGCAAAATACTGCCAGCCTCTTTGCTAAAACATAAGAATCACCTTTTCTCTAGTTCCCAGACAAGTTCCTCATCTCCACCTGAAACCACCTCAGCCTGGATTCTTTGTCTATATCATTATCAGCATTTTGGTCAAAACCATTCAACAAGTCTCTTGGAAGTTTCAAACTTTCCCAAACTTTCCTGTCTTCTTCAGAATCCTCCAGAGTACCAACCTCTGCCTGTTAACTAGTTTTATAGTCATTTTCACATTTTTGGGTATCTTTTCAGCAATGCCTGACTCTACTAGTACCAATATACCATATTAGTCCATTTTCATGTTGCTGATAAAGACATATATGAGACTGGGAAGAAAAATAGGTTTAATTGACTTACAGTTCCACATGGCTGGGGGGACTCACAATCATGGTGGAAGGCAAGGAGGAGCAAGTCACATCTTACAGAGATGATGGCAGGCAAAGAAAGAGAGCTTGTGCAGGGAATCTCCCTTTTCTAAAACCATCAGATCTTGTGAGATTTATTCACTATTACGAGAACAGCACAGAAAAGACCCTCCTCATGATTCAGTTATCTCCCACTGGGTCCCTTCTACTGCATGTGGGAATTATGGAACCTACAATATGAAATTTGGGTGGGGATACAGAACCAAATCATATCATAGCCTTTCTATAAAGTATATGCTTTTTGCTGATGTAATTTATTTTAAAATTACATTTAATATGTATTGTTCAAATTGTTGTTTCTAAAATATTTATATATATATGAAAATATATTTATATATTAACAGGGGTTTTATTATATATCCACTCTACTTTAAAATAAATGAAATACCAATAATACAGCTGAAACTTTCTGATTACTTATTTCTAGTTGAAGAATTGCATAATTTCAATTTCATGAATACTTACATGTTTTAAAATGATATAATATGGTTTTATTTTTTAAGTTTTGCAAATGTAAGACTATGGAAATTCTTTGGCAACTTTATTTTTCTCAAAACCATAATTGTAATTTTCATACTTGGAGACTACATTAGTTTTCACAGCAGTTTGATATTATATTATGTGAAAATATCATAATTTATGTGGATTCTCAGTTCATAAAATTCTACATTATATCTAGCACTGAGCTATCACAAAAATAATGCTGGTTTAGAGAGTATTATATATGTATCTTAGAGGATTAAACTAGAATTATTCTACAATTAATCTGTAATTGCCAGGACTTAGGGCTAGTACATCTCTTCCATTGCCATATTTTGTGGGCTATTCTTTTCTTAGTACAAGGACCAATTTTTATTATATCAGCATAATAGGGAGCATTATTAGTAATGCTACTCTAAATTCTTGACATCAGAATATCAGTGGTTATTTAATGTATTTTATTTTAAATAATTTGTTATTGATGGTAGTATATTTAAAGCCAAATAAAGAAATTGCAAGTGTTTAATATTTCTATATTTATGTATGTGTGATACACAAGATATTATAACTCAAGGTCTTGCATCTCAAAGATCAGGATACTGAATATTTTGAAAGTCACAGAAAGACTTGCTCACTCACCCACCTCTCAGCCCTTAACTACTACACTGTTGATGGGAATGTAAATTGGTACAACCATTATGGAAAACAGTAGGCAGGTTCTTAAAGATGTTAAAAATATAACTATTATATAATCCTACTTCTAGATATATACCCAAAGGAAACGAAGTCATTATCTTGACAAGATATTTTCAATCTCATGTTCACTACTGCATTATTCACAATAGCGAAGATATAAAAACAGGTGTTGATGGATGAATGAAGAAAGAAAATGTCACACACACACACAAACACACACACACAGAGAGAGAGAGAGAGAGAGAAATATATTTCAGACTTAAAAAAGAAAAGCCTGCCATTTGCAACTCTCTGCATGGACCTGTATGAACCTGTAGCATGTTAGGCTAAGTGAAGTCTGATGCAGAAACACAAATACTGCATGATCTCACTAATACGTGGAATCTAGAAAATGCTGAACTCACAGAAACAGAGAGTAGAGTGGTGGTTACCAGAGGCTATAGGGTGGGGAAAACAGGGAGAAAGGGTACAAAATTTCAGTTACTTAGGATGAATAAGTTGTGGAGAGCTAATGTATAGCATGGCTACCATAGTTAATAATACAGGATTACATACCTCAAATTAGATAAGGAAAAAGATATTAAGCATTCTCACTACATGAATACACACACAAAAAATTGACTTTGTGAGGTGATAAATATGTTAATTAGCTTGTGGTAATAATCTCACAGTGTATATGTACCTCAAAACATCATGTTTAATACCTTAAATATATGCAGTTTCTATTTGTTAATTATACTGCAGTAAATCTGGGGTTGGGGAGAGATACTAGGGGTATAGAAGGCTGTGAAGGTCGTGAAGTTGAAGTTAGAAATAAGTAGATTGACTTGAAATGTGTGGGTTTTTTTTTTTTACTTTTAATTTAATTTAATTTTATTTTTGAGACAAGGTCTCACTTTAACACCCAGGCTGGAGTGCAGTTGTGCAATCATGACTCACTGCAGCTGTAACCTCCTGGGCTCAGATGATCCTCCCACTTCAGCTTCCCAAGTAGCTGGGATGACTGGCTCATATTTTGCCCAGCTAATTTTTTTGTACTGTTTTTGTAGAGATGGCTTTCCCCATATTGCCCAGGCTGGTTGAAACATGTTGAGAAGGTGAAGCAATAGAACTTTATAACTGACAGATGATGGGAAAAGAATTACTAGATAAAATTGACATAAATAAAACAAAAGTAGGACTAATAAGTGAATTTAAAGAGGTCCAGACAAAAAGCAAATATTTCTAAAAAATCAAATATTTACTATATGCTGGCAGTAAAAAACTTTTAAAAAAGAGAAGAACCAGAAAGATGAAATACATTCTTAAAAAAACCTTAACAAGAAGATGCAATAAATTTGTACACTTAAATTTATAAAACATTCTTGGAGAAACTAAATTAAAATATTTAAATAGGCAATGCATAAATAAAAAATAAAAGTATAAAAGGGGTATAGAAATAAAACCTAACTTATGATAAAGTCATTCTTCAGTACATTTTTAAAAATTTTTTATTGCATTTTAGGTTTTGGGGTACATGTGCAGAACATGCAAGACAGTTGCATAGGTACACACATGGCAGTGTGTTTTGCTTCCATTCTCCCCTTTACCCACATTTGGCATTTCTCCCCAGGCTCTCCCTCCCCAGCTCCCCCCTGCCACTGGCCCTCCACTTTTCTCCCCAATAGACCCCAGTGTTTAGTACTCCCCTCCCTGTGTCCACGTGTTCTCATTTTTTATCACCCACATATGAGTGAGAATATGTGGTATTTCATTTTCTGTTCTTGTGTCAGTTTGCTGAGAATGATGTTCTCCAGATTCATCCATGTCCCTACAAATGACACAAACTCATCATTTCTGATTGCTGCATAATATTCCATGGTGTATATGTGCCACATTTTCCCAATCCAGTCTATCATCAATGGGCATTTGGGTTGGTTCCAGGTCTTTGCTATTGTAAACAGTGCTGCAATGAATATTCGTGTGCATGTGTCCTTATAGTAGAATGATTTATAGTCCTTTGGATATATACCCAGTAATGGGATTGCTGGGTCAAATGGAATTTCTATTTCTAAGGCCTTGAGGAATCGCCACACTGTCTTCCACAATGGTTGAACTAATTTACATTCCCACCAACAGTGTAAAAGTGTTCCTTTTTCTCCACATCCTCTCCAGCATCTGTTGTCTCCAGATATTTTAATGATTGCCATTCTAACTGGCGTGAGATGGTATCTCAATGTGGTTTTGGTTTGCATCTCTCCAATGACCAGTGATGATGAGCAGTTTTTTATATGTTTGTTGGGCTCATATATGTCTTCTTTTGTAAAGTGTCTGTTCATAGCCTTTGCCCACTTTTGAATGGGCTTGTTTGTTTTTTTCCTGTAAATCTGTTTGAGTTCTTTGTAAATTCTGGATATCAGCCCTTTGTCAGATGGGTAAACTGCAAACATTTTTTCCCATTCTGTTGGTTGCCAATTCACTCTAGTGACTGTTTCTTTTGCTGTGCAGAAACTGTGGAGTTTGATTAGGTCCCATTTGTCTGTTTTGGCTTTTGTTGCCAATGCTTTTTGTGTTTTGTTCATGAACTCCTTGCCTACGTCTATGTCCTGGATGGTTTTGCCTAGATTTTCTTCTAGGCTTTTTATGGTGCCAGGTCTTATGTTTAAGTCTTTAATCCATCTGGAGTTAATTTTAGTGTAAGGTGTCAGGAAGGGGTCCAGTTTTTGCTTTCTTCACAGGCTAGCCAGTTTTCCCAACAGCATTTATTAAACAGGAAATCCTTTCCCCATTGCTTGCTTTTGTCAGGTTTATCAAAGATTGTATGGTTGTAGATATGTTGTGTTGCCTCAGATGCCTCTGTTTTGTTCCATTGGTCTATATCTCTGTTTTGGTACCAGTACCATGCTGTTTGGATTACTGTAGCCTTGTAGTATAGCTTGAAATCCGGTAGTGTGATGTGCCCCTCTGTGTTCTTTTTGCTTAGAATTGACTTGGCTATGCGGGCTCTCTTTTGGTTCCATATGAAGTTCAAGGTGGTTTTTTCCAGTTCTGTGAAGAAAGTCAATGGTAGCTTGATGGGGATAGTGTTGATTCTGTAAATTACTTTGGGCAATATCGCCATTTTCATGATATTAATTCTTCCTAACCATGAACATGGAATGTTTCTCCATCTGTTTGTGTCCTCTCTTATGTCATTGAGCAGTGGTTTGTAGTTTTTCTTGAAGAGGTCCCTTGCGTTCCTTGTGAGTTGTATTCCTAGGTATTTTATTCATTTTGTAGCAATTGTGAATGGCAGTTCATTCTTGATTTGGCTCTCTTTAAGTCTGTTATTGATTTATAGGAATGCTTGTGATATTTGCACATTGATTTTATATCCTGAGACTTTGCTGAAGTTGCTTATCAGTTTCAGGAGTTTTTGGGCTGAGGCGATGGGGTCTTCTAGGTTTACTATCATGTCGTCTGCAAATAGAGACAATTTGGCTTCCACCTTTCCTATTTCAATGCCCTTTATTTCTTTTTCTTGCCTGATTGCTCTGGCTAGTACTTCCAGTACTATATTGAATAGGAGTGGTGAAAGAGGGCATCCTGGTCTAGTGCCAGATTTCAAAGGGAATGCTTCCAGTTTTTGCCCATTCAGTATGATATTGGCTGTTGGTTTGTCGTAAATAGCTTTAATTACTTTGAAATACGTTCCACCAATACCGAGTTTATTGAGGGTTTTTAGCATAAAGGGCTGTTGTATTTTGTCAAATGCCTTCTCTGCATCAATTGAGAAAATCATGTGGTTTATGTTTTTGATTCTGTTTATGTGGTGAATTACCTTTACAGACTTACATATGTTGAACCAGCCTTGCATCCCCAGGATGAATCCTACTTGGTTATGATGGATAAGTTTTTGATTTGCTGTTGCAATCGGCATGCCAATATTTTATTGAAGATTTTTGCATCTATGTGCATCATGGATATTGACCAGAAGTTTTCTTTTCTCGTTGGGTCTCTGCCGGGTTTTGGTAACAGGATGATGTTCGTCTCATAAAATGATTTGGGAAGGATTCCCTCTTTCTGGATTATTTGGAATAGTTTCAGAAGTAATGGTACCAGATCCTCTTTGTGTGTCTGGTAGAATTCGGCTGTGAACCCATCTGGACCTGGGCTTTTTTTGTGTGGTAGGTTCTTAATTGCTGCCTCAACTTCTGACCTTATTATTGGTCTATTCATAGTTTCAGCTTCCTCCTGGTTTAGGCTTGGGAGGACATAGGAGTACAGGAATTTATCCATTTCTTCCAGGTTTGCTAGTTTATGTGCATAGAGTTGTTTGTAATATTCTCTGATGATGGTTTGAATTTCTGTGGAATCTGTGGTGATTTTCCCTTTATCATTTTTTATTGCATGTATTTGGTTGTTCTCTCTTTTCTTTTTAATCAATCTGGCTAGTGGTCTGTCTACTTTGTTGATCTTTTCAAAAAACCAGCTCTTGGATTTATTGATTTTTTGAAGGGTTTTTCGTGTCCCTATCTCCTTCAGTTCAGCTCTGATGTTAGTTATTTCTTGTCTTCTGCTAGGTTTTGAGTTTTTTTGATATTGCTCCCTTAGCTCTTTCAATTTTGATGATAGGGTGTCAATTTTGGATCTCTCCATTCTCCTGATATGGGCACTTATTGCTATATATTTTCCTCTAGAGACTGCTTTAAATGTTTCCCAGAGATTCTGTCACATTGCGCCTTTGTTCTCATTGGTTTCAAAGAACTTCTTTATTTCTGACTTCATTTCATTGTTTATCCAGTCAACATTCAAGAGCCAGTTGTTCAGTTTCCATGAAGCTGTGTGGTCCTGGGTTGGTTACCAAATTCTAAGTTCTAACTTGATTGCACTATGGTCTGAGAGACTGTTATGATTTCAGTTGTTTTGCATTTGCTGAGGAGTGCTTTACTTTCAATTATGGGGTCAATTTTAGAGTAGGTGTGATGTGGTGCTGAGAAGAATGTATATTCTGTGGATTTGGGGTAGAGAGTTCTGTAAATGTCTATCAGGTTTGCTTGTTCCAGGTGTGAGTTCAAGTCCTGGATATCCTTGTTGATTTTCTGTCTGGTTGATCTGTCTGTTATGGACAGTTGAGTGTTAAAGTCTCCCACTATGATTGTATGGGAGTCTAAGTCTCTTTGTAAGTCATTAAGAACTTGCCTTATGTATCTGGGTGCTCCTGTATTGGGTCCATATATGTTTAGGATTGTTAGCTCTTCTTGTTGCATCGATCCTTTTACCATTATGTAATGGCCTTCTTTGTCTCTTTTGATCTTTGTTGCTTTAAAGTCTATGTTATCAGAGACGAGAATTGCAACTCCTGCTTTCTTTTGCTGTTCATTTGCTTGGTAAATCTTCCTCCATCCCTTTATTTTGAGCCTTTGTGTATCCTTGCATGTGAGATGGGTTTCCTGGATACAGCACACTGATGGGTTTTGGTTTTTTTATCCAATTTGCCAGTCTGTGTCTTTTGATTGGTGCATTTAGCCCATTTACATTTAGGGTTAATGTTGTTATGTGTGAATTTGATACTGCCATTTTCATGCTAGCTGGCTGTTTTGCCCATTAGTTGATGTAGATTCTTCATTATGTTGATGCTCTTTAGCATTTAGTGTGATTTTGGAATGGCTGGTACTGGTTGTTCCTTTCTATGTGTAGTGCCTCTTTCAGGAGCTCTTGTAAAGCTGGCCTGGTGGTGACAAAATCTCTGAGTACTTGCTTGTTCGCAAAGGATTTTATTTTTCCTTCAATTATGAAGCTCAGTTTGGTTGGATATGAAATTCTGGGTTGAAATTTCTTTTCTTTAAGGATGTTGAATATTGACCCCCACTCTCTTCTGGCTTGTAGAGTTTTTGCCGAGAGATCTGCTGTGAGTCTGATGGGCTTCCCTGTGTGGGTGACCTGACCTTTCTCTCTGGCTGCCCTTAGTATTTTCTCCTTTATTTCAACCTTGTTCAGTCTGACAATTATGTGCCTTGGGGTTGCTCTTCTTGCGGAATATCTTTGTGGTATTCTCTGTATTTCCTGCATTTGAGTGTTGGCCTGCCTTGCTAGGTGGGGGAAATTTTCCTGGATAATATCCTGAAGAGTATTTTCCAGCTTGGATTCATTCTCTTCGTCACATTCTGGTACACCTATCAAATGTAGGTTAGGTCTCTTCACATAGTCCCACATTTCTTGGAGACTTTGTTCATTCCTTTTTGCGTTTTTTTCTCTAATCTTGGTTTCTCGTTTTATTTCATTGAGTTGATCCTTGACTTCTGATATTCTTTCTTCTGCCTGGTCGTTTCAGCTGTTGAAACTTATGTATGCTTCGCGAAGTTCTTGTATTGTGTTTTTCAGCTCCTTCAATTCATTCATATTCCTCTCTAAGTTATTCATTCTTGTTATCATTTCCTCGAATCTTTTTTCAATGTTCTTAGTTTCTTTGCATTGATTTAAAACATGTTCTTTTAGCTCACAAAAGTTTCTCTTTATCCACCTTCTGAAGTTTAATTCCGTCGTTACATCACAGTCATTCGCCGTCCAGCTTTGTTCCCTTGCTGGTGAGGAGTTTTCGTTTTTTGTAGGAGGTGAGGTGTTTTGGTTTCAGGTGTTTTCCTCCTTTTTGTGCTGGTTTCTTCCCATCTTTGTGGATTTATCCACCTGTTGTCTAAGTAGTTGCTGACTTTTCTATTGGGTCTCTGAGTGGATGCCCAGATTGTTGATGATGAAGTATTTCTGTTACTTGGTTTTCCTTCCACCAGTCTAGCCCCTCCACTGTATGACTGCTGAGGTCCACTCCAAGCCCTGCTTGTCTGGAGTGCACCTATAGAGGCTGCGGAACAGTGAGGGATGCTACCAGTTTCTTTTTCTGCTATCTTTGTCCTAGAATGATGCCCACCAAATGTCAGTCTTCTGGATATAGAGGGGTCAGGGAGCTGCTTGAGCAGACAGTCTGTACTTTATAGGAGCTCAAGTGCTGGTCTGTGAGCTCTGTTGTTCACTCAGGGTTGTTAGGCTGCTACATTTAATTCTGCTGCAGTAGAACTTATAAAAAAACCTTTTTTTTTCTCAGATGCTCTGTCTTGGGCGGTTGGGGTTTTTTCTGTCCGTTGTGCTGTCATGCCCAGCTAGGAGGCAGTCTAGTCACTATTTGCCTGCCGAGGCTCCGCCCTGGTGGTGTGAGGTCCGCCCTGTTGCTGCAGGCTCTGCCCTGCTGCTGCGGTCTCCACCCTGCTGCCATGGGCTATGCCCTGCAGTGGAGTCTCTCTGTTGTGGCGGGTTGCCTTGGCAATGGCAGGCTGTGTCTGCAATGGGAGTGTACCTCAGTAGGAGCGGGTTGCCTCGGTAATGGAAAACACCCCTCCCTCACTGAGCTGCACCGTTCTCGGTTCAGCCATGCCCACAGTGAAACTCTCTACCCGGAGCGTTTGGAATCGCCGTTTTGTTTGTCCCACTGCCCTGGCCCAAACGCCATTTCCCTGGAATCTCCTGGCCTGGCTAACTGTCCAAGTCCCATTCAATCAGATGGATATGCCAATCTGCCCTCTCAAGTCTCAGATCGCTGGTTCAACAAGGCACCCGGAGCAGTGTGCTTTGTGTGGAGCATGGAGGAGTGCCGCTGTGCTGCAGTGCCGGCTGCTGGCTGCACCGGCCACCGGCTGCACCAGCCAAAATTGCTTCGCTGGTGTCCCAGGTCTCTTTTATACCTGGGAATTTCCCCGTTCTGTGGGCAACAAAGAGCCGTCTGGAAATGCGGCCCTGACTCACCCTCTGCACGTTCACCGAGAGCTTCAATCCTGGGTTGTTATCACCGCGCCATCTTGAGTCGGTCTCCTCTTCAGTAAATTTTATTTAATGAGGTGAAAAATCTTCTAAGCATATACTAATGTAACAATTACAAATATTTGCAATAATTCTACATATGCATGTGTATATATATGTATCTATGTATTAGTGTGTATATGTATTAAATATAATAAAAATTTTACATATGTATATGCACAGTTTCTGACTTACAATGGTTCAACTTACAGTTTTTTACCTTACAATGTCTTTATCAAGATGTAACCTCCATTGCATGTCAAGATACATCTATATATACATATACATATAATGATGAAATTAAGTTACATTGTAGAACTAAATGAAAAAGTAAAATATGTCACCATTTTAGAATAAACTTCAGCAGGATACCTTCAACATCCTGATGCATATATGTCACATTTTTCTGCCCAAATGTCACATTTTTCTTCATAAATTATCTTTAGAGAGCAAACTGAATGCAACAAGCAACAAAGGAAAATTGCTACACTTATTTTGCTAGACTTAGAATTTCTCCTTATTGAAAACCCAAATTGGTAAGTCACAGACTAGAAGATATTTGCAAGATGTACATCCTAAAAAAAACATATCCAAAACCCATGAAGAATTCAACTCAATAACAAATATATATAAAAACCAAGTAAAAAGTGGATAAAATAATCTAATAAACATTTGCAAAGGAGACAAATCAATGGCATGGAATAACAACAAAAGCAAAACAAATTAAAATACAGCATCATTAGTTATCACAAAACTGCACATTTAAACCATTATTAAATACTATTACACACCTAGTAGAATGATGAAAATTTAGGAGTCTAACAATATTAGCTGTTAGCACAGATGTTAAGCAACGAGTCTCTTAAGTATTTCTTGTTGAAATGTTAAATAGTCTGGCCATTGTGAAAAAGAGATTTTCAATTTCTTTAAAAGTAAAACTTACTTCTACCTTATGACCCAGTAATTTTACTCCAAAACAATTAAATCCTATGTTTATAAATGATTGAATATTAATAACATGTTTATTTTTTATAGACAATAGTGGAAAAATTCAATAGTTCATCAGCAGATTTGTTCAACAAATTTTGGTTTAATTGTACAATTGTAAACAACTCAGTAAAAACAAAATAAATGATTGCTTCATCAACAGTATGGCTATCAAAAGCATTATGTTGAAGGAAATTAACCAGGTACAAAAGAGTACATTCTGTATGATCCCATTTGATGAGATTCAAAGATTGACTAAATCAGTCTATGATAGAAATCATAAAAAAGGTGGCCTAAGCCAGGATTAGAAGCAAAACTAGAAAATGCCATGTGGGGAATTTCTACAGTGTAGAAATTTATACCATTAATTTGCTCTTGCTTACTATAGTATATACATTTGACAAGAGTTAATATATTTTGCAGTTAAGTTCTAGGTATTTTTCTACATTCAAATTTTATTTAATAAAAATTAACATCAACAAATCTTTTTAGAAGAGAAAATTAGATTTCACAGAAATAGAGTAAAATGTGTGTAATTCTTTCTAGAGCATGAGTGTCTTTTCTACAAATTAAGGTCAATTTCCCTTAATTTGAAAAAATGTGAAATAAGGCTAATAATGTTCTTACTTTAAAGCTTAGGGAAGGGTCAAAAATTTTTAAGTAAATGGAAATAAAAAGTTGATCTTGAAAGCTGAACTCTACTGAAGCACTATGAATTTGGTAGGAATCTCATTTTGAATACTCATATAACCATTTTGTGTTTCTCTTTCAATATAGCATTCAAAGATTAAATTAGATATTCAACATTTCATTATAAATAGGCTTTTTGTTAGATGATTTTGCCCAACTGGAGGCTAATGTAAAGCTGAATTTTGAATTAATGTAAATTCTGTTTGCTACAAAGCTATACCGTTAGTATAAACAAGATTAAGTTCATGATAGTTGTACAATAATTCATTTAAAATTTAAATGCATTTGTTATGTTTCCTGCTTTTATCTACACATCTTCCTGCTTGTATCTATATTTTGGTAGTGTTTGGAGAAAAGCATAAACTTTATCAATTAAAAAAACTTGAGGCATTCTAAATCTAAAAAATCTTTGCTTGAATTATTTGCACCTAATATGTTTATAGAGGAACAGTAACCTTACTTCGTATCATTTTCTTTTTGTGCCTCAATATTTAAAATACTTTTTTGAAATATTTTAATCAAATGTCTGGCTTTTCAAGAAAATATGTCACAAACTCGTTGTGGGACAAATTTTAAAATAATACTTTTCAAATGAATGCATAGTTTGCAATATATATTATCCTAAAATTAAAATTTAGGTACACTTTAACATATAATTTAATTAATTGATTTTACCTTATGCTGTATGAAAGCTAAAAATGCAGAAATGTGTTCAGGATTCTGAAAATAATTCTGCATCAGAAGGAAGCTAATGTTTATCTTCTTCTAGACATTTATGTTTATTCAATAAATCATTTAATCTACTTTAAATTGTTTTGGACAACAATGCCTAACTAATGTGGCTATAAGGTTAATCTTTCTATTGCTAGTAGTAAGTTTTGTCATTAAACTTAATCCATTACACTATGTATGTCACTCCCTCAAGCTCTACTTCTAATCAATATCCTCTACTCTCTTTTCCATCAGATGAGATACAGTCAGCCCATAGACTAGTATTGACTCCATCCCTATTAGGAGATAATATCAGACACATTGAACTTTTTCCAGTCCCTTTTAACACAAACAGATGTCTGCATAATACAATTATTTTGTAATCTCAAATTTCCAAGTTTTTAAAATATGAGGGGGTTCTTTTTGATCTCTTTAATATACCAATTCCTTTCTTGGAGGATACCAGAGCATCCTCTCTCTATATGTATGCACACAGAGACAGGGCAAGCTAGTCTCCAAATTTTGATGACTCAACTTATAATTTTTCAACTCTATCATGGTGCAAAAACAATAGGCATTCAGTAGAAACGGTATTTTAATTTCCCATGTAACAATTTTGTGTTTCACTTTCAATGCAGTATTCAGTAAGTTGCATGAGATATTCAACGTTTTATTATAAAATAGGCTTTAGGTGAGATGAATTTGCCCAACTTACTTATATTAATGTAAGTTTTCTGAGAATGTTTAAGGTAGGGCACACTAAACTATGATGTTCAGTAGGTTACATATATTAAACACAGTTTTTTACTTATGATAATTTCAGTTTATAATGGATTACATAGAAGAGTAGATCCAGCAACAGCTTGCACCATGTACTTGGAAAAGACACAGGCATTAATGTCCCCTGGTGAAAACAGCCTATGGGGCTGCACCCTGTGGAGCCACAGGGGTGGAGTTGCCCAAGGATGTGGGAGCCCGCCCATCGCATCAGTGTTGCTTGTATGAGAGACATGTAGTCAAAGGAGATTATTTTGGAGCTTTAAGATTTAATGACAGCCCTGCTGGGTTTGGACTTGCATGGGGTTTGTTTGGCTGAATTCTCCCTCTTAGAATGGGAGTATTTGGCCAATACTTGTACTCTCATTGTAACTAACTTGTTTTTTATGTTTTGTTTGCTGCTTGTATCTTTTTCTATGTGACTGTAGTTTTTCCTAGTGTGCATGTGATATATATTTCCCACTCTTAAAATTTGAGTCCTCAATTGTCATAGTCAATTTTGTGCTGCTATAACAGAATACCTGAGACATGGTAATATATAATGAGTACTGATTTATTTCTTGCAGTGCTGGAGGCTGTCACATTTAAGACAGAAGGGCAGGCATCTTCTGATGGCCTTTTTGTGCTGTCATCTCATGGGTCAAGGTGGAAAGGCAAGAGGGAACCCTCTCCCAAAAGCCCTTTTTAAAAGATACTGAACACATCCATGAGGACAGAATCTTTGTTGCTTAATCACCTCTAAATAGGCCCACCTGCTAATACTATTACAGCGGCAATTTATTTTAAACATAGGTTCCAGAAGGAATAAATATTCAAACCATAATATCAACTTTGACCTATTTGAGCCAACAAAGGAATTCCAAAAAGACAATGTGCCAGTTTCAATTTATGTTATTAAGATGACTTTTATGCTTTCCCTTTTGGTTTTTTATGCCCTTGATGTAAGAAGCTTCTGCCCCAGTGGCTCCAGAATAAGGATAATATATATATGTATAAGAGTCACCCCAACTAAGTCACTATAGCAAAATCAACTTACATCAGCCAACTTGTAAAAGTTTTACTGATGCCATCACGATCAATAAAACTGTCCCAGGAAAGGAAATCAGTTTCGGTCTTCCTTCTCATCCCCTAAGAAAATCTATACTGTTAGTTTCCAATTTAAATAAAGTTTAAGGAAAGACAAAATAATTTTATGATGCTACATATATGAACAATGATTATAGATGATGGGGATTGATTGAAAGAGGGCAAAAGGAAACTCTTTGGGGTGATTGAAGTTTTTTCTATATCTTGACAAGAGTTTTGGTTACATGGTGGTTTTTTTAAATCAAAATTTTTAAATTTTAATCTCAAGACTTATTTTATCTCAATAATGTCTCTTTAATATAATAATAAAAATAGTATATAAAATGTTCCAAACACACAAATTTGGGAAAACGTGATTATGATAATATTAAGGAGGAAATAGAGGTTAAACATAGCCCTGAAAAATCATAGTAAGTTAAACAATATTAAAAATTAATATCTATTAATCTTTCCCTGACTTTTAAATATATTTATTTAATGTGTTATAGCTTTGTTATAAACACACATCCAATATATTGAAATGAATTGAAACCATGAAAAGGTGTTGTTAAACATGTCAACATTTGTTTTGATAAAAAATTCACCTGTGGTTTTCAGGAACTATTATATAATGCCCAGCATTGGAAGAGTTTAGTTTCTGCATTTTTTTTTTTTTGAGACGGAATTTCGCTCTTGTTACCCAGGCTGGGGTACAACTGCGCGATCTCGGCTCACCGCAACCTCCGCCTCCTGGGTTCAGGCAATTCTCCTGCCTCAGCCTCCTGAGTAGCTGGGATTACAGGCACGCGCCACCATGCCCAGCTAATTTTTTGTATTTTTAGTAGAGATGGGGTTTCACCGTGTTGACCAGGATGGTCTCAATCTCTTGACCTCGTGATCCACCCGCCTCGGCCTCCCAAAGTACTGGGATTACAGGCTTGAGCCACCACGCCCGGCCTCTGCATTTGCTTTTAAAGAAAATTGGTGTTCTATTTTATCATATGACTTTTAGCATCTGTCAAGATTATGAAGATTATGGGAAACAATGAATTTAAAGATGGTGATGAGAAATCAACTATGTATTAAAGATGGTGATAAAAAATCAACTATGTATTAAACAGTTTTCTATAGTGTTTCTATAATTTCTATCATTTGAAACAGGAAAGGAGGGGTTGCAATTGTGTACTAAGACTGTCAAAGTATTTTATTAGTTTGTAAAAATTTATTTGCATAGAGGTAGTAACTCTTAATTGTGTTAAAAGATGACTTAAAACCTTGAAGTGGAAAACATTATATCTATTGATTATTTCTGAGAACTATAAAAATATTATCCTTAGATTAGGCTATTTTTGTGAGAAAATACTCTCCTCAGCTCATTCTACTCTCATATCATCTGGAAACAGTAGTTGAAAATTGCTGCGTAAACTATACACACACACACACACACAATCTTTATGACAATCTGTGGACATCAGTATTCAGTATTATTTCTTCAGGTTCCTACTATAATAGAATGTGGTCCAAAAGAAATGGCTTATCACAGATTGTCTTCCCCCTAACAGCAAAGCAATCACTCAGACTTGGGAGGATGCTCCTATGATCAATCTACTATTATTTACTATTTCTCAGCATAAATTACACTTTAGGCTTCTTTTTTTTTTTCATCCTTCCTTTTTTTTTCCTTCTTTTGTTTCTCTTTTCTTTCCTTTATTTTCAAAATTTCTTAAGTTTGGGTAACTCCCCTTTTAAGGAAGTTGAATAACTTACTAATACAAATAGAGCACAAATAGTAGATTACTAAGCTGACATTAATTAAAATAAAGCTTTACTTCCCTGAGAATCAGCTATGTATTAATGAGTACAAAGTAGATTTGTTCAATAGAACATTGAAAAGGGACCACACTTTAGTTCCTCCACAGTCAATATATATTGTTTTATATATATATATATATATATATATATATATATATATAACACAAAATATTATCTGCCAGTAATAATGGCCTTAGTCTATTTACATTGTTTAATAAGCACCCTGTCAGCATTGTACAGACAAAGCTGTACCTGTCTTCTTGATTTCTGCTCTTCAAAATAGAGCATGTTTTAATTTTTAAGGAGAAAATGCCTGTTCAGATGAAAACTAATCACTACACATCATTTTCAAGGGAGAAAGGAATAGCAGATGCTTAAAAGACTGAATAATGTTTCTTTCTGAATAAATATGTCTGATTATTCTTTTCTGTGGTTGACGAACTGTATAAAACATGATTAGATCTAATGCTCTATTGATGTATCACAGTCTTAGGCAGAGTTAATAGTATACTTAGTTTGGACTTGCCTTTCTTTCATTTCTCATTTTCCAAGCTGCAGTGTGGCATAGCCCTTAGTCGATACAGCAACTCCCTTCTGAGCAAGCATTAAATTGAACAGATGAATGGCAGCATTTTAAAGGAGATCTGATAACCCAGACATGCTTGCGGCTTTTAAAGAGGCCACATCAGATAAAAAGAACTACTGGACACTTGAGAGCTGACATATTCTTCTAAAAAAGAAAAGATCTTGAGAAATCAATTGGGCCACAGAGAATATTCTCCAAAAGATCAAATCGGGCAAAAGAGTGTTTCTATTTCTCTAGAGTAGCATACAATATTTAAAGAAAATGCTCTTTCAAATAGTCAAATGAATTTATACATACAGCGATTTTTATATAAAAAGAGTTGAGCCTAATACGTCTGAAAATCACTTTAAAATCTCCCACATTTTGTCAACAATCTTAGACTTTAATCTAAAAAAATCATCTTGAAAATGTTTTCCCTCATCATAGATGCCCAAAGGAAAAATACAGTTTTCAAAATGTGAGTTCATAAATCATTTAGTTTTTCAGTACTTAAAGAATGAAACAGAATTTCCTGAAGGGTTTCTCTGTATGTATGGGTGTGTATTGTTGTGTTTGTCTGGGTGTGCATGCATGTGTTTGTGAGACAGACACAGAGAGAGAGAAAGAGAAAGAGAGAAATTTAGCAGAGTACTATATAGCTGAAGTTCTGGATAACATTAATGATAATCTAATTTCAGAAGAAAAAATTTTAAAAAATCTTTCTAATGATGCTGATCTTTGAAATCTAGCACTTTATGTAAAAAAAAAACCACTCCAAATTGGAAACATATTTGTCATTTTCTAAAGGAATGATATCTTCCAATCAATGAACTACATTTGCTTATTAACTTAAGTCATTTCTGTGACTCCTTTTATCACTGCAGAGCTACATTGATTTTACTAACCCACTGAATGGAATAAGACTTTAAAAATAAAAACGAGAACAGAAGAAAAAGAAGGAAAGAAGGAAAGAAGGAAGGATGGAAGGAAGGAAGGGGGGAAGGAAGGAGGGAGGGAGGGAGGGAGGGAGGGAAGGAAGGAAAGAATAACCTAACCTGAGAAATAGGCAACATACCCTCACATGTTTGGCTCATTGCCAAGCTAAACAAATTTTCACAATTTGCAAAAAGTAAACTTAAATATGGTTGCTGTCAACTTAAAATCAATGAGTGGGTGAAAACAATCAAGAACCAAAGTCAGAAGTGTACAAGGACTGTCGTTAGTGCCCTGAGACACGGCCTCATTTGATGCAACTGTGTATTTTTTAAAGCAGCTGTAGGCAAGCAAATACTTCATGACATTAAATCAACCACATAAGGAAACTGAAATAAGTAATTACACAAGGGGAGTGAGCAATTAACAACTGAGCACACATAGAGATTTCTTTGAATGTAAGTCAATAAGACTATATGTTCCTAGAGAAGAACTACCTCCCAATTATTTTTTGTCCTAAGGGTGAGAAGAGTAAGGTGTTACGAGTCAATAATATATGCTCAATAAACATGATTTGAATGAATAAATTGGTATTTGTTAAAGAACTATGTAAAAACTATAGTATTAATAAAGACAATTTTCTCATACTCCCTTAAATATTTAAATTATTTTTTCTTCCCCTTATGCACTTGCTAATAATTTCCCTCATGTCTTAGTCCAGTCAGGCTGCTATAACAAGTTACCACAGATTGGGTGGCATATAAACACTGATCATTTATTTCTCATAGTCTGGAAGTTGGAAGTCTCAGATGAGAGTGCCCTTACGGTTCAGTTCTAAGGAAATCTCTCTTCTGAGTTGCGGAGGGCAATTTCTTGCTGAATCTTCTAATGGTGACTGGGGCAAGGCAACTCTATGGCATGTCTTTCATAAGGGTACTAAAATCCCATTCAAAAAAGCTCTGCCCTTATGACCTAATTACTCGCCAAAGGACCCACCTCCTAATAGCATCACCTTCAGAGTTAAGACTTTAATGCAGGCATTTTGGAGGAACATAAACATTCAGTCTATTGTACTCTGCATCCAGCCCTCCTAGGACTCTGTGAACCTCTTTCTTCTTTGCTTTCTTCATCCTTGTATCTCTGATCTGTTGTTAGTAAAAGACTGTCTATACCACTTAAGTTTCCTTAACCACCTATTCAGTATGTCACATTATATCAATTGCTCCCTATAAAACCATGTAATACAGAGAATTCTGAAACCCATTACCAACTCAAAGATATGCTATGGAATGCTGCCAATCTTTCTTCTTGTTGATTTTCTGGTGGATTACTTATCTGGAATTTGTTTTTCATCTAGATAAATAACTCATGTTTGTCTTTGTAACTCTTCGACTAAATTATTGCCTGTTTAATATGCTGCATGTTGGGTTTAACTTCTGGACAATATTTCTTAGTTTGAGACACCGGAATTGCGCAGTGGCTCACGCCTGTAATCCCAGCACTTTGGGAGGCCAAGGCAGATGGATAACAAGGTCAAGAGATCGAGACCATCCTGGTCAATATGGTGAAACCCCGTCTCTACTAAAAATACACAAATTAGCTAGGCATGGTGGCGTGCACCTGTAGTCCCAGCTACTTGGCAGGCTGAGGCAGGAGAATTGCTTGAACCCGGGAGGCGAAGGTTGAGGTGAGCCGAGATCGCGTCATTCATTGCACTCCAGCTTGGGTAACAAGAGCGAAATTCCGTCTCAAAAAAAAAAAAAAAAAAGAGAGACCAGGATTTATCCTGCAGCCATTAGGAAGAGGAGTCAATTGTCACTTTCTCTGCAGTCACTTATGCTGACCTATCGTCTCCCAGCCAGAAGGAGACCTGTAATCCATATTTCAGTTGTTATAAATTAACTGGTATCATAATTTCGTTCAGAAGTAAAAGATCATCATTTGTCTTCCATAGAAAGTTGAGCAATACTAAGAAAATATTGATTGAAAGTATTAACTGTTAAGTATATGAAAAGCAAGGGTTAAGACATACTTGATATGGTCAATATTTTATTTGTACTTTGCTTAAAAGGCAAAGATCAGAATAGAAAAAAAGATTGTGCATAATGACTGTAGTTTAAATATGATGCTAATTTATGATGTTATTACTTTTTCATTCCTTTTTGATGAAGATTATTCTGAAATTACTTTAACAATCAGCAAATATGGAGAGTTATTTATTTGAATGACTGTCACAAAAAGGAAACCAAGAGAGAAGGAAAAGCTTAGAGGAAAATATTGATGAAAACATTAGGTACATCAAAAATCACTCTGGGTGTATTGATCTAATTCATTCTTCTATGCTTGACAGAGAACATTCAATACTCAGAATTATCCATCTATCATTCTAACATTGCCCTTTGGAGAGTAATTATCAGTACTAATTTATGTAATTTTTTTAGTCCATCAGGAGGTTTCAGAACTCACATATCTGTTGAATGTGCGTTTTAACTTTATACCTTGAATCCATGTATTAACATTTTAGGCAATATAATATGACCAGTGTAGTATTACATGAAATTATATTTTCAAAATGGAAATGAATGTTTTTCAAGGTTTTAGTTTAAAAGAAGTTTTCAAAAAGGATTTTCTGTTTTAGAGAAAATCAATGTTTTTCCTTTTTTCTAAGATAGTATGTGTATAGCTATTACTTGCAAGGAATAAAACCACAGAAATTAACAGGACATGTGCCTGAAAAAATAATCTTTGGAAGATCTAGGGCAGTGCCATCAAATACACATAAAATGTAACACACATATGGAATTTTAAGTTATCTAGCAGTCACATTAAAAATTTTAAAAAGCAGGTAAAATTAATTTTTATAATTGTGGTGTCATAAAAACATATTGGGTCTTTACTTCTGGTTTCTGGCATGGCACTCATCTAGCAGCTAAGTTTCCAAAAAGACCAAGCCTTTGTTAGAAGTTTGGAACTTTCAGCTGCACTCACTCGACCTGAGAGAAAGGAAAAAGGCTGGATTGAGTTCAACCACCAGTGACCAATGATTTAATCAATCATGTTTACATAGTGGAAGCTCATAAAAATTCCTAAATGATGAGGATTGGAGAGTTTCCAGGTGGGTGAACACACTGAGATCCTGGGAAGGCAGCGTGCTCAAAGAGGTCATCGAAGCTGGCACCTCTTCACTTCCCCACTACCTCACCCTAGGCATTAATTCCATTTGGCTCTTCCTGAGTTGTATCTCTTATAATAAATCATTATTAGTAAGTAAAATCATTTCCTGAGTTCTGTAAGTCATTCTAGCAAATTATCAAACATGAAGTGTTGAGGGGAGGTTGTGGGAACCCCTGATTTGTAGTAAAGTTAGAGGGAAGTGTGTGTAACCTGGAGACCAATATTTGCAACTGGAGTCTTGACATTGACTCTTGATAGGCCTCCAGGTAGTCCACACTTCTAACTTTGACTAACTGGTCTGTGAAATTGAGCCCTAACCTCATGGAGCCTGCTTTCATTCTGGGTAGGTAATGTCAGAGTTAAATTGAATTGTAGGATGCCCAGTTGGGGTACCACCATTTTTCTTCTGAATGCTGAGTCTTTCCTTTGCTGCTCTGTGGAGGTCAATAGACTCTGGCACAGCATGAAAGGCATATTAAATCTCTACGTAAACTAAAGTGCAGGGCAGGTCTAGGTTTTGAAAAGGGATGCAAACCTTTCTGAATTATTTAATACTTATGTCCAAAACCACTAAATAAAACAAAATACATGGCATGTGTAACACAAATCAAGTGTGTAATACCCACGTTTCCAGATATTTACTCTTGCATTTTCAGGATGTCAGCAGGACTCTGCCCATGCCTGACCATCGTCATTTATTATGTAGCTCTACTTAGTGCATCAGCATTAGTGATTTAAGAGGGAAGTGACACACTGGAAAAGGGACAAAATAAGGGAGAGATTCAATATCAGTTACGTACGTCTAAGAAGTGTTATATCAAAATCAACATTGAGAAGCCCAGTCTTAATTTGGTATTGCTCACAATTGTATAATTACGTAATTCACTTGTTAAATATCCATGAAGTCCTGTGAGTTGCTTTAAAGACAGGTACCCTGTGAAACTTGATACATTAAACTTTAGATGTCAATCATTTAGCAATCATTTTACCTCAGGGAATTATTTAATTTGTCTGGTTTTTAGATAATAATAGAATAATGCCTCTCTTACATGATTGCTTCCAATTAATCTCTCATGCACACAGACATACACATACACACTATATGAAAATACTTTGAACACTGCATGACACCTGCTAATGATATCTTACATGACAACAGCACATTTCTGACCTAATAAATATGAAGGGAGTTTATAAGATCTATTATCAAACCAAAGTGTCTCTTTGTTAAATGTGATTTTAAGAAATATATTTATAGGAAAAATTTAGCTACCAATAAATATTCTCAACAATTCTTCTGATGGTTTGTGATAAAGTAATTATGAACTTGATTAAATCAAACTTATTCTTCATTTAATATGAAAATTTTTTTCTTAAATAATTACTCAAACACTCTGTTTTGTATTTGGGATATTTTATGTTTCTTCATGTTGCCAAACAAGATAAACAGAGGAAAATAGGATAAATTAATATTGCTAGAAATAATTTGAAAGACTGTTTAACTTTATCTCAACATCACTATGGCATAGATACACATTTGAATTAGTTTGACAGTTCATATAAATAAATACTGTAATATGTAATTTCTGGATCATGGTGCAATCCATTTCTCAATTTAATTTTAACCTAATGCTATGCTAGAATGTATTAAAATGGGCATTTTCATAACTTTTCATTTAGAAAGAAAAGGTTAAGTTATATTGGTAATATTCACATAGCATAGAGAAAGAGAGCTAGCATATGTGTTTTACATAAAATTACAGCTCCTTTCAGTTGTAAATTACTTTTTGGTTTTCAATGAAATCATGTATTTACCAACATTAATAGATTTTAAAATGTACTATTTTCAGTTAGTTACTCCTTGTGAATGCAAGCAAAAATTAAAATCTTTATTATCACTAGACTGGGATCTTTATGCCAGCAGTTTTCTTTAAATTAGTAAAGGTGGAGTAATGTGGGTGAAATTTACATTTCACATACATTTCACATTTGGAGCATACCTTTGAGCCAGGTATGTTCCAAAGCAAAGTCCTTGTTTAACTCTTTCACTTAATACATAAGTGAGAAAGGTAACTTTTAAACTGACAGTTCAAGAGATCTGGCCTAACCAACTCCATCTTTTCTTTAATCTTCAAACTGCCCTTAGTCGTTCCTGGGCATGGGCCAAGTTAAGTTTGAGGGAAATTTAGTTTATAGTTTAAGTGATAAAATCTCATTCAAAAACTAACCCACCTTTGTAAAACCAATGAAAAGACACCAGGTTGGGAGAGTGAGAGGGGCCTAAATTCCGCCAAGATGTAAACATAGTTAAGTAATTACCTCCTGGCCGGGTGCGGTGGCTCAAGCCTGTAATCCCAGCACTTTGGGAGGCCGAGGCTGGCAGATCATGAGGTCAAGAGATTGAGACCATCCTGGCCAATATGGTGAAACCCCATTTCTACTAAAAGCACAAAAAATTAGCTGGGCGTGGTGGTGCGTGCCTGTTGTCCCATCTACTCAAGAGGCTGGGGCAGGAAAACGGAATTTGCAGTGAGCTGGGATAGCACCACTGCACTCCAGCCTGGTGATAGAGAGAGATTCTGTCTCAAAAAAACAAAAGTAATTACCAGCCATTATTCCAGAGGTCACAAGATTTGCAACTTCCCCAATTACTCCCCGTAACTAACATTTCTATGGTATAACCTAAAATCGGCCTTTTGAGATGTCTTCTTGGGCTTTTGCTTTTCTGAAGACCAGTAGCCCCACAGAGAACAATGACTGCTTTGCAGCTCCCGTTCAGAAGTGGATTCGGCACACTAGGACTATTTTCCACACCCCTAATATTGCATCCCCAACCAATCAGCACCCATTTCCTAGGCTCCTGCCGACCAAACTATCCTTGGAAAGCCCTAGCCTCCATATTTTAGGAGGTGAATTTAAGTAGTAATAAAACTCTGGTCTCTAATTTAGCTGGTTCTACTTATATCATACTCTTTGTTGCGATTCCCCGTCTTGATAAATTGGCTCTGTCTGGACAGTGGGCAAAGAGAACCCATTAAGTGGTTACACTTTTATCTCATTAAGAGTAGAAATCGACTCTGAATCTGTACTGAGTTAGATGTCCTGCATCAAGTAGCTTGCTCCTCCTGATGGAAGGACTCCAGTGTCTCCTGCTCAGTGTAGTAATGCTTTTGTTTAAATGCATATAGAAATGTTCATATTTTACCGATGTGGGCAGCAGACAGTTAAACACATTGCCATCTTGTTTTAACAATGCATATTTCAATTTGTTATTAGAGACACATTTCCTTATAATTCTGGGTTTATATTATGAAGTTTTCTTAATACCTCTGTTTTCTTGTGGGTATAACAATAATACTTCACAAGGCTAGTGCAAATATTAAATGAACAATTAGATGACTAATAAATGGAATTCTGACAGGCACATTGTAAATGTTCTATAGTCTATTTTATTATCAATATTATTATTAATTTATACATGAAAATTATCCAGATTATTTATTATTATTATTATCAGAAAGGAAATGTTGAAAGACAAAGTTAAATGCGAACTGCATAAAGTGACTTTATAATATTAAGAAATACAAACTTGTATTTGAGAATAGTAGCTGAAACAATGGAATTATAAATTGTGCTTTCCATTTTTCTAGCAAATAATTATTTATTTATATGAAAAATGTATAGTTAAAAAAACAGCGTGGTTCATAATTGTTGATATGCAAATTCTTTTACTTAAAGCAAAATTCCACTTAAAATGGCAGCATACATTACCATATTCTTATTTGAAAAATGCTATTTCAATTCCTTCAAAGATAGATAGAGTGACAGAAAATGTTATTTTAATTTATTTGCCATATGTAATCTTATTTCCTCTCCTTAATTAAGAAAAATGCATAGAGTCTGTCTCATTAAGTAGCTCCTTTTTGGATGAAAACTTAAAACTCAATGCAAGAGCTCTCTGTTTTCAGTAACTAATGTTAAAATACAACCACAGGTTCCGGCCAGGTGGAAGTGAAAATTTTGGCTTCTTTTCTGGATACAAATGTGGAATTACAAATATGTCACCTCTGAACTAGGTATATATCCAGCTAATCACTAGCAAGCTAGATCATCACGACTCTACTGGAGTACTGTATAGATTTTGCAGTGTGGGGAAGAAAGTCTATACTTGATGATAGGAAGATGACCAGAAGAGTGAAGAGAGAAGGGGCTGATTTACTCTGACTGAATTTCTTCCTAGTAATGGTGGAAGTCATACCTCCTCCCATAGGGAAGAATGACAAGCAACTGAAAAAGCAAAGCCAAAAATGGCTCTTTGGAGGGTTCTGGGCAGAAAACTTGAGGCAGAGAAAATTTATATATTCAAATAGAAAAACAAATTCATTAAACAATCAAATGGCTTATTAAAATAGGTACTATTTTTGTTTAGGTCTCTTGATTTATGTTTTATGAAATGATACATAATTTATTCCTTTTTTCAATAGGTATTTTAATTTATAGAATAAAATAGTTAACACTGCTAATTATTAATTTTTACCCTAAAACACAATCTTGCTTCGAATTTTTAGAATGTTATTTTTTATTTAGTATATCACTTCATAAATAGCCACAACCCTCAAAGATGTAAATTAAGAACAGCAAGATTTAAAATCAATAATTCCTTTAAGCCTTTATAATATTTTTTAAAGCAATGCCAGGAAATAAGACATACTGGCTCTCACTTTCAGTAACCTGAAATTAATAGCATAAATTATGTAAGTAATCTCCTTTTAGCAGAGTTGTATCATATTTTTTACTCTAAGTTCCTTGATTCATATGACAAAGCTCTACTTTCTAGATCAGTGGTTCTCAAAGAGAATGATTTTCTCCCAGGAAAATTTCTTAGGAGACATTTGGCAATGTCTGGAGAGAACCTGGGTTATGATAAAACAGAAAGACACTACTACTGGCATCTAGTGAGCAGAGATCACAGGTGCTGCTGAACATCCTAAAATTCAAGTGGCAGCTTTTACAACATAGAAGTGGCCAAAAATGTCAGTTGCCCTGAGGTTCATACTCTCTGTTTCAGATTCAGCTTATTTGACTTAAAGTTTGTATTAATATCAAAGGGATGACTTTGGGCTTGACCATGGCTGGCTAGAGGAACCTGACACTTGCCTTTTCCATAATGAAGGACCAAAAGAACAAATAAATAATCACATGTTGAACAGAGTGTCTGAGAGAGAACAGTGGAATTCAGCATAGAAATCACAGGAAACCTCTGAAATACACACAGAAGCAAAGAGAAGCCAAGAAGTTCACTGATCAAGATGGGCTGGCAGCCAGGGGAAACTTCCCAGTGTAAGGAAAAGGTAAATGAGAGATCACCTGTGGTCCTCATTTCCACCACAAACAACTGCTATCTGCAAGGGGAGAAGCCCTTGGCACTTTCAGGGCCTGATACCAGTATAGGGAGCCGCATGGAGTCTACGTGATGGCAAAGTGGGAGTTCATACTGGATCCCAAACAATCCCCTCGCCACTCCAAGTGAGATCCAAGCAGCTGCAGCAGGGTATCATTTTGAGAGCCTATCAGCTACCAGACTATAACCTTCCCTCCACTGGGACCCAATAGCTGCTGTTTTTTCACTTCCTTTAAGACCCCTGCTGACATCTCCCTAGATCCACCCAGAGGTCTGCAGCATCAGGACACAGACTGAACCAGTCAATGTGGCCAGGTCCCTAGCACTCTAGCCTGTGCAGTGTCCTAAAGCCTGGGGAAAGTGCATGCATCATACTAAGGTGTCTGCCCCTGGTACAAGACAAAGGGAGCCAAAGCATGTGATCCACAGAGACTGAGAGACCTTGCCCAGGGCCACCGTCATAGTTAACACTAACCTCCTACTCCATAAGGCAGGGCCACAGCTCATCTGCATGTGTCTTCAGGGGGCCCAGGGGTCAGCCTGTCCAGAAACCATCGTGGGATTTGAGGATACTCCAATCCTGCCTGATAGCACTAGCACAGTGCACACCATTTGGGGTCCTGCGGGCAACACTCAACCTACCACCACGGATACCCTTGCATGTTGTCTGGGGCCTCAAAATTCAACTACCCCTGCCTGCTGCTGCCAGAACCAGCTCACACAATCAGGAGGCCTGAGGACTGGCCAGTCCCACCCTCACCCTCCTGCAGCAGTGCACAAGAATACCACCCAGGGTCTAGAAAACAGTTCTGCCCTTCCCATTGCCATCTCCATTAGCATGCAAGCATGCGGTCTATGGGCCAAATAGCAAATCTCCACAAATTTAAATAAATCGTCATCATATCAAACATCTTCTTGGATCATAATAGAATGAAATTAGAAATCAATACCAATTGAAACTTTGGAAACTGTACAAACACATGGAAATTAAACAACATGCTCCTGAGTAACCATTGGCTCAATAAAAAAAATTAAAAAGAAATTTAAAATTCTTTTGAACAAATGTAAATAGAAGCACAAATACCCAAACCTAAGGAGAAGAGGGAAGGCAGTGCTAAGAATGAAGTTTGTAGCAATAAAAACATACATCAAAAAGAAGAGAAATATTTCAAATAACCTGATAATGAGCCACCTCAGGAAGCTATTAAAGCAAACCAAAAAGTAAATAATTGAATTCAAAATTATTAATTTTTTAAATTTAAATTTTGATTTAAATTAGTTATTTTTTATTGACTGGGTCTCCCTCTGTGGTCCAGGCTGGCCCTCAGGTGATCCATTGCCTTTGGCCTCCCAAAGCACTATGAATATAGGTGACAGCCACTGAACTCAACCCAAACTACAAATTAGTAGAAGAAATAATAAAAATTGGAGTGAAACTAAATAAAACAAAACTAAAAAAACTGTAAAGCATCCCTGAAACAAAAAGTGTTTTTTTAAAGATAAATAAGATAAATAAAATACTAGCTTGACTAACCAAGAAAAAGAGAGAAGACCTAAAGAAGCAGAATTATAAATGAAAAAGGAGATATTAAACTGATATCACAAAAATGCTCCCATGCAATACATGTTGGGAGGAGATATAAATGTAATCCTAAAGATAAACTTGGAAGTACAGGATGTCATAGGAAGTTCACTGGATTTATACTCAGAGAGGTACTGTAAACCAAGTTCCAACATTTAGGATGGCCAAGTCTAAATTGTCATCTTCAGTATTACTAATGATCAAGGAAATGTGGATCAAAACTACAATAAGCTAACACCTCATCCCAGCTAGAATGGCTACTGTCAAAAACAAAAAATAGGCTGGGCACGGTGGCTCACGCCTGTAATTCCAGCACTTTGGGAGGCTGAGGCGGGTGGATCACAAGGTCAAGAGATCGAGACCATCCTGGTCAACATGGTGAAACCCCGTCTCTACTAAAAATACAAAAACTTAGCTGGGCATGGTGGCACGTGCCTGTAATCCCAGCTACTCAGGAGGCTGAGGCAGGAGAATTGCCTGAACCCAGCAGGAGGAGGTTGCAATGAGCCAAGATCATGCCATTGCACTCCAGCCTGGGTAACAAGAGCGAAACTCCATCCCCCCCGCAAAATAAATAAATAAATAAAATAAAATAAAATAAAAAAATAAACAAAAACAAAAAATAGCAAATGCTGGCAAGGATGCGGAGAACAAGGAACCCTTATAGGCTATTGGTGGAAGGTAAATTAGTGCAGCCTTTATGAAATACAGTTTGTGGGGTTCTCAAAAAACTGAAAATAGAATTACAATATAATCCAGCAATTACACTACTATGTATTTACCCAAAGGAAAATAAATCAGTGTATCAAAGTAATACAAGTAATACCCATATTTTACGAAGCTTTATTCACAATAATCAAGATAAGAAACAACCTAAGTATCTACCAATGAACTGGTAAATAAAAAAGTCATACTATAACTTTTATAGTGTAACATAAAACATAGTATATATAACATTTATAGACCTCTCTCTCTCTGTGTGTGTGTGTGTGTGTGTGTGTGTGTGTGTGTGTGTGTGTATACAGTTGACTAGTATTTAGCCATAAAAAAGAATGGAATCCTGTCATTTGCAGTAACATGAATAGAACTGAAGGTCATTATGGATAAAGTAAAATAAGCCAAGCACAGAGAGACGTCACACATTCTGACTCAGACATGGGACCTAAAGAAGTCCATCTCGTAGAGGTAGAGAGTAGAATGATATTCACAAGATTGTAGAAGGGTGGGGAAGTGGAATAAGCAAGGTTGGTTAATCGGTACAAACATACAAATCAATAGCACAGAAGGCTAATTATCTATAATTGTTATCTATAATAACACAGTAATTTTGGAATATGCTAATTTTCCTCGCTATTTAAAACATAAAATATGTCTGTGGATCTAAAAAAAGTTGTTTAAGATTCATATGATCTAATAGCATCCAGATACTGAACTAGGTACACCTAAGAATTTATGTTGAATTGTACAACGTTTTCAGAAAAAAGAAATCATTTGACAGATAGTGTGAGAGTAACTTTCTAGACTATCATATCAACAAGTGCAAAGATTTCTATTTTGGTCAATGCTATGTCTTCGGGGCCTAGCATATATAGACAATAAATAATTGTTAAATCAATAAGTAAATCCTAAAATTCCAAACCAATTCAATTTAGTGATATAAGTTTTCAGGCTTTTATTGCAACCAGCATTTGCCCCTTGCAAATATCTGAGATAAATCCTATAATGAGTAAATACTTACAAGTTTAAAATGTTTTTGTATACATAGGGAATTAAGACTTTTTGCTTAAATAATTTTCATATTCTTTTAATGAGTCAGAAATTTCTATCCCTTGCTTACAGTAGATTATGCGTAAGGCAGACCCTGAATGCTGCTCACATATAGTCATCATTCTCCTCTTCCTTAGAGCAACCTTATTTGGACGGAGCAGCAAAGTGCCAACCGAAAGACATGGAATCTCAGCCTTTCTTCAGTGTGTGGTGGCCCCTAACAAGAAGGTTCTTGCCTGTCAGATGTGGGTAGATACATTGGGGTTTTTGTCTTTTCAAAGAAATAATGTTTATTCTTGTCTTGATCTTACCCTTTTACCAGCTCTTCTTCCCCACTGGAACCCAGCCACAGGGCATGAAATGCACTCCAATAAAAATTTTAAGAAAAGCAATCCTTCATTTTGTTTAAACCATTTTACTGTTTTGATGATATATTTGTAATATGAAGCTGAATGTATGCCTAGTAGAGGCACTGTGGCTTAGAAAGTTTAAGTGATATATCTAGGATGGCCAAGTTTAAATTGACAAGTCCCTGTTTAAAAACTCAATATATCTGGCTCCAAAATTCATGTACTTTCACGATGCTGCACTTCTTTTTGAAGGTCCTAGATGCTTAATCTAGTGCTTTCCATTAGTGTATCTATTAATTACCCTCCGTATTTTATATTCCTTCAAGTAAAATTCCAGGGAAAATAATATCCAAACATGATTTCAAATAGAAGAATGACTAAAAACAAACAGATCTTAGTGCCCATTTATGATAAGTTCATTCTTTAAGCTGTCTCGATTGAGCTACAAAACACCTGGGGCTATTTTCAATGAAAAGATTTTTTTTTTTTAACATTTTTGTTATCATTTAGACCAAGATACTCTATGGTAATTTTACAATGGGGTAAAAAATTACCATAGAGTATCTTGGTCTAAATAGAAACCTGTTTATGTTATAAAATATGGTCTTACTTTAAAAAGAAAAATCATTAAAATAAAAATATATGGGCAGAATCCTATCAAAAATGGTTTCTATTAATGACTGATATGTTAAAAATCATTGTAAGCTTTACTTTCAAATTCTATAAATTATTTGGTTTCTGAAATAAATCATAACTTTATTAAAAATGGATGATAGAATAAAATTCATTTTCTACATCCAGGCAATACATGTTGGGAGGAGATCTAACATGTAATCATAAAGATAAACTTGGAAGTACAGAATGTCATAGGAAGTTCACTGGATTTATACTCAGAGATGTACTGTAAACCAAGTTCCAACATTAATTGACTGAATGACCAAGAAAAAAATATTTTAACTTCCTTAACTTTGTTCTGTTATTTAGAAAATTAGATCTTGTTATATTTGCCACATATTTTAATTTTTAAAAGGTTAAGAAATTATACAATTTCTTTAAAAACTGATATACATATAAAGCATATCAGTTATATTTGAATACAAAAAATCTAGAAAAATAATTTAGATTTATATTTATTATGAAATTGAGAAGATCAAGTAATGATATTAAATACTTAACTAATATGAAAACCTAATAATTACAAGATATCTCTAAAAGTTTAATGTTGCATCAAGTATAATGTATTAATTTGGCTCTATCTGTTCATACTCTTTAAAATGTATATTTTTTCTTTTTCGATTTTTAATTTTTGAGAATACGTAGTAGGTGTATATATTTATGGGGTATGTGAGATGTTTTAATACAGGTATGCAATGTATAATAATCACGTCATAAAAGCTGAGGTTTCCATCCCTTCAAGCATTTATCCTTTGTATTAGAAACATTCCAATTATACTCTTTCAGCTATTTTAATATGTATAATTAAATTATTTACTAGAGTTACCCTGTCGTACAATCCAAAAATAGCTTTTTTTCATTCTTTTAACTATTTTTTGGGTATACCCGTTAACCATTCCTATCTCCCCTCCACCTGCCCCACTACCCTTCCCAGCATCTGATAACCATCCTTCTACTCTCCCATGAGTTCAACTGTTTTGACTTTTAGATCCCACAAATAAGTGAGAACATGCAATGTTTGTATTTCTGTGTCTGGCTTATTTAACATAACATAATGACCTCCAGTTCCATTCACGGTTTTGCAAATGGCAGAATTTCATTCTTTTTATGATGAAATAGTATTTCTTTGTGTATAAGTATCACATTTTCTTTATCCATTCATCTGTTTCTGATGTGGTTTGGCTCTGTTCCCACCCAAATTTCATCTTGAATTGTAGCCCCCATAATTCCCACATGTTGTGGGAGGGACCTGAGGGGAGATAATTGAAGCATGGGGACAGTTCCCCCATACTGTTCTCAAGGTAGTGAATAAGTCTCACAAGATATGTTAGTTTTTATAAGAAGAAACCCCTTTCACTTGGCTCTCTCCTGCCACTGCCATATAAGAAGAGCCTTTCACTTTCTACCATGATTGTGAGGCCTCTCCAGTCACATGGAACTGTGAATCCTTAAACCTCTTTTTCTTTATAAATTACCTAATCTTAGGTTTGCCCTTATCAGCAAGATGAAAATGGACTAACATTGTAAATTGGTACTGGTAGAATGGGACATGGCTGTAAAGATACTGGAAAATGTGGAAGTGGTTTTTCCTAAGTAACAGGCAAAAAAAAAAAAAAAAAAAAAAACCAAAAAACCTAAAATTTATATGAAACCAAAAAAGACCCAGAATAGCTATTCTAAGTGGAAAAAAAAGAAGAAATTGCATTTGCATTACCTGACTTCGAATCATACTGCAGTTACAGTAACTGAAGAAGCACAGTACTGGCATAAAAACAGGCAGACCAATGAGACATAATAGAGAAACCAGAAACAAATCCATACATATACAGTTAACTCATTTTCGAGAAAGTGGCAAAATCAAATCAACTGATGATTTATTGATTGATTGATTGCCTAGATGAAGGAATTTGATGACTCACTGGATATCAGATAATGAAGACAGGAGTTACATGAACCTCCTTTTGGGACTTAGGTAGAGTGTGGTACCAGCTGTTTTTCTCTCACCATCGATAGTTTCTCCTAGTAAATCCAAACGGATTTACACCTTATAAAAGAAGGTTAGGTTTTACACTGAAGGGAGGAAGCATTTGTAAACTGGTGAGATTATTATAACACGTCATCTTTAATCAGATGTCTATAAGTCTGAAGATGATAGCAAAATACCATAATGTCTATGAAATGGCTAAATTATTTTAGGAGAGATATAGAGTGTGGTAAAAGGTTGGTCAAAAGTAGATTTTTAGAAATATCAAAGTTTTATGAAAATATATATTAAAAGAAACTCTTGGGGAAATAAAAGATAAATGGAGAATTTGAACTTATTATTTTCTATTTGATTCTTTATATCCTCTTTCCACCCAACTCCACACTGCCCATGCATCAGAATCAAAGTCTGGAGACAAGTTTATGCCTGCTGACCCAGTGGAATTAGGAATAATACACTTTCTTATTATAAAAATAGTCCTTATTTTAACTGTACATTATATGGCTATCCAAACCAGGACTGTCTGGTTTCTCCTTGGCTTCAGGCACTGAAGATTAGATGGAGGGAAGAGAATGAGGTCAGAAAATTTGTTTATGTGGCATCCTTTTTGACTTGTTACATTTGATTGGTAGCTGCTTTTATTCCCCCCAGCTGATGCCAGCCACTGATAGGAAATAGGGAGTGAGGAAGGTTCCATATGATTCCACTGGAAGAGACTATATGCTTCTTCCAACATCCTGATTGGTGAAGGGATATGGGCAGATCCAAGACAGTGTAGTGTCCAGAAAGTCGAGAAAGAATTTTCCAAGACTTGTGTAATACATGAGGGTGCAGGGAAAAGAGAAGGCAACAGGTAGTCCAGTAAGACAAGAAAAAGATAGTCAAAATTATGAACGGTCATAAAAAGTATGGGAATAATACTTTTGTTTCAGTAAAGACAACAGATAAACATGTATTAGGGATTAAATATTAAAAAGGAAAATAGGCAAAAAACAGAGAGCTGTTATTTGTTTAGCTTAACAATTATTAATGACCTCCTATTCTGATTTTAGAGGCTATTGTCTGAAGTACATGTAGGGAAGAAATTATAAATAGGAGAAACTAGGGAAGTCACTATATATTGATAACGTAAGTTATTTTAGTTTGAACCTATTTATACTTAATCGTGTTTGGAAAAATACAAGCATATAGAGAATTTTTGTGGACAAATTATTCTGAACAAACATACTTTTTCCGAGCTTAAAAAGACTTACTTTCATCAAAGTTATAGAAATACTTTGGCATTAATAGACTATCATCAGATATGGAAGATAGTAAGTTGCTTAGCTATGTTTTAATCCTGTTCTTGATGTGTTCACTGACTCTTATAAGCTGAAAATGATTGTCCAAAATAAAATAGACTTTATATGATTATTAGAAACAATACTAATAACTCCTAGAAAGCAAAGACATACACAAACATCTAAAAACATGGCAAACTGCTGCAGGAAGATGATTGTGGAGAAAAGTTAAATTAGCGGAATGTAAGAAGCTTGGCAGTTTCTGGAATTTAGAAGCCAGAGTAATTAGCCAGTCAAAGAAAGAGGTCCAGCCCCCTCTTCCGAAGTTCTCATCATGTTTTAAGGATTTGGTACATCTGGGGATTCTGATAGCTAAGCCCTGTATCCAATTTAGAAAGAGCATCCCTAATGTTAGCTGAAGGCAGTGGAGTAGAAATTTATCACTAAGGAATGAAATGCATTCCTTTTGGCGAAAAGCTGCTTAGAGGAATGCAATTTGTGTGGTATAAAAGTGCATGGAAATTTTAGTTGTATTTTTCTTTAAATCTATGAAAAACTTTATGTCTTTGAGGGACAAACCATACGAAGCTACTGGGAAAACAGGAAACAGCTTAAAGAAGAATAAACTTATCTACCATTGCGCACTATTCTGTTTTCTATTTCATAGGCTGGGCCACCTGGAGTTTTATAACCCAACCAAACTTTAGGTTCTTTGTATTTTCATACAGGTCTCCAGAATTGAGAATGACACGCTTGCTAAAATATCTGCTGGGCAGAGTCTATTCTGCTTAGAAAATGAGCAGAATCAAGGACTATAAATAAATATCACGCTATCTTCTAGTATGCTTTTGAAAAGATCTATATACCATCCAGTCCTCTGGGTTTGAATTAGTAAATGGTCAATGATAAAGAGAGAAAGAATAGAGACAGAACAATATCTGTCACCTAAAAACCCATGGGAAGCACAAGAACATGTTTCCTTTTTTAATAAAATGAGTTATTCTATTTTTGTTTCTTCAAATTAGTAAAAAAGTTTGAAAGGAACAATTTCAACGTGCCAAAGTGAAAAATTTCTTCCCTGACTAACAAATACTGTTACTGGCTTTGAGGCAGAGAGTAGTACGTAAGTAATGATTAAATATATAGTGGGGTAATAGTGAAACTCTGGTAAACCCTCACACATTTTAGAGAATCATAGAGCCTTCTACTTGCCTATAAAGTTACAGATGTGAACAGCAAATCTTTTCTTCTCTTGGAGGAGTTGAGCATGCCATTGTCACCTACTCTCCAGGAGGGAAAGGTACTAGAAGAATGTTCCTATCCTCTGTTCACAAGCCACTCACTGGGTCAGCCACTCTTTCCTTAAAAACTTTTGGAAAATTGCACAATTATGGATTGTGATTTAAACACTGTTTCTTTTATTGCAATGTGGGGATACTTAAGGAGTCCAGATTATCTTGTTACTCAGAGAATGAACAAAATTTAGGTTGAGGGGCAGGGAAGTTCATTTGGAAGCTCAATATGCCTTATCTTTAAGTCATGTTCTATATTATTTCACTAATAAAGAAGCTAGTATTTAATCTCCATCTGTCTGATTCTCAAATTTTATCTGTCAGTAGGTTTTGAATATGCAATAGACTTGACGGTCAGAACAATATTCACTCCTAAAAGTTCAAACACTTCCCACTTAGTATCAGTTGTACATTTTCCTATAATTTTTATTAAAAATTCATTTTGTCTAATTTAATTCATAATTGCAAGGATAGAACAAGTTCATAAAATTGTAGAAATGGGGATGTTTTGTGGAGTTGATTATTTAGTGTACTTTTCTCATGTTTCATAGTACTTTCTTAACCATGTAGAATGTTCTGCCACAAACAGAAGCTCAATAAGTTCTGCTGATTTGTTTTAACAAGTATAAGGTTTGTTTTCTTTTGCCATGCAAAGCTGGCTTACTAGAAATAATATTGACACAGGAAGGACATCAACAGTTACGGTCTGAGCATTTCCAGTGTTAATATGCTTGAGAGCTTACAAAATGCAAACCACTAGGCTATAAAATGACTTTGTCTTTCTTTAATCAGGAAAAAGTACCAAAAATGTAATGTTAAAAAAATATATAAACCGAGTAAGCATCTGCCCTATTGTCACTTTACTTCTTCTTTTCTGTGAGAGTTAAAATCTAGCTTACACAGGAACTAGCTAAGAATATATTATGGGAAGGATTATGTATGATAGTTACAGGAGAAAATCTGATCATGCTGCAAGGAATGCTTTTCTGTATATAAACAACTCTAAGTTACAAGGCTCTTTGAAAAATGGCACATGCTATTCAATGTAGGTTCAATGAAAGAATCTAGGATTAACAAAATCATTTTAATGAAAAGCAGTAGCACTGTGTTCCCACAATTTCGTATCTTCAAAAACATACATGCCTGTTCTAAATCACAAACAAATAAAATATTTGCATTCTATTTCAAACCATACCCGTACCTTAATATAGTCCTTGCACAATGTACTAATATTACCCCCATATTTTTTTAACAGCAATCCACTTTTCAGTCTGTCACTGAAATGGGCTGTCAGAAGGCTAGCCCGTCTTCTTAGCCTGGTTTTTATACAATATACAAATATCATTTTTTACCTGAATGTACATTTCAGTCAGCTGAGTCTATTTCATTAATATAAATAATTGGGTAGCTGAAACATCTTTTTGAGGTGTTTATATATCCACATAAGTCTCCATTATTCTTTATTTATTCCCTAAGGAGATGAAAATATGAATAGAAAATTCTTAGGAGGCCCAGTACAAAACAGCTGACTCTTGCTCCTTGCAAACTGTATGCTTTCCAGATGACCATTAGGACATAGTGGCTCTACCTCTAGGTATCTGTCTCTATTTCTCTCTCTTCTCTCTATCTCTTCAAGCTTGCTTACTCTTGTAGCCATTCTTTCTTAAAATTCCTTGTTATATGCTAGATTTTGATTCATCTCTTGCCATTTTCTACTTCATTCTTGCCTCCCAATAGATGTTACATTCAGAAAGAACATATTTCAGTTACAGAAACATGCAATGATTTCTTATGTAAACTTTTTTTCACTTCAACCACCACTATTCTTTTCATTTTTTCTTTAAATATAACTTCTTTGAGAAACCATCTTTTTAACTCTCTCATTTTGGGTTAGGTAGAGGATTGCCAGATAAAATTCAAGACACATAGTAAAATTTGAATTTCAGATAAACAATAAATTTTTAGTACATCACATATAGTGCATGGGTATGTTCTTTTTGGATATTTGGAGGGAGGTAGTGGAGATAGGCAAAATCCCCACAATGAATTTAAACTTGTGAGCAGGATTGACCCTAAGAAGTATTAAATTAGTTCAATGTGAATTATGGTATTTCCAGTTAAAACTTCTGTCTACAAGGTGATTTGATATTTTCTGATCTTGAAAGAATGGGTACTTAAGCCATAATTTTGAGAAAAATGTACCTATGCCCTTTCCATTATGTGAAGTCTGCTTTGAATCATATTTGTGAATGATCTGACCAAGTCATACCATTTTCCAGTACAGAAGACTGGATTCTTATAGGTTTATTGATAACTAAAAACAGAGCATTTTACTGTTACTGTTAAATAATTAGAGCAAAATTTCACTCTTGCTGTGTATTCAGAATGAGTAGAGAATCATGTAGTCAAAGAGTAAAGTAATATCCAATGAGGGATTGATGAAACCTTCACAATGTTTGAGGGAAAATTTTATTCACTCAAATTGACATCTGTAACTGACAGTCACAGGGCATGATAAAACATTAAAAAAGCTAACCCTGGTGTTTGCCATTTACTAATATAACAGCATCTAGTTCCTATCAGTATCATTAAGTTCAAATAAAATACAAACTAATATTCATTTCAACATATTTTACTATAGTGAAAATGCAAAATATTTTCTTTAAAGCTAAAAGTAACAAATCAGATTACAATATTGTAAATCATTTTATGATAGCTTTAAAAAACTTGCATATGTCTCATAGACATATATTTACTACACATATACACACCTAAGAAAAATGTTTTAATGGAGGAAAAAGTTTAAATAATTTGATGTCACTCTAATAAAATATCATTCATTGTAAGGAAATTTACCTCTAGCTGGGGGCATAAGGCTCCAGATGATTTTAATTTTCTTCCTTGCTGAGCAACATTTTCTAGATAATCTGCAATAAATATATTTTTATCCAGTAATAAGAAACATATTTCTTAAAATAGTCATACCTTGAAAAACATTTTACCTTTTATTACTCTATCATTTGCCAGAGGCCAAAATACATATAGATCCTATTGAGCTGTCTGTGCTTAGGAAACCAGCTGGATGATTAAATATCAGGGAAAGCAATAATTTGTTCCCTAATAAGCTACATATATAAGTCACTTCTTGAGTGAAGAATAGGTCAATTGTACTTTATTTGGAATTGTTATTTGTATGTTCAAGTGAATATATTTAACATTTCCCCCCGAGTCCCTTTCTGTAGTTCTTGATGATTTCAGCTATTTATTGGCATATGCGCCCAGGCTAAACTAAAATATTCCAGGGGATGAATTTCTCAGTTTTATTAAAAAAAAAACAACAACATGGATTCGTGTAAGAAAACACTGCCCTCAAGCCTCTGTGCTGAGAAATTAATCTCTTCTAACATAGAAATCCCCATTGTTCAAACAAGTTTGTAGGGCACTAAACATGGAAAATAACCTGAACTTCATCATCACTATGCAAATATTTTTCCATTCTTATCATCGAAACTCACATAGCATGTCTAATAGGACACTTTCTAAATCTGTGAAATACTATGCAACTTTAAATGAAGCCACTTTTCTCTGATGAACGACCACACAGCAAAGAAACAACATAAAACTCCATTTGAATAGGTGTTATAAAACAGATTTATTAAAGAATGTATTATGAAAAAATATATTACCAAGGGACAAACAGGCATACATAGAGATTGAAATATAATTAAAATTATTACTGTATAGTCCTATTAAATATATGACAATTGCAAAATACTCAACAAATATGATATTCAAATACACAAACATTTTTATAACTATTATATACACTCACATTTTACTACTCTTGCATATTTTTCTGTGATTATAAATAGAACTACTGAAATATATTTGCTTGTTCCAAACCAGTTGTTAAGGCTAAAATGAGACACAAAATAAATGACTGGAATAAAAATATCGAAGTCCATTTTATATTCATTAGAATTTGTTTTCCTTGCTGTCACCCAAAGTTTCACACATATCTCAGGAGTGAAAAAATGGATTTGCTAGAATTCTGTCCTCTAAATAAGAGTCCTCTACCTTTACTTACATAGAATGAAAAGTAGGTCAAAAGCATCTCTTCTTTAGAACACAATTATTTTGTACAAAATTTTTACATACTCTATCACTATTTACTATTTGCTTATCTTTCACTTACATTCAGTTTATTTTAACCACTCACATCCCACGATTCCATGGAGACACTTCTTTTATGATCATGGATTAATTTCTCGTTAAAAAGATTTGTGGAACTCTTTGAGCCTTTCTTAATTGCTGGAAACATCTGAAAATTCCTCCCCTTTGATCTATTTGATATTCTTAATTACTAACAGAACTGTTTAGCTAAGCCTTTCTCATTCCTCAGTCCAGGTTTCTCTTACTGCCCTTTAAGTGCTGGACTTCTCAGGGGTCTGACTTCATGCTGTGTTCTTCCCACTCTGCACAGCCATCCTTGGGAATTACACTAATGTCTTCACTATTTATAGTCTTTGGAGGTTGGTCCATATTTAGTTCACTACTTTGAATTATTCTCTCCATTTCAGAAGGCTTATCTTCTGAGTAGTTCCACAAAGAGGCAACTTATATTCATATATTGAAAGTGGTCTATCTCCTCCTCTTCAATTTACAATCTGACACAGTCAGTAACTCTATTTCAGCTGGTTGCAGAAACCAGTATTCTGGAAGGAATTTTTGACTCTTCAATCTCTCCAGATACAGTGAACTACCAAGTCCTCTCAAGCTAACTTTCTGAATGTTTCTTGAGTTTGCACTGTTCTCTAGTCCATTGTCGCCATCTCAGACAAAGAAAACATTCTTTCTCGTCTGGACAATGGCTAACAAAACTCCCTCCAACTTACACTTCACATAGCATTGAAACATAGCTGATCATGAGATGCCAGGGCTTCAAACTTTTTAAAAAATTTCTCATTGTGATTTAAAAAAATCTACTTGACATTATGTAAGAACTAACTATGATGTAGTTAATTGCTCATGCCTTTACCTAAAGGATCTCCTAAATTACTTGCAGAAATTATATATATATATATATATATATATATACACACACACACACACACAGACACAGAGAAAGATTGAAATATAATTAATATGTTTAATATATATAAATTATATTTTGAAATATGAATGAATATATAGTTCCCTCAGACAAAGAGGGGTATTGCATAATGGTAAAGGGATCAATGCAACAAGACAAGCTAACTATTCTAAATGTATATGTACCCAATACAGGAGCACCCGCATTCATAAAGCAAGTTCTTAGAGACCTACAAGGAGACTTGGACTCCCACACAATAATAGCAGGACACTTTAAAACCCCACTGTCAATATTAGACAGATCAATGAGACAGAAAATTAACAAGGATATCCAGGACTTGAACTCAGCTCTGGACCAAGCAGACCTAACAGACATCTGCAGAACTCTCTACCCGAAATCAATAGAATATACATTCTTCTTGGTACCACATCACACTTATTCTAAAATTTACCACATAATTGGAAGCAAAACAATCCTCAACAAATGCAAAAGAATGGAAATCATAATTAATGATTAATGATTAACCAAAGAAAAGAGTCACTCAGACCACAGTCCAATCAAATTAGAACTCAGGATTAAGAAACTTACTCAGAGCTGCACAACTACATGGAAACTGAGCAACTTGCTCCTAAATGACTACTAGATAAATAATGAAATTAAGGCAAGAAATAAAGATCGAAATGAATGAGAATGAAAACAGATGCTGGAGAGGATGTGAAGAAATAGGACTACTTTTACACTGTTGGTAGGAGGGTAAATTAGTTCAACCATTGTGGAATATTGTGCAGTGATTCCTCAAGGACCCAGAACTAGAAATAATATTTGACCCAGCAATCCCATTACTGGATATATAACTAAAGGATTCTATTATCATTCTATTATAAAGACACATGCAAAGTATGTTTATTGTGGCACTGTTCACAGTAGCAGAGACTTGAAACCAACCCAAATGCCCATCAATGATAGACTGGATAAAGAAAGAGTGGCACATATACACCATGGAATACTATGCAGCCATAAAGAAGGATGAGTTCACATCCTTTGCAGGGACATGGATTAAGCTGGAAACCATCATTCTTAGCTAAATAGCACAATAACAGAAAACCAAACACCACATGTTCTCACTCATACATGGGAGTTGGACAAATGAGAACACATGGACACAGGGACTGGAACATCACACACAAGGGCCTGTTTGGGGGTCAGGGCAAGGAGAGGGATAGCATTAGGAGAGGTATCTAATGTAGATGATGGGGTGATGGATGCAGCAAACCATTACAGCACATATATAGCTATGTAACAAACCTGCATGTTTTGCATATGTACCCCAGAACTTAAAGTATAATAATTAAAAAAAAAAAAGACTCAGAAACTCTCACAGATCAGATTAGATTAAGAGAGCATTCTGTTAAAATGAAATGTGGCATCCTGAGATAGCAAAAGAATGCCACATTTCATTTTATTTTCACATTACATTTCATTTTCTGGGCTAGAAAAAGAACATTACTGGAAAAACTTGGGAAATCCAAGAAAGAAACTTGTGATATCAAAGAAAAGAGTCTAATTAATGGTAATGTACTAATGATGGTGTCAACCTAAAAGTGCCTGAGACAGGTGTCAATCAACTTATAGGTTTAGTTTTCCAAGATTGAGGATATGCCCAGGGAAAAAGAGACAAAAGTTTCAGTAGGATCCCTGGGATGCACTTTTTCCAAAAAGGGTTTTAAGGAATTCAGTATTAAAACAGGAAACAGCAGCAGGAGGAGAAAGAGGGAGGAAAATAGGAGAGTAGGGTAGGTAGTGAGGAAAGCAAATACATTCTTGAGAGGCTTTGGTTAATGCTCACTGAATCCACAATTTATAAGCTTCTCAATTTAAATTTCTCTGATGTTTTTCTTAAAATTGATCTGAGGAATTATTATTTTCTAAAATTTAGTCCTGGGACTAATTCTAATAATTATTATTTTAAGAAAGAATAACATGTAATTTCACATGTTAAATGAAAAAATGGGGGAAAAATTCAATTATGCATTCATCTAGCTCTCAGTAGATTTACACTTTACATAAGATAAAATAAGTATGTGTAATTGCAGCTCTCTGTTGAACAAAGGAACTCAGTTTTCTTCCAATGAATCAGTCTCATAGCTTAACTTCTACCTTTGATGTGGTGACTTTGGGGTCTTCAGATTTTATTTTTCTTTCACAATGATTTCTTAGTTGTGACAACTTTTATATATTCATTATTTAGAAACATGGAAAACTCCTGTCACTGGGGGCTGACAAGCACAGGAGGGAGGCTGGGTAGGGGCTGAGGGCAGCTCAGTGATCTTCTGCAGTCACCTCTAAGCATGACCAGCCTGGGTGCCATGAACTGCAGCAGGAGGCACACAAGCTCCTGAGTGGAAATGGGTGGGTCCTGGGTGAAGACCCATCTTCAAGCTGAGAAAAGGCATGAAGCCTAGGGATTGGGCTGCCAGCCCTGTGGACCAGAGTGAGAACTTATAGTACTTTTTCTGAGCCCACCTATGGCCACTCCTGAACCCATCAGCACATACTTCCTCTCCTCAGAAGCCTATAAAAACACCCAGACTCAGCCAGACTCAAAAAGAGAGAGGATGACCAACTGCTGAGAGAAGCTGCCCACTCGTGTCTCCTTTCTAATGAGAGTTGAACACTCATCAGGACACTCCAGCTACAGAGAAAAGCTATCTAGTGTGGGTCTCCTCTGAGCTGTTCTATCACTCAATAAATCTCCTTTTCACCTTGCTCACCCTCCTTTTGTCCATGTGCCTCATTCTTCCTCAGCACAGGACAAGAACGCAGAACCTGCCGAATGGCAGGGCTAAAAGAGCTGTAACACAAATAGGGCTGAAATATGCCCATCGGTCACCATTTTGCAGGTGACAAGAAGGAAAGAAGAGCTGTGGCCCTTTTAGGAGCCCAGACTTAGCAGCTCCCTGAGCCAGGGCTGTGATACACTCTTTGGGGCTCCAAGGCATCTCCAAGCTTCCAGGCATCTCCAAATTTCCGGAAGCCCCTGCATTCCCCAGTGCCAACCGTGGAAGCTCCTTGCCCTATGCTTAGTCCAGCCAAAGCCTTGCAGGGAGCTGATGCCCATGCCACTGCAGCCAGCATGCTTGGCTGTGTGCGGTGTCCAGACCTCATGCTCTCTTGCTCCCACACACTCACCGCTGTGCTCATCCTTGGAGGTACAGGATCCAGGCCAGTAATGTGAGCTGAGTGCAGCCTGCCAGGCCAAGTGAGCCCAGTGGGCCCAAGCAAAACCTGGACAAAAGTGCCACTGGCCACAGAGGTTTCTGACTGTCAAAGTGACACCCCAAGGATCCTGTAACACTTCTTATTACATCGTATTAGTAGATATATGGTATTAGACATATTAAGTCAATGTGGTGGTGGGCATCTTGCCTGAAAATATTTACTATCTTAATGGCATGCTACCAACATATCACAATTCACTAATTAATTGAAATGTGAACCCCAAATATCTGAAACAGGTCTAAGTCAATTTGGGAAGTTTACTTTGCCAAAGTTAATGGTGTGTGCCAGTGACACGGCCTCAGGACTTCTGATAACAGGTGCTCAAGGTGATTGGGACACACCTGGTTTATACATTTTAGGGAGACATAAGACATCAATCAATATATGCAAGATGTACATTGGTTCAGTCTGGCAATGTCAGACAACTTGAAGTGGGGAGGAGTCTTCCAGGTCATAGGAAGATAAGAGACAAATAATTGCATCCTTTTGAGTTTTTGATTAGCCTTTCCAAAATAAGCAATCAGATATATATTTATCTCAGTGAGCAGAGGGATGACTTTGGATAGAATGGAAGGTAGGTTTTCCCTAAGCAGTCCTCAGCAGTTCTAAGTTTTCCCTTCAGCTTAGTGATTTTGAGGTCCCAAGATTTATTTTCCCTTCACAGATATGTGCTTTTTGAAAATATTCTCTACTTGGATAATGATACTTGAAATTGCTGAGTGCTGAAAATTAATTAGCTTTTGGGCTATCAGAACAAGTGGGAATGTAATTGAGCTCTGTATGGACCAGCGTGTTTCTAAAAGTGTCTTATTCGGAGAGTTCTAAGGAGACATTTTTTTTTCTCCTCTTTCCATTGGAGAACAATAGCTAAAACAGACAAGTTTCTCTGCCATTTCTCTTTGTATGAAGGGCTTATTTACCCTGAAGTTTAACACTCAAGGGCCTTGGCTTGATGCAAGGGCCTGAGGCTTTGTTTCCTGTCCCCACAAGACCACTGAAACAAAGCATCCAATCACTGGGTAATGCTTACACCCTCAGGGCAGCCTCTGGCACCAGTAACTGCCTGTCTCTCTGGAGTCCTTTGTCTTATGCCAGCCTGATGATTTTTCTGTCTTACTAGGTCATCTATACCTTTAAAAAGTATTTTAAAAATATTTTATTCAGTGTTTTTTTTTCTGTATTGAAATGTTTTAGAGTCTGTTTGCTATGTTTTCTGTTTTTAAATATAATTTATTCTCAACGTTTTCTTTACACTTTCCATGATCCATCTCTTTCAAAAGATGGTGTAATAATTCATTTTTAGTATCTATTTTGACATGTTACCTTGTTCATGTTTAACCTTTTCCATTAATTACTCAAAGAAAGATAAAGTAGGGTAAACAGTGAATAAGAACAGAGAAAACTGAATTGATATTAGTTACAGGTTGAGCATCACTAATCTGGAAATTCATAATTTGAAATGTTCCAAATTCTGAAATTTTCTGAGCACCAACATGATATCACAGGTGGGAAATTCTATCCCTAACTTCATATGACCAGGTACAGTAAACAAGCAGTGGAAACTTCATTTGCACAAAGTTATTTAAGCCATTATATAAAATTACCTTTAGGCTATATGTATCAGTGTATATGAAATATAAATACATTATGTGTTAAACTTGGGTTTAAGATATCTCATTATATATATGTAAATCTTCCCAATTCAAAACACTTCTGGCGCCAAACATTTCAAATAAGGAATATTCAACCCATATGATAGGAGTACAAGAAGAAGAAAGGATTTGAAAATAAAGAGAGTTAAATGCAAACTATTACTCAGAATAAAATAGATGATATTTTTAGCATTAGCAATCTTACATCCTAGCTTCAATATCGTTTATAATTTTCAGACTAACGAAGTATCATCAGATTTTTTCCTCACTGCTCAATAATTAAAACATTCCATATCATTTAAAATATATAGCTCTCGTTTTCTTATTTTATTATCTGTGTGTGTGTGTATTTGACCACAGAATGTGTAAGACTGTAGTTCTTAGAAATAAAAGTCAAGATGACTTATTAAAATAATTAAATATAATATGCAAACTTAAATGTAATTATATGTTGGCTCTTTCTTTTTCTGAGATTGCTACATTTCAGTTTTGTGCAATTTTATAGTAACTCCCAAAAAACCATATCTTATTATGGACATCATTATGTTGAAACTGATACAAATTTAGAACCCAAATGAGCATATTTTTTAAAAATGTTAATTATCCTCACATAGGTTTTCTTGTAGAGGAAATAAAAAATGCTAAAGATCTTGCATATCAAAGTTGAAATCTATTATAACATTAGGAGGGAAGTAATATACAAATTCATTCACTGATATTTTTGAAAAAAAATTCTAAACGTGTACTCTTTCAAAATGTCAGTACTTTAGAAGTGAGGTTCTTTTGTTAACATAACAAAGTTGCCCTGGTTATATTAATTGTGAAATGACAATCTAAATATTGGAAATAATAATTCAGTTGAAAACTTAATTATCAGAAAAAGTTAATTACCAAAAGTAAACTCCTGAACATCATCTCTCTCTTAAAACCTGCAACTCTTCTTGTATATCCACTCTCAAATTAAAAATGTCATCAGCAGTTTTAGTGGCTCAAGCCTATAATCTCAACACTGTGGGAGGCCCGGGAAGGAAGATCACTTAAGGCCAGAAGTTTGAGATCAGTATGGGCAATGCAGTGAGATTCCATCTCTACAAAAATTTTAAAAAATTAGCTGGGTATAGTGGCACATGCCTATAGTCCTAGCTATTCTGGAGGCTGAGGTGGGAGGATCCCTTGAGCCCAGAAGTTCAAGGCTGCAGTGAGCCATAATCCCACCACTGCACTCCAGCCTAGGTAACAGAGCAAGACTGTTTCTAAAAAAATACAATGTGTGGTTGGAAATAAAAGCTTGAAGTTGCAAAGAGAATGAACACTCAAACAAAGGATTTCTCAGCAAGGTAAATTTACTTCTGCAGAAGGGCGCTGCTCACTGGCCTAATCACCATGTGAGCACCCTGAACAAAGGAGAGCAGAGGCTTTTATTCCTAATGCAATTTGTTCCTACTGCTGAGTCCTATCTTCATTGGCTGAAGCTGGACTGCACAATCTAAATTAAACCCAATTGGCTAAATTGAATAGCACAGGTGTGTGAGTTACACTGGTGGGAAGGGTAGTTTTGACAGGAAGTGCCATTACAGCAAGAGGGGTAATTGTGGGCTGTATAGATAAGGACTTGTGGGAAAGTTGTTTACTGAGACCAGGGGAGGGAGACACAGAGAATAAGGAAGTCTGTCCTTGAAAGCAGGGAACAAGGAAACTTAAACAAGCTAAACCTTTGAAGAAGAACTTACTGTATTTAACATATGTCATCCACTCAGGTACTCCAGGCTGAAATGTGTTATTCTAAATTATTTCTTATTTCAACCATTTGTTCCAAAGCAGTAATGAAAGCCAGCCTATGTAAAATCCCAAGCATTTCTAGATTATATTTGTCTTTCTCATTTTTCCTATCACCACAGCCTCAATTTAAATCCCCTTATGTCCTGTGAAGATTATTACAATTTTTTTCACTTAATTTCCTTAACTTCACTATAAATTCCCTCTCACATTAAATTTATTTCATACTGTCTTAGTTGATTTTGTGCTGCTTTAACAGAATACCTGAGATGTAACAGAAATGTATCAGCTGACAGTTCTGGAGCCTGGGAAGTCCTACATCAAGTGGCAGGCATCTTGTGAGGTTTTCTTTCTGTATCATCTCATGATGGAAGGTGGAAAGGCAAAGAGAGGGCCAAACTTGCCTTTTTATAATGACACCAACCCTATTCATGAGGATGGGTGGTACCTTCATGACCTAATCATCACTCAAGGCTCCCACCTTGTAATACTGTTATGATAGCAATTAAATTTTAACATATGTTTTAGATGGGACAAACATTCAAACCATAGCACTCTGCCCTGGCTCACAAAAACTAACGATCTTCTTAGATTAAAATAAAATACATTCATTCCATTTCTATAGCCCCAAGTGTTCCAGTATCAACTCAAAATTTCAACATCCAGAGTCTCATCTAAATTAGATATGGGGAGACCTAGGAGTTGATTCATGCTGAGACAAACTTCTTTTCAGCTGTGAGTTTGTGAAATTAATCAAGTTATGTGCTTCTAAAACACAGCGGTAGAACAGTCATAAATAGACATTTCCATTCCAAACGGGAGAAATAAGAAAGAAGAAAGGAAAAACAGGTCCCTAGCAAGTGCAAAACCCAACAAAGTAAACAATACTAAACCCTAAGTATTGAGAATACCCTTTTTGACTATATCCTGCTTTAGAGACACACTGTGGTGGGGCTGGTTTTCCTAAAGACCCAGACAGTGCTGCCCCTCTGGATAGCAGGTATGAGTTCACACAGCAGCTTCCGCAGGTAAGAGTCTTACATCTGCATCTTTTCCGGGTTGATGTTGCATGATGGTAGCTCTACAGTTCCAGGTCCTAGAGGTGGCCTTGCTCCCATGACTGCAATAGGTGCTGCCCTAGTGGGGATTCCGTAGCATCTCTGCCCCTGACACAAATCTCTGCCTGAACCTCCATAGCACCCACAGCATCCTTCGAAAAGCATTCCCTTTGAAATCTGGCACTAGATAAGGATGCCCTCTTTCACCACTTCTATTCAATATAGTACTGGAAGTTCTAGCCAGAGCAATCAGGCAAGAAAAAGAAATAAAGGGTATTCAAATAGGAAAGGTGGAAGCCAAATTGTCTCTATTTGCAGACGACATGATAGTATACCTAGAAGACCCCATTGCCTCAGCCCAAAAACTCCTGAAACTGATAAGCAACTTCAGCAAATTCTCAGGATATAAAATCAATGTGCAAAAATCACAAGCATTTGTCTACACCAACAACAGACTTAAAGAAAGCCAAATCAAGAGCGAACTGCCATTCGCAATTGCTACAAAAACAATAAAATACCTTGGAATACAACTCACAAGGAACGTAAGAGACCTCTTCAAGGAGAACTACAAACCACTCCTCAACGAAATCAGAGAGGACACAAACAGATGGAGAAACATTCCATGTTCATGGTTAGGAAGAATTAATATCGTGAAAATGGCTATACTGCCCAAAGTAATTTACAGAATCAACACTATCCCCATCAAGCTACCATTGACTTTCTTCACAGAACTGGAAAAAACCACCATGAACTTCATATGGAACCAAAAGAGAGCCAGCATAGCCAAGTCAATTCTAAGCAAAAAGAACACAGCGGGGGGCATCACACTACCGAATTTCAAACTATACTACAAGGCTACAGTAATCAAAACAGCATGGTACTGGTACCAAAACAGAGATCTAGACCAATGGAACAAAACAGAGGCACCGGAGGTAACACAACATACATACAACTATACAATCTTTGATAAACCTGACAAAAACAAGCAATGGGGAAAGGATTCCATGTTTAACAAATGGTGTTGGGAAAACTGGCTAGCCATGTGCAGAAAGCAGAAACTGGACCCCTTCCTGACACCTTACACTAAAATTAACTCCAGATGGATTAAAGACTTAAACATAAGACCTGGCACCATAAAAACCCTAGAAGAAAATCTAGGCAAAACTATCCAGGACATAGGAGTAGGCAAGGACTTCATGAACAAAACACCAAAAGCATTGGCAACAAAAGCCAAAATAGACGAATGGGACCTAATGAAACTCCACAGCTTCTGCACGGCAAAAGAAACAGTCACTAGAGTGGATCGGCAACCAACAGAATGGGAAAAAATTTTCGCAGTCTACCCATCTGACAAAGGGCTGATATCCAGAATCTACAAAGAACTCAAACAGATTTACAGGAAAAAAACAAACAAGCCCATTCAAAAGTGGGCAAAGGATATGAACAGATACTTTACGAAAGAAGACATATATGAGGCCAACAATCATATGAAACAATGCTCATCGTCACTGGTCATCAGAGAGATGCAAATCAAAACCACATTGAGATACCATCTCACGCCAGTTAGAATGGCGATCATTAAAAAATCTGGAGACAACAGATGCTGGAGAGGATGTGGGGAAAAAGGAACACTTTTACACTGTTGGTGGGAGTGTAAATTAGTTCAACCATTGTGGAAGACAGTGTGGCGATTCCTCAAGGCCTTAGAAATAGAAATTCCATTTGACCCAGCAATCCCATTACTGGGTATATATCCAAAAGACTATAAATCGTTCTACTATAAGGACACATGTACACGAATGTTCCTTGCAGCACTGTTTACAATAGCAAAGACCTGGAATCAACCCAAATGCCCATTGATAATAGACTGGATTGGAAAAATGTGGCACATATACACCATGGAATATTATGCAGCAATCAGAAATGATGAGTTTGTGTCGTTTGTAGGGACATGGATGAATCTGGAGAACATCATCCTCAGCAAACTGACACAAGAACAGAAAATGAAACACCGCATATTCTCACTCATAGGCGGGTGATGAAAAATGAGAACACATGGACACAGAAAGGGGAGTACTAAACACTGGGGTCTATTGGGGGGAAAAGGGGAGGGCCAGTGGGAGGGGGAGGTGGGGAGGGATAGCCTGAGGAGAAATGCCAAATGTGGGTGAAGGGGAGAAGAAAAGCAAAGCACACTGCCATGTGTGTACCTATGCAACTGTCTTGCATGCTCTGCTCATGTACCCCAAAACCTAAAAGCCAATAAAAAATTAAAAAAAAAAAGAAACTCTTCAAACACAAGTATATGGAGTAATAACTAATAGTTGAATTAATTCAAGTGAAAATTAAACTTTTCTCAAAGATATATATTTTTTTCTTTAATGTGTGGCAGTGGAGTATAGTAACAAATTAAGAGAAAAGTAGGAAAAAGTCTAATTTTTAAACTACTTTTTTTCTCTCAGTTTATAATCAAAAGTGTCTAATAATTTTTGTCTGTGTTATTTTTATTGCTTTAAACTGGTGCATTGAAATATGTACAAATGCAAACATTCAAATAAAGAAGGCTAAAAGTAAAAAAAAAAAAAAAAAAGAAATCTAGGTAGAGAAAGTCATGCTTCCACAATGTTCGCATTTTTTTTGTTTTGCACCTGGAGTATTAGTACCCTGTGCAAGCTGCCAGAGTTTATAGCTCAAACTTTCTAGAGCAGCAGTTATAGCCACACCTGAGTCTGCTGGAGTCATATCTTGGGCAGCTGAGAAATGTTGCATCAGAACACACAGAATGAAGGGAACAAACACTTGAGGCAGCCCTGTGTAGCCCCCATGGTCCTGAGGGCACCCCGGGCCTGTCTTTTGGTATATTTCTTTTCCTCAGGCCTTGGCACTCTGGGTCTGTGATGGGAGGGGTGACACAAATAGTTTCAGGAGTACCTTTGCAGTCATTCTCCCATTGCTTTAATGCATATTCTCCGGCTTTTTTTTAATATTAATTTTCTTATCAAATGGTCCCTTCACCACACTCATTTTCCTGTCCTGAAAAATGCATTTCGTTTGCCGCCAAATGGCCAGGTTGAGAATTCTCTAAATCCCGAAATTCTGTTCCCATTTTAATTATCAAGTATGATTTTCAATCATTTCTCCCTTTTCACATTTTACTGTGTGATGTTAAAAGAAGCCACACAGCACCTTGAATGCTTTGCTGCTGAGACATGTCTTCTGCCAGATATCCTAGCTCATCACTCATAAATTCTGCCATAAAGTCTGTGGGCATAGACACTATTCAGCAAGGTTCTTTCTCACCTTACATTAAGGGTGGCCTTTTCTCTAGTTGACAATATCTAATTCATCTCTTCCATCTGAGACATCAGAGTGGCCTTTACTGTCCATATTTCTGACAACATTCTAATTATGACAACTTAGATAATCTCTAAGAAGTACCAGATTTTCTCTACAATGGAACGCTTTCTTCTGAGCCCTCACTAGGTTTGTCCTTAATGCTTCTTTAACAGCAATTCAGGTTTTGGTAGCTTGCTCTTCCAAGTTCTTTCAGCCTCAAGCAACTTCCTGTTCCAAAACCACTTCCAAGTATTCGAGTATTTCTTATAGCGACACCTGCTGTCCAGTATTTATTTTCTCTCTCAATCCATTTCATGATGCTGTAACAGAACACTGCAGACTGGGCAATTCATAACAAACAGGAATGTATTGGCTCACAGTTCTGGAGGCTCGAAAGTACAAGATCAAGGTTCAGGCATCTAGCCGGGGTCTTCTTGTAGTGACATCCTATGGAAGAAGGTGGAAGGACAAAGAGGGGGTCAAATTTGTCCTTTATAATGGCAGCAGTCTGACCTTGGAGGACAGAACTCTCATGGTTTATCACAGTTTAAGAATCTAATTTCCTAATAATGTTACAATGGCAATTAAATTTTGACATAGGTTTTGAGGTGACAGTCAAACAATAGCCTAAACTATAGTTAGAAGTATTTTTCTAACACCCTCTGACCATACTGATACGGGAGGCAGGCAGAGAAGTGCTGGCAGGAGAAGGGCGGGTCTCTGATGGGAGCTCTACCCTGGATCTCTGCCCAGCGACATAGGTGAGGACAGGCACTCCTGCTTTGGCCCCCAAATGTTGCATTCCCCAAACCACTCTGGTCTGCCATGCTCCTGTACTGTGCCTATAAAAACCCTGAGACCCTAGCAGGCAGAGACACAAGAAACTGGACATCGAGAAGAATACCTCAGAGGAAGAAGACATAAGTGGCTGGATGTTGAGGGGAGCACAGTGGTGTAAGAGCACACTGATAGAGCTGGCAGGCAGCAGGCCATCAACCTGGGGAATAGCGCGGAGTTTGGCTGGGCAGTTGGAGGAGAGTCCAGACCACTGAGCGGCAGGACTTCTTGGGAAGATCACCTCCCTTCTGGCTCCTCCATCTGCTAAGAGTTACTTTCACTCAGTAAAACTTGCACTCATTTTCCAAGCCCATGTGTGATCCGATTCTTCCTGTATAACAAGGTAGGAAACCACAGGGTACAGAAATTCCTCTTCCTTGCAATAAGAAAGGGAGTCTAATTGAGCTAACACGAGCCATCTATGTATGGCTAAACTGAAGAGCACCCTGTAACACATGCCTGCTGGGGCTTCAGGAGCTGTAAACATTCACCCCTAGACACTGCCATGGGGTCAGAGCCCCACAGCCTGCCCGTCCACATGCTCCTCATAGGGGTTTGAGCAGCAGGGCATCAAAAAAATGAGCCACACCCCCACCACACACCCTGCAAGGGAGACAAGGGAACATTTCCAGTGTCACTACAACTTTATTACCTGACACCTTCAAATGGATCTCTGTGGAGTAGAGAACATCAAGCAGAGCCAATGATTGCAATAGGGTTTTCCATGGCCCTCTTCTATCTGTTCCCAACCATGACCACTCCCTGGCAGTCAACAAATAATCTAGAAGATGTCTGCACACACCATCCCTGTGTTCACATGGTTGTTTTAACTGCCCCCACATTAACTCTTCTAGAAAAGTCCCACCTCTTGCTTCAGATGCTATTTCCTCTTTGATGCATTATCTCTGCTCTCATCCCCTCATCTCTTTCAACGGTCATCCTCCCTCCTGAAGCATGCTATTATTTATGCACCCCAATTTCTCACTCTCTCTAAAGCCTTTGCAATTGTTACTGCCTCTTTGATTTTCAGTCTAGGTGTCATTTCTTTAAGGAAGATAACCCTTTTATTCATTCTTATGGTGTGCCTCACTTCTCCTTTTGGCGCTTATAAAAATTTCAATTATGTGTTTTTGAGTGGATTAAAAAAATCTTCTCAGTGCTTTCTAATAGATTAAAATTTCCCTAAGAGTATTGAACATGCTTATTTCATTCACTGTTATAAAGTCAATGTTGAGAAATTCATGTGTGTGTAAAGATAGCATGTTTAGACAATCTAAAATGTGCTTCCAAATTTTCTCTGCATTAGTGTATATTTGCTCACTTATTCCTTTCTCTCTTCCTCTAAACTAATTTACTTGCTTCAGGGTAGCTTGGGATTATTGCAGTAAGAATGCAAAAAGAAATGAGGATTTAGTCAAACTTTAACACACACATTAAGGTGTGTTTTTTTTTTTCCTTTGGGTCTGTGTCATCATCGACAACAATAATCCTTAAAGTCAGGCTTTTTTTAAGGCAGAAAAGTAGTATGTTTTAATAAAATCTTTTAGCTTTCATCAAGAAAAAGGTCTGCAAGACAGAATTGTAAAATTTTACTATAAGCCATAACATAAAAAGAATATAGAAAATGGTATAGGGCTGCTTTAGGCACATAGAAAGAATTGCAAAATCTTCCCCTTTCTGTTCAAGATAAGTGACAAGGACATGAAAGAAGAAGAAAAAAGGGGAGATACACAACTGTGACTTACTCTAGCCCAGCAATAAGTAAAACCTGAAAGGTATAGGTGTGCTAGAAACTGCTATATTTGCAAGAAGAAACAAGGCAATCAGAATTGGTAACCAGATTCCCCAGGAATAGGTCACACTACTTGAAAAATATAGCCCAGAAGAAATAAAAGAGAGTCAGAGAACAGGTGATTTGAAACAGTAGCCTGGAGCAACAGGTATAATTCAACTAAATCTGAGATCTGGAAGTTCCCACATATCATTATCTGGAGACTTGGAGGTACAGACAACACTGAAAGGGAAGGTTCTTTGTCCACTCTAGACAATGAAATTTTAGGCTTTAGCCATATCCGCAAATGAGAACAGGCAGCTACTGAACCTCAGCAGTCACCAGGTCAAGAAATGGATTCAATTGACCACTCAAAGTCAAAGCCAGAAGAATCGGAGGTCATTAGGCCCAATCATTTTCTTGTAGGAAAACAAATCATGTAAGCTCCTATTTCTCATTTGCCAGTGTATCAGATCACCTTCTGGAAAAGAAACAGGGAAATATAAGACATATTAAATATATGAACATTTATCAGAAAGGACCTAAGTCACTTATATTCATTGTCTAAGGTTGCCATAACAGAATAATATAGACTGTGTAGCTTAGACAACATAAATGTATTGCCCCACAGTTCTGGAGGTTGGAAGTCCAAGGTCGAGGTGGTGGCAGGGTTGGCTTCTGAGTAAGGGCTTCCTCCCTGAATTGCAGGTGGCCACCTGCAAGTGTGTCCTCCAAGTGTGAGGCACTGTGTCCTCACTTGGCCTTTTTCTGTGTATGTACCCTGATGTCTGTTATTTTTTTCTTTTTTCTTTTTCTGATAAAGACACTTGTCCTATTGGATGAGGGCCAATCCCTTATCAACTCATTTAAACTTAATTAAAACTATAAAGTCCCAATTTACAAAACAGTCAAGTTGTGGGTTAGGACTTCAACCTATGAATTTTGAGAGGGACACAACTTAGTTCATAACTATCATAAAAGGATATAATTTGAAATAAAGGAACTGAAGAAATCATCACATAGTAGTTATTCATGGGAAATATTACTTATAGAACATAGAATGTATCACCTTTTGCAATATTCAAATGAAAAAAATGCTAGTATTGCAATCAGGGAAAAGTAGTGTGGCTTATCAATTAATAATTAACCCACAAGTGCACAAATATATATATGTATGTAGTCTTTTTAAATAAATAAAGTATCATATATAAAAGGCAAAAAAATCAAAAACAGCCTAAATACTCATCTATGGGAGTTAATTTAAATGAATTATTAGGCATTCATACATTAATGGAATTTTTATATGCTCATTGAAATGATAGGCTTTGACTTGATGTATTGAAATAGAGATATGGAGGAGGATTCAAGATGGCGCAGTAAGAACAACTCAGGATCGCAGCTCTCAGTGAACACTCAGAGGCTGCTACAGGTGTACCCCAGACAAACAGGGCCTGGAGTGGACCTCAGCAGATGTACAGCAGAGGGGCTAGACTGGTAGAAGAAAAACCAAGTAACAGAAATACCTCATCATCAACAATCTGGGCATCCTCTCAGAGACCCAATAGAAAAGTCAGCAACTACTCAGACGACAGGTGGATAAATCCACAAAGATGGGAAAAAACCAGCACAAAAAGGAGGAAAACACCCGAAACCAGAACAGCTCGCCTCCTACAAAGGACCAAAACTCCTCACCAGCAAGGGAACAAAGCTGGATGGAGAATGATTGTGAAGAAATGACAGAATCAGACTTCAGAAGGTGGCTAATGAGAAACTTCTGTGAGCTAAACGAACATGTTCTAAATCAATGCAAAGAAACTAAGAACCTTGAAAAAATATTTGAAAAAAGATTCGAGGAAATGATAACAAGAATGAATAACTTAGAGAAGAATAGGAATGAATTGAAAGAGCTGAAAAACACGAGAACTTCGCAAAGCATGCACAAGCTTCAACAGCCGAATTGACCAAGCAGAAGAAAGAATATCAGAAGTCAAACATCAACTCAATGAAATAAAACGAGAAACCAAGATTAGAGAAAAAAGCACAAAAAGGAATGAACAAAGTCTCCAAGAAATGTGGGACTATGTGAAGAGACCTAACCTATGTTTGATAGGCGTACCAGAAGGGGACCAAGAGAATGAATTCAAGCTGGAAAATACTCTTCAGGATATTATCCAGGAAAATTTCCCCAACCTAGCAAGGCAGGCCAACACTCAAATGCAGGAAATACAGAGAACACTACAAAGATACTCCACAAGAAGAGCAACCCCAAGGCACATAATCGTCAGATTCACCAAGGTTGAAATGAAGGAGAAAATACTAAGGGCAGCCAGGGAGAAAGGTCGGGTCACCCACAAAGGGAAGCCCATCAGACTCACAGCAGATCTCTCGGCAAAAACTCTACAAGCCAGAAGAGAGTGGGGGCCAATATTCAACATCCTTAAAGTAAGAACTTTCAACCCAGAATTACATATCCAGCCAAACTGAGCTTCAGAAGTGAAGGAAAAAATAAAATCCTTTGTGAACAAGCAAGTCCTCAGAGATTCTGTCACCACCAGGCCTGCTTTACAAGAGCTCCTGAAAGAGGCACTACACATAGAAAGGAACAACCAGTACCAGCCATTCCAAAATCACACTAAATGCTAAAGAGCATCAACAAAATGAAGAATCTTCATCAACTAATGGGCAAAAAGGCCAGCTAGCATGAAAATGGCAGTATCAAATTCACACATAACAATATTAACCCTAGATGTAAATGTGCTAAATGCACCAATCAAAAGACACAGACTGGCAAACTGGATAAAAATCCAAAACCCATCAGTGTGCTGTATCCAGGAAACCCATCTCACATACAAGGATACACAAAGGCTCAAAATAAAGGGATGGAGGAAGATTTACCAAGCAAATAAAGAGCAAAAAAAAAAAAAAAAAAAAGCATGAATTGCAATTCTCATCTCTGATAAAATAGACCTTAAAGCAACAAAAATCAAAAGAGACAAAGAAGGCCATTACATAATGGTAAAAGGATCGACACAACAAGAAGAGCTAACGATCCTAAACATATATGGACCCAATACAGGAGCACCCAGATATATAAGGCAAGTTCTTAATGACTTACAAAGAGACTTCGACTCCCACACAATAATAGTGGGAGACTTTAACACTTTACTGTCAATATTAGACAGAGCAACTACACAGAAAATCAACAAGGATATCCAGGGCTTGAACTCAGACCTGGAGTAAGCAAACCTGATAGACATTTACAGAACTCTCCACCCCAAATACACAGAATATACATTCTTCTCAGCACCACATCACACCTACTCTAAAATTGACCACGTAATTGGAAGTAAAGCACTGCTCAGCAAATGCAAAACAACTGAAATCATAACAAACAGTCTCTCAGAGCATAGTGCAATCAAGTTAGAACTCAGAATTCAGAAACTAACCCAGAATCGCACAGCTTCATGGAAACTGAACAACTGGCTCTTGAATGTTGACTGGATAAACACTGAAATGAAGATAGAAATAAAGAAGTTCTTCAAAACCAACGAGAATGAAGACATAACATACCAGAATTTCTGGGAAATCTTTAAAGCAGTCTCTAGAGGAAAATATATAGCAATAAGTGCCCATATGAGAAGAGTGGAGAAATCTAAAATTAACACCCTATCATCAAAATTGAAAGAGCTAGAGGAGCAACATAAAAAAAACTCAAAACCTAGCAGAAGACAGGAAATAACTAAGATCAGAGCAGAACTGAAGGAGATAGAGACACAAAAAACCTTTCAAAAAATCAATAAATCCAAGTGCTGGTTTTTTGAAAACATCAACCAAATAGACAGACTACTAGCCAAACTGATAAAAAAGAAAAGAGAGAACAACCAAATAGATGCAATAAAAAAAGATAAAGGGGAAATCACCACAGACTCCACAGAAATTCAAACCATCATCAGAGAATATTACAAACAACTCAATGCACATAAACTAGTAAACCTGAAAGAAATGAATAAATTCCTGGACTCCTGCACCCTCCCAAGCCTAAACCAGGAGGAAGCTGAAACTATGAATAGACCAATAACAAGGTCAGAAGTCGAGGCAGCAATTAAGAGCCTACCACACAAATAAAGCCCAGGTCCAGATGGGTTCGCAGCCAAATTCTACCAGACACACAAAGAGGAGCTGGTACCATTCCTTCTAAAACTTTTCCAAATAATCCAAAAAGAGGGAATCCTTCCCAAATCATTTTATGAGACCAACATCATCCTGAGACCAAAATTCGGCAGAGACCCAACAAGAAGAGAAAACTTCAGGCCAATATCCATGATGAACATAGATGCAAAAATCTTCAATAAAATATTGGCAAGCCGATTGCAACAGCACATCACAAAACTTATCCATCATGATCAAGTAGCATTCATCCTGGTGATGCAAGTCTGGTTCAACATACAGAAGTCTATCAACGTAATTCACCACATAAACAGAAACAAAAACAAAAACCACATGATTATCTCAATTGATGCAGAGAAGGCATTTGACAAAATACAACAGCGCTTTATGCTAAAAACCCTCAATAAACTCGGTATCGGTGGAATGTATTTCAAAGTAATGAAAGCTATTTATGACAAACCAACAGCCAATATCATACTGAATGGGCAAAAACTGGAAGCATTCCCTTTGAAATCCGGCACTAGACAAGGATGCCCTCTTTCACCACTCCTATTCAATATAGTACTGGAAGTACTAGCTAGAGCAATCAGGCAAGAAAAAGAAATAAAGGGTATTCAAATAGGAAAAGTGGAATCCAAATTGTCACTATTTGCAGGTGACATGATAGTATACCTAGAAGACCCCATTGCCTCAGCATAAAAACTCCTGAAACTGATAAGCAACTTCAGCAAAGTCTCAGGATTTAAAATCAATGTGCAAAAATCACAAGCATTCCTATACACCAATAACAGGCTTAACGAGAGCCAAATCAAGAAGGAACTGCCATTCACAATTGCTACAAAAAGAATAAAATACCTAGGAATACAACTCACAAGGAACGTAAGGTACCTCTTCAAGGAAAACTACAAATCACTGCTCAATGAAATAAGAGAGGACACAAACAGATGGAGAAACATTCCATGTTCATGGTTAGGAAGAATTAATATCGTGAAAATGGCTATACTGCCCAAAGTAATTTACAGAATCAATGCTATTCCCATCAAGCTACCATTGACTTTCTTCACAGAACTGGAAAAAACCACCATGAACTTCATATGGAACCAAAAGAGAGCCCGCATAGCCAAGTCAATTCTAAGCAAAAAGAACACAGCGGGGGGCATCACACTACCGGATTTCAAACTATACTACAAGTCTACAGTAGTCAAAACAGCATGGTACTGGTATCAAAACAGAGATATAGACCAATGGAACAGAACAGAGGCATCAGAGGCAACACAACATATCTACTGCCATACAATCTTTGATAAACCTGACAAAAACAAGCAATGGGGAAAGGATTCCATGTTTAATAAATGGTGTTGGGAAAACTGGCTAGCCATGTGCAGAAAGCAGACACTGGACCCCTTCCTGACACCCTACACTACAATTAACTCCAGATGGATTAAAGACTTAAACATAAGACCTGGCACCATAAAAACCCTAGAAGAAAATCTAGGCAAAACCATCCAGGACATAGGAGTAGGCAAGGACTTCATGACCAAAACACCAAAAGCACTGGCAACAAAAGCCAAAATAGATATATGGGACCTAATCAAACTCCACAGCTTCTGCACAGCAAAAGAAACAGTCACTAGAGTGAATCAGCAACCAACAGAATGGGTAAAAATTTTTGTAGTCTACCCATCTGACAAAGGGTTGATATCCAGAATTTACAAAGAACTCAAACAGATTTACAGGAAAAAAACAAACAAGCCCATTCAAAAATGGGCAAAGGATATGAGCAGACACTTTACAAAAGAAGACATACATTAGGCCAACAAACATATGAAAAAATGCTCATCATCACTGGTCATTAGAGAGATGCAAATCAAAACCACATTGAGATACCATCTCACGCCAGTTAGAATGGCGATCATTAAAAAATCTGGAGACAACAGATGCTGGAGAGGATGCGGAGAAAAAGGAACACTTTTACACTGTTTGTGGGAGTGTAAACTAATTCAGCCATTGTGGAAGACAGTGTGGCGATTCCTCAAGGCCTTAGAAATAGAAATTCCATTTGACCCAGCAATCCCATTACTGGGTATATATCCAAAGGACTATCAATCATTCTACTATAAGGACACATGTACACGAATGTTCCTTGCAGCACTGTTTACAATAGCAAAGACCTGGAAGCAACCCAAATGCCCATCGATGATAGAATGGATTGGGAAAATGTGGCACATATACATCATGAAATATTATGCAGCAATCAAAAATGATGAGTTTGTGTCATTTGTAGGGACATGGATGAATCTGGAGAACATCATTTTCAGCATACTGACACAAGAACAGAAAATGAAATACTGCATATTCTCACTCATAGGTGGGTGATGAAAAATGAGAACACATGGACACAGGGAAGGGAGTACCAAACACTGGGGTCTATTGGGGGGAAGAGGGGAGGGACAGTGGTGGGGGTAGCTCGAGAGGGATAGCCTGGGGAGAAATGCCAAATGTGGGCAAAGGGGAGGAAGGCAGCAAAACACACTGCCATGTGTGTACCTATGCAAATGTCTTGCATGTTCCGCACTTGTACCCCAAAACCTAAAATGCAATAAAAAAAAGAAATATAGATATAACGATCTGTAATATTGCCACAATATTTTTTCTAGATTGACAGAGCACATGCCTATTTTCTTTATTAATATCTTAATTTATGACAATATATAAATTATAAAATATGAAATAATATATAACAGGCTTAACAAAGTGCTACAGGTGTCATCTTTCTGGCAATACTGTAATAGACTTACGATCACTTCTAGGGAAGTTAACTGCAGAATTAAATAGGCTGGCTCAGTAGTCACAGCAGAGGTGTCTTTGGCAAGTTACTTAATCTTAGGTTTTATAAGCCTCACATTTTTCATCTATAAAGGGTCTAATAAGTGTGTGCATCTTAGAAGATCATTGATAGAGTTAAATGTTAATAAGAGTAAAACACCTAGGAATGTGTGCACTTAATAAATGCCACACATTGTATCCTTTTATTTGTATTCCTATTATTATATACATTTCCAAATAATTTTCATTCTGATTTTACAAGAGACATGTAGTGCTTTTCAATCACTGAAATCAATAAAACCAGTATATATACAAAAATTTTCAGAAAAAAATACTAGGTAATCACAATTTTTCTCTCTTCAGCTTTACTAACATAATTAGGAAGGATGCCATTAAGGGCATTACTCCTACTCAAATAGACACAAGCACAGCCAATTCTTTCATCTCTTTCCTCTTCATTTTTAAGCTTGTCCACTTACTAACCTAACTATAACAGAGGTAAACAAAAATTATTTGTATGTGCAATAGGCAACTAGAGGCTAAGGAGTAGATAAGAGAGCCATTGTTTACATAACCAAAGGGAACAAATAATATGTGGATGAGGCTTTTTATTTTTTTCTCTTGAGAGAGTAATGTTCTCATACCTTAAAAGGAAATCAATACCTGATATTAGATGCACATAAGCTAATGATCAATATTTCATGGCAGTAGATTTGTGAATTCTCATCTGAGTCAACTAAACAAAGAAATCTGTTTTATATTCTGCTGTGTCTTGAATTTGTTCTCCAAAGTTTATGTGTTATAAATTGGTCCACAGTGTGGTAGTGTTGAGAGATGGAACGTTTAGGTGGCCATGAGTCTTGAGGGCTCTGCTCTCATAAATGGTTTAATTTATTCGTGGATTACTGGGTATTGAGGGGGTGGTTTAGTTATCATGAGAACTGGTAAGCAATCTTGGTCATCTCTTGTGAACTGTTCTTGCCATATAATGCCCTGCACCACCAAGAAACTCTGCAGAGTCACCATTAGCAAGAAGGTTCTCATCAGATACAGTCCCTCAATCTTGGACCTCCCAGCATCCAGAACTATACAAAATGTATTTTTTTTTCTTGATAAGATACTCAGTCTTGAGTATTCAGTTATAGAAACAGAAACCAAATTAAGACATAGTAGATTTCTATTAGATATAGTTAATGAAAAAGCATACCCAAATCCATAAGGCAATCAGTGTGTATAACCCACTCATTCTAATTTGTTCGTTATTCTTGTCTTCACTTAGGGGAAGAATTCATCTAATTCACTTTGAAGAATTTTAAGTGTTGTAAACCTTGCCATTTTAATAACATGATGTGTGAACCTGGAAATAATACATTAACATATTTTACAGTTGTTTGTGATTTCGTAAAAACAAAACAAATAGAATGAACCTGCCATTCATAGTCTGTAGTTTTGATTTCAAGAGCTGGGAATTCATGGGAAGTTTGTAACTGCAATTTGATCGGTGACGCTTTGAACCTATCTCAGTCATGAGTACTGTAATGTGCACTTCTTTACTTCAGCAGAAGCTGCTTGCAGACAAATTACTTTGGTGTCAGATTAAATGCACCTCAGCAGCTAGACTGGCTGGCATTTCACTCCTATGCAGAATCCTTGCAGGCTGCTGCACTCTTTGACCTTGTGAATGACATCCTCTGCCCGACAGTCATTATTTTCTACCTCCAGCTCACTGGGACGCCTAAGCAGAGCAGTCATTAGAGCTTCACAGGCAGCATAAATGGCCATATATATATGTTTCCATTGTCAGAAATTGGAGGGGAGGAGATGAAAGAAGAAAAGGCTCCAAAGTTGCTTTTATTCATGACTGCACCTCTCCCTCACTGACTCTGAAGCCCACTGTTGATTTTCCTGTGATCCTTGATTTCCTTGTGATATTTCAAACCACTCCTGTCTCTAGATTGGAGGTTTATGTTGGCCTTGTTGTGGTACTACTATCTCACAGAATTTTGCGCAATGTTTCTGTCCTACAATTCTGAAAATTGCCATTAAACAAAAGTTATAATGTGGTTAAATAAGGCATGTAGGAGTAAAGCAAAAATCAAGTCTGGGGGATGATATAACTCTTCTGTGTGGTTAAATATGTCATAGCGATGTTTCCAGAGGGAGAGATCGGTGTTGAGTGGGTACTGATATAACCCATTTCTCCAAATCTCAAATCTCTTGACACAGTTCACTCCTGCTTTCTTGTGCCTTAGCTACTGTCTTCCCACTTTACCTCCTCTCTTAAAATTCTCTCATCTTCCTTCCCTTCTCTTCATTGTATTCTTACTATTTTTATTTTTGTCCTGGTGAAGACTTTCAATGAATCAAGAATGGATTGCAGGAATGCTGAAAGCTTCCTAGTTCTTTCCTATATGAAAATTATGCTTTATTCTTTCAATAATAAGCCAGAAAATGTAAATGATTCTGTAACTGCATTTTTTCCGAGTTCTCTGGATTTCACCATCACATTCCATAGATGGCTATTGTCTTTTATTTGCAAGGAAATATACTACTTGTTAGAGAAATAAGTAAATATTGGCCTTGATTTCTGCACTGGAAGTATGTAGAGCTTTGCTTTGGGGATGAAGTGAAATATAAAGATATAAATGGGAATATGTTGGCATAAAATAAAGAGCTAATAAATGATACCAAACAGTTGAACAAAGTGACAGTTTTATTAGCAGGACCGACGTTCAAGGCATGCAAAGAAATTAGAAGGCACACAAAGAAAGTCCATCTCTCTTTTCTCAGGTGTGTGTAACAAAGGCTCTTGGATAAACCTGGATCTTGCTCATCCGGAGTTCAAGCAAGTTCATGCACATCTGCTAAGTTCATGGGGCAGTTGCATTATACTGCCGCCATGTTTATTTCATGCTGAAATCCACTGATGGTAAATTATATCATAACATTTTAAATTATATTTTGCAATATAGAAATGTGCATAAATAAAACACTCTCTGTAAAAAAAATCTACACACTGAGAGACACACTCATACTAAAGCGATTCTCTGCTCCTGCTCCTAGCAACTAACAAATTCAGCAATTCAGCTTTTTGTTATCACAATATCTTTAATATAATTGCTTCAGATTTAGTTTTTTGTATATTTTCTTTGAATAATATATTCTACATGCTTGTTGGGAAGTGTCAGAAACTAAATCCAATTAAACTATACCTTTTCTCCAGACTATATATAAATATACATATTTTTTATTTTCTGCACAGCATTACAAATTTTCATTTTGTTAGATGAGCAAACCTTGGCTACGATTCTCATGTTCTTTCTACAACTGCCATCCGTTTTCCATCATTTATGCCATTATTCTACACTGAAAAGTAATTAATACCTATTTTGTGTCTTAATTTTAAATCTTTGTGCTTTGTGAGATAGTATTTGAGGATAAAATAAAAATCAACATTTAACTTATTAGGATTATGGAAACGCAATTCCTTTCTGAAGTCATAGAGTCCTGAATATACTTTCTACTTTTTCAGTCTATGTATCAGCAGTTACAAAATATCTCAGTGTTTGCTTTATATTTGTCATTTCTTTCTTTTCTTTTTTGAGACAGAGTCTCATTCCGTCGCCAGGCTGGAGTGCAGTGGCACGATCTTGGCTCACTGCAACCTCCGCCTCCCGAGTTCAAGCAATTCCTCTGTCTCAGCCTCCCAAGTAGCTGGGACTACAGGCGTGCGCAACCACACCTAGCTAATATTTATATTTTTAGTAAAGACAGTGTTTTACCATGTTGGCCAGTTTTATCAGCAGATGGTCTTAATCTCTTGACCTCATGATCCTCCCACCTCAGCCTCCCATAATGCTGGGATATATCTGTATTTCTTAAACAAATTTTTGTTTTCCCAAGAATTTTTCTTTTTTCTTTTATTGGCATAGGTTAATAAGATTCCTCTTTATTGAGATGATCCACTTTCTTAAACATAATATTTTTAAAGTGATTCCAATTTTTCTTGCATCTTTCTTTTACAAGGCCTAATTAATTTTTAGTCCTGCTGCTCTATTTCAGCATTTCTCTTGTTCAACTTAGGATTAAGTCAAATAGTCATTTGGACTCTATTTCTTCTATGCTTTGTCATTACTTTTTGTTTTCATGGAATATATCCAATTAATTTTTTTTCCAACAAAGTGCATGGGAGATAAATATTTTATATTTTTGCATAGGATAGATGTATGCTTAAGTTTATAGAAAGCCTAACAGTTTTCTGTATCATTTTACCTTCCTACTAGTCATCAGAGAGCTCTGCTTCCTCCATATCCTCACTGTACTTTGAATTATCAGGTTTTTTAAAAGCTTTTAAAAAGCTTCTATGATTTTTAAAAGACAAGCTTTTTAAAATCTCCCATATATAAAGTATAAAATTTGCTAAGCTTTAGCATATGTATAAAGCTATGAAATAATCACTACAGTCATGATAATGATCGTATCCCTCAACCCCCAAAGTTTCCTTGTGCCCCTTCCATTTGTAATACCACCCTGTCTCTCAAGTCCCCTCCCTCCCTGCATCCAGGGATTGGTTAATTGCTCTCCCTAGCAATTGCTCTGCTTTCTGTCATTTTGAATTAGTGTGTATTTTCAAGATTTCTGTATAAATAAAATCATACATTATGTACTTTTAAAATCTACCTTATTTCACATAACCTAATTACTCTATGTTTTCTTTTTTTTCTAAAATACTCTGTTACATAGATATAGCTCCTTTATTTATTAACTCTCTCATGGTTTTACATTTTACATATTTCCAGTTTTTGATGATTATAAGTGAAACTGCAATAAGCATTCATGTTCAAATTCTTCTGTGGATACAAACTTTCATTACTTTTTGGAGAATACATACGGGTGAAGTTGCTGGGTCATACAATAGCTTTATATTTAATTTCTTAAAATAAAACAAAACTTTCCTACCATCCAAGTGGTTGTATCATTTTACAATTCAATCAGCATCATTTAAAAAAATTAATTAACCATATATGTGTTAAATCTATTTCTGGACACTATTCAGTGCAATTGAGCTAATGTTCTATCTTTAAGCCAATACCAAATTTCTTTGATTACTGTAGATGTGTAGTAAGCCTTGACATCATGCACTGTATGTTCTTCAACTTTGCATTTTCATACAAAGTTTAGACTTAGCTTCTAAATGTTTTTTAAAAATCTGTTTATAGTTTGATTGGGATTTTGTTGAATTTATGGATTTCTTAAATTTTTCATTTCAGAAAATGTGTTATATTAAATTTACTCGTTAATACTTTCAGTGCATATAAAATTGTAGGATGAACATTACTTTACCATGTAACTTATAAGTCAGTAACAATTTTCTTCTAATATCTTATTTCAGATAAGGATTATGATGTTAATCAGATTCTTTATTCTTTATGATCTGTATCATAATAGAAATTATTATATCCATAAATATAGTAATATTATATTTATCTTTATTTTAAACTTTCACAGTGATATTTCTAGGTATGAAGTCATTTTTCACCTGTTGGTACTTTGTGAGAGCTTCTAATTTGAAGACTAATTTCTTCTTGAGGTCAGGAACAATTTAGTAACTCATCTTTATTTATTGTCTTGCAATTTTTTTCTGAATTTTTGTTTTTAAAGAGAAATTTATGTTAAATTCATTGCATTGATCTGCCTTTCTCTTAAAATTTCACTCATTTATCAGCTTTCAGTGATTGTCCTACATTTTAGATTTCCTGTGTCCCACTACTGCATTGAGCTTTTGCCTTCAGCAATTATGTTTTTGTTTGTTTGTTTGAGACAGAGTCTCACTTTGTCACCCAGGCTGAAGTTCAGTGGCATGATCTTAGCTCACTGCAACCTCTGCCTCCCAGGTTCAAGCAATTCTTCTGCCTCAGCCTCCCAGATAGGCTGACACCACTTTGCCCAGTAATTTTTTGTAATTAGTAGATACGGGGTTTCACCATGTTACCCAGGCTGAGCTGTAACTACTGAACTCAGGCAATCCACCCCCCTTGGGCACCCAAAGTGCCAGGATTACAGGCATGAGCCACTGGCCAGCAATTACTCTTTTATTATTTAAGATTTCTTCTGTTCTTTAAATGCATTACTTTCCTGAAATCTCCTGGATTAGTTCTTTGTTTAATTATCCTGGTCCTACTCTTTTGGGCTGTTGCTTTTTCTTACATGTCAGTGATCTGTGTGTTCTGCCAGTTGCTGGTTGTGTGGCCTTTGACGATTCTTCTTTCTCCTTCTCCTTCTCCTTCTTCGTCATCCTCTTTCTCTTTTTCTTCCTTCTTCCTACTTCTAATTTATCGTTGAGTGGAGACCGTTCATTAAGAACTTTGTGTATTTAGGCACTCTATGTCACCTGATTTTAATGAGTAAATGACAGTGTTAGCCCAAGGTGGTGCCCCTGTTCGCCCAGACAAGTGCCACAATAATAGGGACTTCACTCTGGGATTTCAAGTTCCATTCTGTAACCTTAGTCCTTCCCAATTGCAATGTTACATTATCTTTAATGAGAAGGGCTTTTGTTCCCCTTTTATTCTAGGATAAAGGTTAAAGTGGTCTGTTCTTGTCTCATAAAGACTAATTAGTCCACTGACTCCGCTGGTTTGCAGTTTGACTTTCCTGGTACTTGCTTAATTTCCCATGCCCTCTTTCTCTAACTGCTAAGGTCAAACGTAAAGTTCTTCTAGTGCTCCACCAAGAAGAATAATTCTCACCTCTCTTGTCATTAGATATTGAGACTGATGAGCATTAGCAGCTTTGGTGTGAAGCAGCTTTGCCTGAGGTGGTAGATGTGACATGATGGGAGAGAGATTGCAAACTCTACACAGACTGTGGGAAGTTTTGGCTATACTGTTAAAAGACTTCAGCAGCTACATTCATTCTGGCAGACAGGCGGCTTTTGGCAGGAAATGATGCCATAACTACCGCTTTGGATATTGTCAGAAAGGGGACGTATCATCAAAGGGAACTTAAAAAGTAATGGAAGATATTGTGGGTTTTATTGGAACACTGAGCAAACTAGTTCATGGAGTGCACATAAGTTATATCTTGGAATTTCAAAGAACTATTAAGGTATTATTTTAAGATGACAGGAACTTTGAAAGAGAAGGTCACAATAAACCCAGACAAATATTTGGTGTGTGACAACCTGTGTCAACATAATTTTACCCAATTCTCTGAAACATTAGAAAAAGACACAGTAAATATCTATTCTAATGACTTTGAGGGAAATATTTTCCCCCCTCTTCTCTGCAATGACCTCTAATTCAAATTAATGGACCCCCAATGCTACTGCCTCTGGGAAAAGCTCCTTGAAACGTAAGTAAATGTATCCCTTAGTCCATAATCCAACCAAGGCTAATGAGAGAATATCATATCACACTTGATTAATTTGAAAGTGGGCACTGGGCAAATTGCCTGAGTCAGAGTTCTTGCCTGAGATTTTTCAAATACTACCTTAGAAGAAAAACAATTTCTTTATGGTGACGAAAGTTGTAAGTCATAAGAGCATTGACATGCTGACTGCTTATATTTCCTGTTATGTAGAGAAAACGGTTTTAAAGTGAAAGGCTGTAAAGCCAGCGTATCAAAAGAAAAATGAAATAGTACTAAGCGAGTTCTGATTGCATTTTTGTCCCTGGTCCAGTTGTTCATAATCTCATTTCATCTCTGCCATCTGAATTGTGGTTTTTACATTTTCATTGAATTATCTGAGGAAATGTTTTGTATTTTCCCCCCTAAATTAGTTGGAGTTAGGTTTAGGTCAGTTGACATTTAAGAATCTTAAGTAATTTGTAAAAGTTGAATGCCCGTTTATACTCACTGATGACTCCTTAAATTATTTAATTTTCTCAGAGTAAAGTTGACAAGTATTGCCATAGCAGCTGAAGTATACTTCTGATTAAACACAATGCCTTTGTGTCAAGAATATAATTTTATGTTTTCTCAATTATTAGATAATAAGTAATTCTAGGGTTCTGACATTTGCTTACTCATCAGTAATATTTGTAATATTAGAAGTTTATTTCTAAAGAGAAAATTCACCACTTCTGTACTTTTATAGACCTTGACTTTTACATGGTGTTTTATTTTTTTTTTTAATGTTTTACACTAGAATTTATTTAAAATGTTGACTGGGGAGGGCTAAGATTAGGAGAAATACCTAACATAGATGGAAGTGGAATGGATGCAATAAACCACCATGGCATGTGTATACCTATGTAACAAACCTGCACACTCTGCACATGTACCCCAGAACTTAAAGTATAATAATTAACAAAAAAGATTTTAAAATAAATAAAATGTTGTGAGCCATCCCTATGCCCACCATGTTCACACTGTTTATGCTACCTGCCCATTAGTCTCTTTGCAGCCATCTTGATGATCAGATCTGATATGACAGGGCTCATATTCAAGCAGGCCTTACTTTACTTAATAATGGCCCCAAACACAGGAGTAGTGATGCTAGCATCCAGATATGTCAAAGGGAAGCCCTAAAGTGCTTTCTTTAAGTGAAAAGGTGAAAGTTCTTAACTTAATAAGGAAAGAAAATAGTTGTATGCAGAGGTTGCTAGCACCTATGGTAAGAACAAATCTTCTCTCCCTGAAACTGTGAAGAAGGAAAAATAAGTGAGTGCATAGTATATATAGGGTTCAGTTGTATCCTTAGTTTCAGGCACCCACTGGAGGTCTTGGAACATATATGGATAAGGGGACATTACTATGCGTGTATGTACCAGTGTACATGCACCATCAGCAATTGTTTTAAGGTTTGTTTACTTTAAATTTCAATAATAATCTGTAGTAATGTTACATGATCCACTAAATCATGGGGAAAAACATTTTGAATTGCTTACTATATTAGTTTTTAATTATCATTCCAAACATACAATATTTAAAATGACAATTTATTGGATAATGCTAGAAATGCTAATGGCATTTATAAAGTTTATATTAAAGCAGTACATTTTAATGTATTGATCTTTCATATTTCTAGCAATCTGCTCCCTCTCAATACTTTTAATTTTATACATCAATCAAGATGAAAAGATTGCTAAGCGTATAGACAAAATATCTACAGGCACTTTCTAAGTTACTTGAAGTTATAACACACCATATGTTAACAAAAACAACTTTCTGAAAACTCTTCTATAGATTCATACATAATTGCAAGGCATGTGAACATGAAGAAATCCTATGATGTGATGATAGTGGCAGGTGGCAGGCAGATTTCTAGGCAAATAGGGACAGGCCCCCAGTGAAACCCGATCTTCAAGCCAAACACAGTTTAAAGCCTGAAAATCAAGCTACAAGTCTAGGATAAATCCACTGACCGGATTGAGAACCTCTCTTCCCATTTGATGCACTATCCTCCGACTGATCCCCACCCTTCATCTATTTTACATATATAGGCCCTTCCCTACTTGGTTTTCTACATTGTTATGCTCATTTTTGAGTGGTAACTTTTTAAAGCCATTTTGCTTACTCACAAACCAATCAGTATGCACTCCCCTATTCTGAACCCATAAAAACCTTGCACTCAGCCACACTTAGCAGACAACCTGCCTTCAGGTGGAGGACCCCTTGTCTTCAGCTAGGGAGCTGCCACTTAAGGTCCACTCTCTACTGAAAGCTGTTCTGTTGCTCAATAAAACTCTTCGCCTTGCTCATCCTTCAGTTATCCACTTAAACTCATTCTTCTTGGATGCAGGACAAGAACTCGGGACCCACAGGTATGAAAGGGCTATAACACTGTAATCCTTCCTCCTGTTCCTGAAGGAATGGGAGGCCTGGGCAAGGGCATCACCAGCAGCAGAGGTCCCCAGCTGGTGGAGCAGCCCTCCCCCAAATCCTCCACCTCTGATGTTTCTTCAAAGAGATTATTTCTGACCCTGTCACTCCAAAAATTACCCAGATATGTTCATTTTTATTGATGCAATTTTTTGCACAAATAATATTCAATCTTTTGGACTTAAAAAATAAAACTAGGCTTTGAGAAAGCCTTGTTTCCATAAATAGAAAAATAATTCCTGTGGTTAGATTACCTTAAGCTACCAGTGTTAATTAATCATAATCAACAGTGTTTCAGTGATAATGTATCACCAGTTATTTCTAAAAATATCTAAAAAAATACATAAGCCAATAATATTGACCAGAAGGGAACTAACTTTAATGATTGACTTAATTGGGAGTCTAAGCTCCAGAGCAATAAGTAATATAATCATACATAACCATTTTGTTCAAACTTCCTGCTTACCCTTGCAATTATAATTTACCTAATATAATTATAGAAGTTGATGACTGATGGCTTTAATAAAGCATCAATCTTTGAAATAGGGAACAATGACAAAGTTTTCAAGTTCTGTGATAAAAAGTATTCAGAAAGAATGTACAGTGACTGCATACGTTCCATTATCCATTAATAACTCCTTGTTTTGACCTTAAACATGTCTCTCTTTTGTTACATAATAATGCTGATGAAATCCATTTCATCACACAGACTCACAAACTTGACCTTGTTCAACTTTTTCCTTTTCTTCTACCCAGACATTTATTCAGTTATCTAGGTTGGTTATTTTTAACTATGAAATGTTCTAAATCAGTTTTTCTTTCCTAGCTTATTACAATTCCCTAATTTAAATTCCTCTTTGTCACAATTGGGAACATTGTAATAATCCCTTAACTCTCCTCCCTGACACCAATATTTTTAGCGTTCCTTACCAATAATTCTCATTTTTTTTTTGGTCCGGGTCTCTTATAAGCTATGAAAGATCTCAAAGAGCTTTTTAAAATATAGAATGTACCCACTGATATGTCCTACATTAAAAATAATAAGAAATGTATATTTATATTAGTTTATCTTAAAGTAGATATTAAAATCTCATTACACACAAACATAGCATATTTTTATAAAATAACTATATGTTTAAATACAAAACATGAGTGAGAAGAGAGGTATTACATTTTTAATTTTTGCTTACCTGTATAAGAAAAATGGATTCTTATATATGCTTCTGTGTTCTTAGGATACCATATATGGCTTCACATAAGTATAGAGTTTGAAAACTGTTTTTCTTTTTTAATATTTTTTTCAGATAACTTTTGATATTCTTCTTTGCTATAACATCAAAACTCAGTAAGTAGTAGTTTGCTAATATTTATCTGCAGTGTAGAATTAGAAACCAGATCAACAAACTTTTACCCTCTTACATTAGCATCTTTACATCTGTGCTTTGACTGTAATCTGCTTGCGAATTTGCTACGTTATACATGGGTATTTAGAAAATACTGGTTCCCTGAGTTGTGGAGATCTCCCAAATACTGATATGCTATGTTAAGCCATATCAAAATCAGGTTCATTTTTATTAAGTTCAATAAAAATATGATCAGAAAAATTTAAGTATGAGAGATGTCAAGCTCTTGGTGGTGAGTACTAATTTTCCAATATTTTTCACTTGAAATCTCAAATCTTCTTATTAGCAAAAACTACTTTAAGTCGTTTACCTCAAAGTTACAGTATCACTGGATTTATTTTTGAGAAAATGTTCTTCAGATAGCCATATTTGAATTATCATAGTTTGTCAGTCATTCTTTCCAGAAAAAAGATATTTTATAAAAACAGTAAAGTGTCAGGGGTCCCTAAGACTACCCCTAAGTTTGTGATTTACGGAAATTAGCCTATAGTCATATTCATTGCTAAGATACATTACAGATAAGGGAAACAAAACGAAGTCAGCCAAGGGGAAAGACTCAAAAAGCAAAATTTGGAGGAGACCAGGCACAAGCTTTCAGGATGTGCCGAAGTCCTCCAGCAATGAGTTGTGTCATGCGGGAGGTGTTGTCTACCAGAAAAGATCATTCAGCCTCAACACCCAAGGTTTTTTTTTTTTCTTTTTTTGAGACGGAGTTTCGCTCTTGTTACCCAGGCTGGAGTGCAATGGCGCGACCTCGGCTCACTGCAGCCTACACCTCCTGGGTTCAGGCAATTCTCCTGCCTCAGCCTCCTGAGTAGCTGGGATTACAGGCACACGCCACCATGCTCAGGTAATTATTTTTTGCATTTTTTTTAGTAGAGACGGGGTTTCACCATGTTGACCAGGATGGTCTCAGTCTCTTGACCTCGTGATCCACCCGCCTCGGCCTCTCAAAGTGCTGGGATTACAGACTTGAGCCACCGCGCCCAGCCAAGGTATTTATTAGGAGCTGGTTATGTAGGCAACTTCTGCCTAGCATGTATCAAAATTCCAGATGCCCAGAGTAAAAACAGGAGTACAGCATGATTCACATTATTTGCACAAAGATTTGGGGAATAGTGGGAACATACTCTAAATTCAAGTTCCCAGATTTCATCTAAGGGCCAGCATTACAAGCAGGTCTTTCTAAGGAAAGACAGTCAGATCTGCCATAGGTATTATCTCTTTCCTGCACAAGCAGCTAATCTAGCTCATAACTAAAAAGTTATATACAGATGCTTTTTCTCAAAACAACAGTGGTATTTTTGTCTGCAGCACATGCTTTATGCATACTTCTCATTTTGTGACACGTTATTTTTAAAGATGTTTACCCAAAGTTGAGATTAAATAAAATTAATAATTGATTATTGCTGCTTCTAGGTCCTTTCCAAGTAAAATGGCAGATTTTCTTTCTGCTTTTTCTTACTAAGCATTTGTAATGAGGAAGAATATGACTATATATAATTTAGTGCAACTGCTTTGATTCATGTTAAGGTATAGGCATTTTTATTCATCATTGCTTTTGCACCATTACTTCAAATATTAACAGAGTGAAAAAGGCAAGAAACATCTTAGAGTATTTTGACCTTGCAGATACTTTGAATGTTTTCAGATACTCACAGGTCTATAACCCACAGTTTAGAAACTGTTGTTATACACTGTAGGTATAATTATCTCTGTTAAATACTAATCTGATATTTTTCCATTCACTGTTTAACAAACATTATGACTATATTCTCTATGGAATAATAACCAGCCATTGCTGACTTTAACTGGCCCTTTTAAGATAGATTGTCCCCTGCTTCTGCAAAACTATGCCTATTAATCATTCCATAAGCATAGTGGTCTTTCCTCTCAGAATGATGTCCACTATTTATAAATTCTTATTTATCAGTATTCACATTTATTTGTTTATTTATTACCTCCATCTAGGCCCAATGAAAATGTAATAAGAATTATCTATAAACAAGATTCCCCTAACTTATTAATAATGTTTCTTGGCCAGGCACGGTGGCTCACACCTGTAATCCCAGCACTTTGGGAGGCCGAGACGGGTGGATCACCAGGTCAAGATATCGAGACCATCCTGGTCAACATGGTGAAACCCCGTCTCTCCTAAAAATACAAAACTTAGCTGGGCATGGTTGCACAGCCTGTAATCCCAGCTACTCGGGAGGCTGAGGTAGAATTGCCTGAACCCAGGAGGCGGAGGTTGTGGTGAGCCGAGATCGCACCATTGCACTCCAGCCTGGGTAACAAGAGGGAAACTCCATCTCAAAATAATAATAATAATAGTTTCTTTTCTTTTCTTTCCTTCTTTCCTTCTTTCTTTCTTTCTTACTTCTTTTTTTTTCTTCTTTCTTTCTTTTTTTTTTTTTGGAGAAAGTGATTTATTTAGGCAGAGAAAGAGAAAAAGGAGAAAGAAAAAGATAAGAGAGAAAAGCTTCCACTAGATCGTGGAAGGGGACCCAAATAGGTAATCCAAAGAGGTGAGGAAGAAGGGGATTTTAACCTGGGAGGAATTCCCTCCCCCTTTGAGTTTCCAGGCCTAGGAAAGGAGCGCCTTTAAACTTCTGCTGGATTACTTGTTTTTTAAACAGAGTTTTGCTCTGTTGCACAGGCTGGAGGGCAGTGGTGCAATCTCAGTTCATTGCAACCTCTGCATTCCAGGTTCAAGCAATTCTCCTGCCTCAGGCTCTCAAGTAGCTGGGATTACAGGTGCCTGTCACCATGCCTGGCTAATTTTTATACTTTAGTAGAGATGGGGTTTCACCATGTTGACAAGTCTGATCTCAAACTCCTGGCTTCACGTGATCTGCTGACCTCAGCCTCCCAGTATTTTGTTTTCATTTATTTGTTCCTCTATTTACAAACTGCCAAATTCAAGATAGCTTGGCACCATGAAATTTCTTAAGATTTTCTCAAATTTAAGATGACAGAAATCGCAACCATTATATGTATTTTGTAAGCTTTACCTTCCTCCTGGTGGTCCTAAAGTTCATATGTAATGCCACCACTATTTAAACAATCATCTGAATCAAATATCTGGAATCCACTTTACCCTACATTCTCCCTCAAGACATACCCAATTCTTTGCAAATCTGATTGGCCTTCTTACCATGTTTTTCATCTTCCCACTTTTCTTTTTTCACCACTATTCAGTTCTATACACTGTCATCATCTCCCATTTGAACTACTACAGTAACTTCTTAGCTCTTGCCCAGCATCTCTCCTTGCCCTCACCTTCAAGCACTCCTTTGAAAGATTATCATAGAGATATTTTAAAAGGGAACAATATGTTCAAGTTCACCTCTTCCCCCTGCCCATACCTTGCTTAAAACTTAAAAGTAGTTTACCACTGATTCTTAGTATAACTATAAAATTTTTTAATATAAATATAACACATCTGAACTTGAATACAGAGTTCCCATGCTCTGGTCACTGTCTACTTTGACAACTAGATTTTGTGTTCAAGCTTACCTTGCCCTCTGCAGTTTGTTTGGTTGCACAGGTTTTCCATATATTACTCAATTATGTCGTGCTTCCTCCTGCACAAAGCCTGAATGTGTGCTGTCTATAAATTATTTCTAATCTTATCCACATCATTCTCATATACATTATTAAAATATTCTTCATTTTGCTCTCTGGTTGATAATAACTAACTCAAAAATTTTAATTATGCAATTTTCTCCTGCTCCTGCTCCCACACTTTTTGGTAGCACTTCTTCAGAGTGAGTTTTGTTTTTTACTTCACTTCTAAGATTTGTTAATTAATATCTGTTTTCCCTACTGAATGTTTACATCCATGAGTTCAAAGTGCTTGTCTTCTTTTGTCTCCAGTATGAACACAAACTCCTATTATACTGTCTGTCTCACAGTAAGTGCTGAAAAATATTATTCAAACTTATAAGTAATAATAAAGCTACAGGAAAGAAGACAATGTGGTATTGGTGGAAAATAGACAAAAGATTAATGCAACAAAATGGAGAATCCTGGAATAAACTCACATAAATTGAGTTAACTGATCTTAGAAAAAGAGAAAAGGTAAAATTGTCAGAAATGTTTGAAGTCACTCTGGTGACTTCATCTTGAGTGAGGGCTAGGAAACGAGGCTGAGACTTGCTGGGCTGCATTCCCAGAAGTTAGATATTCCTAGCCTCTAGATGTTTACGGTTAAGGGAGCAGATTGATAATGTTTACTAAACCGAGTGTCCACATACCTCAATATCTTGAGAACAGAAGTATTCCTAATTTTGATTTAAAGGTAATAATATCAATTCTTGCAAAATACAGTAATTAAGAAAGTTAATCTTTTTTCACAAACCCTTGTAGCAGAGCACATCTCCCCATGATCATATTTTATCTGATATATAAAAAAGTATTGTACTTAAAGTGGCTGCATTCTTCCTCTTATTTTGGGAACACCCTACTCTGTCTATGAAGTAGCTGTACTTTCACCACTTCACTTCTTAATAAACTTGCTTTTGCTTTGCACTGTTGACTCAACTGACTTCTTTATTGCACGAGATGAGATACAAGAATCCTCTCTTGGGGTCTGGGTCAAGACCCCTTTCATGTAACAAAACAATAGAAAGAAGAAACAGATAGTGTTGGAACAACCAGGCATCCTCATGCAAAAAAAAAAAAAAAAAAAAAAATGAATCTAGACACATACTGCTCTGGTTTGAATGTGGATACTTAATCTCCAGTGCAACAGTGTTGGAAGGTGGTACCTAATGGGAAGTATTTAGGTCATGAGGGCTCCATCCTCATGCACTAATGCTATTACAAAAGGGCTTGCAGAAATGTAACTGTCCAAGGGGTACTTTCTGCCTGCTGAATTAAAAAAGAATAGTAGAGAAAGAGTAAAATAGAAACAAGGTCAGCCACACCATGTGAGAAATGGAGTTCAGACACAAAGGATCCCATTCAAGGCTCACAGAGGGGTTTCTCAAGGTCAATTTGGCCGAAGAGGCAGGAGTGGCCAGGTAACAGGTGCTTGCTGCTGATTGGTTGGGGCAGAAATAAAATCATAGGCGGGTGTATGCTGTCCTTCTGTGGGCTGAATCTCTTCTTAGTGTGGCCACAGAAGCAGGGTTGGCTGGTCCATATGGAGCCATGAGTTTTAGTTACACAAAAAACCCTGAGAAGATATTCGAAAAGGCCTATCTTAGCTTCTATGATAGTAATGTCATTTGCAGGAATAAATAAATAAATAAATAAAATGAGTACTGCAATCATGTGTCATTTCATATAGTATGTTTAGTGGCTAACCATTCTGCAAGAGGCTCTGTAAAAACAGAATTCCTCAAATATTTTGCACAATTATTCATAATTTATTCTGTCCTTAAGAATTGAAATACATATCAGCAAATTAAAACTTCTTGAAATCTTTGTAAATAAATCTTAACTAGGTTTAACTAAAATTTTGCCTTGTCAGACAGCATAATTTTCTTTCAAATATCAAACCTTCCCCCATACCCTTTCAAATATTTATCACTCGAATTTGAGAAATGCTGAAATATCAGTATTTCCTAGGATGGCAAATTTACAGTTATTTCCTTTGAATCAAAAGTGAGTTGTATGTGCAATATTTAGAGGTAGGTGTAGAAGGAGGAAGTCACTTGATCAAAAATAAAATAAATCAAAACTAATAATAAATACAGTTAGCTAAGAAGTCATAAATCTCAGTGGAATGTTAGTCTCATAAACATAAAAGTAAGAAAAAATTAGTTAATACATTTATATTAAAATTATTTTGTTAAAAATCTAAATTACTTTAAAATATTTGAATACATTTAACTCAATATTTTTAAATGTTATGTATAGTTTATAATATATCACATATAGAACCTTTCATGGATCATAATAAAAAATTTTCACTTAAGAGAGAAAATTAATTTTCCGCATTTGAAAACACATAATGTGTAAAGATGGATACTTCCAGTCATCTTTTGATCAAATGATGAATTCTGATTATTTAGCTATAAGATAATTAAAGAATGAAGGATGCTGTTAGATATATAACCAATGTCACACATCATTGTTTCAAATGATCATTGAGATACTTATGAATAGTAAACTGTAGCTGTGTGGGGAATTCAACTTTATTTATCTCAAAATTTGGCACTAAAGATGATCCTGTGCTTGAGAAATATTGAAATGTTATATTTTTTTTGCCCCAGAGAATCTGAGAATATCCTTCATTAGGTACATAAAAATAAATTTAAGCAAAACTTAAACACATATTAGGAGCAGTGCATCAAATATGTTATTAGCATGAAATTATACAGTATCTCCTAGGTATCCCAAATGTCACTGGCTTCTGCTCCCACTGGATCAATTAAACATATTAAACATATATAGAAGATAAGTATAATTTACATACATATGAATATACAGTAGATGCTTGAAGAACACAGGTTTGAATTGCACAGGTCCCATTTCATTTCCTCTGAATCACCAAGACAAATTCTTCTTCTCCCCGCACCTTTTTAGAGTAATCACAATGAGGATATCTTTAAGATGATTCATTTTAATTTAGTGAACAGTAAGTACATTTCTTTCCCTTATGATTGTCTTAATAACATTTTCTTTTCTCTAGATTATTAAAAGAATACAGTGTACTATATATAACATATAAGATACGTGTTAATATGCTGTTTATACGTAGGTAAGACTTCTGGCCAATGATAGGCTATTAGTTAAGTTTGGGAGGACTTAAAAGTTATATGCATATTTTTGATGATGTGGAAGTCAGCATGTTCACCCATGTTGTTCAAGGTTCAACTATAAACCCAAAAGCCCTTTGTGGATATTTGCTTCTATGAAGCCCATTTTATCATGTCCTTGTGGTGATTGTAGTCATTCATTATGAGAATTTCTTCAACTTGAAGACCACCTGTTTCTGCATCTTCCCTGAGCATTAGAAATGTTAGCAGGGAAGGGAACTTAGATGGTTCTGTCCCTGATCTAACTTTCATTACTAAGTTCTGGATCAGAGAGTTCTCTGGAGGATTATGCATCATTTAACAGATCATTGCTTCTGCAATCACAGACCCACCAAGGACAGTCATTATACTTCCTTCTGGAGTAATATCCCTTCTCCATTAAGATTCAACTTCTGCCCTGGAGACTGGAGAACTAGTATTCATGTCTCAGGATCAGGCAATTAACCTCAAATTGCTTTTCAACACTAGGTTGAAATACTCTTCTCTGAGAACCTTCTCTTTATTTCCTCCGAGGTTGTTAAGACATTCTAGCTGTCCCCTAATATATTTTCATCAAGCACAGGATAAGTGATATCAAATCATTATCTCAGGGTCACCTACTGGTTAATGTCCTCCATATCCTGTTAATTGAAGGTGAAAGTGAATTTTAGTTCTGGAAACTGTTGTGTGTGTTTGTATCTTCTTTCCCAGTGTGCCTGAATTGAAAGGTCAGAACTTAGGTCATTGAACTTGTTATGTAAGGCCACCAAAGAATAGTGATTTAAAAAAAGAAACTAGCAGTTATCTTATTGGAAAAGAGAAAAGCTTGGTCAATGATATTTTTGCACCATTGACATCTAGAATTTGAATATATGTGTTAAATTTGCTGCTACAGCAGCCATTGACCCTATTCATCAGGTGATGTCAATTTTCTGATTCTAATGCTATTGCTGACTTGGTGGGGAAGGTCGACTATTTCCATATAGTTTGACCTGTGATGATTTTTAAATTGGAAACAGTGAGTACGACTAAAATCATGCGGGAATTTTTTTTCTAATCTTCTCTAGTAATCATATATATGTATAATAGTTAATTCTAATGCTTTAGTGAAAACTTAATGTCAGTAATGGCAAACAAATATAACTAATAAAGCAGTCTTATGGACAGTATTATTCTAAGCTTCATTGTACATATGGAACTCTCTTTATGTGCCTATAGTCATATGTTTAAAAGCTTTATATTTGTAGAAAAGTGATAAATGACTTAATGTCAAGTTTAAAAATAATATTTGAGCTGTACTTCATCAAACATGCACCTTTTCCTCTGTCTCTCCATGTCCATTATGGCTCTCTTGCCTTTTTTTTCCTTTGCCAACTTCATTGTTATTTTTATAATGATTATTACACAATAGCTTCTTTGATATGTTCTAGTCTGTCACCTCTCATCTAATTTGATCTATATATTTATCAAATTAATGCTTGGTACTTCTTAGTGTTATCACCTCTATCAAACCTCTTCACCACTCAGCATACACACATATGTGCACATATAAACACACATACAACGGCTTTTCATTTCTTGTGAATTTTAAATCCTTCACACTGCTACTAACTCTCTGACATCAACATTCCCTTCACATTCCTTATGTGATAAACACATATCCACTGTGATAAATGAGCAAAGTTTAAAGATCTCTTATCTTTCTTTTTCTGATATACAAACCTCTGTTTTAATTTATTGCCTTGTCCTGAAATGCTTTTCCTTGAATTTTCAAGAGCAAATTCAATACAAATATTACCTTGAAAAGACCCCAAGAGCTCTTGTTCCTTCTTGAGACATTCATAGAACTTTTAGTGATACTTTAATGACATTTGAATTCCATTTTGTAATTTATTTATTATTCGGTGGATTAAAATCATCTTTTTTACTTGATTACGATTGTAGGAGTTTTTATTTTGTTATAATTTTGCATTACTGTGCACTGTCTTCTATAATAAATAAGATTTATTTGTTACAAGTCCATTGAACAATGAAGTAATTCTCTTTAGTTAAAGGCAGATTATATTGCTTTATTTTGTAAGAAAACAGAAGCCTCTTACAAAGAGAATGTCTAAAGAAGGCTACTGATTTCTGTTTCTTTGAGATATTATTTTACCAAAAATTTCACGACAGTTTTGCCAACAGTCACTCTAAAAGCATCCTCTAATGCTCTTTATTATCTCTTACTCCAAAATGGTATCATTCTTTGATAAACACAGATTTTGAGAAACAAAACATGTGAATGTGGGGCTGGAGAAAGACAGACTTTTCAAGGAATGTGTATTAGTCCCTTCTTACATTGCTAAAAAAAACCAGACTCAAGGCTGGGTAATTAAGAAAGGAGGTTTAATTGACTCACAGTTCTGCATGGTGGTGAAGTCCTCAGGAAACTTACAATCATAGAAGGGGAAGTAAACATATCCTTTGTCAGAAGGCAGCAGGAGACGGAAGTGCTGAGCAAAGGTCAGCACCTTATTAAACCATCAGATCTTGTGAGAACTCATTATCACGAGAACGACATAGGGGTAACTGCCCTCATGACTCAATTAGAGTTCATGGAGACCCACCCATGACACGTGGGGATTATGGGAACCACAACTGAAGATGAGAATTTGTGTGGGGACACAGGCAAACCATATCACAATGTTTCTTGACTCAGTGAATTATAAACGAAGTTTATTTATTGTGATTTAGGATGTAGAATTATATATATGCTGGGAAAAGAATACATAAACAGTGTTTAATGTTTTATCTAGTTGTCACTGATGATATGAAAAAACACTTATCTCTTTTATTTATTAAGGAGAGCAAGAAATTAACAATATTTTGCAGTAGTAGCTCTCACACTCTATGGAGACCTCAAAAATGGCAGAATGGGCTTTTAAAAAGCATTTGATATTTATTAAGACAATCTATATATTAGGTTGGTACAAAAGTAATTGTAATTTTTGCTAAACATGTGTTGTCACAGATCTCAAATATCTTTCTAGAAGTTATAAACATGAAATTATACTGTCTATTTATTAGGCCAGCCTTCTCCAGAACATGCTAAGTGAAATTGGTATCACTTTGATACTTCCAACCTGGAATTTCACACATCTACTTAATATTACAACGATTCCTAAAACCATATTTTTTTCCAACAACAGTGTAGCCAACATCTGGGTTTATTTTTTATCAGATAGAGACTCGGAATCAACCTTCTTAGAGGCTGAATTGCCACAGGCTACTGAAATAATTAAGACACTGACTTCAATTCAAGAGCGTTGGGTTCATTGGAAACACAAATGGCCCCGCGGCAGCTTTTCCCTGTGGCTGTCAAACTTCTCCAGTTCGTTTCTATCTTTTGCATCATATCAATATTTCCATCCCTCACAGAGATGGATTAAAACTTATCTCTTTCAATAATAAAATTAGGTCACATAAGAAGTTTTCATTACATTTGCTGAGAAGTGAAGGAGAGACATTTAGTAACACTTTCTTTAAAAGTACTACCGAGATCGTGCCATTGCACTCCAGTCTGGGTAACAACAGCGAAACTCCGTCTCAAAAAAAAGTACTACCGAAAACTGAATAATGATTTCTGAAGATTGGAAATTAAGGCACAAGGCTTTTTCAGGGCTGTTCTCAACAATACAAGGTAAAAAAATCAAATGTCTAGGCTTCTTTAAACAAGTATCACATTTTCCAACTGATGCCACTGTCTGTTTTTCAAGACATCTTCCTACTACAGGGAAGAAATATAATTGGAATAAATCTGCAAACATTCTAAGACTGCTGTCTCAAGTCTGCAAGAATTCACCTCAAATTAGATAAAGTACATGCAATTTGTGATTCCTCTGTTGCAAAAGCAAAAAGAAATATTCTAGACTCCCTAGTGTTGTCAATTGCTGCTGAATTTCAATTTATACAAATACAACGATTGCAGAACCACTTCGTGACCTAGTGGAAAACAGCTTTCCATGGTGTGAAATTCACTTATATTTGGATACTTTTGTCAAATCTAGCAATTATTGACTTTTCCAATTTTTTCAAATGCACTTCCTTAAACACAAGTGGTCTTTTCTACCTTTCCTTGCCACTTACAGTGGGAAAGATGTTTAGCTTTAAATTGTCTTATTATACTTTTAAAATATTTTTTAGATGAAAAATAAAATTTTTATATATTTAAGGTGTATATACATAAATATATATGTATTGATGCCTTTATATTACAGATGCTCAAATCTAGCTAGTTAGCAAATTTAGTACCTGACATAACTATCATTTTGTTTTTGTAATGAGAACATTTGAGATCTATTATGAGCAATATTTAAATACATAATACATTGCTATTAACTATAGATCTTGTGAACTTTCTGTCTAATTTAAATTTTGTGTCCTTTGGCCAGGCACGGTGGCTCACGTCTATAATGCCAGCACTTTGGAAGGTCAAGGCAGAATCACAGGAGGCCAGGAATTCAAGAGCAGCCTGGACAATGTGACAAAACCCTATCTCTACTAAAAATACAAAAATTAACTGTGCATGGTGGTGCATACCTAAAATCCCTGCTACTTGGGAGGCTCTGGTATGAGAATTGCTTGAACCAGAGAGGCAGAGGCTGCAGTGAGTCAAGATCGCATCACAGCACCCCAACCTTTCTGACAGAGTGAGATTTTGTCTAATTAATAAAGAAAGAAACAAATAAATAGATAAATAACTTTTGTTATTTTTGATCAAAATCTTCTGAATTCTCCACTCTTCACATCCCCAGTCCCTGGTAACCACTTTTCTACTCTCTGCTCCTATGAGTTCTGCTTTCATATATAAGTGAGATTATGAAGTATTTGTCTGATGATATTTAAACTACGTTTATCTACTGAAGAAAAATTTCATCAATAAACTGAAATGAAAAAGAAATTTAAAGCTGTTGCTGATAGTTCAGGAGTCATGAAATTCCTATCTTTTTGCTGTGAATTTATCACTTTTACTCATTAAAATTCTCTTAGACAAACATATATATATAAATAAAACAAAGGCACTACATATGAAGAGCAAGGAAAAAACACAGAAGCCTGGTTGGCTAGACTTGAAATCTGGTAACAGTCAGGTGCTCTTGAAAGACTTTGTAATTTTATTATGTCTTAGTTTCCTCATGTGTCAACTGGAGAAGATAACAGTACTTATCTAGTAGGGATGTGTGTAGAGAATTAGATATGTTAATGGATGTAAAGAGATCAGAATAGTTTATGGCACACAATAAGGTCATAATATGTGCTACCTATTTTAATTTATATCACAGATAATGCAACTCTAGAATATTTGGGTCTCTTCTCATTAACAGCACATTATTCTGAATACCAGCAAGGCCAGTAACATGCTAATAACTTTAACAATGTGTTTCTGTGAATCACAGAATATGCTGCGTCTGTTTGGATGTAAGTTGTAATTCTCTTATTCTATCAAATTATATACTTCACTGAGTGAATTCCTATATGGGACCATGTTTTAAAATGAGAAGGGGGCAGTGTTGGGGGATATTTGTTTAACGTTCTTAACAAGTAACCTAGAAACCTGAAATCATCCTTCACTTTATATTCTCTCTTTCCCCACATTAAAATTTTTATTAGATCTTAATGATTTTGTCTTCAAATTTTATTTTAAAATGTGTACATTTCCATCGTTTTTGAAGACCGCATTATTTCTTGCTGGGAACACATGTAAATGTTTTGTCCATCTTAGAGTCTTCCTAAATAGAAACCTGTTATCCTTATTGCTGACAGAGTGGTCTCTTTAATATCATAATTGAATCATTTTCTCTCCTTACATAAATGTATTCAGGAATTCCACATTGGTTTCCAAATAAACATAAAAGCCTGTAATATTTCAAACAAAACCTTTGTGTTTTGGACCTATATTTTCAGGCTTATCATCTGTCATGTTCCCAAATGTTTCCCCTTCTTGCTTCATGCCCCATTCCTGGTTACTTTTTCTTCCACCTTCTTGTCCTTTTTAGATACTCTTAGCAGCAGTGGTTAACAATTTTCATGTCTTTTCTGTGGACACCATTATACTTCTACTTTGAGGCCAATAGTTTTGTTGTTAACCCTCTAGCTCAGAATGAGTTACAGCTGTGATTTATATTTTTAAATCACTCTGTATATCAGCTATTATTAGTTCTATTAGTTTTTATATTGTGAATAAGGGGCATTATTTACCAAAACAAAATCCGTCATTCTTTTGAGGGCAAGGTTTGTTTTGTTCTTAGAATTCCTAAAATTTAACATAATCCATTGCACTAGGAGACAATCACTAAATGTTTGTTGATTAACGGACTCATTCAATTTTACAGTATTAATATTTGATATCAAATTTGACTCCATGTCTTATAGCTATCTGGCTTTTTCCTGAGTCAGGTCCCCAGGTTTCAAGAATATTAATTTTTCTACAGTCTTAACTTGCTGAGATTTTATGCTTTAAATCATTTTACCTGAATCAGTTTTCTATCTTAAGGTTTTAGAAATTGAATGTTCAGTTTTTGACCTGCTGTTCAGTTTCCCTTTTCTTTTCTTTTTTTTTTTTCTTTAGACGGAGTCTTGCTCTGTCGCCCAGGCTGGAGTGCAGTGGCACAATCTTGGCTCATTGCAACCCCCACCTCCCGGGTTCACGATTCTCCTGCCTCAGCCTCCCGAGTAGCTGCCCTACAAGCTCGTGCCACCACACCTGGGTAATTTTTTGTATTTCAGTAGAGATGGATTTTCACAGTTTAGCCAGGGTGGTCTCTCCTGACCTCATGATTCGCCTGCCTTAGCCTCCAAAGTGTTGGGATTACAGGCACGAGCCACGGCACCCGGCCGAATGATTTCTTTTAGTAAGTACCTTATAGATACATCTAAGTGGTATTAATAAGAACTCAATATCCTAGGTTTACGAGCATAAAAGTCATTGTTTAAAGCCTTTTAGAAGTATATTAAAATGTGTGTATTGAAAACATTGTAAAACACGGCTGAGCATACTGGAGAAATAAACGTAACTATTAGAACTACAAGGTTTTCTGTGGGAAAAGAGTGGAAACTTTGAATTTCTTTTTTGTTATACAGTATTCAGAATGACGTAAAATTACTATTTTTATATTGAATTGCTTATTAATTTTACTTTCAAACTGAAGAGTTACTTTTTTATTCAATTGCCTCAACAATTGAATATTTATGTTGAATATTAAATTACAAGATTCTTTTCTTTTGTGTTTGGAAGACAATACAGCTCAAATGTATCTCAAATACAATACATTTGAGATATATTATATTGTTTTAATATTGGATGATTTGGAGGTTAGAGCTTAGAAATGAAAATTGCAATCTAAGATGCCCATTTTTATTTTCCTCCAATGCCAGTGATCTTAATTAACGTATAGGCAACTGACTATGGGCTTTAATTAGATCATATGCCCTTAGCAGTATGAAAGATGCATTGGGAACTTTATAATTGGAGAATACTTTTATTTTCTCATTATTTGAGTAATTATTAATTATTGAGTAATTTTCTCAATATTTGAGTATTTACTAACTCAATTACAAAAATATTTTTCACACAGAATGTGTTAAATGCTTTTGAAATCTTAGCAAAAATAAGCCTCATCTCTTGAAGCAGAAATTCAGGGGGCGTGGGGAGTTGGGGAGGGATTACATGGGGAGAAATGTAAGATATAGGTGATGGGGAGGAAAGCAGCAAGCCACATTGCCATGTATGTACCTATACAACAATCTTGCATGTTCTTCACATGTACCCCAAAACCTAAAATGCAGTAAAATATACATTATAAAAAAACAAAAAACAAAAGCAACAACAAAAAAACAAATGGAACTTGAACCTTGATATGTGTGAGTTCAGTTTTAAACTCCAAATCTATGATTTTTGAATAAGTGCTACATTTGCCAAATTGTGTTCTTTCATCCCTAAAGCTGTTAGTTCCAAGCCCTGCCAATAGGAAGATCAAAGAAATACAAAGGAAAAAATCAATATATGATTGAGTTTCTTTGCCCCATCTTCATTAAGAGAACACAGAGTATAATTTAATTCTGCAGCATATATTTGAAAATGGAAAACAAAAAGTGCTACTAAAATTGAGCATTATCTGATTCTAACTCTTGGAAAGTGATTACTTTAACTTGGCCAAGGCTGTAATTATGGTACACACACACACACACACGAGAGAGAGAGAGAGAGAGATCTGTGTAAAACCTAAAGTATTGTTAGTAAAAATAAAAAGATCACCAAGGGATTCCTTCTCCAAATTGAGAGACCCCTTACCTTGACATCAGTCCCTTTCTCTGATAATATATTCTTCCTTTCTACCAAGTTTAAACACTCTCCCTATTTTTCCTTTAATCATTCTGATTTTTTTTCTGTTTTTCACTTATGCATCTTTCCTGAGGCACTCATTGTTAGGTATGGCATGGCTTTAAATTGTATGTAAGTTGAATTATATTTTATATGTTTCATTATTTTTACCTCGTTGCTTTGTATAGCTGTATTTAATTCATTTTCAGTTCTGAATATTACTGTACTGTATCAATATAGCAAAAATGTCTTCATTCTAGTCTTGATGAATATTGGGATGTCCCAGCATCTTACTAATGTATGTAATGGCACTATGAATTATATTATGCTTTTAACAGAATACATATACATAAATTTATCTCAACCAAATACTAATAAGTGGAATTGCTCCACTTTACTAAGAATTGCTAAAGTATTATTCCAAGAACATTTCCTAGCCGACTCTTTACATAGCTGTGTACAAAAACTCTTCTTGCTGTGCTTATTTGTAAATATTAGGTTGGTGCAAAAGTAATTGAGGTGGCAAATACCACAATTACTTTAGCACCAACCTAATAATTAATACTGTAGATTGATAAGGTATGACTCTGTCCCCAACCCTTTATAAGTTTGGATATTTAGTATTTTCTTAATAATTACATATTAAATTTTAGTATTTTCCTAATGATTACATACTAAATTATATTCTAATGTTCATTTTTATACCCACAACTTAGAAGTTATTTGGAAATATCTTTAATATCCCAAATTGAAAACTTTGTACTCACCTGATTCTTAACCTTATCTTGATTGATCTTTGGCTGGTAGGTATAGTCCACATTTTACAATTTGATTAATATTAAACATAATATAGGCAAAACAAAACAAAAACATATAATTTATATAAATATATGCAGAAAAATGAAAAAGTCAACACCATCTCATAAGAAAATATAATTTACAAACAGAAAAAAAAATACCTCAAATTGATAAGGACATCTACAAAAATCTATTGTTAGTTGTATCTTTAATTTGAAACATTAATTGATATCTCTCAATGGTTGAGGAAAAAAAATAACTTGGTTATTCTCACCACTTTAATTCTATATTGTTTTCGAGTTTTTAGTAAATACAGAAAGATAAGTAAAGAGAAATAGCATACAGATTGGGAAGAAAGAAACATAACTGGCTTCATTCACACACAAAAATGCTACTAGAACAAACAGTAAATTTAGCCAATTCATGGGATAAAAAATTAGAATGCAAAAGCTAATTACTTAATTTTATTTGTTTATAGTAGAGACAGTTAGAAAAGATAATTTTAAGAAATTACCAATTCCAACAGCTTTAAAAATATGAAATATTTTGTCTTTCAAAATATGTTTAGAATGTGTTTACTAAAAACTGAAAATATTGCTGAGAGATATTAAGATATGAACCATTTTGTTGACTTTGCCCACTGATTGGGTCACTAAGTATTAAGACATCAGTTTTTAATAATTTGCTCTCTAATTTCAACAGGATTCAGTTAAAATCTCAATAACATTTTAAAAAACATGTAAAGGAAATTTTGAAGTTCAAACAAAAATGTAAAGCATCTAAATTAACCAAAACTGTCTTGAAAAAATAAAAAACACATTTGGTAGACATACATTACATGATTCCAAGATTTATTCTGAAGATTTACTCATCAAGACAGTGTGTTATTGGCAGAAATACAGACAGATTCATAAAACGAAGGGAACAGAATGCAGAAATAGACACACACAGCAACACACAGAAATTCACACACACACATACATATTTTCCTCAAGTGTGTTAAGATAATTTGTCAGGTAGTGAACAACCTTTTAAAGGACACATGAAAACGAATGTTCATTGCAGCACTGTTTACAATAGCAAAGACTTGGAACCAACCCAAATGCCCATTGATGATAGACTGGACAGGGAAAATGTGGCACATATACAACATGGAATACTATGCAGCCATAAAAAAACGATGAGTTCGTGTCCTTCGTAGGGACATGGCTGAAACTGGAAACCATCATTCTCAGCAAACTGACACAAGAAAATAAAATCAAACACTGCATGTTCTCACTCATAGGCAGGTGTTGAACAATGAGAACACATGGACACAGGGAGGGGAACATCACACACTGGGGTCTGTCAGGGGGAACTGTGGGAGGGACAGCAGGGGGTGGGGAGTTGGGAAGGAAGAACATGGGGAGAAATGCCAGATATAGGTGATGGGGAGGAAGGCAGCAAACCACATTGCCATGTATGTACCAATGCAACAATCCTGCATGTTCTTCACATGTACCCCAGAACCTAAAACGCAATACAATATATATATTTTATAATGTGGTGTAATAATTACTTATCTATGTTTTTCTTTTAATGAACCTTAAACTTCTCCTCACTTTATACTTAAAATTAACCTGGAAATTATCACTGATCTATATATGTAAAATCTAAAACTATAATAATATTAGAAATAAATGCAATGAAACTATCTTTGTGAACTTAATATAGTCAATCATTTTGTAAACAGGGTGCAAAACACACAGTCATAAAATTTTTACAAATATGGAATTGGGCTTTAACAAAATTTGAATCTTCTCTTATAATAATTACATTAAAGACTTGGCTCAGTGGCTCACGCCTGCAATCCCTGCAATTTGGCACAATGAGGAGGATGAATTGCTTGAGCTCAGGAGTTCAAGACCAGCCTTGGCAACATGGCGAGACCTCATCGTAACAAGAAATTAGCCAGGCATGGTAGTGAGTGCCTGTGGTCCCAGCTACTCAAGAAACTGAGGTGGGAGATAGCTTGAGCCAAACAGGCAGTGGTTTCAGTGAGCTGAGACTGTGCCACTGCACTCCAACTTGGGAGAGGGAGTGAGACCCCATCTCAAAAAAAAAAAAAAAATTGAGAACACGAAAGTATGCCGGAAGTGGTGGGTCATACCTGTTACCCTGCACCTTGGGAGGCCAACGTGAGAGGATTGCCCAAACCCAGGGAGCGTTGCTACATTGCCAGCCTGGGCTACATAGTGAGACCTTGTCTCTATTAAAAAATAATTCTTTAAAAAATTTAAAAACCAAATAGAAAGAAAACAAAAGAAACGTGCGATCACTAAAAGAATATATCTGCAACAAATATATATGACAAACAATCAATATACCCAATAGCCAAATAATAAGAAAAGAAAAATGAAAGCATCCAACATATTTGAACAGGTACTATACAAAATAACATATGCAGAGAAACAGTAAGAAGATTAAAGTTTTTTTCATCTCCTTTAGTTATGAGGAGAAAAATGTAAACAACAACAAAACCAAAGCAATATGTAAACACAACATCAAGAGTTTGCAAGAATATGAAGCAATTTGAAGTCTCATACATTGCTGGTGGAAATACAAAAAGATATAACCACTTTGGAAAATAATGTGATAATTGTTTATAGTGTTAAACATACACCTATCATATAACCCAGAAAGCTCACTTCTTGGTATTTACCCCAAAGAAATAAAAATATGTGAGTTCACGAAGACTTCTACATGAATATTTGTAGCAGCTTTACTCACAGTAGCCAAAAACCTAGCAAAATGTTCATCCAGACAGCAAATAAGAAACATGTTAAGGTATACCCACATGATGTTGTGTTATTGAGACACCAATATGAATGAAATGCAAAAATATACTGAGTAAATGAATTTAGACCAAAAAAGTATGTACTGTATTATTCAATTTATATGAAACTCTAGATGAAGCAAATCTTACAGACAGTGATAGAGAGCAAACCAGTGTTTATCTAAGACCAGATCTTGCGGGGAGGTAAGTATGAAGTGGAATATATAACGTTTTGGGTGAAGAAAATTGTTCATTTGTAGTAATGCTAATATGGTTGTATCCATTTGCAATGAACTGAGCAATTATAATGGGTATATTCTATTTTATATAAATTATACCTAAAATTATTTTTAAAAATGAACATTATTATGAAATATTCTATATCTGATGGCTGATTGCTGCTTATGGTATCTTGTTTCTTTGTGCATATCTGTGCATGCATGTTTTGATTTTAAAGTACTAATTTTTGTTGAAGCAATTAATGTGAGAATATTTTTGGCTTAGAGAAATTACTTAGAATTTCCTAGAGAGCAGGTTTTAGATTTTAAATCAGCAAGAATATATTTATTCATCAGATTTTGATAATGCCATATTAAAAATATTCCCTATGCTGGGTGTGGTGGCATGTGCCTGTAGTCCCAGCTACTCAGGAGACTGAGGCAAGAGGATCACTTGAGTGGAGAAGTTCTGGGCTATAGTGCGCTATGCTGATCGGGTGGGGTGTGCTCACTAAGGTGAGCATCAATATGGTGACCTCTGGGGAGTGGGGAACCACTAGGCTGCTTAAGGAGAAGAGAACCAGTCCAGGTTGGAAATAGAATGCGTCAGAATTCCTGTACAGAGCAGTAGTGGGCTTGTGCCTGTAATAATTACTGCACTTAAGCTTGGGCAACATAATGAGAATCCATCTATTAAATAAATAAATATTTCTCCAATTCAGTGGCTTACAATAAAAGTAATTTAGTTTTTCTTCACTATCTTATACTTCTGCTTTGCTTAGTTCCAGGCTATGAGTCAGCTTTAAGTCCACATCACACGTCTTACTTTTCTCATACCCAGCTTGAAGCTGCATTCACTCTCTGGACCATGTATTTAGAGTAGAGATAAAAAGCTTTGAAGATATTATTCCTCTGTTCATTTTCCAGTGGTCAGTTAGAGCCCCATCATAATGCTAAAGTCAGTGGCCATCTCCATGTCTTCTTTGTAGAGGGTAGGATTTGAAAATAAGTGTCTGATATCAGTGATATATTACAGAGGTAATATATATCATAAGCAATTTCCAGGAACATGAGTTCCCATCTGTTTGGCTTCAAGGTACAATATGAGCAATTTTTCTAATAGCACATAAGCATGGGATGAGGTAGGCAAGTTTACATATGCTAGTCATCTTTTTAATGAAGCAGAGTTCTTTGGGATGCTAGTTTCACAATGGGTGTCTCCTTAAAGTCTTTCCCTTGTCATGGATCAGTAAATAATCTTAAATGAATGTGAATGTCAGCTGCAGTTAGTCTCTCGTCTCTTGATCATTGCCCTCACTTATTTTTTGACTTATATACAATTTATTTGTTTGTTATTGTGGCTTATTATAGGACTTAAAAAATCACAATCTTAATCTTTTTTTGAAAGTTGATCAAAGTATTAACATGGGCACTTTATTGGAAATGAATAAATAAATCTTTATTTTCTCTCTGTCGGACACCATGGCGTACACATGCAATCTTAGCACTTTGGGAGGCTGAAGCAGGTAGATTGCTTGAACCCAGGAGTTTGAGACTAGCCTGGGCAACATGGCAAAACCTAATCCCTACAAATATTAGCCAGGCATGGTGGTGCACACCTGTAGTCTCACCTACTCCAGATGCTAAGGTGGGTGAATCACCTGAGAGTGGGAAGTTGATGCTGCAATGAACTGAGATAGTGCCACTGCACTTCAGCCTAGGTGACAAAGCAAGACTCAGTCTCATATATCTACAACTCTATTTTAGAGTTATTCTCCCAAATCATCATTTTTGTCTGATTTTAATTTGTACTTGCTCTGGTGGCTGTTTCGAAATAACGTCAGTTTTTTGACTTTAGTTCCAAACGTCTGCATACATAACAGCAATTTACACTCTCCCACTTCTCCTGCCACACTGGGCTCCCTATAACAGGGAAGTAAACTTGAGAGATTTTTTTTTCCTTCAGGAATGTTGGAACAGTAGTTCTTACATCTTTGTAGCCACAAAAATCCATCAACACTAACATAACAAGTAGAAGGAGCCAAACTCGCCAGTTTTGAGTTTCACCAAAATGCAGACATCTGCTTTGTATGATAACTGCTGTAACACTCAGGTGCTACTAATTTTTTTGCCCACTTTTGAGTTGTATTATCAAGCCAGATACTCCATTCTGTAATGAATCAGCATCTCAAAAGGAAATGATATTCAAAGGAGAAACATTTACAGGACAAGAAGACAGTTGTTAGAAGCCTTTTATGTGATAGATATATTTGCAGTCCATCAATTAGGAATATTTTAGAAAAAGAAACCCTGCTAAATTCTACCCCAAGAAATGAAAAAGCGTCCCCTGCCTAAGGTTATTTTTCATTTTTCTAAAGAGAACTATTGTAGCTCACTATGTTGTAATCTTTTCCCACCCAGATTCTTCGTAGTTTCTCTAAATAAAATTCTGCTTCTTGGTTACATGAAAGAACAGTTATCATGATATTTTATGTGCTGTTTCATAAGCTTTTATTTTGAATCCTTTTTCTTTTCAACTTATTGAATCAGATTTTGATTGATATTTGTAAATTACTGAAGCAAAACCATAATCCTTAGCTCTTTGCTCCCTTATATCTTCAGACCCAAATTTGCAATTATTTGTTGACCCTCTTCACAGCACTGCATGAATATATCCTAAACTGTCTCCTGCAATTTACATGTAAAGTTTTCTTCTGTCTCATTTTTTTTTGGCCTGAAAAACAGTTATATTTTAATTTTATACATTAACTTAACAACTGGGATTTTCTCATTTCTCATTCCTGAGCAAAGACATGGATTCAACCTAAATGCCTATAGATGATAGATGGAATAAAGAAAATTTGATACATATACATGATAAAATACTATGCAGCTTTTTTCTTCTTTATAATTCACAATGTTGACTAATGCTTTTGTCACTCTTTCAGTCATGTGGGCTTGAAATCTCAGAGAATTGTGAGTCTCTTTCTTCTACATCTTGAACATCTATCATCAAACTATTTTATATTAAAAAATACTTTTATACCTGTCCTCTTATTTTCACTTTCACTATTTTTGTTTATACATTTCTTATATTTCTCCTTAAAATATATTATTCTTTTATTCATATTTAATTTTTCCTAAACTTAAAAAATTCCCAAATGCAGCAATTTTTCCTAACATTATTATTTTAAACTATGTACGATAATCTCTTACTTCACCAATTATTAGTATTTTACCAATAATTCTTCGTACTTCTAGTCCACCACCACTCCCTTTTTATCTATAGTAAATTTCTCACCTAAAAATTAGAGTGATTTTTTGAAAGTAACTAAAATCATGTTACTTTCCTTGCTCAAATCCTACAGTATGTTGAAAATCCATATGTTGAAATTGAATCCCTAATGTGATGATATTTAGAAAATACAGCACTTAGCACTAAGTAGATAATTAACATAAAGTAATTTGAAAAAAAATACAATCTTATTTTGTAGAATTTCAGTTATGAAAATTATAGAATAAAATTGTTTTCGTCTTAATTGATGGATACGGGGGGTGAATAAGGAAAAGGATGCTTCTTTGCTCATATCACGTAGTATTTAATGACAATACTGCTGACAAAAATAATTTTAAACTATTGCTTTAAATAGATAAAAATACAATTCATTATAAGTTGAAATATTTTATTTCCTTTGGATTTCTTCATGTACTAACAAGCATTTACCAGGCACAGTTTTGGGCAATCTTTTTAATCACTAAATTTCTAAGTTATGAAAATTATTTGCAAAAGTGTCCATATTTAAGATTTTCTTGGAAACTATTTATATAATAAAAATCAATCAGTATGTATTTAAGTACATATGATTTTAGTAAAATATATCTCAAAGATGAAGTTAAATTTTTAAAATCACATAGTATTCTCCCATTGATCCAGATTTTCCAATGTGCAGTATAATATTACATGTACAATGAAATGAACAATTATATGTGCTATTTAAAAAATTAAATTAGAAGCTTAAGTGAGAAAATGAAAAAGAAAAGCTAATAATTGAGTAGATGTCAACAAAGTTCTCACTCAAAATTCAGAACTTAGAGGTCTAAATGATGTATGCGTGGACAAGGTATAGAATAAGCTATAGGTAGAGAAACCTGGAAGCAGGTTCAATTGGGTTTTTAAAATTTAGCCTAAAACTGCTTTCTTATATGTAGGCTTGGCCTAAAGGTTTCTCCACATAGAGGGAATGTAACTCAACTGAATGTATAAAAACAGCATAATATACTCTTGTCCCAGTCACTGACTTTCAGGCAATCAAAAGCAGCCAACTTTGCCAAGCTGTAACCAATGATTGTTTCTGTACCTCACTTCCATTTTCTCTCTGTCGCTTTCCTTTTTCTGTCCATAAATCAACCATGCAGCAGGGATGGAGCCTCTCTGAACCTCTTCTGGTTCAGGGGCTGCTCAATTCGTGAATTGTACTTTGTTCAGTTAAACTCTATTAAGTTCATTTGTCTAAGGTTTTTCTTCTATCAGGTTGTAAGAACAAGGATAGAGTGGCAACAGGTGACAAAGAAACAGGTAGCAGAGGGCAGATAATAAAGGGCTTTGTGGTCATTAAAAATTCGTAATTTACCTAAGATGGTGAAGTCAGGAAAGGGTACATCAGGGAAATTATATGAGCAAATCTGTGTTTTTGAAAGAGCATTATGGTTTAACATTGAGAGAAGAATGAAGGATCTAAACTGGAAGTAAAAATTAATGTCAGTATTTTAGAAGATAGTAACCTAGAATATTGAACAGTGTCTGGAAGGTGGAAAAAACTACACATGTGAGATATAAAAAAAAAGGCCAGGGGCAGTGGCTCACACCTATCCCAGCACTTGAGAGGCTGAGGTGTGCGGATCATCTAAGGTCAGGAGTTTGAGACCAGCCTAACCAATATGGTGAAACCCTGTCTCTACTAAAAATACAAAAATTAGCTGGCTGTGGCAGTAGGCACCTATAGTTTCAGCTACTTGGGAGGCTGAGACAAAAAAATTGCTTGAACTTGGGAGGTGGAGGTGGCAGTGAGCTGAGAGATTGCACAACTGCATTTCAGCCTGGGTGACAGCACACACACACACACACAGACACACACACACAGTCTCACACACACACACAAAGATGGATTATAAGTTAGTGATTGGTTGGAAGTTGGTCTGAGAATGAGAAAAGAAAATTGCGAACTCCTATAATATTGACTGGACAACTATTTGTATTGCGAGACCATGCACTAAAGGCATAGAAGCACAGAAAAAATGTGAAAAATATTATGTTGAATAGATGGTGCATCTTGTTTAAAAAGATGTTTGAGTTTTAGGTTACTGTAAATTATAGACATGCAATATGCAATTGACAATGTTGGCAGAGAGCTAGGAAAATAATCACTGGCTCTACATTTAGATCGTAAAGTCATGAATTTGGACATCATCAGAATAAGAGACTAGTATTAAGTTCTCAGGGTTATCAATGATGGTAAGAGGTGAAGAAGAGAGTTTTCAGAGAGCAGTGAAATAGAGTTACTCAATACAAGACAAAGACCAGGACAGTGTGGTGCCTTGAGAGCAAAGGCAGTGATATGGTTTGGCTCTGTGTCTGCACACAGATCTCATCTTGTAGCTGCCATAATTCCCTTGTGTCATGGGAAGGACCCACTGGGAGATGACTGAATCGTGGAGAGGGGGCTCTCCCATTTTGTTCTCATGATAGTGACTGGATCTTATGAGATCTGGTGGTTTTAAAAATGGTAGTTTCCCTGCACAAGCTCTCTCAGTGTGACCTGAATGTGAGATGTAGAGTCAGAGGAGATCATTTTGGAGCTTTAAGATTTGACTGCCCCACGCGATTTCGGACGTGCATAGGGAACGTAGCCCCTTTGTTTTGGTCAATTTCTCCCATTTGGAACCGCTGTTTTTATTCAATGCCTGTACTACCATTGTATCTAGGAAGTAACTAACTTGCTTTTGGTTTTACAGGCTCATAAGTGGAAGGGATTTGCCTTGTCTCAGATGAGACTTTGCACTTTTTAGTTAATGCTGAAATTAGCTGAGACTTTTGGGGACTGTTGGGAAGGCATAAATGGTTTTAAAATGTGAAGATATGAGATTTGGGAGAGGCTAGGAGCAGAATAATATGGTTTGGCTCTGTGTTCCCAGCCAAATCCCATCTTGTAGCTCCCATAATTCCCATGTGCTGTGAAAGGGACCCAGTGGGAGATGATTGAATCATGGGCACAGGTATTTCCTGTGATGTTCTTATGATACTGAATGCGACTCATGAGATCTGATGGTTTTAACAAAGGGTGTTCTCTGCACAGGCTCTCTCTTTTTGCCTGCCGCCATCCAAGTAAGATACAACTTGCTCCTCTTTCCCATCTGCCATGATTGTGAAGCTTCACCAGCAATGTGGAACCGTGAGTTCTCCATTAAACATCTTTACTTTATAAATTGCCCAGTCTCAGATATGTCTTTATCAGTAGTGTGAAAACAGACTAATACAGGCAGATATATTTTCAGAAAGATAAAGTGGCAAATAGTATTAACTACTGCAAGAATTTGAACAATATACAGGATGAAATATTTACAAAACATAGTGACATTAACATTCTATTTGGATATTTTGAAAGTATATTCAGTGGAATAAGTCAGAGACTACATGGGAATTAGATAAGAAGTGAATAGAGATAAGAAAATGGAAATAACTACTGTGAGCACCATTTTCACAAACCTTGGTTTTGAGGAGAATGACAGACTCATGGCAATGGAAGGAAGAGAATTTGGTGGTAAGAGAGTGCAGTTTTAGAGAGATTTGAGTATTTTCACATTCTCACGGAAAAAAATTTGTGGAATGGGAAATACTGAAGATGCTGGAAGGAAGGAAAAATAGTGAGTTGAGTCACTGTTGAGCTGGCAGTAGCTCAGATAAAGAAACTGAGTGGAGGAAAAAGCCTCGTACATGATGTAAGTTCATTCATCAGGTGGGTTTTGGTTTTGTTTATGTGAAGAGAAGAGCATTTCTTGCAAATGATTTAAGACCTTTTCAGTGAAGGCAAAATCATCTCTCAATAGTGTTGAAGAGGTTCGAGAGTTTTGACTTATATGATGAGGGCAGAATATTTAAAGAGTTATTAAGAACCGGAAAGCACTGACTGGAAAAAATATAGTTGGACTGATGAGAAATATTGAGGGTCTGCTTGAAGTTGGTGACAATGAATTTAATCTAAATGATTTAGTGTTTGTCTCTAGAACCACTCAACATCTTAAGTGTGTACACAAAAAGAAAACAATTGAATTAATCCATTATTAGAAAAATTATACTGTTTGGAAGGATATTTTGCCTATATTTAGAAAAATAAATATGGGAATTGTCAATGATAGGGATACATAGGAGGGATGTTTGCATTGGGGGTGGAAAACCTGGAATTTAAGAACAATTAACCACATAAATTATAAGATACTGTGTTATGGTCAGTCAGTTTGTTTCTATAATTTGTCATTTAAAAAGTGGATATCCAGAGAGATGCAAATCAAAACCACACTGAGATACCATCTCACACCAGTTAGAATGGCGATCATTAAAAAATCTGGAGACAACAGATGCTGGAGAGGATGTGGAGAAAAATGAACACTTTTACACTGTTGGTGGGAATGTAAATTAGTTCAACCATTGTGGAAGACAGTGTGGCGATTCCTCAAGGCCTTAGAAATAGAAATTCCATTTGACCCAGCAATCCCATTACTGGGTATATATCCAAAGGACTATAAATCGTTCTACTATAAGGACACATGTACACGAATGTTCATTGCAGCACCGTTTACAATAGCAAAGACCTGGAATCAACCCAAATGCCCATTGATAATAGACTGGATTGGAAAAATGTGGCACATATACACCATGGAATATTATGCAGCAATCAGAAATGATGAGTTTGTGTCGTTTGTAGGGACATGGATGAATCTGGAGAACATCATCCTCAGCAAACTGACACAAGAACAGAAAATGAAACACTGCATATTCTCACTCATAGGTGGGTGATGAAAAATGAGAACACATGGACACAGGGAGGGGAGTACTAAACACTGGGGTCTATTGGGGGGAAAAGGGGAGGGCCAGTGGGAGGGGGAGGTGGGGAGGGATAGCCTGGGGAGAAATGCCAAATATGGGTGAAGGGGAGAAGGAAAGCAAAGCCCACTGTCATGTGTGTACCTATGCAACTGTCTTGCATGTTCTGCTCATGTACCCCCAAACCTAAAATGCAATAAAAAATAAATAAAAAGAAAGTGGATCTGTTTTTTTTTTTTTTTTTTTCTTTGAGACGGAGTTTCACTCTTGTTACCCAGGCTGGAGTGCAATGGCACGATCTCGGCTCACTGCAACCTCTGCCTCCTGGGTTCAGGCAATTCTCCTGCCTCAGCCTCCTGAGTAGCTGGGATTACAGGCACACGCCACCATGCCCAGCTAATTTTTTTATTTTTAGTAGAGACGGGGTTTCACCATGTTGACCAGGATGGTCTCGATCTCTTGACCTCGTGATGCACCCGCCTCGGCCTCCCAAAGTACTGGGATTACAGGCTTGAACCACCGCGCCTGGCCCAATCTGTTATAGACAAGAAGCTCTATGTTGAGCTAAAAGTGTAGAAGTGTAAAAGGAAATAGAAAATATTGCCATTGCAACACTAAATCAAAGCATTGAAACATAGTGAATTGGAACCATTTCTATATACATGAACATTAAATTCACTGAAGGTTTTAGACCAGCTTTGAATACTGAGCAATCTGGTTAGGCAAGTATTATAGTCTTCAATACATGTGTGGGGATGCCAAAAAGACGAGTAGCCAGAAACAGATGAGTGCTCAATTCTAGTACACCAAATAGGGTTTACTTTTATAAAATGGAGTGTGACAAAATCGTAAGATTTGAAAGGAAATGTTCAGAGTGAGACAGATGACTTTGGGGTTGATGGGATATGGAAAAGTGAAAAACCTTCATTTTGACACTTGGGTAGGATTAGAAAGAACTGAAGAGAAAGAATACAAGTTAAAGAAGTTAATAGTTACAGCAGATAACTGCTAAATATTTTACTGATACTAGGGAATGTATTAGTTATGATGTAAGAATGCCACAGAAAACAAAATAGATTTAGTAATAAGAGGAAGAGTAAATGTGTTCAGGATAGATCAACACAGATCAAATTTGAGATGTTGGTATGAGACATGTTTGAGATACTGAGATATTAAGGAAGAACAAAGCAAGAGGTTCAGGGCAGAGTAAGACTGGAGAGCCTGAGGTTGTTCACATAAGCATACTTGGTATTACCCTTTCCCCACTATTAAATAGTTGAGGTAGGTAGGTTAATAGGACTCTTAGTGCTAGATCCTACGTGGCACAGGAGTACCTTGGAATAGAAAGGGTTAAAGCTTTGGTTATATTGTGGCTGAATAATTAATTCCATATTTAGGATACTTATTTTTTTTTTTTCCCTGAGATGGAGTCTCGCTTTGTTGCCCAGGCTGGAGTGCAGTGGCATAATCTCAGCTCACTGCAACCTCTACCTCCCATGATCAAGTGATTCTCTTGTCTCAGCCTCTTGAGTAGCTGGGGTTACAGGCACCTGCGAGCATGCCCAGCTAATTTTAGTATTCTTTTTTTAAATAGAGACTGGAGGTCAGGCTGGTCTCCAACTCCTGAACTCAAGTGATCTGTCCGTCTCAGCCTCCCAAAGTGTTGGGGTTACAGGCACAAGTCACCATGTCTGGCCTAGCACATTTTCAAATAAAGGAAAAATACATTAAAAGTGAACGATTATATATTTGTTGTACTACTAAAAATTTTTGTTGTCTAACAGTATGTTCTGTGATTAGACCTTACAATTCTTGATTTTTTTCACTGATAATAGGTTACTACATTGTCGGTTTTATTCTGTCATTGGTTCGATAGTCTGACTCTTTCCAGGGAGCAATGATTTTGTTGAACACTCCTTCTCAGGAAGCTGCAATTGAAATAAATGCTTTTTAGGCATGAAGGCAATTTCAAAAGGTAAAGACATAATTTGAGTATATATGTTAGATGATTAAGCATGATTTTCATTGATGTAGTTGGTGGTATTAGCAGGATAAATAAATGCAGATATAATATTATCAGGCCAAGGCTTTTACAGGGGGAGTCAGTCTCCTAGAATAAGAAGGTGAGGAACAACTTCTGACAGCATATGACTTTAGCTTGTCATTGAAATATTTGAGAAATGGATAGAAAAGGTCCCAAAAAGCAGACCTTTCATAAAGCACATAATATAAGGAAAAATATTTTAGCCACATATAAATATGTAATCACAAATCAAATGTTCCTTTGAATATAGCAAAATCATCATCCTTCTTTACTTGTCATTATACTAAGGACTTTAACTTTGAATTGCCAATCCTATCTCATCCAAATATTCCTATATACATAGGTAAATTTTTGTTATTCAATTTCAATATGTCTAAAAGTTAATATTAAAACAAGTGAGCCAAGAAAGAACAGGAAAAAAAACAGCCTTAATAATGACAGTTGAGTATTTTTTAATACAGGATATTATGTGGTATCTGGGGGAAGAAAATAAATTGCTGAAGTCTATAACATGTATTCTTAACTTGTGGGAAAAATAAAATATATTAATATGTAATTTGCCTCTGTTTCTACAATATATTTTTGTGTCAAAATGTTGCTTTTTAAAATTATAATTATTGTTTTACAGTTGCCCAAAATTGCCCACAGAGTAAGATACATTTATTTACAAAGCCAACTTCTACAAGAGAAAGTGGTATTTATTTGAGCAACCTAGTGCATTGAGTGAAAAAAAATGTGCTTAAAGCCAGAGACTCTTATGTGTTATTTAATGGAACAAACACAGGAAAATTATCATAATAGCAATTTGCTCCCTTCAGGGCTTAGTAATCTGAAAGAAGAGAAATACATTTAGCAGTTGTGAAGGGTCTTAGAGAATAATGAAAAAAAGATTATTAAAAGGTCAAAGAGTAACAATGTTCGAAACATTATTATGATGAAACACATGAAAGAGTGAACAAACTTATATACTTATTATATAAAAAATAAAGTTTAGTTTTCTCAACTGAAGAATGTCAAGGTTCATAAATTTTAAAAGGAGAGCTTTATATCACATAAATGCCTGCAGCCTGTAGGGTGGCCATTCAGACAGGCTGGAAAGCACAGCCTTGGCTGGAAGCCAGAAACAGACACTTCAAGGGAGGGGCAATGGGAACAGAGATTTATGTTGAGCAAGGTTGCCAAATATACATATTCAATAGGTAGAGGATGAGTTGTGAATATTTAAGAAAAGAGATCTGTGTGCATGCGCAGTTGAGCTTCATGCCCCTTCCAACTGACTGAACAGATTATCTCTTTGCAAAGGGGAACCCAGAGTTACCCTGAAAACTGAATTCTTAGCTACAATAGGGTGGGGATAAGCCATACTTCATTATACCCCCTCCTTTGCTAACCATGATTAGGCTTTTCTCCCTGTGGGCTTGACAAAATCCACCCCTTTCCTAAGTACATGGTTCCCATGTACAAAAAAAAAAAAAGGTGGCTTTAGCATGATCTGAGGGTAGGGGTGTTGGCTCCTTTGATATAAAAAGGTGAAGCAGAGAACACGAAACCCCTTACTGTGCATTCTCTGTAGACTGGCTAGAACCACTCTGTGGCTGGTAGTCACTTACTAGGCAAAAATAGAGGGTCGTCAGGTGGTTGGTTGCCATCAGTGGTGGAGTCTTAGGAAAGGGGTGGATTTTGTCAAGCCCACAGGGAGAAAAGCCTAATCATGGTTAGCAAAGGAGGGGGTATAATGAAGTATGGCTTATCCCCACCCTATTGTAGCTAAGAATTCAGTTTTCAGGGTAACTCTGGGTTCCCCTTTGCAAAGAGATAATCTGTTCAGTCAGTTGGGAGGCTTGGAATTCTATATTCAGTTTACATTCTACAGTCAAATATGTGGGCACTTAGATTTTCAAGGTATGTGTTCATTTGAATGATGCACATTAACAGAACTATTAAAAGTACTGTGGCAACTGAGGACATTTATTTGGGAAAAGAACGAGAAGATAGAAGAGTCACACGTTGGGAAAAAAATAGGATCCTAGGGAAATGCTGAACGTAGCATGGTGATGGTCATACTGTATATGCATTGCTGTAGATTCTCTCTGACCTGAGAAACATCTTTTTAGAGACTACTTTCTTTGCCTCATGTTGGATTGGATATAGTTTTAGCTCAGTGCACGTTCCAAGAAAGAAGTTAAAAGCAAATATTTAAGAAAAATAGCCCTTTTTAATAAAATTTGAAGATAGCTATACCATTATTAATTGATTGAATATCAATAAGATAGATTAATAACTTGTATTGCAGATTAGAGAGAAAACAAACGTTTATACCCACAAAGAGGTGATTCATAAAATGCAAATCTCCTCCACAAAATTCCAGCAACAGTGTCATAAACTTCAACAATACCTGAGATAAAGATAGAGAGTTTTAAAGGCAGAGAAAGAGAAAGAAAACATGAATTATGCAAATTTTGAAATAAGATTGGCATGAGACTTCTCAGCAGCAGCTGAGAGACAATGGAGCAATGGCTACTGACATTATAAGGAAAAAATGTTAACCTAAATTTGATACACAGTTAAAATATAACGCAGTTGTGGAAGAGAAGATAAAGACATTTTCAAACATGATGTTTAAAATAATTTTTCCACAATGCACTCAAACTGAGAAAAATAGAAAAGAGTGTTTTTAACTGAAAGAAGGACCACATTTAAAAAGAAAAAAGAGCAAGCTTGTGAACACAGGGTATCTACACAGGCAAGGAATGACAGAAAATTGCAAAAGCAGAAAAAATCCCAGGGTGGCAGCTGTCAAGAAAGCAATGACTTCTTGATCTGAGGAATGTTGGGCTAAAAACAGTGTATATGCATATGTCTATAGCAACACAACTCACAATTGCAAAGATTTGGAACCGATCTAGGTGCCTATCAACTAATGAGTGGATAAAGAAAAATGTGGTATATGTACACCATGGAATACTACTCAGCCATTAAAAGGGATGGAATGTCTTTTGCAGCAAGTTGCTGCAAAAATGGAGCTGGAGGCCATTATTCTAAGTGAAGTAACACCAGAGCAGAAAACCAACATGGGGGATAAGCTATAAGTACACGAAGGCATACGGAGTGATGTAATGAACTTTAGAGTCTCAGAATAGGGAGGGTGGGAGAGGTGCTATGAACAAGAAAACTACACACTATGTACAAAGTACACGACTTGGGTGATGGGTGCACTAAAATCTCAGAATTCATCCCTATGTAATTCATCTATGTAACCAAAAACCCCTTGTACCTTAAAGCTGTTGAAATGTTTTTAAGGCAGTGTATATGAAAGAATTGGCTTCTGAAAAATTATATTGAGATGCTTGAGGATGCCTGGTAAAATATTGTTAAAGACAATCGAGCAGATGAAAAACGTGGGTCTCTTATCAGTGCTAGGAACAAAAGTTGTAAGAAGAAGAAATAAAACGGCATGGCCGAAGCAAGGACCAAAGTTTCATACTTGCAAAAATGGCACCTCGTATTGGAGAAGCAAATCTCATGGTGTATAACCACTTCATCCATCTGTTTAGTTTATTCATAATAATTTCTATAAATTTGTTCTTTGGGAGGAGTTCTTCCCCTGTCTTCAAAGTGAAAAGTTAAATAATCCCAGAACTGTTCAGGTCATGGTAAAAAAAAATAATGAAAATAATTCTTATAATTCCAAAATTCTTCCCCTATCTTGATTCTCTTGATTTCTGTGCATTCTACTTCTGGGTTTTAGATAATTCTAGCAACTTCTGTCACACCAACTCATACATTTTTGCATTAATTTTTGCCAGCTCACTATTAAATTTCATGTTAACACTGTGCTGGTTTCTGAATAAGTATTTACAACTTAACATTGTGCTACAAATATAAATATATATTTTTAACTAAACAATAATTGTGACTGCGATATCATGACATTAAAGAGAGCTCTCACCCCACAGTTGCCTTTTTTTAATTAAAAAAAATAGATATCTATGACATGACTGCTCGTTCTTCTACTCTTGTTGTCCTCTCTTGCCTGTGCCTACCTTTCTTGGACCTGGAAATTGCCTAATCTTTTCATACGAAATTGTTTCACCTACATACAAGTCTCCCCACTTGGACCTGCTAAATACACAGATATGTGGCAATACCCTCCACCTTAAACCAATAACAATAAAATAAAATTTTCCTTAAACTACATCCTTCTCCAGCTACTGTCTTACTGCTTTTCACTAAAAACTTCATAAAAATTGATTTTCTCCACTTCTCTCATTCTGTTCTCTCACTATTAACCCACTAGAGTAAAATCTTTATCTCCGTCACGCATGAGAAATGGTCTTATCAATGCTTCAAATGTTTTTCGAATTGCCACGTTAATTCTTTGCATCTTCACTGATCTATAAGTAGCTTATGACATAGTTCATCTCTCCCTTCTTGCCTTGATTCTTCCAATATTACTGTTCCTCAGATTTTCTGCTAATACAATGTTCATTTTTTTTCCACTCTTTTGCTAGATTATTATTATCTATTATAACTCAATTTTTTAGAATGTCTTGAAAATTATCTCTGAGCCCTTTCTCTCTTTATTTCAGTTGTTAGACGGTGATATCTAACACTACACCCACACACACACATACACACAAACACACACACACACATACAAACACACACACACAATGTTTTATAACTTTTCTCTTCTGAATATTGGACCTAAAAAGCCAACTGCCTATTTTTTATTTCTACTTGAATGTCTATGATTATATGAAAATTAACACATCTAAAATAAAATTAACTTTTTCCCAGTAGCTATTCCCATTTGTCTCAATTTCAGTATGTGAAGTCCATTTGCTACAAGTCTTAAGGGGATCTATTTATGCTCTCTTCTTAAGCATTTTCCAAATATGACATAGTGACCCTGACCATCACTAAGGCCACCTTGGGCCACCCTGCCAGCATCTCTCAATTGAAAAAATTTAGTAACCTCTTAACTGGTCTTTCTGCCATTCCCTTTGAGACAAAATAAATAGTAAATATATTAAATAAGCACATAGCATACTTAGTTACAACCCAATTGTTGCTATAGCAAAAGAAAAAAAGAAAAAATAAAGAAAAAAGGATTGGGAATGCCAGACTGTGTATGGATATATTTGAGTAAAGTAGCAGTATAAGGTGGTCAAGATAGGCCTTGGCAAGAGAAAGAAGAAGAATTTTCCAGGCATATACAAGTTAAAACAGGAAGCTAGTCCAACTGGAATAGAGTTAATGAGGAGGAAATTCCTAGAAGAGAATGTCCAAGGTAAAAAAAGGCTTCATTGTTTTCTGAATCCACCTGTGTATTAGGTTGTTTTTGAATTGCTATAAATACTTGAAGCTGGTTAATTTATAAAGAAGAGAGGTTTAATTGGCTTACGATTCTGCAAGTTTAACAGAGAGCATGGTGCTTCCATCTGATCAGCTTCTAGGAAGACTTGAGGAAAACTACCACTATGGCAGAAGGCAAAGAAGGAGCAGGTATGTCACATGGAGAAAGCAGAAACAATAGAGTGAGGATGTAGGTGCTTACACACTTCCAAACAACCAGATTTCACGAGAACTCACTATCACAAAACAGCATCAAGGTGACAATACTAAACCATTCATGAAGAAATCTGCGCCACAATCCAAACACCTCCCATCAGGCCCCACTTCCAACATTGGGGATTGTAATTACCCATAGTGATCCACTAGCAAATTTTTAGCTTTCTGTTCCCATGACATTGCTTTCTGCTGGCCAAGAGGTCTTAGTTCCAGAGGGAGGAACGCTGCCACCCTCTGGAAGGAGACACAAAAACAATTTCATTAAACTGGAAGTTAAAATTACCACCTGGACACTGGGCTATTTTTACCTTTCAGTCAACAGGCTAGGAAGGGAGTAAGTGTTGGCTGAGTGATTGACCTGGACTATCAAGATACTACTCCACAATAGAAGTTAGGAAGAGTATGCATGGAATACAGGAGATCCATTAGGGCATCTCTTAGAGTTACCATGCTCAATGGGAAACTATAACAGCCCAATCCAGGAAGGGCTACAAATGGCCCACACCCTTCAGAAAGGAAGGTTTGGCTCATTACACCAGGGAAAAAACCATGACCTGCCAAGGTGCTTGCTGAAGAAAAAGGAATACAGAATGGGTGGTAGAAGAAGACAGTCATAAATATGAGCTGTGACCATGTGACCAGCTGCAGAAATAAGGACTGTAATTGTCATGAGTATTTCCTCCTTTATTTTGTTAAAAATATGTTTATGCATGTATACACTAGTACTAAGAAAATATCTTTATTTTATTTCATTTTTTATCATGTGACATAACATTTATTGACTTCATATCAGCATTTAAGTATTGTTAACTTTATGTAATAGCATTTGGGTTGGAGACTGGTACATTTCTGGTTGTACAGAAAATATTTGTATCATGTTAAGTGTAATTATGACCTTGTTATTGTCGTTATTTGGAGATTATGTATGATCTCTTGAGATGTGTACGTGTTCAAGTTGAAAAGGTGTGGTCTTGTAATGGTTAATACTGAGTGTCAACTTGATTGGATTGAAAAATGCAAAGTATTGTTCCTGGGTGTGTTTGTGAGGGTGTTGTCAAAGGACATTAATATTTCAGTCAGTGAGGTGGGAGAGGCAGAACCAGCCTAAATCTGGGTGGGCATGATATAATCAGCTGTCAGCCCAGCCAGAGTATAAAGCAGGCAGAAAAATGTGAAAAGGCCAGACTGGACTAGCCTCCTAGCCTACATCCTTCTCCCATGCTGGATGCATCCTGCCCTCAACGATGAGACTAATTACTCATCTTTGGGATTCAGACTGGCTTCCTTGCTCCTCAGCTTTCAGACAGCCTATTATGGGACCTTAATAGACTACTTAATAAACTCATATATGTAAAATACATATATATATACTATATATGTATTTTATATAAACTTATATGTATATATATGTGTGTGTGTGTGTGTGTGTGTGTGTATATATATATATATATATATATATATATATATATATATATATGTAAATTTCATTAAACTGGAAGTTAAAATTGCCACCTGGACACTTTGGGCTAGTTTTACCTTTAAGTCAACAGGCTAGGAAGGGAGTAAGTGTTGACTGGGGTGATTGACCTGGAATATCAAGATAAAATCAATCTACTACTCCACAATGGAGGTACTCTACAAGCCTAGTGAAAATAAAGTATAACAAAGGGAAGAGAGCAATGAAGTGTGTTACTTAATCTTAACATATTAGGTAAAATATCTACTAAATGGAATGGTTCAAAGATAGGTTACAAACAGAAGAATTGGAAACTAGATGCAGAAATAGATTGATATAGTTTAATCTCACTTTGAATTGTAATCCTCATGTGTTGAGGGAGGGACCTGTAATCTCCATATGTCAAGGGAAGAAGGTGATTGGATCATGGGGGTGGCTTCCCCCATGCTGTTCTGTGATACTGAGTTCTCACGACATATGACGGTTTTATAAGTGTTTGACAGTTTCTTTTTCACATGCTCTCTCTCCTGCCTTAGGAAGAAGGTGCCTGTTTCCCTTTCCACCATGATTGTTAAATTTCCTGATGTCTCCCAGCCATGTGGAATTGAGTTAATTAAACCTCTTTCCATCATGAATTATCCAGTCTTGGGTATTCCTCTCCCCTTCCCCTTCCCCTTCTCTTTCCTTCCCTTTTTCCTTTTCCCATTCCATTCCTTTTTTTGAAACAGGGTCTCTCTTTGTCATCCAGGCTGGATTGCAGTCTGTCTTCCTGTCTCCCTAGTTCAAGTGCTTTTCCTGCCTCAGTTTCCCGAGTAGCTAGGATTACAGGCGTCCACCACCAGGCCTGGCTAATTTTTGTATTTTTGTAGAAACATGATTTCACCATGTTAGCCAGGCTTTTCTCAAACTCCTGACCTTAAATGATTTGCACAGTTGGCCTCTCAAAGTGCTGGAATTACAGACGTGAGCCACTGCACCCGACCTCTGATATTTCTTTATAGCAGTGTGAAAATGTACTAATGCATAGATATTCCAAAGAGTTTTACTACAAAGAAAGCAAGGGCTGGGGCAGTAGCTAGAAGAAGAAATAGAATCAGCAGGTATTATTGTAGTTGGTATTGTTTTCATTTTTAAAGTAGAAGAAATAACAGTTTATTTGGATGTTTATGGGAATAATCCAATAGAGAGCAACAATTTCTGATTTACGATAGAAAGAGAAGAGTTGCTAGGGAAGTGCCCTGAACGAGTATGAAATAATAAATTAGTACTCAAGTGAAGGATTTACTTTATGTACGACCGAGGAAATTTCATCTGCTATAGCAGCAAGTGGGAAGAAAGAGTATGTGAAAGAAAGTGCTGATTGATTTCAATTTTCTAGTAAAGCAGGAAGCAAGGTCATGTAGCATGACTGTTAGAGGAAGGGCTGGGAGTCTTTGGGAGGATAAACAGACTGTGTGCTTGCCTTGCAGTACTGAGAGCCCTGCAAAGCCTGAAGCAATCTGGTCTCTAATATCTCTTTAACACTGTGCTGCATGACTTGCCCTCTTGTGTAGGCCTGAATATCCTGGTTCCTTAGCCATTTCTAGAAAATGCCAAGTGCACTCCTACCTTAAAAACATCAAACTTTTGCTCCTTCTGGTAGTATACTTTCTCCCGACCTCCACATACACTCTCATTTCATAAACCCTCTGTTCAAACGTGAAGCTGTGCCTAAACAACCACCTTGTTACTGTTATCTTATCCTACTTTACTTTTCTGTTAGCATACATCATTAATTGACTCATTAATTTGATTACTCATTGCCTGCTTTTTCCTGATATAAATGTATTTCCACAGCACGAATCTTAGGTCCTAGAAAATGACAGGTAGATCGTAGGTGGTCAATAATGAATCCCTTTGAATAAATGAATAAATGTATGAATCAGTGAATGAATAAATGGTTACTAGGGAAAAAGAACAGAGAAAAGTGGGGTGTGTAGCAGAGCTAAATTTCTATGTACCGTAATGAAAAGTGCATAATAGTAGTATCTGAGTCACTTATTTAAGAGATGTGGTCGTTAAACAATTGAAGTTAAATTACAGTAGGAACAGATAAAGTATCAAAACTATTTGCCTTTGGGGAAGTGTTGGCGTGAGAAAGGGCATGTACTTACTTTTGGTTATAAACACTGTTGCATTTTTTCAAACTTTGAGTTTCTGACATTGATAAACACTAAATGCATATCATTTTAAAAGGCCAGTTTGAATACAATGATGCATTTTACAGCCATTTCTGCCAACTGAAGCTGTACAATCTAAGCTTTTTGCTACCACTACAGAAGCAACTGTCTGAACAAACTGAAGCTTGAAAGCCCCATAGTTCAGCAGAATAGATGGTAGGTTCCTTTCAACTTTGCTCTCTTTTTCCATATTGGAATCACCTTCACTAGCAGGTTGCAAATAGGCACGCAACAATATTTATTTTATTTCATTTCAAAAAGTTATGCTTAATGAATTTGCTGCACTTTTGATTATGACTAACTCCCAATTCATTCTTCCATGGACAGGAGATGTGACGGCAGATTGTCTGAATACCAAGATGCTGTCCTAAATTATATAAAGTATAGCTGTGTGGTTGCATGCAAATTATTTTACATCTTTTTCCCTTAGTTTTTTTTCTTCATTGTTAAAATAAGAATACCTATACTGTAGGCCTCTGTGGATGAAATAAATTAAATATGTACAATGTTTAAAATATTACCCAGTACATAGTACACAATAAATGCTAAACACATCATAGTCATGATTATTATAATAAATACTATTTCAAACTGTCTCCAAATGGCTAGATGGGCTTGCCTTCTGCTCTTCAGATATGCAATCAGTAAGACAATGATGAAAGTGGATGCAAGAACACCATGTATTCAGCAGGCCGATTTGAGTTTAATCAAGAGTGTTTCTTAAGTTCATCATATAAAACCAATAGAAAATCTTTGGATTCTACTGAAAATGAAAACTGCACATTAAAATGATCTCTGAACTGAATTTGAAATGTTAACTTTTAATATGGTGAGCTGAAAATGCTAAAAAAAAACATGATTAAAAACTAAGGGTTTAATTCTTTGTTTTATTTCTATGAATTTTTTCAACCTGCATTTGTGAGTGTGCATATGTGTGTTCATGTGTGTGTATATGTGTATGTTGTGCATATGCGTGTGTATATATGTGTGTTTATGTAGAGTTGGAGTCAAAGACAGGCAGATTTATGTAAGAATTCCTGCCTTTCAAATTTTCTGAACATCCATGCTTTTTCATGAATTGTTAACATACATCAGAAAATATTCCTCTAAATAAAATATCCCTAGCATGAATACCTGGCCAGTGCACAGCTGTATAAGGGCCCTGAGATATCAGAGGTGGTGGAAGTTTATAGTGCCTTCAGCTCCAGCCCTGTATTCTCTATTTTACTCAGACAAGTAAGAAGTCTGGAGGAGGGGCAGAACCTACTCAGATCCTAATCTCTGGGCCCATGGTTCAGAACTAGTTTAATTGCCCCATACAGCTTCAAATAATCCAAAGAGAAAAAATGTAAAAAAGAGAAAAGAGCAATGAAATGTGTTACCTGATCTTAACATGTCTGGCAAAATATCTACGAAATGGATTGGCATAAAGATATGTTACAAAGAGATGAATTGGAAACAAGATGCACAAATAGATTGAATGGTTTGGCTCTGTGTCCCCACCCGAACCTCATCTCAAATTGTAATCTCCACGTGTTGTTTATCCACATGGTCAGTTATTGATTGAACTTTATCTCCATTATCTTATTATGAATGATTTTGCTTTCTCTGGATGGCAGTACTCTTAAATAGACATACATTTTATGGAAAAAAATGTTATTTTTTTTACCCACTCCTTCATAAAGAAGTTGGCAGTATTTATAGGAAGATAAAGTAAGTGGACATTTTATGAAGGCATACGCTTAAATTAGATGAAGACATAAATCCGTTGCTGAAATTAGCTGCAAATATACAGAAAATACTCCAGCTCAAGAAAATACAACACAAATCAGGTAGAAAATTATTTGCCTATAAATCTTAATCTACTGAGATTTTATTTTCTCTCATCTATTTGCTATGTGGCACTCCTGAATTTTAGGTGCTAGGTCTATTACTTGGAAATAGGCTTGCCCTAATAAAACTGACATTTCTGAAGGGCTGTTTTCATAGAATCATGCTCCTGCTTCTGAGATCCCTAATTCAACTCTGTTGACAGAGTCTCAATTCTTTGCAGGGTACAATACCAGAAACAAAGGGGAAAATAAAAATAAAAGCAAAGGAGAAATGAGAGCAGGGATAAACACTTAAAATTGTTTTAGCCCTCATAATTCAAAAAGTTATAAAGTTATCTTATACCAAAACTAAATATCTCAATTTTCACTCTATCTTTGGTCTCCTGTCACTGACAGGCAAACTTAGGCAGCCATTTAAATTACTTTCGGATAAGCTCTCTTTAACTAAAATCTGATAAATGTTTTTTTCAACTCCAGATTTTATCCCCAATAATCCATTGATTATATGTTACATACACTTAGTTTTCATGGAAGTAGTGAAAACCCACCAGTTTTTTAAGTTAAAGTTTTCATCTAAGAGTATAACATGAAATACCAATGAGCAATCTAAAAGCAGGATGGGATTTCTTATTTAACTCTTATGAAATTCACACTAGCCAATGAATTCTGTTCCACTTGATCACATCATTTCAATATTTTCTGTGGAAGGCAGCATTTCCGCTGAGCCAAATCAGGAGGCTGCATCTTCATGAAATACTTCATTTTTGCAAGAGGCTGCTTCTATGTCTTGATTTTTCAAGGTTTTAGGCATCTTTATACATTATACTTCAAGTATCCCAGGAAGATGTTTTATGAAAATAATTTCACATATTAATATTTGAAACCAGTCAGGAAAATAACTTTGCCTTTTCTTTATTTAATTATAGATGCCACAAACTAACATTTGCTTTCATTGTTGTAGGATAAATATGAGTTGCTATTTAGAAAATGTCAATCATGCGCAAAATATTGTACATCTGGCGTTATAAATGAGTATTTCATAAACGAGTGATGTCAGGAATATTTAAAAACAAAGTTTTGTTTTAAATAAAATTGTGTATCACTGGGTTGCATACAAATAATTTTCTTTACTGCAGGACTTACTTTCTTTAAAACACAGAAATGCTCCTTAAGTATTCAGGAAGAAATACGTGGGACAGCCCAAGCTTGTTTGACTACAGGAACTATATTTCTTGGAGCTTCCTGCCAGAACTGAATTCTAAGAAAAAAGATTTTTAAAGAATTTTATGAATAAAACCAGTAACAGCATACTTCATTAACTTTAATACTTGTAGATGTTTTATTTCCCTTCTTTCCCTCTCAAATAGAAGTACATCTTTTAAGAAAAATGACAATTTAAAATATAGCAGTTGCGCATATTCATGAAACATAATACTTGAAGATGGTAATTGTTAGTAATGAATAAAGCCTTTGTTTTTTTCTGTTTCGTTTGCTCAGTTTAGCAGTGATATACTGAACTGACGGTAATATTCAACTGCACACTAGTCATTTACTTATAAATCAAAGCCAGCTTTCAAATACTTACCAAAATATTTTCTGTTACCTGCTTCATCAAAATTTTATCCTTGCAGCTAATATTTCCCCTGCCTTCTTATTTGATAAAAATATTATAATGTACTGCTAGCAAGATTGGATCAGTTAGAGAAATTCAAATATCTCTATTACATGATTAATGTTTTTTAAGTCAGGCTACTTAATGATTTTCATCTCATAGAGATTTCTCTAGCAGCCTGTCAACGTCATAAGAAAACAGTTATATTCAAACAATAAAATTGCAAGTGTGGAATTTTCACAAAAGTATTTCTTAAAAGGTAAGGAAGTATTCGAAGCTATGAATAAGGTATATATTCAGAATGGTTATATTTGTAAGCCAAATTGAAATGGCAGTGGTGGATTTCTTGGAAAAGAAACAAATGCTGATAAGTTTGACAAGTCAGAGGACAAACTAAAACCTATCATTTAAAAAAAATAGGTATTTTGAAATTTTTAACAACTCACACGAAATAAATTCTCTTAAACCATTTATATATAATACAATTTTGGAGTGCTTTGTCAAACGTTCTCACTGATTTTACCACTGACACTAAGTAGTAGGGCTTTTTGTTGTTATAGATCTCCATCTTGGAATATCTCTGTCCCAAGAGTCTTTAAACCACTTAAATTTACAAAGGAAGTCAATTTTTGTTGTTGTTGAGGTGAAATCGTATCATTCATATACATAGGTTCCTCTTTAATTTTTAAGAATATTCATATATATATGTAAGACAACATTCAATTGGCTTAGGAAAATAATTTTTATGACAATTTATATTTTTGCTATTTTTGATCCTCAGTTTAAAAAATGTATTTAGATGACCGACAAATGCATCCAAATTGAATATTTTAAAAATTATTTTTCTCATTTGTTTATCTGCTCATTAGTTTATATTCTTTCAGAGGGGCAGAAAAAGATGTGGTTCTTAACACTTTTTCAAGGTAATTAAAGAAACAAAAATGTGTGGAATATTCATCTCAGGTATAGAACTAATTCTATTTTGGTGGTATATGAGCGCACACTGAGTCCTGTCCTCCAGACTTTAAAAATACCCTTGTGGAGTCAAATATTATAGAGGTTACAAACAGATGTATTACTTTATTTTTTTGTATTATTAAATAATTCAAAATTAATGGTAGAAAATTGGAAAATGTTTGAGATTAAAGAAACCAGGCTGCTGATATGTGGGCCTGCTTCAAGAGAGCTTAGTAATTAATATTGCATCCTGCTCACCTTCTTCAAGTTTCCGAATCAGAGGAGAACCAAATAATTTTCAACTGTTTTTATTGTTGCTATTTAGTTTAGTTTTTTTTGTTTGTTTTAGTTTAGTCTTTTTTGGGGGAAATATTAACTCTACTTAGCTGTCTTTGGGATGCCTAAAACATTTTTCTCTCTTCTTTGGTTATGTATTCTCACTCTGACTTCCTTGTTTATAGTTTTCATATAATAATTTCATATTCTTCTCCACACTTGGGGCTATCATAAATTATATAGGTGAAGATCCTCTCAGCTCTTCAAAAATAGGAGATATAAAATCTCATAAATTATCATATCTGTGTCTAGGTATTCATGCCTTTGGTGAGTACAGAACATGGCTTTGTTTGGTTTGTTATTTACACTAAATTGAAATGTAAAGCATCACCTCATTCAAAACAGTAATGATAGATGAAATAGGTAGTACATAAATACCTGAATAATAAATATCAATAAATGAATGAATACGTGGATGAATGTTAAAATAAGAAGCTTTCCAGAATATCTGGTGTACTCTACGTATAGTCCTCTCTTCTGCTTCACATGCTACAAATGATTTGTGTTTCATCAGGGTACATAGAATTTTCCAGGGATCTTCTTAAATATGCAGAGTCAAGGTCACATTATTTTCTACCCTGCTCCCCCTGGCCCCTGACACAGACACACAAAGATTTGGGAGGGTCTAGGAATTAGAACTTAATGCAGATTGTTCATGAATCTTACACCAAGAAACACTTCTAAATGTAAGCCTTTTTTTTGAGTTAAATAAATCTATTTGTTTCCCAAGAACATAAAAAATCATCTTGTCTCTATTTGGCTAATTGAAGGCCATGGATTTAAAGTCTCCTAATTACTTCTCAACTCTTATTTTACAAATTGTATTTCCTGGAAATAAAATGGAATTTTGTACTCAAATGAAGGTAGTTTCATGGGGCATGCCCCTGGGATTGGTTCCTTTGGAATAAAAGGAAAGGAAGCAGGATTGGAAAAGAGAAAAAGTGGGCTGTGATGAAAACTCAGCAAAGCCTTCAGCCAGCCTGTTGAGTACAGTGAAACTTGCACATTGTGGCCAAGGGAGCTGGGCCTTTACACTCCCACTATATTCCCTCATCATTAGATATGGGCTGCTCCCAAAAAGGGAATCTGGCCTTTGGCCAGACAGCACTTTCCAGAGCTGTCTGGCAGTGGAGGCTGTCAGCTGCTAGCATCCCTGGCAGCCAAAGGCAAATCTTTCAGCCCTGAGGCAGACCTGGGCAGTGCATCAGAGCATAAACTATATCATACTTGTTTTTAAATTTTGTATTTCTTTAAATATGTTCCCCTACATCCCTTTTATTCTTTTAAAAAAATTATTATTTTTTAAATTATATGTTCTGGGATACATGTGCAGAAAGTGCAGGTTTGTTACATAGGTATACATGTGCCATGATGGTTTGCTGCACCCATCAACACATGATCTAGGTTTTAAGCTCTGCATGCATCAGGTGCTTGTGCTAATGCTCTCCATCTTCTTGCCCCCCCCAACCCCCAACAGGCCCCAGTTTGTGATGTTCCTGTATTTTCATTATTCAACTCCCACTTATGAGTAAGAACGTGTGGTGTTTGTTTTCTGTTCCTGTGTTAGTTTGCTGAGAATGATGGTTTCCAGCTTCATCCATGTCCCTGCAAAGGACATGAATTCATTTTATTTTATGGCTGCATAGCATTCCATGGTGTATATGTGCCTCATAGTCTTTATCCAGTCCCTCATTGATGGGTATTTGAAGTATTTATATTGAAGATTTAATGAACAATTAAAATGTTCTAAAGTAGATTTATGAAGAAAGTTAAATATATGGAGGCTATGGAAATATTAAAAGTTAATGTGCAATAGTTACAAAACAACAGGATCCTGTCAAATTAACTTATAGGAATCCTTTCTAATCCACTAAGAGATAAATATTTGAAAATATGCACATGTATCTACAGTCATATAACCAAATTTAAATTAGTTTGCTCCTTCTAGTTTCTCATTTTGGCCCACTGGGTTATTATACACCAGCAGCATTAATTTTGCAAGTTAAAGCTCTCAAATTTTCTTTTCTACTTTACTTTCCACTTCCAGTCCTATACCCACAGAGACACATGACACAATATTCCTACTGCTATAGGAACAGTGAATACTAAATAGTTGCTATGTATACAGGTATCATAACAGCAAATTTAGTGCCACCTGATTTAAATTGATTTTCATATTCGTATGCAACTCACCTCTCTAAATATGGCTTCTAGTTTTTAATAAATCCATTACTACATTGTATGCTTGCAAAGGGTTATTACACATTGCCTAACACAGTAGACTGGACTGGAAGGTTAATGACAGATTTGCTTTGCAAAATGTCACACAAATTGATGCAATCAGACCGGCCATGGTCGAAAGGTAATTCATTTATAAAGGTACTAATACTCTAATCAATTCTGATCCAAAAATATCTGAAAATGACATTTGTCCTGAAATCTTGTGAACATTATGCAGAGTAGAAAAACCAGCATGAAATGAACAGAGAATTTGTTTAACAAACACAAATCACTGGAGTCAGAATAGTCAAATAAAAGGATATATATATGCATATCTGAATATGGCTTGCCACTTATTTTAAGTCTATCTATCTATCTATCTATCTATCTATCTATCTATCTGTCTGTCTGTCTGTCTGTCTGTCTGTCTGTCTATCGATCTCTGAACGTGGTTCGCCACTTATTTTAAATCAATGTCATGAATGGAACAAAAAAATAACACATTTTATCATCAATGTATCAGCTTAGGTATAGGGTTATCTCTTCTAATAGAGGCTGGTTATTTGTGAGATGTTTACATTTTCTATGAAGGATAGATTATCCGATCATTTTATGAACTAATCTGAACAGTTGGGGAAGCTGAGGAAAATCCACCAACAATACATCTTATAACTTCACCAATATTCAAAAATTTTTTTTTAGCAGGTTTCTCTATCTCTGCAGGAATTAAGAAAACCAGGCTGGGTACAGTGGCTCATGCCTGTAATCCTAGCACCTTGGGAGGCTGACGCGGGCGGATTACGAGGTCAAGAGATTGAGACAATCCTGGCCAACATGGTGAAACCCCATCTCTATTGAAAATACAAAAATATTAGCCCGTTGCGGTGGTGCGTGCCTGTAGTCCCAGCTACTTGGAAGGCTGAAGCAAGAGAATCACTTGAACCCAGCAGGCAGAGATTGCAGTGAGCTGAGCCGAGATCACACCACTGCACCCCAGCCTGATGACACAGCAAGACTCCTTCTCAAAAAAAAAAAAAAAAAAAAAAAAAAAAAGAAAAAGAAAGAAAGAAAGAAAAAAAAGAAAACCTTCTGTAATTGCCTTAGACATAAAGGGAAAATGTAATTGGGTTCATGGTAACTTGCAGATCAAACTGATTCCAGTGATTATGTCCACAAACCAATCCCTCTTTTTTCTTAGTCACTATTTCCTCAAGCTAGACATATTTTGTTAGCTGGATCAAGAAAACACAGGTGTCAATAGTACTCAGAGTGAGCTACATAAAGGTACAAAGGTTTTGTTCACCATATATTTTTACATGGAAGTGAAAACAACAGTTCCCAAGGAAATCCATGTGCCAAGTCATCGGAAGTACCTGCTCTAAAACTGTTCTATAACAGCTGGGGTATTCTAGAACATAGACTACATAGAACATAGAATAGAGAGAACACAGATGCTCCATTAAAAGGCATACATCAGTCTGAGGGAGTTGTGGAATTTGTAATAGTGGCTCAAGTGTGAAGCTTTGGGGGAGAATAAATAATTTCTAGGTTATATTTGGGAGAAAATTTTTTTGTGATGTGCAGTGTAAAATTCCTGATTGTAGATTCTTAAGGATAACTTACCATAAAAATCAACATTGCTCCTTTTATTTTTGTGGTTCCTTGTTGATGGAAAGGCTGGTGACTGCTCTACTCTGAAGTTAAAAGATTGAATTTGAAGAGATAACTAACTCTAGTGTGATTTAAGCCTCTTTTTAATTTAAGCCTATAATGAGAGAAAAACATTATAAAACAGTTATCTAAGAAAAAAAAGACTGTAATATTGTTGGTGAATTATAGACACAAGTCTTCATACATTCTTGAGTCGTATTTCTAAGAATAATTACTGGAGTACATTGTGTCTGGATTCTTAGATGCAACAGGAATCAATTGTAAAAAGGAAAGAAGTGTGCTGAAATAACCTGAATCTATCATGTATAGCTTGATGGGCCAGAGAATCAGACATGAAGAAAGTCCAGGGGAGGATTATGACAAAAGTTTACTATAGAACTGGAGGATACAGGATACATCTGCTGTTAAGGTTGAATGTTAGACACTCCAGCCTCCTCCCCAGTAGAATTGGTGCTGGCCACTACTCATCAGGAAATACAGTTTGCTGCAGTGACCATTCATGTGAATGAGAAATCTTTATTTTTCCAGTTTCTTTCAGTTAGTGAGTACTGTTATAAAATCTATCAGTGCATCTGATTGGTGAAGCCTATAATCTGTACCGGCTCCTTAGCTATAGGGAAGACTGGCAAGGCAAACTTCTAATGTTTTTTATTTCTAAAGTGGCAAATTTGCTTACTTCCCACTCCCCAAGTCTCATAAGTTGGAAATTACCCAGATAGAAGATGTCAGAAGCGTCAGTGACAAATATAACAAATGGGCTGAAGTCCATCTGTTTGACTATCCAATACCATATAAATTATTTCTACATCTACATTTATGGAACTCTCATTTGAATAACAAGAAATTTTTAAACTCAAACACAGGACAACTAAAATTCTCATCCATCTGTTTAGGGATTATCCCAGGTTACAGAATATCTGAATGACATCAATTCTCATTTCATTATTCTCTAAACAATGGGTTGGATAAAATAAAATTTATCTCTACCAAAACAAATATCTACTAGATGAAATTGTGAACAAAAAACATGGCAGAAGAGGAAACTGAATTATAAAAAGCTCTGCACAATAAAGTAGTTCATGAGGCAATATACAGAAATACATGAAGAAGGTAAAGATATTATTCTGCACCTGGCTGACAGACAGGCTTTAGCCACAGTTTTACTTTCCTCTTTTACTACTAGGATGACTACACTGTCTGGGCATCTCAAAACAATTATTGTTTACACCTCTCATCCTGGTCTCCTTCTGACATGCCTATTTCCGATTTTAAAAATAGTATTGTGAATAAATGTTATATAACCTGACAAAATAACTTGACAGCAATAACTTAAATGTGCTTATTTAATGAAACATTCAGAACATTAGTAGGTTATTGAGGTTCCATTGTATCCAACGTCTGTTATGATGTTGACCAGTGCTGTGTGAAACACTTTACTAACAGGATGATAAATTTGAAATATCTCCAGCAATAACTTTCCAGATGCAAAGTAACTAACACCTTTCTGTCAAGAATAGCATGAAGGGCATAACTGAAAAATTATGCTCATAGTTAAAAAAAAAAAACCAGAACATGAGAGCTTTTTTGATACTTGCGTGGTCTGGGAGGCTTATTTGATATTGCTGCCTCTGTCAGCCACTTGATGCTCCAGCCTGCTGTGCCATAGCATAGTTACATGTGACCAGTCTGCCCATAAGCAGGATCAGCAGGAAATATGGGAAATATCCAATGTATGTATCAGCAGAGAAGAGTATGAACAGTGTTATAGAGCACCTTACATAAAGTAATACGAACAATTTTGCTACCATGGATTTATGATTTATTGCAGAGTGGAGATCTGCAGGTATTTATTTTATCATTATAGATATATTTTGATTTTGCAATAAAATAACTTGATAGTAAGATGCTTAATAGTGCATATTTAAGAAATCATTAAGTACTGATTTTTCTAATTCTCAGGACAAGAGTAAACATAGACCTTGCATACAATATTCACCAATAAGCTATAGTCATGTCATTTAAGTAAATGACAGTAAGAAGACATAAATCTGCAGAAAAAGCAGTAGCATCTACTTGAAAATCTGTACTTATTAAAATCTGTGACCTCTGCAGCTCCTAACATGCTGTTTGTCATACAGCCCATATGTGCTACAACTTCTAAAATATAATAAATATTCAGTACAAGGAGCTAGAAAATAAGCAAATAAATTCTAAATTAAAAAGTAAAACCATTCTTACAATTAAATATAAAAATGTATGAATTATAAAATAAAATGATAAATTTTATCCAGCATTTTTCTGAATGAGATGATAGACATAGATTATAATTTGGTAAACTTGTTAAAGAGAGAAGGAAAAATGAAAAAGAGAGAGGGAGAAAGGGAAAAAGAGCACAAGAAGAAATGGATAGAAGAAGGATGAAAGAAGAGCAGTGATAGAATGATGGTGCTATTATTGAGAGAGGGGGATTATCCACAGACTCAGAAGCTTAAAAAATTATATTTCAACATATTTTAAAATACGTATTTGAGAATACTTACAAGTCTAGGAAAAATGAGTCATTTATAAGGGAAGATGCTTCATCAAATTTGAACATACATACGTTTATTTGCTTATATATATATATATTTTAATATTTTAAAGAGCTTTATTATGAACCAATATGAGTGACCATAGCTCAGGAACACAGTCTCAATAGGTCCTGAGAAAGTGCACCCAAGGCATTTGGGTTGTAGTTTGGTTTTATACAGTTTAGGGAGACAGAAATTGCATTTAAAATCGTAAGTCAATACATGGAAGTTGGCCATTGGTTTGGCCTGAAAAGGTGGGTATCTCAAAGCAGGGGTTTGTAAGTCATAAGATGTTTTAAGGATTGTTAGGTTGGCAGTTGGTTAAAAATGTTAAGCTTTGTCTAAGGACTTGAAGTCAGTAAAAAGGAATGCTTTAGTTAAGGAAAGGGGGTCTGTCATCTGTCATGTGATGCTATACCAGACTCAGGTTGGAATGTTGAAAGCCGGATTACACCAGGTGTAAAATTTAGAAAAACTGTTGAATGAGATTTGATGGTTTGTAAGGCATGACTGAACCCCTACCTTGCATGGCCTTAGGCTTTGTTTACAATAAGCTGTCTTATTGACACGAAGAGTGTTTTGTCAGTCTCATGGCCTCTATTTTTAACTTAATGTTTATCAGTTGTGCTTAAACTCCAAAAAGGAGGGGGTGTAACAAGGCATGTCTGATAAACCTTCTCGTCATGACCAAGAACTCAATTTTTAAGATTTATCTAGGGTCTCCTTGGCCAACACACTTGATTATCTAACAAATTTAGTTCAAGATTCTATTAAAAACCTGAATAGGCCAAGAAACAACAGCAAAAGAAGAAGAAGAAAGATTATTTGAAACATGCAGTTGCTAAAAATAGTTTCACATATTGTATTGGAAGAATCTGTTTTACTTATACAGACAATTTCCTAATTTTCAATTTTTTTTATGCAAAGTTTTTTTAAGCATATATAAACTTTAATAAATATTGGCTAATGTGGTGGCTTCATTAAGCTCAAAAGAAGCATTTACAAATAGTTAAATGATATTATGTTTTTACAGTGTCATCAGATGCATAAAAGAGGAAATCAGTTGCATTAATTACAATAAAATAGCCAATTCAGGGAATCACAGTAAATTTAGAAAGTCTGTAAAGTCAACAGTACAACCTTTAATCTTTTGTAAATTATACTGTATGTCTAACACAGTACTAAAAATTAAATTGAGTTGTTCCTAGATTTATACTACAAAAACAAAATTTAGTGTTTGTAAAGGTGAGATAATCTATACTGGATTAAGAATCAAATAATTCAAATAGTATACTTAACAATTTTAAATTGATTTTCTACAAACATCATTCATTCATGTGTATGTATATACATGCTTACATACATGATGAAACTAAATGAATTACAGTATTTTTGTGACAAAGTTGATAATTAATATGCAAAAGAAGACTTTAGCATGGCAATACATACTCTTAGATTATGTTTGAGAAAGTGAATGATACTCGCATAGAATAATATAACATATTATTGAAATTACTTCTAGATAAATTCATTCATATTTATCATTATTTTTTAAACTTTATTGGAAGTCTGTAAACAAATTAGAAAATTCAATAGAACAAACATTGAGCTTTTGAAACTTTTAATAAATAAATACCAATTATTGAAAACAAAGATTGCAAACAAAAATGCATTGAAAATTTTCCCCTTTTAAAAGCATGGGAGAATCAGGATAAATTATGCAAAGGGAGCTCAAAGTGTGTAAAGGATTTATTCTGAAGTCCTACAAATGGCTTTGTAATATATTTTCTTGTGAGAGGGCTTTTTTTGAAAGAGCTCTTATTTTTAATAGGACAAATTTATATTCTGTAACAGATTGAAATGAAATTGCAAAAGCCCTATAAGTTTGCAGCATCTAAATTAGGCAATACATTCATATTTGCTGAAGAAAGTTTATCTGCATAAAGGCAAAAGACAGCAACTCTCTATCCATTTCAACACAAAAAGAATAAAAAATATCTTCCATTTCATACAATTTGCCCTGCATTCACCATATCTCAGTACCTGTGGAGTGAGTATTTCTTTGTTAAAAACAATATGATATAGAAATAATTTGTCAGCCATATAATGTAACTTTCCGGAATCAATCATTGGTTATTCCACAAAAAATTAAAATAAAAGCATTGAAAAAAAAAAAAACCTCTAGAAATGAAACGGTAGCATATTATGAAAAATATATATATATATTAAGAAATAAAGCATATAATAGAAACCATGAATGGGTATCCACACAGCATTTTTAATGCTTGCATACTAGATAGAAATAAGTGTTTAATATTATTTTACTGAGAATGCTTATGTGTGGGTATGCTTACATAGATTGTTTATAGATAGAATTTTATACTTAGGATTATTTTGAACATTGCTCTCTAATCTAGGTCAACTAACATAAAATTTGAATTAACAAATAGGTATTTAGAAATGAAATAATTCGAATTATTTGGGGTGTCTTCCACCCTCTTAAAAGCGTTTCAGTTTCAAGGATAAATTGTCTCATTTCCTTTTCCATGACTCAGTTCATGTTTCCATCACTTGCACCAAACGCCTTATTTGGAGGGTGGTTTTATTCCAGTGGTGGAACAAACGATAATCCAATGGGAGCCAAGCTTTGAGACGACTTTGAAAAGTATTCACATGGGTCACAAAGATTTTTAGATTTTGGCTCCTCTTTAAAAAAGAAAAAATCCCCTCAATCTGTACTTGTGAAATTACTATGGATTGCTAAAGAAAATGAGGGATAGCCTTTCTAGACTAAGGGAATAGGCTACTTCATCTGGCAAGAGACTCTCACTGCAGGTGGTAGATTCTATAATCTGTACCTCTTTTTATTATTTTTAGACACACATATTCCATTTTTCTCTGTTTCCTGAATTGATGGCTTAAATTTTACATGAGATTTGAGGAAGCTGTGAATTCAACTGATGTTAAAATCTGACATTCTAAAAGATGGGTTTGGTTTTCATTCCATCTAAGGCTAAGGAGCATTAAAATTATATGAGCGCATTTATAGACTGCCCTGTTTTCAACATTGGAGTGCAGCTCCAAGCTACCTGTAATATATTAGGAGCAAATATCTCACGACCAGGGGACTTGAATTACTTAGGCTCTTTGTCTTTCTCAAGATCCCTTCAAAAAAGATCCCACAGCAAAGCTTATGTGTTAAAACTTTATTGGAGAGCATAATCCTAGGAAGAAAACAATGCAGCAAAGTAAGGAGGGAAAACATGGCTGGAAGTGTTACTGTGCCTACTGAAGATTGACAGCAAGCATAAATGCTTGCTCTCGGTGGGAGTCTTAATAGGGCCATCTGAATGACTGTATCTCAGAACAATCAATCTGAAGGGAATAAAGAAGAAGAATTCATCCTTGGGTTTCCTCCAGCACCACATGGAGTGTTCTCACTTCACAAGTCCAGATTACCTTATTTAGCCTCTCCAGAGTAACTGCAATCCAGCAGGGCCGGGTCAGAGGCATGGAGGCTCGTCAACAGTCAATGCCACCTGCAGGGATCTGTGATATGTAGCTAAGGTGATAGTAGAAATTAATAACTTGTTCTATTGTCTCAGGTACAAGGTGTTCTTTGGTAACATTTCTTTGTAGAGAAAGCAAAGCAAGAGAATAGTTGTATAGTGCAAAAACCGAGGTTTATATACTTTACCTGGGTTTTAATGGCAGTAGACACTTAGTCTCTCAAAGTATTGTCCTCCTTGACCATTGCATTTTACATGACCACATGTGATACATTGATAAATGGTAGTATAATTAATCAATGAAAATAATTATTTCTTTTAATCTAAGCAAGTCAGATAACCAACCCAAACTTCCTCTCAGTTCCCCAAGTCATTGTTGCTTGTAATCATGCTGGTAAAAATTAAAGTTTCCAAAATGTTCAAAAATGGAATTTAAAGAATTATATAATATTGATATAATATCCTCTTACATTTCACTAGCAGGTATTGTTAAAAATAATTTTAGGTGCCTTACAATATAGAAATTTCAGAGTAAGTTCATTTCAAATGCTTACTGTGGCTTGTATTTATTTATTTGTGTTAAGTATACACATTGGAATAAGAAGAAATGTATGGCCAAACAGAAAAGTGTTTTTGAAAAAGGTAGCATTAAAGATATGGATTTTATTGCCTAATTCAAATACTTTTAACTTCATTTAAAACAAACCATGTGGATTTGAAAGTAAGTGACAATTCTTCCTTATTAGTCTTCTCTTTCATGGCAGTTTTTGTACTTTGAATTTACTGCCTATTCATATTCCTTGATGAGAAATGCAGACTACAGCAATGTGTCTAATGTGTTGACTAAAAATAACTCTCAACTGTATTTTAGACAGCTTTAAAGGCTAGACTGTATTATCTTTTGAAAGATCAGGACAAAGATCCTTTCAGTTCATGAAGAATGGATAAAAATTGCTCTAATTAGTTTATTTTAATCTGTAGAGAGAAATATAAGTTGTCTACACATTATAAATGGCTAATTTTTAGCTATTAGTTTTTATTTCTAGGCATTATACCCAACCACCTGGCTTGCCCTGGTCAAATTTTCTCTTTTCATCTTTCTCTTGAATTAGACCACATGAAAAATGAATTACTGTGATTTAAATATAAATCACACTGAGCTCAAATGTGTCATAAACCTTTTTCTCTTAGTTACCTTTATGAGAACAAACTTTCTCTTCCGTTGATACGAAGCATCAAATTCTTTCCGATTTCTTACCTCCCTAATATAAATATTCACCCTGTTTTTCTATGTAGTCAGGTGAGTATCTCTCTCCTTTCCTCCTCCATCAACCCTAATTCAGTTTCTTGTTGCTTTTTCCTTGAATTAAAGCAATGCTTTTAACTGGCATCTGACTTCTTTCTAGCCTCTGGCCTTCATTGTTACTACCAACAAGACGTTTCTAAAAAGCAAATCTTAATACCCGCTTGCTTGCAAAAGCCAGCCAATTACTCTCAAAATAAAGTATGAATGCTTATGTTAACATACTTTACCAGTGTGATTGTTAATTTGATGTATCAACTTGTCCAGGCCATGGTTCCCCGAAATGTAAACAAATATTTGTCTTCGTGTTTCTGTGAAGGTTTTTGAATGTGATAAACATTTAAACTTGTGGGCTTTGAGTAAAGCAGATTACCCTTCATGATGTGGTAAGGCCTCATCCAATCTATAATGAATAGAACCTAAGACTGACTTCTCCATAGCAAGAGGGAATTCTGCGGCAGAACTACCTTTTGCCTTAAACTGCAGTATTGGCTCTTCTCTGGGTCTCTAATCTGCTGGCCACCTGCATGTTTTGGATTTCCATGCTTCATAATCAAATGAGCCATTTCCTTAAAATACATCTCTTATCTATATATATACGTTTTCTACTGGCACTGCTTCTCTGGTCAATCCGAAGTAATACAACTGTGATATTATTACAGGTAACACAATACACTTGTAGCCTTCCCTACCTCCAACTTTGACTCCATGTAAAACATTCCTTCCAACCACATGACATTGAAGTTTCATACATAAAAACAAGCATCTTCTTGAAGACACAGCCTCTTCATATGTTTTCTGTTTGGGTCTTTTAGTTATTATTTGGTCCAATAATTAAACATCAAAAAATGTTCCTCTCAAAAGCATTTTAGTTGCTACTTTTAAGATACTGAGATTTCTGTTGGTTTTTCTTTTGAAACCAATAGAAGTTACAATGTAATATACTAAGAAAAAAAGCAAGAGGAAGTAGAAGCTAAGTTGAAATACTCTTAAACAGGAAAAAAATGAATTTGTGCAAGTTACTTAGAGTCAATGGTGATTTCTTATTCCTAATTGTCAACAAGTTCCCTCACTTAGCAGCAGTTCCATTTATACACCAAATGTTTATAGAGCATATACTGTATTTGGATAATGTGTCTGCACTGAAAGCCTTCTTTTTTTAAAAAAAAATTATACTTTTATTTCAGATACAGGTGGCACATGTGTTGGTTTCGTTTTTTATTTTTTATTATATTTTATTTTTTATTTTACTTTCAGTTGCAGGATACATATGCAGAATGTGGAGGTTTGTTACATAGGTTTACGTGTGCCATTGTGGTTTGCTATACCTATTGACCCATCTTCTAATTTCCCCCCTCGCCCCCCCTCAACAGGCCTTGGTGTATGTTGTTCCCTCACCATGTGTTCTCATTGTTCAACTACCACTTATGAATGAGAACATGCAGTGTTTGGTTGTCTGTTCCTTGTTAATTTGCTGAGTATAATGGCTTCCAGCTTCATCTATGTCCCTGCAAAGGACTTGATATCATTTCTTTTTATGGCTTCATAGTATTCTATGATGTATGTGTATTACATTTTTTTTATCCAGTCTATCATTGATGAGCATTTGGGTTGATTCCATGTCTTTGTTTTTGTGAATAGTGCTGCAATAAACATACATTTCCATGTGTCTTTATAGTACAATGATTTATGTTCCTTTGGGTATATACTCAGTAATGGTAATGCTAGATCAAATGCTATTTCTGGTTCTAGATTCTTGGGGAATTGACACACTGTCTTCCACATGGTTGAACTAATTTAAATTCCGACCAACAATATAAAGCATTTCTATTTCTCCACAGCCTTACCAGCATCTGTTGTTTCTTGACTTCTTAACAATCACCATTCTGACTGGCATGAGATTGTATCTCATTGTGGTTTTGATGTTTATTTTTCCAACAATTAGTGATGTTGAATTTTTTTTCATATGTCTATTGGCTACATAAATGTCTTATTTTGAGAAGTGTCTATTTATATACTTTGCCCACTTTTTGATAGGGTTGTTTTTTTTCTTGCAAATTTGTTTAAGTTCCTTATAGATTTTGGATATCACAGCAAAGCTGGAGGCGTCACACTACCTGACTTCAAACTATACTACAAGGCCACAGTTTCCAGAACAGCATGGTACTGGTACTAAAACAGACATATAAATCAATGGAACAGAAAAGAGACCTCAGAAATAACACCACACGTGTACAACCATCTGATCTTCAACAAACTTGACAAAAGCAAGCAATGGAGAAAGGATTTCTTATCCAACAAACGGTGCTGGGAAAACTGGCTAGTCATATACAAAAAACAGAAACTGAACCCCTTGCTTACACCTTATACAAAAACTAACTTAAGATGAATTAAAGACTTAAATGTAAAACCCAAAACCATAAAAAAAATTCTAGAAGAAAACCCTAGAAGAAATACCATTCAGGACGTAGGCATGGGCAGACTTCCTGATGAAAATGCCAAAAGGAATGGCAACGAAAACCAAAATTGACAAATGGGATCTAATTAAACTAAAGAGCTTCTGCACGGCAAGAGAAACTATCATCAGAGTGCACAGGCAATCTACAGAATTGGAGAAAAATTTCTCCATCTACCCAACTGATGGCTTTCTTACAACAGCATATTATGAGATGCTGAGGTTTGGGGTACAAATCACATCACCCAGCTAGTGAGCACAGTACTCATCAGTAGTTTTCAACCCATGTCCCTCTCCCTTCCCTCTCTAGTAGTCTTCAGTTTCTGTGGTTCCCATCTCTATGTCCATGTGTTCTCAAAATTTAGCTCCCACTTATAAGTCAGAACATAAAGTATATGGTTTTCTGTTTCTGTGCAAATTCACTGCGGATTATTGCCTCTAGTTCCATCCATGTTGCTACAAGAGACATGATTTTATTCTTTTTAATGGCTACACATTATAGTATTCTATTGTGAATATGTACCACATTTTCTTCTTCAGTATCACTGATGGGCACTTAGGTTGAGTCCATGTCTTTACTACGATGAATAGCATGATGATAAATATGTGAATGCATGTGTCTTTTTAGTATAATGAATAGTTTTCCTCCTGGTATATACTGAGTAATGGGATTCCTAGGTTAAATGGTAGCTCTGCTTTAAATTCTTTGAGAAATCTCCAAACTGCTTCCAAGTGTGAACTAATTTACCTTCCCACAAACAGTGTATAAGTATTCCCTTTTCTCTGCAGCCTTGCCTGCATCAGTAATTTTTTGACTTTTTAATAGTAACCATTCTGACTGGTGCTAGATGCATCACACTGTTGTTTTGATTCACATTTCTCTGATAATTAGTGATGATTACCACTTATTAACATGTTTGTTGGCCATGTGTAAATCTTATATGAAGAAATTTCTGTTTAAAAGTTCTTTGCCCAGTTTCAGTGGGGTTACTTTTTGCTTGTTGCTTGTTTAAAGTTCCTTATAGATTCTAGATATTAGACTTTTGTTGAATGCACAGTTGGAAAATATGTTGTCCCATTCTGTAGGTTGTCTGTTTTCTAATAGTTTCTTTTGGTGTGAACAAGTTCTTTAGTTTAATAGGTCCTGCTCATCAACTTTTGTTTTTGTTGCAATTGATTTTGGGGACTTAGGCAAAAATTATTGGCCAAGGCTGATGTTGAGAAGGGTATTTCCTAGGATTTCTTCTAGGATTTTTACAGTTTGAAGTCTTATGTTTAAAAATTTAACTCATCTTGAGCAAATTTTTGTATATGATGAAAGGTAGAGGTACAGATTTGTTCTTCTGAATATGGGTAGCCAGATATTTCAGCACCATTTATTAAACACAGAGTTTTTATTTGCCAACCATGTTGAGTATTATATGGCTGTGGGTGTGCAGCTTTATTGCTATGTTTTCTGTTTTGTTCTACTGGTTTATTTTTGTAATAGTACCATTATGTTTTGGTTACTGTAGCATAATAACATATTCGAATTCAGGGAATGTGATGCCTCTGGCTTTGTTTGTAAAGATTGCTGTGATTTTGCATGTCGTCCTCTCCAGAGAGACTAGAAAAATTTTCATGGAGTATATCCTCAAACATTTTTTCAAAGTTGCTCATTCTCTTTCCTTTTCTGTCAGTAATGTCAATGATTCATAGATTTTTCTCTATATATAATTTCATATTTTTCAGAGGTTTTCTTCATTTTTAAAAATTCTTTTTTCTTTATTTTGTCAGACTGAGTTGACTCAAGGAACTAGTCTTCAAGCTCTGAGATTCTTTCCTCAGCTTGTCTACTCTGCTGTTAATACTTCTGATTGAATTATAAAATGATTGTAGTGAATTTTTCAGCTCTGTAAGTTCAGTTTGCTTCTTTCTTAAAATGGCTATTTCAGCTCTTGGATCATTTTACTGAAATTCTTGCATTCTTTGGATTGGATTTCAGCTGTCTCCTGAATCTCCACATAATTTTTTGCCATCAAGATTCTGTATTCTCTCTGCCATTTTAGACTGGTTAAAGATCACTGATACTGTGCTGGTCAACTTGGATTAAGGGGACACTCTGGCCTTTTAAGCTGCCTAAGTTCTTGTGCTAATTCTTTCTCATCTTGGAGGGTTCTTATTCCTTTAATTGTGGTGTAATTTAATTATAGGCAGTTGGCTTTGTTTATGGATGTTTCCAGAGGGCTACAGCTCTGTATGCAGTCTTTATTTATGGCTGAATTCTTACCCTTAGTTTCACAGGAGACTATATTAGCAAAATATTTTTGTGTTGTAGTTTGGGCTGCTATCCAACAGATGGCTTTCTAGAGTAACCTTCAGTAGGTTAGTTCTTACTCAACCATGTGGCTCCTTCTCCTAAGTTTGCAGCTGTACTCTGTAGTGAGGTAGGGAGAGAAGTTACACTCTCATTATGTCTGCTCCTGGGCATTGAGAGAGCCCCTCAGATCACTGGCACTATGCTTGGGAATTTCTTTTGCTTCAAAAGAAGATATTTTGGGGTGTGGGGTTTCCTTGAGCAGAGGCTGGAGTAGGAAAACACCATTTCTGGACAGGCTCTCTTCTCCAAGAACAATTCAGGGCTAGGAACTAGCCTTAGCATTTGGATACTCAGCTTCCTCCCTCTTCAGACTCAGTGTCTGTGTCATGACCCCATCTACTCCTGGTGTTTTCTCTCCGAAGTTTCATCCAAATTACGTTTGTTTACACTTTGGTCTCTCTTGGTGGGAGCAGCATTTTTTGGCTGCATCTAGTTGGTCATCTTGTCCCTCTAGCACTGAAAAGTTGATTGTGAGCTAGATTTAATCCCTGACAACAAGCCGCATGGAGTCTAGAGGTGAAAATAAACTTGGAATGCCAAGAGTTATGATAAAGCAATAGTTCAAGCAAAGAAGTTTTATTATTTTGTCTAAGGCAGGATTTCTAATTCTTTTTGCATGGAGTTGGATATAAATCTATCAAAGAAACAACTCCAAGCTCTGATGAAGTCAGGATCAATCAGTCTTTTCATTATAAGTGATCAGTAATATCAAGATGAGGATACAAAGCAGAGCATGGAATACCGAAATACTCATTTTCTAGAAACTTAAGGGACACTTCAAATAGTACATTTTATTTATGTATCATTATTAAAGGGAAATTTAATTACTATTTGAGGCAGTGATATTTTTACATATATTAAGGCAGTATACCTTGAATGAGCTTGTTTAATGTACCTTATTCTTCTCCACTAATTTCTCTCATAGTGGAGGAGACAGCTAAGGCTGGAATCAGGAATCAGAAGTAGTTGGAAAAACATAATCCCACATTTTGTTCCTAAATACTGCACAGTCTTTTGTTATCTACTTTAGCAAAAAGTTCTGAAACACAGTTCTAGATTTTTCTCATTGAACAGTAGACTTAAGAATTAAGGTAATTAAGATACAATTAATTATTCAAAGTTTGAGAGTTAATTTAGAAACACAATGAATTATTAATACGTTTGTAATTTATCTATCAAAAACCATTCAAACACATAAACTTGAGTTTCTTAGTGTAATACCTAACTTTTAATTTCCAACTTTTAATTTACTGTGTATAAAAAGTTCATTGGTTAAAAAAATGTTACTTTGTATTACTCACTCTTATTTAAATCTTGGTCTAGATAATTAATGTCAAACCCTAAAAATTTATGGGGAATATTGACTAATTAATGACCAACAGAAAACTGTCAGTGTCTTCCATATCCTCACCTAGATGATTAGTTATTGTTAACCTGTGATAAAAGAAGGAACACACACATTAGTATGCATGGTGTCATAAACTAACACAATGTATACAGTCTACTTCCTGTTCCTCTTTTCACTCCTAGTATTTCCTCAGTTGTGTTGATAAAATGGGCTGCCTCATATCCAACCTAGAAGACATGAGACAAAAACCGACCTCAATTGATGAGAGAAATTTCAAATAGGAACACTATTTATCTTATACAGAAAAATCTAAAATGTATGTAAAGAAGAATATTTGATTTGATTCGAACATTGCATCTTGTCATTATTTGTTCTAATTTCAACATGGTAAGTTGAAGCCCCTGGATTCTCATTCTGAAGTAAACAGGAGACTAATATTTCAGTGCTATTTTAGCACACATATCTCATTTTTCTCTTGATATTGAAAAATAGCAGAAATGTATCTTCTTGCAATGTTTTCTTAAGAGTGTTTCATGGGTAGCTAATTTTCCAAAGAAAAATAAGGTCCAGGATGATCAACGCATTCCAATATTCAGGCAACTTTTTCCATGCATATTTATCTTACTGTATTATTGTATATAACTAGAAAACAGAATGTTAATTAAGCATTTTTTCAGATACTTCAAAGAGTCATTAAATGATGAAAGATATTTGATACAGCTTTAGAGTTAACATTTTGATGTCTAGATTTTAAACCTTCTAATTTTAAAATTTAGATTTTGTATCCTACTTGACATATCCTTGAATAGTGTTTTGATAGTACTGTTTGCTTGATATCAAACATTTAGAGCTTGTGAATTATTCTTTTGATTTCAACATGCAGAATATTTAATTATTATTCTTACAATACATTCATTCAAATTTTTAATCTTTAAAATAAAACTACATTGGGTAAATTTAAGTGTCATTGAAGTAAATTACACACACACTACAGTGAAGTGTAGAAGGGGACAGAAAAAAATATGTGTTCTTAAAGCATAGAACATTTATAATAAAACGTAAATATTTTACAGGTCAGAGACCAGCACTTCTACTTTTATTTAAAATCATTGTATTTAGTAAATATGCATTTGTTATTTGATTTTATTTAAAACAGTGACATCTAGGTGACCATCAATGGTACTTGAGTCAAAATTTAAAAACTGACAAGAAATTAATCATAATACACAAGGTTGGTATTGTAAATTATAGTAAGACTAAAATAATAATACATTTTTGAAATATGCTGGTAGAGATATACAAAATTAAAGTTGCTCTTAAGAATAGTCTCTATCTTTGAGTTAGATATTGTCACAAGAATGCTGCATGGTAATAACATAATAACAACCACGAGATCATAGTGGAATTTAATAACAAGCATTTATTTAGCTCACAAATCTACAGAATGGTTTCAGGTAGACTGATCTAGACGAAGTTCTCCAGAGTATGGTTTTGTTCCAGTTGTCTTTCATCTATTCTTGGCACAGCAGGCTAGCCCACGTGTACTCTCATTGTGTTGGTAAACAACAGTAACAAAAATTCAAATGTAAATCTCCAAGCATATTTCAAAGAATATAGTACATAATGTTTGCTAAAATATCATTGGCCAAAATAAATTATATGGCTGAGCCCAACTTCAAAGGGCAGAAACAATGTACCTCCAAATATGACCCTAAAGCAAGTTTGTGATCAAGCTCAACTACAAGGAAGACAAAACCTATATTCCCTCACTTGAAAGTGAAGGAGAGTGGTGAATACTTCTGACAAAACTTACCCAGTAACTATATTAGTAAGACTATGTGTTATAATATTTTTGGCAATAGTATAAGGAAAGTAATTTTGTAATTTGCACAAATGGCTACTAAAAGGACTCATTCAAAAATACTTTTGATAAAACCGTTTAGAATGTATCATTTAAGTAAAGAAGATAATAAAGTTAATCTCAAAATACACATTCAATGGGACTTGGGCAGGAGGTCTTTAATTCTTTTTTGTCTTTAAGTGAGAAGAATTGCTACTGAAAACATGCAAGCTTTGTAGCTACTTCTATATATCTAAGTGGATATTCTGAGTTAAAAAAGGAACCGATATTTGCAGGGCAGGATACCATTTAACAATGACATTTGAAATTGATATGTTTCCTTTGTTTTTCCTGGGGTAAAAAAAAAAATACTGAGTGATTCTTATCCTGAAAGAGAGGGGGCTTTTCTGGCTAGTAGTAATGCAGAATTACTTTTTAAATCGATGACAAATAAACTTTAGAAAGTTTCAGTTGGAAAGCTTAAATGTTTCTTTTCATAAATGGTCATTTATGTATGTTACATAAATAAAGGAAAACCATTTCACTGTTATGAGAATATGTGCATGTTTCATAATATTGCTGACAAAGATGAATTTTAACCATCAATTTATCTCATTTATAAGGTAAAATATTTAATAAACATTTTTTACATACATTATCTTGTATGTAAACAATACATGTAGGCCACACAAAATGAGAATCACATTATGCACCAGGAACTTGCCCACAGAAGAACATCTTCTTGTTCATCCACCTTAAAAGTGATGTGGGAGGAGGTGATGAAATAATTCCCTCTCTTTTGAAATACACCAGGAAGTGTGTATTTCTATATATCTAAGGTGTATTTTGAAATACACCAGGAAGAGCTGTTTGTCTGGAAGAAATTTATCTTTGCATCAGAGGACAAAAACATAATGTTTCATGTGAAGAACCAATGCCTACAATATTTAGTGACAACAACAGAGGTCATGTCCAGCATCCTTCAATTCACTGACATGAGAATATAAATTCTCCTCCTCTCCTCAGTTGACATTTGAAACCAAAGCTTTTTTCAGCTTCAGAGTTAAGTTCATCTGAGTCTTCCTTTTAACTGTCATGGCTCAACTTCTTTCTGATCAATTTCTGTTCCTTCCCTTACTAGTGCTGATCCCAAAAGCAATTCCTAATGAACCCATTACACACTAATCTTCACCTCAAAGTCAGTTTCTTGAAATATTCATGGACTAACTGGAGTCTTCTAATAAACATTCATGAGCTAGCTCATCCACAAGATTGCAGACTTCTCAGGTAACTTTATCCTAGATGAATGCCATAGAAGTACTTTAAATATAAAAGTGAAGTGATCATCTGATAAAGATTGATTTTAAATGGCAGAGTATCAAAAGATAAGAATATCAACAGACAGGAATATGAGGCTATTGTACTTACCAGGGCAAGAAAAAATAATGCTAACAGCTGATAGCTAACATACATATGAGACTGTTCTAAATAAAATAATATAATGTTATTAATATTCATAAAATGCTGTGATGTAGCTATTACATGTATCCCTATTACCTCATATTATATGACAAAAATGGATCACAGAAAGGTTTAGTACATTGCCTAGGGTCATGTGACTGGTAAGTGGTGGAGCCAGGACTTGAACCAGTGGTGTAGTTTGTATGTTATATGTGCTATATACTGTATTTTTGCAATAAAGTAAGCTAAAGAAAAAAGTTATTAAGCAAATAAGACAGAAGATAAGTTTATTTACTCTTCATTAAGTAAAAGTGAATCTTCATGAGGGTCTTCATCCTTGTCATCTTCACATTATGTAGGCTGATGAGGAGGACAAATAGGAGGGGTGGGTCTTGCCATCTTGGGGTGGCAAAGGCAGAAGAAAATCCATGTGTAGCCAGACCCGCACAGTTCAAAACTGTGTTGTTTAAGAGCCAACTGTATATCTGGTGATTGCTAAGACAGTAGAAACAGCAAGACAGTTATATGAGTAGAACAATATTATATTAATGAAAGGAAGTGAATAGGCATTTTTAATGTGATTATTGTATTTTGACAAAAGTTTGATGTACCTAGGGAATCCAAGAAGAAGTCTCTTGTAGCTAGCTGAAAGTGCAGCTCTGAGCCTATGAGAAATCTATGAAGGTGCTAATGAACTGTGAGTCATCAGGACATTAATGACAGCTGGAGCCATAGCTAGTAATTGATGATTCATGGAGACTGTGTAGAAGGAAAACGAAATGCCTGTAGTGCCAGCTACTAGGGAGGCTAAGGAAGAAAGACCACTTGAACACAGATATTGAAGCCCGACCTGGGCAACATAGGAAGACCCCCATCTCTAAAACATTAATTAATTAAATTTATTAAAGGTAAAATAAAAAGAATAGAATCTGGGTAGAGTGCCTGCACTTAAATATTCTCCCTGCCAAAAATAATGTTACAGAAACAAGTGAAAATATCCACAGATTTTAGTAGTAACAGCAATATCTAAGATTCGTATTCTTATTTTATATACACATAAGGTTGTCAGATGCAAGTTGCTAAAAATCTACCCTGGGTGTCTTCAAGCATCAAATGATTTTTTGATTAATAGAAATAAATCTATACATACTCATGCTTATTTCAATCAGTGATTCCTATAAACCTATATTTTAGAAGAATTTTCTGAAACATTATTGAATTTCTAAATGTCTTCAATTTCACAGTTTGTTAACTTTTAGAGACATCAATATTTTTGAATAAATAAAAATGTTAGAATGATTAATTACATGGTGTACCTAAAATTCAAATGAAATATCTATCCTTTCTCTCACTAACTCAAATTTGTTTCAACAGAAATATGAATTTTGAAGGAAAAACACCAAAGAGTCAGTTTTATAATAATGAAGAAAAACGGAGATTGAAAAAATATAACAAAAAATTTTATTTTTAAAAAGTCCTTATATTTATATCGAATATAACATAAAATTATATAAAATGAAATGTTTTTCCGTAAATAGTGTCTGAAATATTGTCTTTTCTTTTTTTTTAAATTTTTTTATTGGATTTTAGGTTTTGGGGTACATGAGCAGAGCATGCAAGACAGTTGCGTAGGTACGCACATGGCAGTGTGCTTTGCTTTGCTTCTCCCCTTCACCCACATTTGGCATTTCTCCCCAGGCTATCCCTCCCCACCTCCTCCTCCCACTGGCCCTCCCCTTTTCCCCCCAATAGACCCCAGTGTTTTGTACTCCCCTTTCTGTGTCCATGTGTTCTCATTTTTCATCACCCACCTATGAGTGAGAATATGCGGTGTTTCATTTTCTGTTCTTGTGTCAGTTTGCTGAGGATGATGTTCTCCAGATTCATCCATGTCCCTACAAACGACACAAACTCATCATTTCTGATTGCTGCATAATATTCCATGGTGTATATGTGCCACATTTTTCCAATCCAGTCTATTATCAATGGGCATTTGGGTTGATTCCAGGTCTTTGCTATTGTAAACAGTGCTGCAATGAACATTCGTCTGTCTTTTCTTATACCATTTTGTTCACAAATATTTATATCTTATAAAAGACTTTGTAGTTAGGTGCTTCAAAGAAAAAAAAAATTTCTATTTTCTTTTGCCCTTACTACTCCTAAAAATAAATCAGTATTGTATCAGTACTGATGCAGAAACCAAAATTCAAACTTTCTGTAAGTTCTGTCTACCTTCAATGTACTGTAAAAATAACGATGACATTTTTTTCCTTGCTATTTCAGCATTCATTATTGTTAATATAAATGATGAGTGTGGCACAGCTATAATTGAATTATCCCAGTTTATCAACGCTATTTGTCTTAAAAACTATTTTCTTTATATGTTTCAGGTTACAAGCTGCTCGGTCATTTATTTTAAAAAATTCTCTAGCATTTATCTGAGAAAAAAATATCCAATGGCTTAAGCTGACATAAAATTAATTTATAACTATGCTCTGATTTATTGGTTATTACTTTTACTTCTGTGAAGAAATCAGTTTAAAAGTACATCAATGTTATATATTCAATACGTGATTCAGAATAATTAATATAGAACAAAAGTAATAATATGTCTTGGACTCAAATATTCTTAAATAAAATTATGTGAAATACACTGTTAAGTAAACTATAATTGCTCTTTCATCATGTTAAAAATATTCTAAGAAGTAAATAAGTAAAAAATGCACTTACTACAAGAACTTTGACATTTTCCTGAAAAGATAGGTTTTGCCTGAATTCTATATCCCGAAGGACTTAAAAATGCCTCAGTAAGAATATGACTTATAATCCAAATGTTTCTTTTTATAAAAAATGATATATTGTCACATCCCGCTTATGGACTTGAAAGGTTTAAAATGTTCAAGATTTGTTTTCCCTTAAGATATATGGATGTAGTCACTTCTGTCTGGCCATCCAAAATCATTGGTATCTGTGTTATGAACATACAATGTCTGGATATAGATTAGCATTTTAAACTACTCATTATTTTTCTTTTAGAGGTTTTTATTCAATCCAGAAATAGAATTAATCACAGGACTCTTTCCATTTGTTTCACAATATTATCTGAGTGACAATTATTTTATATCATTACATTATACTTTATAATTCATTTTACATGACATTAATGCATACACTGCATTTGATAATGAATTGAAGGCAGTGCCATTTTAATAGCATGCTATATTAAACTGTTGAAACTTTCCAGGAGATGTTTTTGATATGATATCAGGAAAGACAAATCTATTTCATTGTCTTTCTAACGATTGTCATTAACAAACATTAAAAGTGGTTGCACTGTCCATTTCAAAGCCAAATTTTATTACATCATGAAATTAAAATTAAAAAATTCACTGGGATTGTGCCTTATAAAAACGGAGTCGAAATATTTTTCCCTATTTCTATTACTAAGTTCAACTAAAAATTCTGGCTATTACATGTCAAATGAACAGAATACTCTAAAAGATTAAAACAAATAAACAAAAACAAAAACCAAGTAATGACCCAGAAGTGAGATCTCTGGGGGATTTTATTTTGCCATGTATAGCTCATAGTTGGTTTGGGCAAACTGGACTGGTAACTCACCCAGCAAAGCAAAGGGATTCAGAACAAAAACAGAGAGCTTCAAGAAAAATTGATCTGTTTAGCCAAAGGGCCAGAAAGTGAAATCCTAGCAAGTAAGAACATTTTCATACAACAGTCTCTCTACCTACCTACTCACCACAGTGTTTGAGGAAAGAAATAGCCCCATTCCCAATGCATCAGTGAATACCTAGTCGGGAACCAAATCTTACACCCTCACCAGGCAGAATAAGGCACCCTGACCTGTCCTTCTGGGATGGTGACATAGCACGCTGAATAGGAAGTCACAGCTTAGCAGTGTCAAGAGACCCATGTGGTAAGCCTGGACTTCTACTCCTTCCTGGCAGTAAAAGACAGTGATATGGTTTGTCAAATCACTGAGATTATAGGGAAAATAGACATTATTAACATTCACTCAATGCCAACATTTTATCTTGCATTATAATCCCCATAAAACCCAGGTGTCAAGGGTGGGACCAGGTGGAGGTAATTGGATCACGGGGGTGGTTTCCCTGGTTCTGCATTTGTGATAATGAGTGAGTCATATGAGATATAATGGTTTAGTAAGCATCTGGCATGTCCCCTGTATGCACTCATTCTGTCCTGCTGCCCTATGAAGAAGGTGCCTGCTGCTTTTTTGTCTTCTGCTTCGATTGTAAATTTCCTGAGGCTTCCCCAGCAATGTGGAACTGTGAGTAAATTAAATATTTTTCCTTCATAAATTACCAAGTCTTGGGTATTTCTTCATAGCAGTGTCAAAAGAGACTAACACAGTTAATTGGCACAACAGAGAATGAGGTGCCACTATAAAGACATGCAAAAATGTAGAAGTGACTTTGGAACTAGGTGACAGGCAGGGGTTGAAATAGTTTGGAGGTTGAAATAGTTTGAAGAAGACAGGAAGGTGTAGGAAAGTTTGGAACTTCCTACATATTTGTTGAATTGTTTTGGACAAAATGATAATAGTGTTATGAGCAATGAAGCCCAAGCTGAAGTTGTCTCAGATAGAGATGAGGAACTTATTGGGAACTGGAGCAAAGGTCACTCTTGCTATACTTTAGCAAAGAGATTTATGACATTTTGTCCATGACTTCGAGATCTATGGAAATTTGAGCTTGAGAGAGATGATTTAGGGTATCTGACAGAAGAAATTTCTAATTGACAAAGCATTCAAGAAATGACTAGGGCATTCTTACAAGCATTCAGTTCTAAGAGCTTAGTGCTCAGATGTTAGAATCATCTGACAAAGATTTTAAAGCAGTATTATCAGAGCTACAATTAAAGATAAGATTTAGGTGGGGGGGGGGACACAGCCAAACCATATTAAGGAGTAATTATATACATAATTGAAACAAGTGAAAACATACAAAGTCTCAGCAAAGATATAATAGGGGCTTGGTGGCACATACCTGTGATGCCAGCACTTAGGGAGGCTGAGGCAGGAGGATCACCTAAGGTCAGGAATTTGAGATTAGTCTGGCCAACATGGTGAAACCCCGTCTCTACTAAAAATACAAAAATTAGCTAGTTGTGGTGGTGGGCACCTGTAATCCAAGCTACTCAGGAGGCTGAGGCAAATCACTTGAACCAGGGAGATGGAGGTTGCAGTGACCTGAGATTATGCCATTGCACTTCAGCCTGGGTGATGGAGCAAGACTCTATCTCAAAAAGATGAATAAATAAAAATAAAACATAAATAGGAGATACAATAGAAGAAACAATACATAGGAAGCCAAAATTGATACAACTAAAAAGTAAAATAGACAAATCTACAACTACAATTGGAGAGATCAATACCCCTTTATCAACGTTTGAGTAAATGAGACAAAAAATTAGGAAGGTTATAAAAAACTTCAATAGTATCATTAAGCAACAGGATCTGATAGATATTTATCAAACCTTCAACAAAAAACAACAGAATGCATATTTTTTCTAAATGCCTGTAAACATATACCAACATATTCTGAGCAACTAAACCATTCTATGCTCAAACAAAAAGATCCAACAGAAATTGTTCATTAAATTTAAAAGAAAAAACCATTTAAAAGAATTAAAATTATAGTGTCATATGACCACTGGGGAATCAAAATAGAAACCAATCACAGAAAGAAAACAGAAAATATCTAAACCCTTGGAAATAAAAAATATATACTTTGAAATAATCCACGGGTCAGAGAGAAATACCTCAAGGGAAATTTAAAAAACTGAACTGAATTAAAAAATAAAAGTACAACATAGGAAATTTGTGTAATGCAGCCAAAGCAGTACTAAGATGGACATGCATAGCACTAAATATTATGTTAGAAATGTCATCAGCCCATGCCAGGAGTGTTTTTTTCAGAATACCTACCCAGCTTCCTGGAGACAAAGTCTTCATTATCAGCTTTTTATAAGTTCACATTGTTGCTATACTTTTTCTTTTTTGCAGTATGAAATTACTTTCCTTCTTATATTTCCATTCTCATTATTTTTCAAATTTATTTTTTGGTTAGCTGAAACTTCAAGGAACTTATCAGGCACAAATTCAAACATAAATTTTTTTGGTGGATGGATATTTAGGATAGTAAAAACAGACACCAGTGGTGAACAGAAATCCCTACAGACCAGCCTAATGCAGGATGTCTGGCATACTTACATGTTCCCGTGACGACGCTGATGGCCTCTACTGATCCATGGCACTGCTTTTGTTCTAGGTAGCTACACACTAAAGATGTGCCCAACTGGGAGGTCTGCCCTGATTAATGTCCTTCACACATTAGGTGCAGATGGCACGTCATTTCTTGCCTTAATTAATTTACTAGGGATGCTATATGGGGAAAACAGTTTTACTTTCAACAGGAATTACTTGGGGAAATGAAAGGACAACCATTGCAATGGGCCCACATCAGGTTAGCAAAATTAGCTGAAGATGAAAGAAATCAATGAATTGCTTGGATAGAAGCAGTGTGCACTGGCATCTTTCCATTACTCCTATTTTAAACACCAGGTGGAATGCAGTTTGTCAGCTGATGCAACATTTTAAGTGTAGAACTGTGTAATAGAGTTGGCATCAAGTGAAAATATTCAAGACTGAGTTAGTAAGACTGTTCAGCTGGGCATTAAAATGGCATTGTTTAAAGTTTGGTATAGTAACAATATAGTGGACTGATACTGTGGCAAAAGCATGGGTACACATATAAGTTTAAATCTGTACATTTATTTATGTTTTATTCTAAATGTTACATTGTGCAATAGGAGAAATAATCTGTCAAATTGCTTAGGTAGCAAATAATCAATATTTCTTATATAGGTAAAGGTAACGATATGGATTAGACTTTTGCCCAAACCTGTGTTTTTCAAGCTTAAGAAATCATACAAGGAAGATGCTCAATGGGTATTTGCAGAATTAAATAATCTTCTTATTAGTTTCAAATTTAGTGGCAAATTTCCATTCCCATTTCATAGTTCACTAAAAGATCATTGGATTCCTTTTGATGTACTCTACAAGATATTATCTGACTACTGCTCCAAGAGAGTTAGCAGTTTAACTTGCATATTAATATTTATACCAAGTCCTTTATACTATTTTTGTTTTATAATGAATTTAAACATCAGAAAATCTAGGCCATTTCCTGAATAAGGTATTCAGACACAAAGATATGTATTTGCTGGAAAGCATTTATATTTATTTTTCTTTTTCCTTCTACAAACTTATGAGGTACAGGAACATTATATTTAGAGGCACCAAATACATAGTAAATATCTTAACATTTAAAATTGCATTATCTAACTTTCTACATTAATATTAAAATGCTAAAATCTGTTGTTCGGGTATTTTTTAGAAAGATAAATCTGTGAGAGCATCTACGCAAACCAAACGAATCATATTTCCCTGCACAACTGAACATATGGAGATTAGGAACCTCATAAATTGAATTTTAAATGAATTGACCTTATTGGATCCTTGACAGAGGAGAAAAAGAAAGTAACAACAAGAATGGAAATGTATCAATGCATTAGATTTTTCACACGAGTATCAAATAAAATAAAAATACTATCTGTTAGATAAACAAAAACATATTATCATATAAAGTAAATTATATTTCTATTCCACTGGTTAGTTCACCATTGACCTCTTCCCTCTCATATTTCCCATCATAAAATTGGGTTGCAGTTATTCAAGAGTTGTTGTTCAGTTTCAGACATTGTGCTAGGTATTGGAAATTGTAAGATGAAGAAAAAAGAAAACGGTGCTGTTCTAATGGCACTTGCCATCAGATGGAACTGCCAGCAAATAAGAAATTAAAATCGGTGCAACCAGCATAGTGATAGCCAATATATAGGAACTGTGGGAACAAAGGAAAAACATTTAACTTCTGCTGCCGAAGAGAAATTGTACCAGGCAGAGACTTGATAGAAGCTTAATCACATGAAGAAAAGGCAGAAAGTTCAAGGCTGAAAAAACAGCATAAACAAAAGCCTAAAGGTAAAATAGAGCTGTGGATACTTCTGGAACTGAAAGTACACTTACACGATATGGAAATCCCCAGGGTAAGGATGAGAAGATGAAACAGAAATAATCTGCAGGTGGATAAGATGATAAAAGTCTATTTGAACCATATGTAGTGGGAATGTGTGTGTGTGTGTGTGTGTGTGTGTGTGCATTTACTTTCACGCTACACTTGATGCATTTAGTATTTTGCCCATTAGTGATATTCACTCTTACTAAAAGATGGATGAAAACTGAAATATTGTAAAATTGGACCCCTTGTGCCAACCATGTATAAAATAGGGCATAAACATTCACAATACAAGGTTCCAGATTTTCTAAATGTTTTATAATAAGTCATCAAAGAGACACTCAGGGTGCCCATTTACAAATATAAGAACAAAGTGATTTTATAAGCAAACATGAACATGAAGAATGAATTCAAAATTAGAAACCGGAAGTTCAACTATCTGCTTAGTCTGCAACTACTTGTCAGTTCTGGAACTGCTTAGTCCAGAACTGACCTTGGCAAATATTTAAGCTTTCTTTAACTGACTCCATTTCTAAAGTTGAGAAGCAGATAATTGAAAGCATTAAGTTATCATGCCCAGAAAAACTTGTAAATATCTTCTGCTATTTTAAGAAACACTAAGTAAGACCCTATATTGATTTTAAATACTTTACCTTATAAATAAGAATGAGGTAAAGGGGTGGTCTGAAGGTCTCAGAATAGATAATTTCATTGCATAAACTTTCTTCTGCATCTAAAGAATATCTTAAAAAGTTTTGGGAAGAAAGAATTTGAAGGGAATACTGTTCATTTTTTTCAATAACAAATTAATCTCCATTAGATCGTGAGGTCAGTTAGGAAGTCAATAGTTCAATAGTCCAGGCAAGAACAATACCTGAGAGTAGTGACAGTGAGGATTTAGACAGACATAATTAACAGGCAGAATCTATGAGATGTACCAACCAAATAGACTTAAGGATAAGAAAAAAGAAGGACTTCAGGTTGAGACTGGCATATTAACTCTGGTAACTAGTGATGCCTTGATTGGAGTTAGAGAACATGAGATAAGGATAAATGGATTGAATGGATTTTGGAGGAAAGTTACTTCATTTATTCAGTCCAATACAGCTGACTTTTAGGTGTCTTCAGAATAGATCAGTGAATATGTCCAACAGGGAGATGGAAAGCTGACTATAGTGAAATAAGATGGAGGGGAGAAAGTGAAGAAACTAACCGTCAATTTTTTTCAAGTAGTTTGAAGATACAATTGGGCAAAAAATGATATGTCCATGGCTATAAGATGTATATTCGGCCGGGCGCGGTGGCTCAAGTCTGTAATCCCAGCACTTTGGGAGGCTGAAGCGGGTGGATCATGAGGTCAACAGATCGAGACCATCCTGGTTAACATGGTGAAACCTCGTCTCTACTAAAAACACAAAAAAATTAGCTGGGCGTGGTGGTGCGTGCCTGTAATCCCAGCGACTGAGGAGGCTGAGGCAGGAGAATTGCCTGAACCCAGGAGGCGGAGGTTGCGGTGAGCCCAGATTACGCCATTGCACTCCAGCCTGGGTAACAAGGGCGAAACTCCATCTCAAAAAAAAAAAAAAAAAAAAAAAGATGTATATTCAAGGTAGGTTATATTCATAAGCATATGAAAATCATAAACATATTTCAATATAGATAAAAAAAACAGTATGAAGGGGGCAATTCAGGAAAAGTAATCAAATTGTACATGAGATCTTTGCAAAGGTAAAAGGCAATGCTGTCCAGGAGGCACTTGTGGAACTTGGTTTCTGATAGAAGGAGAGTAATTGATTATTACAAGAAATATAAAAGCAGTATCAGAAGGGTATATATTAGATCCAATTTTGATCCGCATAAAAAATCAAGGGATTTTTATTTAATAGCACTAATTTTCTCTGTGCCTAGCAGGTAAGTCTGAAGGGTAGGATGGCGGCTTAAGAAGGAATTACTTTGAAAATGTTGCTGAAAAAAGAGTGTATCAAGTAGACCAAGAAAAGGACTTGGGAAATTTTAAGGACATAATTAATGACATTTGAGCCTCCAACAAATTTTTTCAGATTTTCTTCATCAGAAAGCTGTGGCCCACATATAGATTTTTTTTTTAAAGGAGTATAATTCACCAATAAGGTTTTGATTTAACCTCAGAATTCTTTACGATTTCCTCCCCATGAAGTACTATTGTGAATTCTGTTTTAAAATAATAGTTAATTATCACATACCAAGCTGACCTTAACATATTCTGGTAAAATCTAATTTCTAGGATTACTTTCATATCACATATCTGATGGTTAATTTTACATGTCAATTTGGCTGGATCATGGTATGTAGATATGTGATCAGATATTATTCTGGATATTTTATGAGGATGTTTTTGATGAGATTAGCATTTATGTTGGTGGACTTTGAGTAAAGAAGATTGCCATCCCTAATGCCTGTGGGGCCTCATCCAATCAATTGAAGGTCTGAATAGAATAGGCTGACCTGCATTGAGCAAGAATTAGTTCTGCCAGGAGACAGCCTGCAGGTGTGAATGGTAACATGTGCTCTTCCCAGAGTCTCCAGCCTGTCAGCCTATCCTGCAGATTTTAGGCTTGCCAACCTCCACAATTGTGTGAGCCATTTCCTTAAGATATGTTTCCACACATATGCACATCTCATTGATTCTGTTTCTTAAGAGTACACCAGCTGATACAAAATATTTAAAATTTGCTTATACATCTCTGTTTCTTAATAACTGGATTTATTTCACTTAAATAGTAAATGAGAAATATGTTTCATTCTGCTAATTTTTTTGTGAAAGAATATAACTTTCCTTGGGAGTCTGAGGTGGAAGAATCGTTTGAGTCCAGGAGTTTGAGATTATATTGAGCTATAATTATGCTACTGCACTCCAGCCTGGGAAAGAGAGCCACAGCCTCTTAAACAAAAGTGAATTTCAATTTTGACACATTTTACTAATTATTGAAATGTTAATTTTCTACTATTCTTCTTCTTATTCTCCTTAAGCAGAAGACCTAAACCAAATTGCTCTAACTTTTTTTTTTGAGACGGAGTCTTGCTCTGTTGCCAGGCTGGAGCACAGTGGCACAGTCTCGGCTCACTGCACCTCCTCCTCCCAGGTTCAAGCGATTCTTCTGCCTCAGCTTCCCGAGTAGCTGGGACTACAGGCGTGTGCCAAAAGCCCGGCTAATTTTTGTATTTTTGGTAGAGACGGGGTTTCACCATATTGGCCAGGAGGGTCTCGACCTCTTGACCTCTCAATCTACCGTCCTCGGCCTCCCAAAGTGCTGGGATTACAGGCGTGAGCCACCTGCGCCCAGCCAATTTATTTCAAATTATATTTGACAAAATTTTGCTCCTACTTTTAAAGACCAAATAGGTTAACAGTTTTGATTTTACAGTATTCTTTGACTAACTTACTATAATACTTAACATATGCAAAGGCATCTGGCAAAGAGATTGTATAAAAACAAATGTTCAGAAATGGAAACCAATGTTATAAAACTTGACCATTCACTAAGCATTTATAAGCATAAACACATTTTTATATATTTTCTGTTTCAATAACTTTATGAAAGTAATTAATAATTTCTCCAGTAACAACTAATAATGAGTTATGGTACAGAGACCAATGAATCATTGATAAGCAAAATAATTTATGAGACTGGATTTCCTACTTTGTCTACTTAGCATTGTTTTAAAATTCTCAATTTTACAGAAGCAAAAAATTTTAGCAGAAAAATTAAATGATTTGTCATAAAATTTCTCAAAATTAATTTAAAAAACAAATGTGTCTGAATTGAATTAGTTTTCATCAGTATTAAACCTGATAAACAACATTGCGAGTTTAATTTATGCTTTGACTTTTCTATATGGCATCACATTTTTTAGACCAAATAATCTGCTAACTATTGTAAATTATATAGCACTTTAAATATTACTTTGTCTTTTGTGTAAAATCATTTGCAAGCTGTTTTTTTAAGTATTCAACTTTTTTCCACTAGACACCTTCTGAAAACTTACAGCCATTTTTAAATGGCCTCTTGTTTTCCCATCATTCATTATTAAGTAAGTTTCTTATTTTTACTTAGAATCTGTTCATTAATTTATGATTCATGAAGTCAAAGGCAGAAATATTGTTCCACTTATTTTTTGTCCTGGTTTCTAATGATTAAAAATCTGTCTTTATTCATAGTTGTTATAGCCTTATAACAACTTAAAGCTTAAGTTATTATTACCTTAATTTAAAAATAAACTTCATTGTTTAAATCATAAAACATTCTTGTAAATTCATGTGGGGTTCATTTTCCCCAGTTTTTCTCAAGAAGAAAATAATAATATGTTAGCATCCTTATATACCAATATTGGCATCCACTAACTTTCAAAGAGAACTTGAACCTCTAATTCGAAAATATTATTTCCAAACAATTTGATAATGTTTCTCTAATCTGGTTCACTTTATTTCTCTTCTACTTCTGCCTTCTTCATGGGGACATTAGCATTATTGTTCCCTCAGCTATTAACAAAGTAAAATTTTAAATTAATAATCAAAAGAAATATGCCATATGTGGGCAAAACTACTTCTATTGTCACATGATACCTTACAAAACACAATTGTTTTGAATGCAATAATATATAGTGACACCACTGAAACAATGATGGCCACCTGATATCCCTTGCATGTAGCTCAATCACTACTATTTAATAAGAACCAAATGAATACTTTTTGTATAAGCTAAATTTATAGAATTTTATAGAAAATATGTGCAAATATGTGATAATAGACTGGATTGGGAAAATGTGGCACATATACACCATGGAATATTATGCAGCAATCAGAAATGATGAGTTTGTGTCGTTTGTAGGGACATGGATGAATCTGGAGAACATCATCCTCAGCAAACTGACACAAGAACAGAAAATGAAACACCGCATATTCTCACTCATAGGCGGGTGATGAAAAATGAGAACACATGGACACAGGGAGGGGAGTACTAAACACTGGGGTCTATTGGGGGGAAAAGGGGAGGGCCAGTGGGAGGGGGAGGGGAGGGATAGCCTGGGGAGAAATGCCAAATGTGGGTGAAAGGGAGAAAGGAAGCAAAACACACTGCCATGTGTGTACCTACGCAACTGTCTTGCATGCTCTGCTCATGTACCCCAAAACCTAAAATGCAATAAAAAAATTAAAAAAAAATATGTGCAAACAACTTAGCTTTTTTCACAGAGGTAGTCAATAGTATACCAAGTGCACTAAGGATATTAGTTATGATATTAGAGAGTAAAAATATAAAAGATTGAAATCCAATTGAAAGAAATATTAAGTGCTTTAATCTATAAAACATTTGTATTATTTTCTTTGAAATAAATAAAATTAGCAGGACTTTTTCTAAGCCTTTATTTCCTTAAAAGTTAGTGTGTGTTTTCTAATTCAAACCACAATTTAAAACTAGCATTTAAAACAGATGAGGAGTTTGGGGAAAGTATATTAATGTAGTCTTCATCCCAATGAAAAGTATGTTTTTACAGTTTATTTTACCTATTCTTTTGTTAGTAGGTTCGAATATGTCAATAGAGATAATTAAAGTTTATATCACAGTAATAGCACTGTCACAGAGTCTTTGTATAGGAGACTAAAAAGAGACACTTTGATGAGGCTATGAAAGGACTGAAAATGCTCTAAATAGCTTTGTTTACAAAGGACTAAACTAAATAAAAAGGAGACAATAGCTTGTGACGAATGTGGTTGGACCAATTTGAACTACATTATTTATTTAAGAGAAAAGAATAGTTCTTTAAAATTATTTTTTAATCCAGGTTAAGACTCTTAAAAAAGAAAACGAAATAAGTTCATCTGCAAAATAGTTGAAAATTTTCAGTAATATTATTCTTGACATTCTAGATTTTTTCCCACTTTCTACTGTATCATAACTTATTTTACTTTACAATGATCAATTCCCACAACATGCAATGTAAGGATGGTTATTTTTCTGTCTTAAAAAACTCTTTTCTCTTACCATTTTTCTCACCATGCATTCCTTATTTGCTCCCCTTGGCAACACAACTTCTTGTAAAATATGCATTCTCTACCATTATTTCATTCTCTTTTGAATTTGCTCAACTTGACTCTCACTTCCACCAGTACATGGTAACTTCGACACCTTCATTTTGCTAAATTAGCTCTTTCTTTTCCTTCTCAGTTCCACATTAACATACATTCAGCAGTACTCATAAAATACATTCAGCTTGAATGAATTCCCTTCACTTGTCTTGCAAAACTCCAACACGTTTTCTCAGCTTCCTGCTGCCTTACTGGTACTTCTTTAGCTCTCTCTCACTGATTTGCTTCCTCCAACCTCTAAACTTTCAGTAGTTAGAAGTTAGGGCTAGCATTAAGGATAGGGTTAGGATTAAGCCTCTGTCCTTTCTCTCTTCTAGGTAGTCTCATATACTAAATGACCCAACCAGTCATACAGCTTTATATACAGTCTCTGTCAACCATTCCCAAATATTTCTCCCTTCTGAATTCCAGCCCCATCTGTGCCGGTTCAATATCCAAGCTTTCATGATTAGTAGGCATCTCAGAGTAAACCAACTAAACCCATGAGAAAAATTAATTAAAACCGTGCTCTTCTTCCCTTCCCCTAAATCTGCTTTTCCACTTACTGATGTCATTGCTTAAGGCAAAAGCTCAGTCTTCTCTTCCTGCCATATGCCACATCATATTCCACAGGAATTAAACCTTGGCTCTTCCTTCAGAATACATCCTAAACTGACCAATTCTTACTCTATTTGGGTAGCACTTCTTACCTGGAAGACAGTAATAACCTTCAAATAGTCTTCATTTGTTTCCCTTTACCTCTTTCAGTCAATTCTTAACAACATGGCAAAATGAGTCTTTAAAAATAAAGATAAATAAGATAAATTGACTAGCAAACAGTTTCAAGATGAAATTCCAATACAACAGAATACATATGAGCTCACCGTGATACTATGACTTTGAGAAATGTCTGTATAAGCTCTCCACAAATTCAAAGCCACAATTATTTATTGGATTTTGTAGTCAGATACCAAAAGTGTTATTAGCATCAGCTTATATTTTTCAATAATTGGAAACATAAAACTTAGAGCATTGATTTACATTAGATGCAAAGATAAACAATGCAAATTAAACTGTCTTTCTTCAGTATAAGTTTATTATTTTTATTTTAATTGGTCACTTAAAAAATTGACCTGATGGAACTAAAAGCATGTCTTTGGCCAGTTAGTCATTAAGTTCAAGTCTGCAAGACACTCTAATCTTCCTTTTTCTTGACAAAGTTAAAGTTAGAATTCAAAGAAAATAATAGAACTTCTGCTTTCTGATTCGGTCATGAAAAAAATGTGCCAATTATTGGGTCAAACATCAGCATGTGAACTTAAATCTTTGACATATAGAATGTAACCTACCTTAAGACCTCAGTATTGTGTTAAGAAATGAACCCATTGTAAAAAATATTATATCATTATTATAGTGATGACTAAACCTTAATAGACAAATAGACTCCACATAGCACTGTGTGTCAGACTGCAGACCCTGGTAGAGAATGTTCATAAGAGGATTGCCTGACCTGAAGGTTGAAAAGATTCATGGGAGAAGTGTGGGCTCCAGGGTTGCTTACTCACTCACCACTTCCAGGGCAGGAGAGCTCCCCTGGTTCCATGTCACTCTCAGGTGGGTAGTTGTCTTGCCTTGCCTCTCTCCATTCTCGGTAGGCTAAGTTATTCTCTTGATAAATCCCATGTGTTTATAAGGATGTTTCAGTTGAGGCTGCTGTATTCCCTTCCCCTTTCTATTTTTCTCCATGACAGCAAGGCATACTAGCTGCTTCTAGTGGGCCACCTTGGGCAGTCTCCTCTCTAAGCATTTTTATTTTATTTTAAATTTTTTATTGCATTTTAGGTTTGGGGGTACATTTGCAGAACATGCAAGACAGTTGCATAGGTACACACATGGCAGTGTGTTTTGCTTCCTTTCTCCCCTTCACCCACATTTGGCATTTCTCCCCAGGCTATCCCTCCCCACCTCCCCCTCCCACTGGCCCTCCCCTTTTCTCCCCAATAGACCTCAGTGTTTAGTACTCCCCTCCCTGTGTCCTTGTGTTCTCATTTTTCATCACCCACCTATGAGTGAGAATACGTGGTGTTTCATTTTCTGATCTTGTGTCAGTTTGCTGAGGATGATGTTCTCCAGATTCATCCATGTCCCTACAAACGACACAAACTCATCATTTCTGATTGCTGCATAATATTCCATAGTGTATATGTGCCACATTTTCCCAATCCAGTCTATCATCGATGGGCATTTTGGTTGATTCCAGGTCTTTGCTATTGTAAACAGTGCTGCAATGAACATTCGTGTGCATGTGTCCTTATATTAGAACGATTTATAGTCCTTTGGATATATACCCAGTAATGGGATTGCTGGATCAAATGCAATTTCTATTTCTAAGGCCTTGAGGAATCGCCACACAGTCTTCCACAATGGTTGAACTAATTTACACTCCCACCAACAGTGTAAAAGTGTTCCTTTTTCTCCACATCCTCTCCCGCATCTGTTGTCTCCAGATTTTTTAATGATGGCCATTCTAACTGGCGTGAGATGGTATCTCAATGTGGTTTTGATTTGCATCTCTCTGATGACCAGTGACGATGAGCATTTTTTCATATGATTGTTGACCTCATATATGTCTTCTTTCGTAAAGTGTCTGTTCATATCCTTTGCCCTATTTTGAATGGGCTTGTTTGTTTTTTTCCTGTAAATCTGTTTCAGTTCTTTGTAAATTCTGGATATCAGCCCTTTGTCAGATGGATAAACTGCAAAAATTTTTTCCCATTCTGTTAGTTGCTGATTCACTCTAGTGACTGTTTCTTTTGCTGTGCAGAAGCTGTGGAATTTGCTTAGGTCCCATTTGTCTATTTTGGTGTTTTTTGCCAATGCTTTTGGTGTTTTGTTCATGAAGTCCTTGTCTACTCCTATGTCTTGGATGGTTTTGCCTAGATTTTCCTCTAGGGTTTTTATGGTGCCAGGTCTTATGTTTAAGTCTTTAATCCATCTGGAGTTAATTTTGGTGTAAGTTGTCAGGAAGGGGTCCAGTTTCTGCTTTTTTGCACATGGCTAGCCAGTTTTCCCAACACCATTTGTTGTTTCCCCATTGCTTGTTTTTGTTGGGTTTATCAAAGATGGTATGGTTGTAGATATGTTGTGTTGCCTACGATGCCTCTGTTCAGTTCCATTGGACTATATCTCTGTTTTGGTACCAGTACTGTGATGTTTTGATTCCTGTAGCCTTGTAGTATAGTTTGAAATCCGGTAGGGTGATGCCCCCTGCTGTGTTCTTTTTGCTTAGAATTGACTTGGCTATGCGGGCTTTCTTTTGGTTCCATATGAAGTTCATGGTGGTTTTTTCCAGTTCTGTGAAGAAAGTCAATGGTAGCTTGATGGGTATAGCATTGATTCTGTAAATTACTTTGGGCAGTATAGCCATTTTCACGATATTAATTCTTCCTAACCATGAACGTGGATTGTTTCTCCATCTGTTTGTGTCCTCTTTGATTTCGTTGAGCAGTGGTTTGTAGTTCTCCTTGAAGAGGTCCCTTACGTTCCTTGTGAGTTGTATTCCAAGGTATTTTATTCTTTTTGTAGCAATTGTGAATGGCAGTTCGTTCTTGATTTGGCTTTCTTTAAGTCTGTTATTGGTGTAGAGGAGGGCTTGTGATTTTTGCACATTGATTTTATATCCTGAGATTTTGCTGAAGTTGCTTATCAGTTTCAGGAGTTTTTGGGCTGAGGCGATGGGGTCTTCTAGGTATACTATCATGTCATCCGCTAATAGAAACAATTTGGTCTCCTCAAGCAGCTCCCTGACCCCTCTATATCCAAAAGACTGACATTTGGCAGGCATTGTTCTGGGACAAAGACGGCAGAAAAAGAAACTGGTAGCATCCCTCACTGTTCCGCAGCTGCTATAGGTGAACCCCAGAGAAGCAGGGCATGGAGTGGACCTCAGCAGTCGTACAGTGAAGGGCTAGACTGGTAGAAGGAAAACCAAGTAACAGAAATACTTCATCATCAACAATCTGGGTGTCCACACAGAGACACAATTGAAAAGTCAGCAACTACACAGACGACAGGTAGATAAATCCACAAAGATGGGAAGAAACCAGCACAAAAAGGAGGAAAACACCTGAAACCAGAATACCTCACCTCCTAGAAAAGACCAAAACTCTTCACCAGCAAGGGAACAAAGCTGGATGGAGAATGACTGTGATGACATGACAGAATTAGACTTCAGAAAATGGATAATGAGAAACTTTTGTGAGCTGAAAGAACATGTTTTAAATCAATACAAATAAACTAAGAACCTTGAAAAAAGATATGAAAAAAGATTCGAGGAAATGATAACAAGAATGGATAACTTAGAGAGGAATATGAATGAATTAAAGGAGCTGAAAAACACAATACGAGAACTTCGCGAAGCATGCACAAGTTTTAATAGCCGAATTACCAAGCAGAAGAAAGAATATCAGAATTTGAAGATCAACTCTATGAAATAAAACGAGAAACCAAGATCAGAGAAAAAAGTGCAAAAAGGAATGAACAAAGTCTCCAAGAAATGTGGGACTATGTGAAAAGACCTAACATACGTTTGATAGGCGTACCAGAATGTGATGAAGAGAATGAATCCAAGCTGGAAAATACTACTCTTCAGGACATTATCCAGGAAAATTTCCCCCACCTAGCAAGACAGGCCAACATTCAATTGCAGGAAATACAGAGAACACCACAAAGATATTCCACAAGAAGAGCAACCCCAAGGCACATAATTGTCAGATTCAACAAGGTTGAAACAAAGGAGAAAATACTAAAGGCAGCCAGGGAGAAAGGTCGGGTCACCCACAAAGGGAAGCCCATCAGACTCACAGCATATCTCTCGGCAGAAACTCTACAAGCCAGAAGAGAGTGGGGCCAATATTCAACCTCCTTAAAGAAAAGAACTTTCAACCCAGAATTTCATATACAGCCAAACTGAGCTTTAGAAGTGAAGGAAAAATAAAATCCTTTGCGAACAAGCAAGTACTCAGAGATTTTGTCACCACCAGGCCTGCTTTACAAGAGCTCCTGAAAGAGGCACTACACATAGAAAGGAACAACCAGTACCAGCCATTCCAAAATCACATTAAATGCTAAATAGCATCAACATAATGAAGAATCTACAACAACTAACGGGCAAAACAGCCAGCTAGCATCAAAATGGCAGTATCAAATTCACACATAACAATATTAACCCTAAATGTAAATGGACTAAATGCACCAATCAAAAGACACAGACTGGCAAATTGGATAAAAATCCAAAACCCATCAGTGTGCTGTATCCAGGAAACCCATCTCACATGCAAGGATACACAAAGGCTCAAAATAAAGGGATGGAGGAAGATTTACCAAGCAAATGGAGAGCAAAAGAAAGCAGGAGTTGCAATTCTTATCTCTGATAAAATAGACTTTAAAGCAACAAAGATCAAAAGAGACAAAGAAGGTCTTTACATAATGGTAAAAGGATCGATACAACAAGAAGAGCTAATGATCCTAAACATATATGCACCCAATACAGGAGCACCCAGAGATATAAGGCAAGTTCTTAATGACTTACAAAGAGACTTAGACTCCCACACAATAATAGTGGGAGACTTTAACACTCCACTGTCAATATTAGACAGATCAACCAGACAGAAAATCAACAAGGATATCCAGGGCTTGAACTCAGACCTGGAGCAAGCAAACCTGATAGACATTTCCAGAACTCTCCACCCCAAATCCACAGAATATACATTCTTCTCAGCACCACATCACACCTACTCTAAAATTGACCACATAATTGGAAGTAAAGCACTGCTCAGCAAATGCAAAACAACTGAAATCTAAGCATTTTTAAAGTACATATCATCTTTGTTTACTTTTAAAATGCAGCTTCCTGTGATTGTTGTAGAATAAAGTAGAAAAAATAGAATGAAAAAAAGAAAGAAGGAAAAAATATATCAAAACATATAAAATATTTCTAAGTATTTGTGATATATGCCATTATATGTGTAACAATAGTTTTCTTCCTTAAAAATAATTTTTAAAAAAACTGGCCTTGATAAAAAGCATGGTAAAATAATAATAACAATCACTTCAAGAAATTTTCTTGGTCTTTTGCTTCTGATTTATGATGTATGTACATTTAATCCCTAATACATACATAGAAATAAAGTTAATCAATGAATAAACTGATTTTAATAAACATGAATGGGCATAGCCAAACATAATACTATATCTCTTCTCATTAAAGAGAATATTCTAAGAGAAAACATGAGATTTAAATATGTAAATAGTCATATTGATTGTTTTTCTTTTTAGGAAGTAAGCAAATCATATAGGCTACAAGGGTAATAATGCTGAATCTAGGAGACAATTGCAGAGTTCCTCAAACATCACACAAAGACTATTTTTGGAAATTATTAAAAGGTTATAATTTTAATTAATAATTTAATTAAAATATTATAATTTATTATACATAGAAAATAACTTAAAACTTATGAGTTGTTGAATTTTATGGAGAATTATAAAAATGCAATGTGTTGGCCTGACACCGTGGCTCATGTCTGTAATCTCAGCACTTTGGGAGGCTAAGGCAGGAGTATCACGAGTTCAGGAGTTCGAGACCAGCCTGACCAACATGGTGAAACCCATTTCTACTGAAAATACAAAAATTAGCTGGGTTTGGTGATATGCAACTGTAATCCCAGCTACCAGGAGGCTGAGGCAGGAGAATTGCTTGAACCCCGGAGACAGAGGTTGCAGTGAGCCGAGATCGTGCCCCTGCACTCCATCTGGGTGACAGAGTGAGACTCCAAATCAGTAATAAATAAATAAATAAACAAAATAAATTTAAAAATACAATGTGTTAACATTCATAATAATTACCAAATTGTAGGTGCTTTTAAAATTCAGTGGAAGTAATGACTAAATATAGTGCTAACTAGTTTTATACCAAAATGTTACATTAGTCAAGAGGAGAGAAGGATGTAAAAAATAATGATAATAAACAAAGGGCTGGTTGCAGTGGCTCACACCTGTAACCCCAGCACTTTGGGAAGCTGAGGCAGGCAGATCACTTGAGGTCAGGAGTTTGAGACGAGCCTGGCCAACATGACAAAACCTCGTCTCTATGAAAAGTATAAAAATTAGCTGGGAGTGGTAGTGCACACCTGAAATCCCAGCTACTAGGGAGGCTGAGGCAGGACAACTGCTTAAACTCAGGGGGTGGAGGTTGTAGTGAGCCAAAGTCGTGTCACTGCACTCCAGCCTGGGCAACAGGGTGAGACTACGTCTCAAAACAAACAAACAAATGAATAAATAAGTAAATAAATACAAACATATTTTTGTGTCAGACAACTTTATGCATGATGTAAAGAATAATTTTGCCTAAATAAATTATATATGGCAATCATAGGAGACACATATAAAGGTTTATGTGGGATTAAACCTGGGGATTATTTGAAGAGGATCTAGAACAAAATCTTAAAATCAGGGAAGTAAATAAAAAGTTATTAAATTACTCTTGGAGAAAAAAAATTATGTATTTTTATATTTCTGAGCCTAAGCCTCTACTTCCCTAAAAGACTGGGAATTCAAATCACTCATCCACTGAACAGACTCGGTCTTCCTGTTTACAAATGAAAGTGAGTGATACAACCTGAATGGCACTTTGTTTGACAATCCTAAATTAAGTTATTACCTGTTCTTGGATTTAAAAGTCCAACTAAGCTGTTTCTTTCCAGCATGTAACCAAGCTTTAAGCTAAAGACTGGTATTTTCTCAGTAGGGTTAATGTAGAAGCTCTTAAATAAAACAAGCTCCTCAATAATCCCTGCTGGGTTTTAATGCTTCATCTTGATGGTAAATTAGTTCCAGTAGCATAATTCTTTTAGCTTGGTCCTTTGGCTCACATCAAGACTCTTGCCATAAAGTCTTGAAATCATAAGTCTTCAAATGTTCTGAATTGATATTGGCCTAATTTGAAATCCATAACCCATTAGACTAATATCTGGACTGGAGTGTTGTTATAAATATATGTACCCCCTATTTGGGAGCCACAGTATAAGATAAATTTCTAAGTATTAAAAAAATGTGAAGCCTTACAGTCTAAATTTTCAAGCTGTGTTTAACACATAGTTGATAATTTGCAAATACTAGCTGCCACTCCTTCCCTCTCTAAAGTTCACAGTTACATTATGCCTAGCCAAACCTGTAAGACAAACAGAAGCAATGTATTTTATAGCCTTACATGTTCCCTCTGGATGAATAAGAAGACGTCTTTTATCAGTGGTGAGGTAGAGATTGGTCTAAGAAGGAAACAGGTAAAGCTTAGTACTTTCTAACTGTAGGGCTGATCAACCCATGCCAATGTCATATTGTTCCTCATCAGTCTTGATACTAAAGACATGACCAAAACAAACAACAAACAATCAAAAAGAAATTTAAAAAAGCACTGGGATGAAGAACAGTCTATGTCAGTTACTACTGTCTGCTGCAAATTCTAGAAAGCCCAACAAAAGACCAGCTTAAACAGATTAAGGTTTACTCATCTTACATAACGCGTCCAGGCATATACTATTTTCTCTAGTTCTCTCATTTGGCATTCTGTAAAGCAGTGGTCTCCAAGCTTTTTGTCACCAGGAACTACCAAAACGGGAACTGATTTTGTAGAATGCAATTTTTCAGCAGGCTGCAGTGGATTGGGGTCAGATGGTTTCAGGATGATTCAAGCACATAACATTTATCATGCACCTTGTGTTTATTATTATTACATTCTAATATATAAGGAAACAATAATACAGCTCACCATAATGTAGAGTCAGTGGAAGCCCCAAGCTTATTTTCCTGCAACTAGATGGTTCTGTCTGGGGATGATGAGAAGCAGTGACACCAAAGTATGTTGCTTATGTCCATAATCTCCTTTTGGTTGCTCTCACTTAAAAAAACCCTGATTCACATAGATAGGTTGTTGGTAATAGAAGCAGGCTTTTCAAGTGACTTTGTGGCAATCTCAGGATATTCTACCTTTATTTTAATCCAGAACATATGGAGATTTGAAGTTGTCTCAAACATGCTTTTAAGGCCACCGTTATATGTGATTTCAAGCAGTTACTCCTCTCCTACAACAAAGATAATTCACCTGACTAATTTACAAATGGGTAGCAGATTAATACCTTCCCAGTTTCTGGGTCTTTGATGCTGGGAAGCTCAAACTCTTTTGAAAGCTGAGAGAGGTGATCATGCACCAGCTGAGAGACAGAGCCCATGGCTCAGTCTCTTTCAAAACCTCTGCTGTTTGAAAATGTAAAAAATCCCAATGTTCTGTCATAGCCCCCATAATTCCAATTTGGTTTTGAATGCAACCATTTTATCTGCTGACTTGAACACAGTTGTCATTCTCTTCTGAAGTGCTTGAGTTCACTGAGCAAGCCACCCACGTAAGCAAGTTTTGGAACCCATTCTGTGTCACTGAAATATGCTGCCAGTTGTAACTTTTTTTATAAAAGAAATCTCTAGAGAACCTCTTGTAACTCAAAAACTTGGCCAGTGATCTACATTTAGAAAGCCATCTCACTTCTACATGTAAGAGAAGATGTGTGTGTTCTATGTCCATCTCTCAGAACTGTGCAAACAGACAAGAACATGTACTTTAATGTGGTTGACAATTTCAATCACATTCTCAGAAGCATTGTTAAGTCCAGGTGAACTTTTTTGTGTAGCCACTATTTCTCTATGACTGACAGACAGTGTGTATGCTCAGATTCAAAAGTGACCTCTTTGACCTGAGTATTGAAATCAGAAAGCTGTCCAGTCACGGCAGCCACTTCGTGTGTGTGCATATACTCACTCAAAATGACCAGTTCAGTTTTCCTGATATGTAGTCATTCAAAGACTCAAATAGTTTTGCAGCTGTGGTGTTGGTTGCAACAAAAGCGCACATAACATATCCTCATGCACATCCTCTTGAAAAGTTTATCCTACAAAACAAGCACTGCTGCTTTGTTGTCGACATTGGTAGACCCATCAACCTGAATTGCATACCATGGTAACTCATTAATCTAAACAATTGTACCTCAATATCCTCTGCTATTTCATCACTTTGTCTAGTTATGGTCCTAGCTGAAAGAGGAACATGTGCCAACTTTTGAACTGCAGCTTCTAAAAATTCACGACAAATGTCCTTAGCATCAGGTAGGATCAACTCTTCAACATACTAAAGAGCTTCTTTGTTTAGGCAATGCGGTTAGCCACTTACAATAATGTTCTCAGTGCAGACACATTTGATAAAATAGTAGCCTTCAATTGCTCTGCTCATGTTCGCTTTTTTTTTCTTTTGAAACATTTCAAAGCCTTGTCTTTCAATGCAGGGTGCTTGGTCTCCATGTAGTGAAACAGGTTTCATGACTGTTGGATAGCTGCTTGCCACGTATTTTACACAAAGCAGGCTTGGAGAATATGAATCACCTGTTACAATGAACCCATAATTTAAGTAAGATTCTTGGTATTTTTTAATGTAGCTTTCTTTTTGTTGTCAGTCTTAAAGTCTTCTGCTGCTTCATCATTGGGACTTTCCCCTTTTTATAAAAACTCTGCAGTGAAATTGTGTTTTACTCATTTTGGCTACGGTTAATTTCTGGGCTTACAACACTGTGACTGAGACAAGTGTACAGTGTAGGAAAGAGGAAAGAATGCAAGTGGTACATAAAATAATGGGTAGCCACATGTGGACTAAAATAAGTGTCAGATTCTGACTTAAAGCCTACCATCGGATACAGCTATACAATTGAAGTGCATCAATTCACTTGCCACCATAAAGCCTGCCACCAGCTTGCCTCTCGATAGGATTTTGATATAAGTCTGCAAGCAATTAATTTATTACGATCTATGTGTAGTCAAACCTCTCTACTAATGCTAATCTGTAATTGCAGCCACTCCTCAGTGCTAGCATCACCATCTCAGATCACCAGGCTTTAAATTTTCATAAGGAGCATGCAAGGCGGATCCCTTGCATGTGCAGTTCACAATAGGGTTTGTGCTTCTGTAAGAATCTAACACTGCCACTGATCTAACAGGAGGCAGAGCTCAGGTGGTAATGCAAGCAATGTGGAGCAGCTGTAAATAAAGATGAAACTTCACTTGCTCCTCTGCTGCTCACCTCCTGCTGTGTGGCCAGTTCCCACTCACCTCCTGTTGGGATGCCCAGTCCTTGACCTGGGGTTGGGGACTACTACTGTATAAGCTCTCTCTCCCTGGTTTCAAAATAACTGCCACATCTCAGGTAGCGTGTCCATGTATCATGCAGAAAGGAGGCAGAAGAGAAAGGGTGCGTAATTTTTTCTTAATTTGTCTATACTTTTTGTTTTTAATTTCAATGGGCTTTTGGGGAATAGGTGATGTTAGGTTACACGAGTCAGTTCTTTAGCGATGATTTCTGAGATTTTGGTGCACACATCACTTGAGCAGTGTACGCTGTACAAAATGTGTAGTGTTTTATCACTCTCCTCCATCCTTTCCCCCAAGTCCCCAAAGTAATTTGCACCATTCTTATGCCTTTGCGTCCTTGTAGCTTAGCTCCCACTTACAAGTGAGAATATAGGCTGTTTTGTTAACCATTCCTGAGTTACTTCATTTAGAAAAATGGTCTTCAGCTCCAGGTTGCTGCAAATGCCATTATTGCCTTCCTTTTCATGGCTGAGTAGTAGTCTATGTGATATATATATATATATCTCACATTTTCTTTCTCTTCTCATTGGCTGATGGGCATTTTGGCTGATTCCATATATTTGCAATTGCAAATTGTGCTGCTATGAAAAGGCATGTGCAAGTGTCTTTTACATACAATGACTTCTTTTCCTCTGGGTAGATACTCAGTAGTGGGATTGCTGGATCAAATAGTAGATCTACTTTTGTTTCTTTAAGAAGTCTGAATACTGTTTTCCATAGTAGTTGTTTATATCCCCACTAGAAGCGTAATAGTGTTCCCTTTTTACCACATCCACACCAACAACTATTAGCTTTTTGGTTTGTTAATTATGGCCATTCTTGCTTTTGAATTTAGGAAGAAAGACATGGTCGTGAAGCGTTTTTGCATAGCTAATTCACAGTACACAGCACAGGAATTTTCAAGGACAAAAACTGTTTTCTGGGAAAACTTCAGAAAATATTTTTCTTTCAAGTACTGAATGCTGACAGAAAATAACTGGGTTAAGTGTGGGTTGTCAATATCTAATTAGATGTGATGTCTAACAGTAAAAGAGAGGGGGAAAAAGACTGTCAACTTCTATCTCATTAAAAACAACCAAATAATGGGCCCTTTTAAAAAGCAAATATCCAATGGAAATCAGATGTAGAATGCCTTTAAAATCCAAAAGCCAAAGTCACTTGACTTTCAAAAGCAGCCATAACATTCAAAAATTGCCTAAAATACAGGCCAAGTGTGTGTGTGTGTGCATGTGTGTATATATAATATGTTTATCATATATATTTTTTAAATTGAAACAAAGATGAATAACAATAAATTATAACATTAATACATGGGATTTTTAAAAGAATATTTAGAGCTATTTCTTTAAATGTTACTTTACATCATACATTTTTAGACTTAAATGACTTGTACAGAAACATGTTTACATTCAGCTGGATATTAAAAATTAATAATGATTTTCTATATTTTTTTCAAAACAAAATGTATATTTTAGGATAATTTTATTGGAAAAGAATTTTATTAATTTTCTTTCCTATGATACTGCCATATCTTTTTATTTCAATGTCCATTAATATTTAGAATTAACTCATTTTGTGACACCCAGAAAATTATTGCAATGAAAAATAAAATGTAGCTTGCATTGCAGCAGATGAATATCTCATTATGTCCATTGGTAGACCAATTAATAACAACTTTAAATCAACACTTTTATTATCTAATCATGAGTTTTATTATAGAATTATTTTAGAATAGATATATGTCCTCTGGGCTTGATCATGTGAAGATAGAAGTATATAAATTTATTATTGTCACAAGTCTTTTAAAAACACATTTTTGTGATATTATACTTAACAGTTATATAGAGGATATCATGATGACATGAAGTTTAAACTAACTTATTTTAAAATAAATATTATTCACAATAGCTCTAATAATTAAGTATCAGTCTCTTATAAGAAGTTAGGAATTTTCTTTTCTATTTAAGAATTTACTTATCTTACATAAATAGGGTTTACTTATATATCTATTTAAAAATTAGAATATCAAAGTGAGTTTCTTGGAAATCTTATATGAACATTTGCATAGTCTCTTAAATGTTGTGAATACCCATCTACGAATATAGTAGGGTATATAGAGCATGGTTTTCTCTAAGCATTTTTATGGTAAAATAGAAATGAAAGGAATTCTCTGTCAAAATAAACATGAAATAAGTTAATTAAGGAGCAGATGATGATTACTCACCTTATAATGGTATTTTATATTAGATTTCTTTATATGATTGATTTCCTTCTTTAGAAGCAAGCCTTTCTTTATACTCTAGCAGCTACAAAGCCATGTTAATGTAAACATAAAGATTTTTATTTATATAATTTAGTGCAGGCTTCAGAAATAATTTTGTAATGTGAAGAAAATTAATGCCATATCAGTTAAAAATTGCCTAAATATGTTCTTCACTAGATCTCTTGAGCTATCGTTTCCACTAAACTTCTTTTCACCTCTGGCCTCAAGACAACTAAGGCCAAATTCCTAACAACAACAGAAACTACATCAGTTTCATTTGGATGAAGAGCTCAGTTGTCCAGTGTTTTTGATTATCTGTGTTGAAGTTTGCTGCAGAGATTCCATGCTTTGGTCATCTCTTAAGAACCCTCTCCTTGTCATGATATCTGTCTTTCTGTTCTGGTCTCCTACATTAATCCTGTAGACAGCTAAAGTTTGCAGACTCCAGACTCTCATCTTCACATTTAACATTTATTTTTTGGGTGTTGCCTGCTTCATTTATTTTTCTTTCATTTGTTTCTGCTGTTGAATCATAACTGCTCCTCACATGACAGACATAGACTTTTCTTCTCACTTGTCCAGTGTTAATGTTGAATTCAATGTGATGTGTCTTCATAATTTACCTGGCTACCTAAAGAACATCTTTCACAACCTTTTCTATTAAGAAAACAATTCTTGTGTTTCTTCCTAGATGATCACTGCTGTTCTATACATTCCCATTACTTAAACCTTAGCAGAAATTTGCCTTTTTTTCTTTTTAAAAGAATTTTTACACTAACTTTTCTTTAAATCTAGCACTTCAGACATCTACTTTACCAGAAACAGTAACAACTCAGAGCATGAGTGCTAATTTCTCAACTGTCGGTACAGCCTATTGATGGGAACCAGCTACATTCATGCTTTCATCATGTCCCGTGTATGTTTCAATGCAATTCATTTACTCATTCAATAATGTGTATATTTGTGCATGTGTGGGTATAAACACACCAAATTTTATGGACTGCATACCACAGTGTGAGTGAGAAACACACAAGCAGCTAACAAATCAGGTTAAATAATGAGATAGTTCAAGTCTGAAAAGGAGTTTTATATTTAATAGAGTGGTAAAAGAAGACTCCCTTGGAAAGGTGCATTTGAGTAGTGAACTGAAATTAGAGCATTGTTGATATCTAGAACAAGAACACTCTGAATAAATACAGAGCAACTTGGCCTAGCATGGTAGCTCACACCTGTAATGCTAGCACTTGGTAGGCAGATTGCTCAAGCTCAGGAGTTTGAGACCAGTCCAAGCAACATGATAAAATCTAATAACTGTGGAAAAAAGAAAAAAAAAGAAAAAAAAACCACTAACAACAAAAAACAAATACAACAAACCACATTGCCATGTATGTACCTATCGCAATCCTGCATGATCTGCACATGTACCCCAGAACCTAAAGTACAATAAAAAAAATATATATATATATAAACCCCAAAAACATTGTGATTTCCCCACCCAACCACCAAAAAAAAAAAGAAATACAAAATCAAAAATTACTTGAGCATGGTGTTACACACCTATAATCACAGCTACTGGGCAGGTTGAAGTGAGAGGTTTGCTTGAGCCCTGTAGATTGAGACTGTGGCAAACCATGACTGCAACTGCACCCAGCCTGGGCAACTAAGTGAGACCCCGTCTCAAAAAACAAAAATAAAAAGGAACAACATCCAGGACCCTGTGGTTAAAGCAAACTTGATATTCTTGAAGACATACTCATGATATATATGACAAAGAGGCAGGATGGCAGGACCGAGTGAGCAATATGGAAAACTTCCAGGTGGGTGCAGTGGCTCACGTCTATAACCCCAGTATTTTGAGGGGCTGAGGTGGGAGGATCGCTTGAGCTCAGGAGTTTGCTATAATCACGCTGCTGCACTCCAGACCTAGTGACAGAGCAAGATCCTATCACTAAAAATAAATTAATAAATACAATTTAAACAAAGTATTTCTATGGGAGGCTCAGTTTTCATATAAATTAGAAAAACCCAGGATACCAATGGTTCAAAACAAAACCCAAAACTCTCAGTTGCTCAAAGCAGTACAGTTTATTTCTTGCTCACATCACTGCCCATTGTGGGTTAGTACAGGGTTAGTTGGTACATAACTCATTGTTATGGCTTTGGAACTCAACCTACCAAAGCTTTATCCCAACACTGGCTTCCACCATCACAGAAACTGAGAAAAAAGTAAATGGGAATTCCTACACTGATCGATAAAGCATCTTTTGATCACTTGGAGTGACATTTCCTTGCTTATTCCACAGAGCAGTTTTGCCTGCAGGAACGGACACAATATAGGTGAATAATAATAGCTTAATGCTTATGTATTCAGAAGTTAAATAAGTCATTACAGCTTGTCACATGCTTATGCTAACCTAAAAAAGTCCTAATGTAATTTACGAATGAGAAGAACATAAACTCATTAAAGCATAAACTCATAAAGCCAAGGTGGAAGGAACAATTTTGACTTTTACTCACAAGGAAAGAAAATGCAATATTGCAAATTGTAACTTACATCAATAGATCAACAAAACACACTTTTCAATAATGTAACTTAAATTTTACCTTTGTCAGTAACTTATTTGTTTATATAAAATTAGGTATAATATATAAGGCATTTTTCAATTTTCTCATAATTGCAACTTTCTGGGAAAGTTGTATTTACATCAGCAACTCTGGAATTGCTATATGTTTAAGAGAAATAAGTGTTTCTTAACAAGCTATTGGATTTGTGTGTGGGAACTTGGATTTTATTTTAAAAGATGATATGGTCTTTTTTTTCCATTTTGTCACAGAATTTCATTAAGCTACTTTTATTGTTGTTTCTTTTTGCTTCTATATAATCCCCTTCAGTCTTGATAAGCCTTATCTATGAATGTGCTTGAGAGAGCAGGTGATGTTTTAAGAGAGACTGGTGCTGGGTTCACTAATCATGAGGAAAAAGACGGATTTAGATATTTCATTTTCTTCTCTGATGCAATCAATTTTAATAGAAAGACATGATTTCATAAAGCTGAGGTTGGGTTGTATTTATATAAACACATCTGTCGCAATTAGCCATATGTATAATTTCCCTATTTTGTAATATTCAGAAAAATATTACATGTAGTTAATCCTACTTTAATTTTTTTAAAAAGAAAAACAATACTATTACTATCATGCTAAGAAATGAACTGAAAATCGATGCATAGTGTATTCAACAGTCTTTGCTTTAGAAAAATCAGTTTCAGTGCAACAAAGCATGATCTCCCTCTGACATTTGGAAAAAAAACTGGTTGTTCAATCTGGTTACAAATCAAATGTATGTTTCTTTCATTTGCATTAGGCTTATCATGGTTAAATATGATTTCAAATTGTGGTAACTGAGATAATATATACATATTTTTGTGTTTGTATGTATGAATATATGTATATTTTCACATATACATGGTCCAGATAATGAGTCACAAAATACACCTTAACAAATTTAATAAAAGTTATATAAAGTATGCTTTCAGACAACAATAGAATTAATTATGAAAAGAGATCTAGAATATTCCAAAACATTTGAAGATTAAACATACACTTGAAAATAACACATAGATCAAAGAAGAGGTCTCAAGATAAATTTCAGAAATATTGAATTAAATATAAATAAAAATAGTTTATCAAAACGTATGAGATTCAGTAAAAACAGTGCAGACACAGAAACCAACAGTCTTGAATGCATATATTAGAAAGGAAGAAAGTTATAAAATTAATAATATAAGCTTCCACCTCAGGAAATGGAGGAAAAAGAGCAATGAAAGCCTAAAGAAAACAAAAAACATGAACTATTAAGAATTAGAGCAGGAAATGCTAAAATTGTAAACAGAAAATAAATAGAAAAAATCCTTTAAAAGGATCTTGGAAAAGATCAATAAAATTGATAAACATCTTGCGATGCTAACCAAGAACAAAAGAGAAAATATAACAATTGTTAATATACAAAATAAAAAAGATTCATTGCTAATGATACTATGGACACTGGAAAGTTAATAAGGGAATGGTATGGTCAAGTCTATGCTCCAAAATTTGATTTCTTAGACTGCATGGACTAACTTCTTGAAAGATGCAGACTGCCAAAATTCACACAAATAGAAAAATAAAATCCAAATTGGCTTCCATGTCCTTTAGAATTTGAAACACTAATTAATAGCATTCCAAATAGGAAATAACAGGTTCAAACTGTTTCACTGGTAAATTTTACCAAATGTTTTGGAATAATTGATAACATTTCTCGACAACATCTTTCACAAAGTAGACTAAGAGGGAACACATCTTAACTCTTCGTCAGTTAGGTTGGGCTGTTACAACAAAATATCTTAGATTGGGCAACTCAAACAACAGACTTTTATTTCTTACAGTTCTGGAGGCTGGGTAGTCTGAGATTAGGGCAGCAGCATGATCAGGTTCTGGTGAAAACCTAATTATTGCTGTGAAGATGGCTGCCTTCTTACTCTATCCTGACATAATAAAGAGTGGTAGCTCTGGTGGCTCTTTCCCTTTTTATAATGGCACTAATGTCATCATGGTGGCTTCCCCCTCATAACCTCATCTAAACCTAATTACCTCACAAAGCTCCACTTGAAGCAAGTTAAGGCTTTAATTTATGAATTTTGAAGGAAACAAACATTCAGTGTAACACTCTTTCTACTAAGCCACCATCACCCTACTACCAAACCAGATAATGTCATTTTAAGAAAGGAAAACTACAGACCAATATCTTTCATAATCATAGATACAAAAATCATCAACAAAACATTAGCAAATCAAATTTAGCAATGTATAGAAAAGAATTATACACCAAGACCTAGTGGGATTTGTTTCAAGTATCTGGTTCAATATTTAAAAATCAATTAATGTAATCCATTACATCCAGCAGGCTACAGAATAAAAATTATATAATCATATGTAGATGTAGAAGAAGCATTTGACAAAATTTAACATTCATGGTAAAAACTCTGCAAATTCAAAATAGAGGAAAACTTCCTTAGTGTGGTAAAGAACATCTACAAAAAACTATACAACTAAACAAAAAATAAGAAAGAAAAAACAAAATGCTTTCCCCCCAAGAAAGGGAAGAAGGGAAGGATGTCTCCTCTCATATCTCCTATTCAACAAAGTGCCAGAAGTTCTAGCTAATGCAACAAGACAATCATAAAATTAATAATATAAAAAAATTAAAGGTATGCAGAATCGGAAAGAAAAAATAAAAATTTTTGATAGGAGATAGGATTATCTATGTAGAAAATCTCAAAAAAAAAAAAAACATTTTCTTGCAATAAAAAAGCTTTTTTTATAACTTCCAAAAACAGAAGCAACCAAAATGTTCTTCAATAGGTAAATGGACAAAAAAAATTTTGTATCTGTACAATGGAGTACAGTATTATTCAGTAATAATAAGAAATGAACTATGAAGTCATTGAAAGATATGAAGAAATCTTACCAATTAAAAGAAACCAGTCAGAAAATTTACAGCATTATTCCAACTACGTACCATTCTGGAAAAGGCAAAAAATAGAGTTGGTAGAAAGATTAGTTCATTTTAGGGGATTAGGGCAGAAGGGAAGAGGGAATTGATAGGTAATTAACAGGAGATTTTTAGATTGACAGACTATTCTGTGAGATACTGTAATGGTGAATACATGATATTTTACTTTGATTGAAACCCATAGAATGTACAACACAAAGAGGGAAACTTATATAAACTATGGATTTTAATTAATATTGTATCAATATTACTTCATTCATTATAACAAATGTAATGTAAGATGTCAGCGAAAGGAAAGCCAAATTCAAGAATAGGACATGTATGACAACTCTCTGTAATTTCCATTCACCTGTTGACTCATATTTTTCTATAAATCTGAAACAGTTCTAAAAAATAAAGTCGAACAAATACTTTAGTTCAGTGTTTTGCTAAAAAAAAAGACAATAATCTGAGTTCCATTTTCTTCTCTTTTCTCCATTTATTGATTGACTGCTTTAAGAATTCTAGAAAAAATATTTTAATGCATTATTATATGAAGAAGGCCATTGGATATTTAAGGGAGAAACACATCCATGTGTTGATAGTAGATTTTCAAAAATATATACTGATTAATTTATGATTTGTATTATAAGACCCTATGAACAGAGACAGTAATGCTGAATAGTCCAAAAACTCCTAAAGTAAAAGTATTCTCCTGACCCATGACTTCACATTTTCCATTGTTACTCCTCATTGGCCACATATTTCATCTTGTTCACCAGCCTGTTTAATTATCTGTATTAGATTTCTGTACTGAGGCTTCTCAGTTGAAGATTTAGCTCTAATATACAATAACCTACCTTACAATGTTTGCTCTTTCTTGCCCATCCTCCTAGTATAATTATTTCACTTTTTGGTTGTACCAATATTTGGAGCTTCTCTTATATGATGATGTCAATAATTTCCAAGACTAAAGTCTCTACTGCAATATGAACAATTTTTCTTTATTTTATGTTGTAGTTAATAACTTTGTTTTTTAAAAAATATTATTTTATGTTTTTAATCACAAATTTGTCTCAATGCTCCACCAGAAATCTGAATCACCTCTCAATTTGCCTTGTTGTGTTTTTAAAAAACAGCACAAATTAACCATGTCATTTCCTTTCTGGTGGTATATTTTCTATAGCCCTCCATCCAGTGTAGACTGCTCTTTTTGTAGTCAGGATATACAATGGTCATCCTGAGATTTCTTTTTTGTCTTTGCCATTATTCTAAAGACTGTCTCTGCCTTCTTTTTGGTTAGACACCTTATTTCCTGGATTCCAGGCGTTCTTTCGTTTTTTTTTTTCCTTTCTCATTTTGATTAAAGCCTACCCTCTTTTCCAGTAGCTTCTTTAGAACCATTTTTTCTTTTCATAATTTAAATATCAGAATGCGTTTTTGCAACTTTGTATTTATTAGAGTTTGGCTAGATTTAAATTGATGCTCTGGTAACCATGTCGTTCAGAATTTTGAAGGCTCCACTCCCTTGCATCTACCTTTTGGTCTTGCTATTATGTCTCATCCTATTTTCATGTTTAACTCTTCGTTTTTAACAAACTTTTTGTTTGTTTGTTTTTGTTTGAGAGTTTTCATAACCTTGGTCATCTTTTTATCTTGGATGTTAATAATGTTTACAAAAATATACTTTCATATTTTATTGTTATAAGTACTATATGGGTTCTTTAAAGGTGGAGACTAGTATCTTTCACTTCAGAAAAACGTTCTTGATAATGTATAGCATTAGCCCTCTGTTTTTTCTATTCTTTGTACCTGTATAATTAGCCCTCTGTTTTAATCTGTTTTACTACCTTTATTTATTCATAGTTATTAAGTCCAAAATATTTTCTAGCCAATTTCCCACCTTTCTGTTATTTCATTCTATTTCCTGAGCTAGTCTCTCTATTTTTATCTTCCAATCCTTTGTCATCAAATTTGAATTCCCACTTGTCTTCTGAATGTTCTCTCTGCTCGCATCATGAGGCAATAGCTTTACATTCTTCAAAGTTTATTTATCATGAAGCATAATGTATGAGGTTTCATTATGTTGGCTATTCTACTTGTAGACAATAACAGAGAGAGAGAGAGGAATTCTTTTTCTTTTTTTCCTTGGAATTGATTTGCTACATTTTCAAAGAAAAGTAATCATTATCATAGATAGATAGGTACCTATTTCCTTATTCTACTAGATATGGAAGTATTAATGGCACCGTATCATTTCCACAGGTAGAATTGAGTATGTGGAGGTGTATGTCTAGTGAAAGTTCAAACAAACAGCATTGATATATTTTTCTTTCTAGTATTGTTGAAACTAGATATTTAACGGTCCAGCTTCACAATTTCTCTCAATCTCTGTTCATACCTAAGTCCTCTAGGGATTTTAAACAATGTTTTGAAAGTAAACTCCCTGAAGAGACTAATATTACTACTAGTCCTCCCATGTGAAGGGGAGTGTCTCCAAAAACAATTGGAATTTGAGTTATTTATTCATGCATTCACTCATCAATAATTGACAATCTACTACGTTTGGGAAACAATGCTATGCATTTAGAATACAATAATGAAACAGCATCGACTCACGTTATGCCCACAAGAAAATGACAGTTAAGTAACAAAATTCAAAAGAATAATTACACTAATAAGGATGTAATTATCATCTGTGAAAATTGCAGAACGAACTTTCCATTGCGATCATATATACATCAGATGATGTAATCTGAGACAGATATTTTAGGCAGAGATATGTTTGAGTAAAAACTGCATAATGAGTAAGAAATAACTAGGCAAAGAGTGAGTGAGAAAGGAAAAGCTGTTCTACTTCTAGGAAACAGTCTGTGAAAGAGCAAAGAACACAGAATATTGAGGAACTATGAGAAGATAAATGTGTGTTTTAAAGGCAGAGAAGATAAATGTGTGTTTTAAATGCAGAGAGCAAGAAGAGTGAGAGTAGATTAAACTACGAAAGAAGACTGGCAGGATCTTGTAGAACACGGAAACATTTTTGGATTTTATTTAAAGTATTATCTGGGTAACAAAATGAGTAATTGATTTCACATGCATTATTAAAATATGTGCACATTAGACAGGAGCAGTGGCAAAAAATGTGCACATTAACTAACTAATATTTGTGTTTTTACTGGATGATTAAGGATATACTAGAACTTACAATGTCAGATAGACCTGAGCCAAAACACCATGTTTCTATTTTTGGATTATAAGACATTGGCAATTTACATTGCTTTTCTGAGTGTGTTTCTCTATGCATGAAATGGGAATAATAATATCCACATTCAGACTATATGGAATTGAAGATCAAATGAGAAATGCATGTGACACATATTAACAACAAATTAAATTTTTGGTATTACTATTTTAAGACAATTCTACATTAGAAACTGACATTGATAGATAAATATGCATGGAAATGAATTCTCAGAATAGTCAATTCAATTAAATATTAAAAGACAGAGGTTCAAAATTGTCTACTGTGTAAGAAATGCCCTAGACACTCATCACTGTAAAATATAGTATAATTTCAAAATTGATGTCTGAATACTGAAAAAACTTAAATATAATGGTAGACTTATAATCTGTCTCTTTGTTGAAAACCTCACAATGAAAAGCTTGTATTTTTTTAAATATCTACATGGGTAGATTTATCTTCTATAGCTGCTTTCTGAAATATGCCTACAGATAAATCACTTTGATTTTGTACGTAAAAAATAAGAAAGTTACAAAGTGACAACTGTGCATATTGATGTCTTTATATTAAGCTTCCAAGAAAAAGGACATTTGATGACAGAAATTTTTTGAACAGAAATAGATAAAGATTCAGTGTTTCTTGATTTTTATGTTTAGATACAGTGCTCCTAGAGCTTCAGTGTTTTAAAACAGTAAAAAGTCTGCCAGTAATGTGACTGATACAGAATACTCAGATCCAGGGGGTGAAAGAAAATTTTTAATAGTCCTTCACTGAGGAATATTAAGAAAGAGAAAGAATCAGACAGATCAATCTATGGAATTTATAATTCAGTAACTAGCTTTTCCTCTCTAACAATAATCTCATCAGTTCTGACTCTCCTTAGAAAATATACACAAATATGCTTCCTTGTATCACATGTTGTTACAAATAAAACAAAAGATATCATTAAACACAAGGCACTGTCTTACAATAAGTATTCAGAGAAATTTAAAATTAAGTATTTGATGCCAATGTAATTTATCTTACACTAAGACTGGTATTCACAATCAAAATGATTTTATTCATGATGATTTTCAAGACCTTGTAGGGTGTAATGCATGAATACAAGAACAGTGATAAGAAAAGGGTACTGCTATGCAGGCATTGATGCAGCTTCTGTGGGTTTTGATTTCATGATTGTTGTAAAAGCATCTCCACACCCAAGTGCTATAAGATAGCTGCACTTCACAAGGAAGAACTAAAGCAGCTCATTAAAAATATCTTTGGAAGATTGGAAATGTGGAAATAATTTGCACATTAAACTATAAATCTATATTCAATCATTTAATCTATAGAGAAAGAAATACTGACTAGAAAAACAAAAAACAGAGAAGTACATCTCACTATGGAAGAGCATAAAGAGACAAAATAGTACAGAAAGCTGTTAGTCTGAAAAACAAATTTCTCTTTTTATATGCTGTTTTATTAACAAAAGCAGTCATGGAAAGTTACTCTTTTTTAAAATTAAGGACAAATTTCTTGAAGCAATTTATTCATTTTTCCTGAAAAATTAATAATAAAATAATGATTAATACAAAGTGTTTTTATCTGATTGTTTAGAGACAAAGAGTAAAAATGAGTTGAAATTAAGAGGGGTAAATTCTCAAAAGTCATGCAAACTTAAGAAGATAGCTGAGAAATATACTCTTGGATGGAGGACAGAGTATGAGTACTTGATGGGTGGGGAGAAATTTCTGTAAAACTAACAAAGGGATAAGTTTCTTCTAGAACTTATAGAAGCAAGCTCTTTTTGGCATAGTTAGGTAGCCTTGAGTTAAGTTGGACATGAGGAATATGTTTTGTTTACTTAAAAGTATAATAGTATATTATTAATATAGCTCTAGGTTGAGAGTTGAGACTTTTATTGTTCAGACTTAATTTACAACTCCATGACCACTTAAAAAATTGCCTTTTTGTTCCCATGGGGCAATAAATTCCACCTCTATAAATATAATAGAAATTTTGTAAGGAGAAATACACAAAAATGCTGACTTTTTTGATAAGTGACTGATTAAATTCAAAATATCATTCATCTCTGTGTTTTTAAGGCTTGTTTTCCTTGATTGAGTTTCTTATTGGCTGGCTTTCAATTGAGAATCGGAGAAAACATTTTTTTAAATAATAACATCTTAAAAACTCTTACATTATTCAATACTATAAGAATTCTTAGTAAACTGCATTCAACTTGGAAATATCACCTATACGGTAAATAAAGTTGTTGCTGGTGTTATTGTTTCAGACTTGATCATTGTCTGGAAGTAGCAGAGAAAATTTTTAAGAAATCTGAAGTCAGGAACTGATTTACTGGTATTAGAGCCATAGAGAGGATAATATAGCCACTTTGCCCAAGGTATGCTTGCCTTACATTTTTATTTATGAGTCCCTGGCACTGCTAGAAAACAAACAGCTGTGTCAGTATTTTCCTGGATATTAAAGTCACTTTTATTGATGTCTTTGAACTTGATGTATCATCTCATAGGGACACTGCAAACAAAGCCCTAGTAAATATACAATTTATTACCAAGGAACCCATTTAACAAAAATCTTTGCTCTATATAAGAAAAGCTACAAGAGTCTGTTTGGAAAACATTCAAATTCTATTTTCAATTACTTGTTAGTGTGAGGTTTCCTGGGTTTTGCTCTTTATCTTTCTCTTTTAAAATCTCAATGTGATGATTATTGATCTCTCTTCTACAAAGAGACAGCTATAAATGTGAACAAGCAGTATATATTTGGAACATTATGAATGTGTTTCAAAATGTACCTCCAAGACACATACGGTCTCCATAAAATAAGGGTTATTTGTTTTGTGAGTTAAGCAAACTAAATAAAATGTCATATTTAGGTTACTGACTCAAAATTAGGAGTGATTTTGATCCTTAGTATATCCTCAGAAAAATCTTAGCACACTAAGTGAAAAAGAAATATTTATGCCATTATTAAATTCTCAAAAACTATTTTTTACTGCAATGTGGACAGTTTAAACTCTTACTGGTAAAATTAAATGCTTGTAGAATATACCTCAATGAAGTCGTCAGGAAGGAAGAGAAGGAAGGAAGACTACAAAGACACAGAGCCCACCGATTTTAGTCCTGACGGTCACTGCACCTAAGCTACACTGCTGATCAACAACAACAAAATCCAGTAGAAATAATTGTATTTTGGCAAAGGCACGTGAGAGTGTTTTACAGTCGCAAAATAGAAGGTGCTTCAGTGCCCAGAATCAAAGTCCACTGTTATTCCTTGGGAAAAAAAATAAAAATAAAAAATTGCATTAGTTCTTGGGATAAATGGAAATGAAACAGTTGGAAGTACCCTACTCTGGAGACAATGCATAAAGATCCACGTGAGGGGTCCAATATTCATCAAACCACTAAGAAATGAGTATGAATGAGAACATCTCAACTGCAGGATCAGGTACACAAACTATCATTATATAATGGTATAGATATTTAAAAAAATACATGAAGATAATCTACATATAGGAAAAGAGAAAAGTAGTTTTAAAATGCAAACTGAAGTTTTATTGCTATTTTTAAAACTTTAAAGTTTAAAAGTCCCTAGCATATATATTTAGATTTTCTACATTTACATTGTTTACTTAATTCCATTATTACTAAATTTAATAAATATATAAATGTTCAATCCCTGAAAACAGAGTTAAATAGAGTAATAAAAATATAGGATATTTCAGATTATATAGGTGAACATGCAAATCCTAATATTAGTAACTAAAATTGTCAGCAGAAGAGTGGAAGGCAGGTTACAGAAGAGAAAATATGTTACTGTTTTTATTGGGTATAGTGATTGATACACATAATATAAATAAATGTCAAACTAAGCAGATACACTTGCAATGAAGCAGATCTTAATAATTGTATTAGACATCTGCATCTATTTACTTATAAACATCTATCTATGTAGTGATAGAGTTTTGTGTGGTGTGTTCTTATGTAGTAGGTTATAAAGAAGTCCTAAATAACATTAAAAGGTAGAAGTAGCATGGAAAATATTTTCTCTTTACAGTGCATGTAATTGGAAATTTATAACAAAATACACAAAACACTTCTTGTTTATAGAAATGTCAAAATGTTTTCTAAGCAATTCTGTGGTCTGAAAGGCAATATTAATTAAGGTTTCAGACTTTTAGAACACATCAGAAATAAACACAATACATAGAGGATACAGGTCAAATCAACAAAATTTAATAGTCTTATTGGTAATCAAATAACAATGAAAACAAATAGCCTACTGAACTGAAAAAGTTAGAAAAAATAACATCAAGATAATAAAAAACTAAACAGAAGAGAAAACAAACACACAATGGAAAGTGCTAAAAAAAACAAGAAAACAGTCAGGATCGAAACAAACAAACAAAACCAGGAAATACTTGCAATTTGAACCAGAAAGATCTGATATCTACTTTATATAGAAATCATACAGAAATGGATTAGTAAATTGATAAATGTACAGATCACAGAAAAGGATACACAAATGAGGTTTAAGGCTATAAAAATACCAAGTTTACTCTTAAAATAAAGAAAAGCTAATATTCCATTAAGATACTATTTTTATCTAACGTACTAGCTCTAGTTATCAATGTAGAACATTGGAATTTTGGGGAGTATTTTAGGAGAGTTCAGCTATTTAGAAGATAGGGAACATTGATGTACAGTCCCTGCAGTAAATGCCATAGATACACAAAAGAAAAAAAAAAGCTGGTGTCCCACACAATTTTCCAATCTTGCCAGGCATTCATGTATTAAAAAGAGTTTACAATTTTATGAGCCCAGAACCTCTATTAGGTTTCTATATTTTCACAAAATACACAAAGGATGGTATTCAAATTATATTCAGCATCCTAGTAACAAAACTTTACCTTATGAATAAATAGAAATGTTGAATGTTTTTTGCAACTTTATCAAGAGCTGTCCATAGTTTGCAATGTCACATCAACCACACAAATTCCACAGGAGATATCGGAGTTACCCTCACAATTCGTCTTTGGCAGGACATACATTCTCCTTTGTATACATGTCTGATGATATAACTTCTTACATAGACACATCTGTGTACTTACATATTGAACCTGAAGATTCTTAAAATGTTATTTTATTTTTTTTTATTTGAGTTATAACATTGTATTAATTTTTCTTTTTTCGAGACAGGTTCTTGCTTTGTTGCCCAGGCTGTTGTACGGTGGCATTAGTTGGGACTACAGGTGTGCTACCACATCCAACTGATTTTTTAAAAAAGTTTTTAGTAGAGACAAGGTTTCTCTGTGTTGCTTAGGCTTATATTGAACTCCCGAGCTCAAGCAATCCTATCCATCTACATGCCCAGCTCAATACTGTATTAATTTATTTTTTGAGTTACGTAGATATATAAAGACCAAGTGAATTTCACTGCAGCATAGTCAGAGAATCTTGACAATTATAATTTATACATGGGTATATATACATATTAAGGCTTATATGTAATATGATAGAAAATAACTGATATATCCAAATGATCACAAAGAAAATGTTTAATAATACACTTGCTTTGCAAGGTTCTAGAGAAACAAGCACTTTAATATATCAAAGATGCATGTGCAACTTGGTACACTTGTTAGGTTTGAAAATATCTGCAGACTTTTGGAAATATCTGTAACATTTTCTAATGTGTGTACCATTTCATATCTGATAACTCACATGAAAGCTGAATCGCATTCATGGAATGACATTAGCACAAAATTATTATTGTAGCATTGCTTATATTAACAAAACATTGGGAATAACTATGTCGTCAATGCTTAGTTCTGGTTATATAAATTAATTCAAATCTATACAAAAAATACAGTAAAATACAATAAAATACAATGAGGATGCCTTTTCTGTTTTGATATAGAGAGGTCCCAAATATTTTTTGAATGAAATAAGGAGAATAATGTACAGAGTTGTGTGTTTTATTGAAGAAAGGAGGAAAACTGAGAATGTATCCTTGTGTTTTATTGCATATACTTTTTTAAAAAGTTGGTGGAAGAAAACAGAAATCCTAAGACACAGGGTTCTGTTGGGTGTGTTATGGTGGGAGAGTTGTCAATGTTGGGAAAACGTGCTATTGTGCATAGGAATGAGTGGCTGCCTTTTCAGTGCATGCCTTTTTATTTTATTTAACCAGTTGGATGTATTAATGATGAAATTAAATTAAAATTGAGGTAAAATATAATTAAGATCTCTGCATATAATTTATATCTTAAAACCTCTGATTATAAAGTGTTTCCTAGAACTTTTCACAGAAAAATTTCCATATAGCTATTAATAAGAGGAAAATCCATTAGCACAAGAATAACAGATTGTGAATAAAAAGCTGAACAAATACTGATCTCCATTGCTGAATTCATACTGTGCAGTGTTGCTTATCTTCATCCTTGTCACTTCATTACAATGCCAAAAACAGCTGCACATAAACAGTGAAATAAAATGGCAAGATATTTTCTGCTTGGAAGGAGAAATCATGTAAGGGCTGTCTATTTGTGTTCTTTAAGAAAACATCACCAGGACAGAAAAAGAAAGAAATCCAAGTCTTCTCAGTAGGATGAAGTTTGAGGAATCTGCCTTAAAAAGTCTTTTCTCTCTTGCTATCATTTTAACCACAAAAAAATACTCATTCTACACAAGTTAAACTTTTTTTTTGCTTGCTTTCAGCAAACATAGAATCACTCTTAATAAAGGGTTTTTATTTTAGTTTTAGCTAGTTACTTATGATGCCTTCTTCATACACTGTATCATATTCCAGTAGAAATACTACTTGGATTTATAGCTGAAAAAATTGTAGTACACACATTACCTTTGGTCATTATTATTTATAATGAGAGTCAGCACTAAAATTTCTATATTATAGAAGTTTGGAGGAGCAGTTAGGTCAGCAAAGGGATGAGTGTGTAAGAGATGATTTTGAATCAGTAGTTACATAGAAAAAACTACTTTTCTCAGATTATTCATTTGAGATGTCTAGAAAGAGGCAGATAAAATTATGCTGCTTACAAAGTTTGCTAGTAACTCAATAAAAGTCTTTGAATGCATAAGTAAAGATGAAAATATCTTTGTAAATAATAGTAACATGAACTTTGACAACTATCAAATGTCCATTTCAGGTAGTGACCTTCATGTATAGCTGTGTATCAATTTCCTTTACCACATATAGCTGAAAGTAAGTAGTATGAAAAATAAATTTTGTTTTTCTGTTTTTAATACTTTATTTCTTTTTTAATATACGGATATGTGAACTACATCAACACAAATGCTGTGACTAACAGAAGACGAAGGTATAAAAGTGAAACAATTTAGATTTCACTTGTCATTTGTTTCGATAGGTTTAAATTTCCTGTGTTCCCTTAATTTAAAAAGTTTTAGTAGTGTAAAAGTATATTTAATTAGTTAAGAAAAGTATGTATTAATTTATCAAACAAGTAGATTGTCACAATTTTATTAGGTTTTAAACATTAACTTGAAATCTAAATAAACATAAGTCTAATGCTTTGAAGAAATAGAAAAGGATTAATTTGGTTTGCAATTATTCACTGTTGTGTACCATTTCATTTTATAATATTTTATTTAATGTAAGGAATATGCTTATTAAACATGAACTATGTATCAGAATTAGCATGTATATGATTTATTTAATTTTTAAAGATAAACATAAATTCACCCACACAGAATTAATAGAGGAAATTGCAAAGTATTGTATGGCTTGCCTATACTCTGTGAATCAAGACTTGTTCACACTTTTCACTTAATATCTATGGAACATAGTCACCTATAGTGTATATGATATTACCCTTTCTTTTATTGTTTTATCATTTAATGTCTTATTTACTTTTATGGGATTTTCACATGACAGGAAGAGTGTCTCAAATATATTTTTCATTTATTTTATTTAAAGTAACAACTTTAATAGAGTTGTCATACTTTTAATTGCTTGTCAAATCAATCAGTTACAATCTATCTAAAAGCATTCTGCTTGTCCTATCCCAATTACTACCAATGTGTCCAGTAAGCACGTGAAATGTATAACTGAGAAACTTAAATGAAAAAAACAGGAAATAGAATTCTATTTTATTCTCAAATAAGCTAATTCAAATTACTCTTTTTGCATGTTTTCCAACTATTCAATTTGGAGTATGCAATTATATTTGTTTTACTGGCAAAGAGATGACAGCAATGTAACTCATCCCAATAGGATACCTGAAGAATTTATTGGTAAAACAAAACATTAGTTCCTAAGTGCATTTCGAGGGTCAAGCTATTTCCAAAAGTCTAAACAATCTAAAGGTAACCAGAGTACTCTTATTATTGCTTTTAGATGTTTCTCTGAAGAATTAGAATTAGGTTTATTTAGAGTTCAATGTAATACCAAAAAAATTGAAGAAAAACATTATAATTGTCTAGTTTTGGTTAAATAATTATTTTTCTAACATGATTACATGTCAAAACTAATAAAGCATTATTTAAATATTAGCAACCCGAATCACTTCACTGACTATTCTAGATAACTATGTAATGTGCTTGGTTTTGTGAGGTGTTTATATAAATTAATAATATATAAGCTGTATAATTAGTATAACTAATAATATAATACACATTCAAATAGTCACTGTCTATCTTAAGTGGTATATTCCTAGTATCTCAGAAACTCCTTGTAGGACATTTTTCATTTGTAGCTACTGTTCTCATTCCGTGAATAAAAACCTATTTATATTAGAAAATTTTGTTTAGAAATATTTATAGTTTAGCAATTTTGAACTTATATTTAAACACAGTCATGTTGTATTCAATGTTTTGTGATTTGGTTGTTTGGTCCAACATTGGTTTTGTGACATTTCTTCAGGTTGATCTCTGTAACTACAGTTTTCTCTTTTTGTCTGCATTTTATGTTCTGTCTACTCTTGACACTCATTCAAGGGGTGTGAAGGAGTTTTTGTTTGATTTGTCACCTCTTTTGTTTTTAAACCCAGCTATTTCTAAGTAAAGTTTCTTTGTACATAACTCCTAGATTATAAATACATGAGTTTGCCTATAATTGGAGTTGCTGGACTGCATATGTTTAACTTTATTAGATGAACTGGGCTGAAATAGATGCCTCCCCAGATAAACCGATGTCAGAATCTTGGCTACTTGTTAGTGGAGAACCTCAGTCATCATCTCATCTCCAAAAACTTCCATTGTGCTCTACTTGGTAGTTATCACTTTAGCTAGAGGTTTTGGGACTAATCCAACTCGATCATCCAATGTCTGAGGTGTTCCAGATTTAGTACAGACTGAGATGCCTTTTGACCAAGAAAAGACAGGTGACAAGGCATAAAAGAGCACATTTCTCACACTTTGTCTCTTTTAATAGTCTTTTCTTCAGTGTAGTGGATTCATAAAACTTCTCCAGGGAAAATTTACTTCACCCAGCAAACAGCAATATTTCCTGGGAGGTTTCAGTGCTGCTCTATGTTGCTTTCTTCTTTTCCTTCCTTACATCCCTATTTCCTTCACTCTTTATTGAGCTAAGACTTTAGGTACATCAAACTTCCTCTAAAGTGAAATGCTCCACTTTCACATGAACCAGCAGTGAGCAACAGATCGATTCCTTCATTACCTCCTTCACAGTTTCCATGATCTAATTTCTAGTTTTCTACCAACATCAAAGACTTAAAAAAGACACTTAATTTTAATTTTGCATTGTATTTTTCTGGGTGTTATTAGTGTCAACAGTCGATAAACTATTCCTGTCTCTTCCATGGGATCTCAGTTCATGATGCATGCCTTTTTTCCTCTCTGATTGTCTTTTTATTTTTATTTTTAATTTGTATGAGATTTAAAAATATTTATATAATGTAGATGTTAATGTTTCATCAGTTATTTGATGAATATAGTTTATCTTGATTTATTATATTTAGTAATTTAGTACATTTTTAGCCTTTCATATCCCTGGGTTCTGCATTCATGAATTCAATCAATTGCAGATCCAAAATACTCAAATAAAATTTTGCAAAATTTCAGAGAGCAAAACTTGAATTTGTCACACACTAAATACCGTGTTGAGCTGATGTAAGTGAAATGATATGTAGGCATTCTATTAGTTATTGCAAGTTAACCGAGGGATAATTTAAAGTACACAAGAGGATGCATAGTAGGCTACGTGTAAATTTCATATAATTGAGTTGAGCATCCACGAATCGTAATATCTGCAAGGGGAATGGGAGGGCATGTCCTGGAAAAAAGTTCCCATGGATATCAACAGGGAACGACTGTATTTTTACTCTTTTTATGATATATGCAATTATTATTATTTTTTTTGAGACGGAGTTTCGCTCTTGTTACCCAGGCTGGAGTGCAATGGCGCGATCTCGGCTCACCGCAACCTCCGCCTCCTGGGTTCAAGCAATTCTCTTGCCTCAGCTTCCTGAGTAGCTGGGATTACAGGCACGCGTCATCACCATGCCCAGCTAATTTTCTGTATTTTTAGTAGAGACGGGGTTTCACCATGTTGACCAGGATGGTCTCGATTTCTTGACCTCATGATCCACCCGACTCGGCCTCCCAAAGTGCTATGTGTGCTTGTTTCTTCTGGGAAATCATCTGCGGTTTCAAAATTGTGAAGATATTCTTATGGTCCTCTAAGTTTTGTAATTTACCTTTCACATTTAAGTATTTAGTCCACCTGGATTTGGTTTTTTGCCTGTGCCGTAAAGTGGAGCTAGAAGCCTTGCATCTTTTATTATGAAGTCTATATTATAACCACTGATTATTAATGTCCACTCTGATATAAATCAAATTAAGATTATGTTTCATTATTCTATATTCCATACAGCAGACTAGTGTTCTAATTCTGTTCCCAAACTCCACTGTCTTATTTAATAGTGCTATATATAATGAGGTACAGCATTTTTCAAGGAAAGTCCTACCACATCATTTTTCTTTCTCCATTTTTCTGCCTGGAGGTCCAGAAGCCTTCTTGAAACCACCAACATAGCTGAAGAGAGTGTGACCCTAACATCAGTGAGCTCCTGAGTGACTGTCATCATATGCTTATCTTGAGATTTCTTGGTAAGCCATGAGAAAAAGAACTCTCCTGTTTTAAAGCCAGTGTTATCTGAAACTTTGGTTATGTTCTTCCAAATGTATCCTTAATTGACAAAATAATTCTGTAAGAATAATTTCTAGATTCTAAAAGGGGCTTTTTACTCAGTGCTAATGCCCAGCCACAACACACATTTCAACTTGTGACTTAAACCTAGTGGACATTAAAAGTTTCAGACTCACCATCCCCTGTGGTTTGCTGAACTTTTTCATCGTCACTCACATTTTTTCTATTGCACAGTTTTCTACAGAATCACCCAAAATATAGATGTTCCATATTCTCCCTCAGTACCTGTTCCATAACATGCCTCTGCTGAGAAAATCTTAGAGAATACATCTATGAAATGGCAGTTTTTATGTTAATTTCAAAAAACAGAAAATATATCCAAAGATTTTATGATAATTTAAGCAAAAAAATTTACAGGTTTGGGTTTTTAAAATATATAAACAAGAAATATGCCTTATAGAGAATAATAAACAGATGTTACATTTATAAAAGATGGATTTGGGCAGTTAGGACATGTCAAAGTGTGTCCAGAACAATGATGAGTAGCTATATAATCTTGCTTAAATTATTCACATAATTTCCTGTGAGTGCAGGATAACTTCTTCATAAATGAGAAAGTTTTACTTAGGTCTCAGTGGTTCTTACTTTTCTCATTGTCCAGTTGATACTGTTACATTCTTTGCAAATGAATGTCACAGATAATTTGTTTCAGTGCAAAGGCTGAACTACTACTTTCCTGCACCTTGTATTGTACAACTCTGTAGAAAACATTTGGCCACTACTGAAATCTAACTCCAAAAAGATGGGCAGTCTTGCACAGTGCTCCTGCAGAGAAATGCATGTGTCAAGTTCTCCCACTGAAACTACAGGTGAAGCCACTGAATTACCTAAATCAGTGGTTCTGAACCCCAAGTGAACATTAGAATCACTTGGGAAAATTTAAAAAGTACTGACAGTTGAACACAATTCCTAGAAATTATTGTTTAATGCTACAAATTGTGCCTGTGATTATTTTGTTTCTTTGTTTCACTTTTAACATCCTTTGTGCCATTGGTGCCTAGAAATTCCAGTCTGATTTTCTAACACTGAGAGAGGAAGAAAGAATAATGCTGTCAACCTGTTAAGAGTCTGTTGTAAATTTCGAAGTTTAGGAATGGACATCTATGTTGATAGCCACATTATTCACAATGGCTAAAACATGGATGCAACCCAAGTGATCCTTGATAAATGACTGGACAAGCAAAATGGGTATATGAATACAATGTAATGTTATTCAGTATTAAAAGAGAAGAAGGAAACCTATGCTACAACATGGATTATCCTTAGGGACATTGTACTAAGTGAAGTAAGTTAATCACACACACACACAAGATGTATAGTATATTATTCCATGTATAGGAGATGTATAAAATATTCAAATTTATAGAGCCAGAAAGCAGAATAGTGGTTGCCAGTGGCTGAATTGGGGTCAGTGGGAATGGAAGATTATTATTTAGCCAGTGTAGAATTTCAGTTTTACAACATAAAAAGAGTTCTGGAGATAGATGATGGTTGTACAACTTTATAAATTTATTTAATACTATCAACTGTACATTTAAAATGGTGAAGATGGTAAATTTTATGTTGTGTGTATTTTATTGCAATAAATGGGGGACAAGAAGAGTGAACCTTTCTCTCTTAATATTTCCAAGCCTTTCATGAGACAATTCTAGTCTTAAAGACTTCATACCGTGAATGCAAGTCCACTGCATAGGAGCTACCTTGAAACGTCAAATTCAAACATAGGTTAGAAAACACTTAGAGATACTAGTTATCTTTCCCTTATAATAGCAAGCTGGGGCACAGTCCAGTACAAACTGTTTTGTCTTTTAAGTGCCTCCATTAGAAGAAACTAAACACTCATGTTCTTTGAAATACTTAATTCTCTAAAAACATCATCCAGGAAACACCTATAATATACACAGTAGCTTCTCCTATGCATGGTGTAGATTGCAATTTTCCCTCTAACCCAGGTTTCTCATTTATTCCATTACTACTTCTTCCTATATTTTCTAAGAAACTCCACAAAACATCTGGTTTGCTAATGACTCCTTTTCTAGAAATTAGCATTGTGGTAGATCTATTTCTTTTTATATCATTGTTATCATTCTGATGCAAGATGATGAGAAAAGAGTAACATTTCAAAGAAAAAAGTGACAGAAAGTATAGAAATATTGATTACCATTCCAGTTTAAAACACTAGAATAGTAAATAATGACTGTTAACTTATTTGTCTTTGTAAAATAAAAGGAAAAAAGTACTAGAGTTGTAAACACAGTAATGGGGAAAGAAAATGTGTTTGGAAAGAGAGAGGAAAAAATCAGTTTCTTATTGAAATAGAGAAAATGATGTATTTATTTGGAGAGTGCCCTTTCTCTTTCTCTCACTCATATAGTAGGTAGGAATAAAAGAGATAGTAAAGGTTACTTATATATCGAGGAAAATATTATGAGAGTTAATGAGCTATTTAATGAGAGATTATCTCAATCTTTTCTCAATAAACTAAGAAATGACCTCAGCTTAATGAGGGTGAAGATTATGGCATGAGAAGAAATGAGAATTTAAGTGGAACAATGAGAGATTAATCAAAATATCAATGACCCACAACAAAAATCAAATTTAAATTAGAGATCATGAATCTGTAATTTATAAAGTTTTTATGTCTCTTCCTATTTTTCCAACAGTGTTTTGTTCCTCTGGAGAGAGAGAGGTAATGAGAAGAAAGAGAATGTGGCTAGTGAGATATACATTAATTAATTCAATCAACATTTTATTTCATTCAACAATTATTTAATACTTACCATGGGCTAGGTCTGTGTAAACCAAAGCAACGAGAAGCATTCTCTGTAATCTAGGAATTTTTAGGCTTTCAGGCAATGGATATTTAAAGAGGGTGACAGTCTATTTTGTCAAATGTTTTCAATTAGTTTTCTTTTAATCCAGGGTTAAATGATTAATTTGTAAAGAAAATATATTTTTATCTTTCAAAATGTGTATCAAGTGCTGATATGGCTTGGCTCTGTGTCCCTACTCAAATCTCATCTCGAATTGTAAGCCCCACAAGTCAAGGGAGTGAGATGGTGGGAGGTTATTGAATCATGGGGCCGGATTTCTCTCTTGCTGTTCTCGTGACAGTGATTTCTCACAAAATCTGTTTTTTTTGTTAAGTGTCTGGAACGTCCCTGTGCTTGCCCTCTCTCACTTGCTGCTATGTGAGACCTGCATTGCTTCCTATCCATCTTCCACCATGATTGTATGGCTGTGAGTCAATTAAATTGCCTTTCTTTATAAATAACCAAGCCTCAGGTAGTGTCTATAGCAGTGTAAAAACAGACTAATACAGGTTTCAATGAAATAACTTGGGAATTTTCAATTGTTAATGGTAATGTTATTTCACTGCAGTTTTCACAAATCAGTAGGAAAAATAAACTGCACAAGAAATATGGATGGAGTATCACGTTCATAATTTCCATGCAATGGACACATCCCAGTCTCTGTGCAGGTCTCTGAGAATTATGTTTTTATACAGAAATATTCTAAAGAAAATATATCTGCTCTATTGTTTAAAAATATTCTCTAAAAGATCATCCTCTAGACGAAAATTTGTTGGAATATGTAAATTACTTCAGTTAAATGCTTTTATTGCCTTTCACCTGATGTGGAGGTGTAACACAATAAGAAAAAAAATTATATGTGGTTTTTGTTCAGGTTCCTGACACAGAGCTGCTAAAACTCTTATAGTTTCCTGAGTAATGAGGGTGACAGGAACACCTTACACAGAGCTCCTAAATCCCCTGGATGTGGTTTGGATCTGTGTCCCCACCCGAATCTCATGTTGAATTGTAATCTACAATATTGGAATCTGGGAAAGGTGATTGGATCATAGGGGCAAATTTATCATGAATGGCTTGCTACCATTTATAAGAAACTTTTTTTTTAGTAGTGTCCTTAAAATAGAGAGTGAGTTCTCACAAGATCTGGTCATTTAAAAGGGTGTGGCAGCTCTCTCCTTTCTCTGGCTCCTGCTTTCTCCATGTAATGTGCCTTCTCCTCTTTGACTTCCTCCACAATTGGAAACTTCCTGAGGACTCCCAGAAGCTGAGCAAATGCCAACATCATGCTTCCTTCATAGCCTTCAAGGCCATAAACCAATTAAACCTCTTTTCTTAATAAACTATCCGATCTCAGGTATTTTTTTAACGGCAGTGGGAGAACAGACTAATACACCCCTGGAATTTCCTGGGTGATAAGAGCATAGGTGATAACCTAAACTGATGATTTCTGGTGGAGTCCTAGATAGCTTCAGAAGAGAGCTGGTCATCAGAATAACTAAATTATCATTAGAGAAGCTTAGAACTTTCAGTCTAACCCCCATCTGTCAGGGAGGGAAGAGAGGCAAGAGATTGAGTTAATAAATGATCTTGCCTATGCTTATAATAAACAATCTTGCTACCTGAGATTTCTATGGAAACCTCCATAAAGATCTATGAACTATAGGGTTTGTAGAGCTTCCTGGTTGGTGAATGCATCCACATGTCAAGGCTGTAGAGCACCCCAACTGCATGGGGACTGAAGTCTCTGAGCTCCAGACCCTCTGGATCTCACCCTATGTACCTCTTCATTTCTCTGTTCCACTGTATTCTTTATAATAAGTTGGTAAATGTAAGTCAATGTTTCCCCGACTTTGTGAACTGCTTTAACAAATTATTGAAACTGAGGGAAGAGCTGTGGGAAGCTCTGACTTTGTAGCCAAGTTGGAAAGAAGCATGGGCCCCTGGAGTACCATTATTTGTGACTAGCATCTGACATGAGGGCAGTCTTACGGTGAAGTCTGACACTAACTACCAGGACGCTGACTCTGGTAGATAGTATCAGATTTGAACTAAGTTATAGGGCACCTATTTGATGTCTGGAGAATTAGAAAACTGGCTGGTATGAGAAAGAAAAAAAAAGATAAAGAAAAAGCACACATTTGGTATCAGAAATACCAAATTTCTGATCTCTATGCCGTGATTAGATATGCAATTTTTCCTTTAAGAGACAATTATGTTTCAGAAGAAAAATGTTTGTTTTTATGAGAAGTAATGGCAATTAGAACAGATATGAAAATTCTGGAGACCTTGCCTGATTTTGCTTTTTTTTTTTTTTTTTTTTTTGAGACAGAGTCTCACACTGACTGTCACCCAGGCTGGAGTGCAATGGTGTGATCTCAGCTCACTGCAACCTCTGCCTCCCAGATTTACTTGATTCTCCTGCCTCAGCTTCCCAAGTGGCTGGGATTACAGGCACATATCACTATACCTGGCTAACTTTTTGTATTTTTAGTAGAGATAGGGTTTCACTCTGTTGGCCAAACTGGTTTTGAACTTCTGATCCACCCGCCTCAGTCTCCCAAAATGCTGGGATTACAGGTGTGAACCACCATGCCTGGCCTGATTTTGCTTTCTTAATAAACTATCTGTCTCTGTCTCTGTCTCTCTCTCTCTTTGTGTGTGTGTGTGTGTGTGTGTGCGCGTGTGCGCGCACGTATAGTGAGATCAGTTACTTGTTTGAGGATGAAAGTACAAATACTTATATTTTTATTTTCCTTAATTATCAATCTAATCTTCTGATAATAGTAAAAATTAAGGTGAAAAGTGTGAAAGGGCAATTTAAAACCTAAAGCAATTTAATAAAATACCATTAAAACATCCTGATTTTCTACACCTTACAACATTTTTCCATAAATGAGTGTGACTTTGGAAAATATTACCATTTCACAATTATTGCAATATCCCATATTAATTAAAAGGAGTAAATCTGAGGCTCTATTTTAAGATACTGAAGATCCCTGCACTAACATGTACATGTTTCATCTTTGTGTGCCTGTTTGTGGGAGTGGTATTTTCAGTCAATGTAGTTGTAATGCACTTTTTAGATGTATCAGGGCAGAAGGGAGATATCTGAGTAATTAGAAGTTAGGCTGTGTAGCTTTTGAAGAGAATGAGAAATTATGAAATCTTTAACTCATGGAACCTACCTGAGAAACTGAGAGCACATTTGTAAAATGAAAATTAATATAAAAACATCTTAATTTTTTATTTTTGTAAGTACATAGTAGATGCATATCTTTATTGAATACATGAGATATCTTGATGCAGGCATACAATGCACAATAATCACATCAAGATAAATGAGGTATCCATTTCTCAAGCATTTATTCTTTCTTCGTACTAAAATAATTCAGTGATACTCCTTTAGTTATTTTGAAATGTACAATAAATTATTGTTGACTGTAGCAACCCTGCTGAACTATCAAATGTAGATCTTATTAATTCTATTTAATTATGTTTTTTAATCCATTCACCATCCCTTCTTCCCTCACATCCTCGCACCACCTTTCCCAGTCTCTGGTAACTATCCTTCCACTCTGTCTCAAGGAGTTCAATTGTTTTAATTCTTAAGTCTCAGAAATAAGTGAGAACCCACAAAGTTTGTCATTCTGTACCTCGTTTATTTCACTTAACGATCTCAAGTTCCATCTATGTGGTTGCAATTGTCAAGATCTCATTCATTGCATGGCTGAATAGTACTCCATTTTGTATATGTACCACATTTTCTTCATTTGTCTGTTGAAAGACAATTAGGCTGCTTTCAAATCTTGGCTATTGTAAATAGTGCTGTAACAAACATGCAAGTTCAGGTATCTCTTTAATATACTGATTCCCTTTCTTTTGGGTATATACCCAGCAGTGAGATTGCTGGATTATATGGTAGTGTTATTTTTATTTTTTTGAGGAATCTCCAAACTGTTCTCCATAGTGGTTTCGTTAATTTAAATTCCCACCAACAGTATATGAGGGTGGTCTTTTCTTCTTATTCTGGCCAGAATTTATTATTGCCTGTCTTTTGGATAAAAGCTGCTTTAACTAGGATGAGATGACATCATATTGTAGTTTTGATTTGCCATCTTCTGATGATCGGTGAAGCTGAGAATTTTTTCATATACCTTTTTTTCCATTTTATGTCTTCTTTTGATAAATGTGTATTCAGATCTTTTATTCATTTTTAATTGGATTATGTTTTTCCTATCAAGTCGTTTGAGCTTCTTATGTATTTCGATTATCAATTCATTGTCAGACAGGTAGTTTGCAAATATTTTCTCCCATTCTGTGGGTTGTCTTTTCATTTTGTTAATTGTTTCTTTTGCTCTGCAGAAGGTTTTGAATTTGCTGTGATCCCACTTGTCTATTTTTGTGTAGCTTAACTGTGCTTGTGGGATAGTCAAAAAAAAAAAAAAAATGCCCAGACCAATGCCCTGGGGTTTCCTCAACGTTTTTCTTTGGCATTTTCAAAATGTGAGGTCTTAGACTTAAGTCTTTAGTCTATTTTGATTTGATTTTTGTGTATGCTGCAAGTAGAGGTCTAGTTTAATTCTTCTGCATATGGATATTCAGTTTTCCCAGCACCATTTGTTGAAAAGATGGCCTTTTTCTGAATGTATGTCTTGACACCTTTGTCAAAAATGAGTGCACTGTAGATGTATGGATTCATTTCTCAGTTCTGCGTTCTGTTTCATTGGTCTATGTATCTCTCTGTATGCTAGTGACATATTGTTTTGGTTACTATAGATTTGTAGCATAATTGGAAGTCATGTAATGTGATTCCTTCAGTTTTGTTCTTTTCATTCAAGATAGCTTTGACCATTCTGGGTCTTTTCTGGTTTCACATAAAATTTAGAACAATTTTTCTCTATTACTGTGAAAAATGCCATGGATGTTTTGATAGGCATTGAATTGAATATGTAGATTGCTTTGAGTAGTATGGACGTTTTAACAGAATAATTCTTCTAATCCACGTACATGGACTATCTCCATTTATTTGTATTCTCTTCAATTTCTTTTATCAAAGTTTTATACTTCTCCTTATAGAGACCTTTCACTTCTTTGGTTAATTCCTGGGTATTTTATTTTATTTGTAGCTATTGTAAATGGGATTGCTTTTTTTATTTCTTTTTCAGATAATTGCCTGCTGGCATATAAATGCTACTGATTTTTGCCTGTTGGTTTTGTATCCTGCAACTTTACTGAGTTTATTTATTAGCTCTAATATTTTTCTTGTGGAATCAGATGTTTCCAAATAAAAGCTCATATTGTCTGCAAACAAAGATAATTTGACTTCTTCTTTTCTAATTTGGATAACCTTTATTTATGTCGTGTTGTTGCTCTAGCTAATATTTCCAGGTCTATGTTGAATAACAGTGGTGAAAATGGCATTCTCATCTTGTCCCAGATCTTAGAGGAAAGGCTTTCAGTTTTTCCCCATTTAGCATAAAACTAGCTGTGGGTCTGTCATACATGGCTTGTGGTAAGATAAACTCTTTCTATAGCAAGATTTTGGGAGTTTTTATCATAAATGGATGTGGAATTTTGTCAAAGGCTTTTTCAGCATCAGTTGTAATGATCATATGGTTTTTCCCATCATTCTGTTGATATGATGTATCATGTTAATTTATTTACATATGTTGAACTATCCTTGCATCCCTGGGATAAATCCCACTTGGTTATGATGAATGATCATTTTAATCTGTCATTGAATTTGATTTGCTAGTATTTTGTTGAAAAATTTTGCGTCAGTGTTATCAAGAATATTGGCCTGCAGTTTTCTTTTTGGGATGTGTCTTTTTCTGTTTTTGGTATCAAGTTAATACCAGTCTTGCAGAATGAATTTGGAAGTACTCCCTCTTTCTCTATTTTTCACAGCAGTCTGAGTAGGATTGGTATTCCTTCTTTAAATTTTGGGCGAAATTCAGCACTGATTGCATCATGTCCCAGGCTTTTCTTTGCTGGGAGATATTTATTATGGCTTGAATCTCAATAATTATTATTAGTCTGTTCAGATTTTGAATTTATTTATAGTTCAGCCTTGATATGTAGTTTGTATCTAGGAATTTATCAATTTCTCCTAGGTTTTCTGATTTGTAGACATGTAGTTGTTCATGGCACCTTCTAATGATTTCTTAAGTATCTGCAGTACTAATTTTAATGTCTCATTTTCTATATCTGATGTTGTGTTTTTCTGTCTTCTCTCTTATTTTCTTAGTCTTGGATAAAAGTTTCTCAGTTTTGTTTTTCTTTTCAAAAACAAAATTTTTATTTGGTTTATTTTTTTGTTTTTTCTCTTTATTTCAGTTTTATTTATTTTTGCTCTTAACTTTATTATTTCTTTTCTTCCTCAACTTTGCATTTGGTTTGCTCTTGCTTTTCTGATTTTTAAGATGCATCATTAGGTTATTTATTTGAAGTTTTTTCTACTTTTTGGTTTAGCACTCATTGCTATAAACTTTTCTCTTAGAACTGCTTTTGCTATATTCCACAGATTTGGGTACATCGTGTTTCCAGTTTCATTTGTTTCAAAAAATGTTTTAATTACATGGTTTAATTTCCATGTTTTTGTATATTTTCCAAAAGTTTGTCTTGTTATGTATTTCTCATTTTATTTTATTCTGATCAGCAAAGGTACTTGCTACAATTTCAATTTTTTAAAAAATTTTAAGATTTGTGTTTTTTTTGGCCTCAAATATGGTCTGTCTTTGAGAATGATCCATGTGCTAAGGAAAGAAACATGTATTCTGCAGCTCGTAGATAAATGTTCTGTAAATATCTGTTAGGTTTATAATGCATATTTCTTTTTTTGATTTTCTCAATTATCTGTCCAATGCTGGTGGGGTTGTGTTGACGTTTCTAGCTATTTTTGTATTAAATTCTAACTCACTCTTAAGCTTAATATGATTTGTTTTAATGTACCTGAATGCTCGAGTGTTGAGTACATATGTATTTATAACCATTACATCCTATTATTGAATTGACCTCTTTATTATTATTTAATTACCTTCTTTGTACTTTGGATAGATTTTGTCTTGAAATATATTTGGTCTGATATATGTATAGCTACTCCTGCTCTTCTTTGATTTCTATTGGTACAGAATGTCTTTTTTCATCCTTTTATTTTCAGTCTATTTGTGTCTTAATAGGTGAGGTGTATTTCTTGTAGGCAATGAATCATTGAGTCCTTTTTCAAAAAAATACATTCAGCAATTCTGTGTTTCACTGGATAATTTAGTCCATTTACATTCAATGTTATTATTGATAAGTAAGGACTTACTTGGGCCATTTTTCTACTTCTTTTCTGGTCTTCTCTTTTTATTTTCTGTATTCCTTTAAATGAAGGTGATTTACTCTGGAGATATGTTTTAATTTTGTGGTTTTTATTTTTAGTGTACCCATTGTATATTATTGGATTTGATGTTACCATAAAGCTTGCAAATACCTGATAGTGTTTATAACACTGTTTTCATAAACAAACTAAGAATCAAGCAAAGAGCAAAGTGATTAAAACTCTACACTTTTTATCTATTGATGTTTCTACTTTTATTGTATTGTCTGTGTTTTGAAAAGTTGTAAATATTGCTCTCATCAGTTCATCTTTTAGTCTTTCTACTAAAGATATGAGTAGTTTACATACTACAATTACTATTTTATAATATTCTGTGTTCTTACAATTACTTAGGAGTTTTCTACCTTAAACAATTTCTCGTTGCTTGTTAATATGTTTATTCTTTCAGATTGAAGGACTCCCTTTAGCATTTCTTGTAGTCAAGGTCTAGCACTGATGAAATCCCTCAGCTTTTGTTTGTCCTGAAGAGTCTTTATTACTCCTTGTTGTTTGAAGGACATTTTTGCGGGATACAACATTCTAGGATTAAAGAATTTTTTTTGTCAGCACTTCAATATGTCTGCCAATCTCTCCTGGGCTGTCAGCTTTCCACTGAGAAGTCTGCTGCCCGACATATTGGAGTTTCTTTGTATGTTACTTGTTTCTTTTCTCCTGCTGCTTAGGACCCTTTCTTTATCCTTGACCTTTGGGAGTTTGATTATTAAACGTCTTGAAGTAATCTTATTTGGGTTAAATATGTTTGGTATTCTATAAACGTCTCTTAGTGAAATGTTGATATCTTTTTCTAGGTTTAGGAAGTTCTCTGTTCTTATCTCATTTCTACTTCCTTCCCTGATCACTCTGTCTTTAGAGCTGATAACTCTCAGATTTGCCCTTTTGAGGCTATTTTCTAGCTCTTGCAGGTGTGCATCCTTCTTTTGTCTTTTGTTTCCTCTGTGTATTTTCAAATAGCCTGTCTTCAACCTCATTATTTCTTCTGCTTGATAAATTCTCCTGTTAAGAGACTCTGATGCATCATTTAGTATGTCAATTGCATTTTTCGGCTCCCGAAATCTGTTTGATTTTTTAAAAAAATTTCAATCTCTTTTTAAAATGTATCTGATGGAATTGTGAATTTCTTGCCAGTGTTATCCTGAATTTCTTTGAGCTTCCTCAAAATGTCTGTTTTGAATTATCTGTATGAAAGTGCATATATTTCTTTCTTTTTGGGATTGGTTACTGGTGCCTTATTTAGTTCATTTGGTGAGGTCTTGTTGCCATGGAAGACCTTGATGGTTGTGAATGCTTTCTGGTGTTGAAGAGTTAAATATTTGTAGGCCTTGAAAAGTTAGGTATTTATTTTATTTTATTTTTTTCAGTCTGGGCTTGTTTCAGCAGTTCTTTTTGGGAAGGCTTTTCACATATCCAAAGAGACTTGATGATTATAATCTACATCTTTGGTTACTGCAGTCGTATCTGCATTAGGGGGCACCCCAAACCCGGCAGTGTTGTGGCTCTCACAGATGCAGACATCGTGCCTTGATGGTCTTGTATAAGACCCAGGAGACTTCCTTGGTTATCAGGCAGAAACTTTTGTTCTCTTCCCTTACTTTTCTCCAAACAGAGTCTCTTTCTCTGTGACGAGCTGCCTACACCTGTGAGTGGGGCAACACAAACACACCCATGGCTGCTACCACTGGGACTGTGCTAGGTCAGACCCAAAGCCCGCACAACGCTGGGTCTTGCCTAAGGCCCACAATGACCACTGCCTGGCTACTGCTAAAGTTTACTCAAAGCCCAAGGTTTCTACAATCAGTAGGTGGTGAATCCACCCAGGCTTGTTTCCTTGTTGTCAGGGCAGTGAATTCCCCCAGGTTAAAGATGGACCCATAGATGCTAACTGAGAGTCTCGGCTTCAAGTTCGAAACCTTAGGAATACTGGTGCTCTATTCTGCCGGCGAGCTGGTACTCAAGACACAAGACAAAGTCCCTCCCTCTCTTTCCTCATATTTCCTTTGGCAGAGGAGCCTCACCCTGTGGCCACCACTGCCCTGGACCTACAGGGAATACGGCCTGGCTGCTGCCAATGCTCCCTTAAGGCCAAAGACTCTTGAGTCAGCTTGCAGTAGATGCTGCTAATCCCGAGTCTGTAGCTTCAGGAAAGTGGACTTCCCGGTGGCCCAGGGAAGATCCAGAAATGTCATCCAGGAGCCAAGGCTTCAAATCGGGGACTGCAGGAGTCTGCTTGTTTTCTATGACACTGTGGTCAAGTTGGTACCCAAGCTGCAAGACAATCCTCTTTACTCTTCTTTCCCTTTTCTGAAAGCAGAAGGAGCCACCACAGCTGAAAATGCGCGACATCACACCTGAAACCAGCACAGCCTGAGTCTCACCCAAGGGCCTGTGGTGCACACTGCCTGACTGTCACTGCTGATTATTCAGGACCCAAGGGCAATTTAATTGGCAGGTGATAAATCCTGCCAGGATAGGGTCCTTCCCTTCAAGGGAGTGGTTTGGGAGTGTTTAGAAATGTCATCTGGGATTTAGGGTGCGTAATGGGGACTCAGGACTCTGCCTGGTGCCCTATTCTTCTGTGGCTGAGCTGGTATCTAAATCATAAGAAAAAGTCTTCTCTATTGTTCCCTCCCCTCTCCTCGTACAGAGGGAAGGAGTCTCCCAGAGCTGCCAGCTGTGCTGTGTGGGGCTGGGAGGGGTGGTACAAGTACTCCCTTAGCCACCCTGGCTGGCGTCTCACTATCTCACATACACCACAACTCCACTAGCTCTGAGTGTAGCACAGCATCAAGACTCACCCAGGAAGTGTAGTGCCTGTTGCATAGACAGCCCTTTAAGTTCATTTAAGATCCCAGAGCTCATTAACCAGTATTGGCAGGACTTGCTGGAAATTAGTTTTCAACGACTGGGATGGGTGATTTGCCTCTGGCAAGGGTGGGCTACATGCTCTCTCCAATGGCACTTGGTGAGTTCTGCTTCATGCTGCTTTCCACTGTAACAGGGCAGCCCTGAGTTCCAATGCCAAGTCCCACAATCACTGCTCTTTCTCTCCCCTAAGTGCCCAGATTCTCTTTCTGTGCCATGCACCTATTGCTGGGGACCTGGTGAGGGGTGTTGTAAGCAGTTACAGATTGTCTTTCCTACCTTCTTCTCTGCCTCTTTCCTTAGTATGATGTTAAAATAAGCTACTGTGATCACTCACCTGATTTTTGGAGTTTATAAGGGTGTTTTTTGGGTGGCTAATTGTTCAATTTGATGTGTCTACAATGCAAACAGTTGCTGGAGGCATCTATTTGTCTACCCTTCTCTGCTTTCTCACAGCATAAAAACATTTTAACCTCAAAAATTAATTAATAGTATTAAAGGAAAACCCCAAGACAAGTTAAATTTAACAAAGTTTATTTGAGGAGGAAAAAAATGATTCAGGAACAGTGTAGCACTCAGGAGGAAAAGCAGTTCAGAGAGCTCTGTTCCTCAAGGAGTTCATGCATATTTATAGAAAGAGAAATGGAAATGACCTACAGAAGAAGCCTGATTGTGTTCAGTTTAGCTTTTGCCTCGTTTGGACATGTTGTGGTAGCTGTCGGCCTATGATTGGCTGAAGGTTTGGCTATTAAGAGTGACTGAGTCAAGGCTACTTGTTACAGGAGTATACACTCTCAGATTAGGTTGCAGTTTGTTTACACATTAAGTTAGGTAATAATTCACTATGTATGGAGGCAGCTTTGGGCCAAACAATAGTTAGTAGTAAGTAACAATAATAATAAGGAACAATACTTAATATTGCCTCATCTGTTTCATGATTTACTTAGAACTTGTTCTCAAACAAATTAAAGGCATTTTTCTCACTATGATTTGCATATTAAATATTCTAAAAAACAAATGTTGGCATTTGGAAGCTATTTGCAAGAAAAAATTAGAATTTCAAATTTATATCTTTCTTACATTTCCAAGATGCGTAATAAAAGTTAGTTGTGAGCTGTTCCAATTTAGGTCTCTATTCTTCCTCTCATCTTTTTTTTTTTCTAAATCAACTATATTCCTCCATTTTTCCCCTATAAACTGAGAACAATTTTAAACTTATTTTCTGCACCACATATTTTATTTTCCCTACCAATGTGAATGTGGTAAATCTTATTTATGTTGTCTTTCTGAGTTCCATCCACCTCTATTTTTGTATCTGGAGAATTATCTTGTTGTTTTTCTCAGAAGGCCTAAGTTTTTTTTTTTTCTAATTAAACTAAGGAAAAAATAGACAATTATTTAAATCTTTTTTTTTTTTTTCAAATTGTCCTTCATTGTGTTTGATATTTTTTTTGGAGAGTTTGAATTTGTTTGATTTTGTTCCACTGGATGAAAGATGCAAGCTGTGTTTGTGAACTGTCCTGGAATCCCCAACCCCATTCCTGTGCTCCCTGCTTGCTGGGCTTCCTGACTCTGTGTTGGAAACTTAAATGGCCATTTTATAAATTCTCTCTGAGAGAAACGAGGCAGAATAAAATCTGGAGCTTTCCACAAGGGGGGTAGGGAGATTAATCTACATGCTGGTATTTTCTGTGGGCCTCATTATTTCTCTTTTTCTTTCTCTCCTTGTACATATACATTATTTATATATGTTACATATATTATATAATATATTATTTATATTGTGTGTGTATATATTAATTCAATGTTCAGTCCACCTTAGTGCTCTTGCTTGAAAGAGACATGTAATTTATAAAACTTTATCTTATCTTTATAAATGTATATAATCACTAATTTTATAGCATAATAACAGTTGGAGAGCTCTGATTCCTGCCACTACAAGCTTCCTGCCCTCACTTAAGGGGAAGGATACCTCAGACATGTACGTATGTTGCATCTGGGTGTACTCTGAGATATGCAAGCAGCTCAGCACAGAGTTTGGGGTGCTCCAATATAATGTAAAGGAAATTTTACTGTAGATAAAAGTTTTTGTCCTTCTTTAGCTTGTACTCGCCCCGACTTCACACTGTTTCTGGATGAATTGGTTGTTTTGCTGCAGGACCTTATTCCTCCTCAGTCACAGCACATTTCCTGGTGGTCTGGAGGTTTCTTTAAACATTTTCCACACACACATTAACAAGCCTTGTAGCATGTTTACTGTGCTACGTATTTTCTGTGCTACATATTTTTCTATGCGGCTTACACAAGAAACATTAATTCATCCAACTGTTGCTGCCCATAGTAGTTGAACAAGAAACCAGTCCTCACTTTTTTCTTATGTGAGTAAAAATATTATTTCTCAAAGGCAAAGACTTGCTAAACTTATAAACAATAAATAATAAAAATACAATATTTTAGCATTTTAGTTTTCAGCGTCTGCATTTACATGTTCAATGATGCCAGTTTTGTTTTTTGTTTTATTCCCCCAGGAAAAATATGAAGTTATTTTATGATTTTTCTGTTATAAAAGATTCCATTTTGAAAATATTTCCAAAGTAAGGGAATCTGTCATGAAGGCAAACCATTGAAACTGAAAATCCAAATGACTAACAACTTTTATTTTTTATTTTTATTTTTGTATTTTTTAATAGAGACGGGGTTTCACCATGTTGGCCAGGATGGTCTGGATCACTTGACCTTGTGATCCACACGCCTCGGCCTCCCAAAGTCCTGAGATTACAGGCATGAGCCACCGCGCCCAGCCTTTTTTAAAAAAAATTTCTGAGATGATGTCTTGCTCTGTCACCAGGCTGGAGTGCAGTGGTTCTATCTCAACTCTCTGCAACCTCTGTCTCCCGGATCAAGTGATTCTCCTGCCTCAGCCTTCCGAGTAGCTGGGACTATAGGCATGCACCACCTCACTCAGCTAATTTTTTTTGTATTTTTTAGTAACAACTTTTAAAGAAAAATTCTGCTAAAAAAAAAGTGAAATGTTATATCACAACCTCTACCTGCATGCCCGTCGTATCCATATATCTGTGTCTTCCCTCTCACTTTGGTGACACATGTTACACGTGTCTCTGAGGGAAAGAGGTGGTGGTTGTGGAGATGGGGGCAGAATTCTGTCTTGTTGTAACTGTCTAGCCTGACTTCTTCTGTGGGCACACTATGGCTATGCATTGCCACTGGCAGGGTTTCTGGCTACTGCATCAAGGAGGAGCCTCTACTGGTTATAATTGCAAGGACAATCAGAGACGTGCTATGTTGGAATTCCACTGGTATACAGTCATAAATTGCATTTGAAATAAAAAGCTTTTCAGTGTCTAAAGGGACCAGGCTCCACTTCAAATTGGAGGCTTTGGAGTGATGGGGATCTTCTTCTGCTTGTTTCTTTTTGACTTAAATCATCTTGGAAGGTAAGAATTTTCAGGAGGAAAAATATTGTCTTACTTCTGTTTTGCCCACCTGCTCTGTATTTTAGCTGAACTTCCTAACATGGTATGTGGAAGGTACTACCCATGATTTTTGGTTGGACTTGTTTGCTGATGTTCTCTATAAATGAGTATGATCTAGAGATTGCAGTGTGAACCAGATGTCAGAACAAGGATGGGGGAGTATTTTGTCTGGAATAATCTCATGACTGGCAGCAGAAAAGAGCCTACAAAGAAATGCTCCAAACCATATCAAGATGGGGGTGTTTGAGATTCCGAAGAAGCAGAAAACACCTGGTTGGCCAGCCTAAAGCATTTATTACAGAGTGCTGCAGCAATCTTCCTAAAAGGTAGCAAGAGAAAAGCACCTTCTACCTAAATATATTTATAATTGGGGAAGTTCAGTTATGGTATTTTTAGGAAAGTTTAAGGAATTTGGCTCAGGGCCAAGGCCAGTTTCTTTCAGTCCCTTGGGCAAAAACCTAGATAACTTAGCAATTCCTGGGAATGTTTGAGATCTTGGTTTTATCTGAAGCCTACCAGGAAAAATCTAAAGCTGCCGGGTCACAGAGCTGTCAAGGCATTCTGTGATTTTCCATTAGGAGAAGGAAGAAAGGCAGGGGAACTGGAAGACCCTGCAAGGAAACTAGACACATGTGCACGTGTTCACATTGCTTGCAGGTAGTCTTCCATATTGGAATAAATCTTTTCTGATATTAACTAAATAGCCACTAATCATTCACTCTCAACTATAGTAAAGAAAGTTGACTGAGGTAATACCAGAATGGTTTCAAGTTAAGGTGAAAATATCATTATAACATTTTTGTGCAGCTGACTTAGTGCTTAATCACTTACTTTCTTCATCTGTAAAGGAATAGGATAATAATGGGCTCTTGCAAAAATGGAAAACAAAACAAAACATGTATAAAAATACAAACAAGCCTGACATATGATGAATTTATATATTCTTTTTCTTCCTCCACCCTATTTTTTAATTATTATCGTTGCAATTATAAACACAATAAAACCCCAAGCCTTGCCACTGAATAAACAGACCCCCTCTTGGCCAAGGGGATCCCAGGGAAACCTTGCAAACTCAATTCCTAGCCATGATGAGATGGAAGGTCGGACAGGCCTCACTTTCATTATAATCACTCCCTTTTCCAGACACTGACCGACGTTCATGCTAAAACTGATATCATGACACTAACAGAATGGACTCTTTGTGGCAATAAGATGCCAAATTATAAATAAGACCTAAGACCATGCCAGGCATGGGTAAAGTCACACACCCCTTCAGTTAAAGAATGAACTAGGTATTAATTGCCATAAAGATTGTGCTTCTCTAGCAGCCCGGTAAGCACTGGCTTAAGACAAGTAGTATTAAAATAATTTGCAGCCCAGCCACCACCAGACATAGACCTCCAGCCCTTGTTCTGTAAGCCATAACTACAGCTTTGATTGGACAAGAGACTGATAGCAATCACTTTCTCATTATAAGACCACTAACCATGGACTGATTCCAACCAGTTTCCAGAGGCTGTGCACTTGAGCATATTTGTGTCCTGAGAAGACCTTTGCATGCTTAGGGGCTAATTGTATACCCTTAAATGCTAAGTCTCCACCCCAGGGTGAACATGGGTCTTATGTAACCTCCATGTTGATTCAGTACACATGTGTTAGGACCACCTTCATGAATATTCATATCTCCTTCTATAACCTGTTGAATATACATGTTTAGCCAATTCATTTAGCATAAAGCTACCTCCCCAGTACCTCCTCCTTCAAAGTGTCTGCTGACAGCTGAAGGCCACACTTCCCAACCTGTCAGGAGGGCTACCTTGTGGGTGGTAAACCTTTATGTAAAATAAAGTCTTCTTTTTAAATTTATAAATTGTGTAAATTTTTTTAAGTTAACAAGTGGAGAGTACTATAATTATCAATGGCTTGAGCACTTAGATCAGTGAGGCACTAAAACTGAGTTCAGAATTTAAACTACTTCACTATTCTAATCTCGTATTTACAGCAGTTACATAATTACAGGTTAAACAGAGGAAAAGTATTAATACCATTATATTTTAGTCTTTTTGATGTGTTAGTGCACTGTGTATCAGTCTTTTTAATTAATTCATTCCAATCTTCCCACACTCCTCTGAAGAAACAAAGTGGATAAATGGTAAGATTGAGGCTTGGTAGAAGGTTGGTAATGGCTGCTTGTCCTGGCTCAGATCATACTCCTGGATTTGAACCCAGCTCTAGCACTTTTTCTATGTAAATTTGGGCAAGTAACTTAAAATCTATAAGCCTGTATCATGTCCTGTCAGTCAGAGTATAATAGCCCATACCTCAATGTGTTACAGGAAGGTTTAATGAGATAATCATTAAATCACCTAACATAGAGCCTGGCACATAAAATTAGTTTAACGAATGGCTGTTATTCTTTCATTAGGAGCATTATTATTGATCAAAATTCTAAATAAATCAGGGCTTTAAGCTTATGCGGCCACTTAACAATCCTGTTAAAATTTTTGATAATTTCTCTACTCTTTGTTAGCCATGCAGTTTGCCCCAAATTTTCACCCAGGGGCAGGAGAAGATGGCCACTGCCATCCCTTCCAGCCAGAATAAGTTTTAAAGGAATGATAAGAGGCCAGGATAAAATTGTGTGTGGATTACCTGATTAGTCTTGGTTGTTGGGCATGTTAGATACATATCACTGTCTTTAAAATCTGAATCTCCATCTCTAAGAGCACATAACTGAGAATAATGAGATATAGTTTTTAGAAATAAAAAATCTGAACCTGAATATATATGTGTGTGCATGTCTCTGTGTGTGTGCCTGTGTATAATGTAAAAACCATGTGTATATCTTAATTTTGTCTACATAAGTTCAAACATTAAAGCAATCAATTACTTTCAGGGTTAAATTACAAGTATATTTCAGATTCACCACATATATAGTTTTTAATCAGAGGTTATTCTAAACAGTTTATTGAGTTTTAGAAGGTTCAAATAGTTAAAACATACAAATCAGCCAGATTACTTTCCAGAAGACATTATGAAATCATTGATATATGGATGTGCCTGTTGTTCATACTTTGAGATTTAACATTCAATACAATTTTCTTGAGGCTGTAAATGTGGTTGAAAATAAAATATAAAATTCAGAAGGAACATAGCTGTCTGAATGACATCTTCCTTCTTAGAAAAATTGTGTCCAGTTGTGCTACGTTTTTATGAGAAAGGTGCTTTGTATCATCATTACTCTCCAAATAGAGACAAAGAAAGAGCAAATACTTTTAGTAAATCAATAGCTTCCAAACTTCCAGTGCATTAACTGATTTCTAAGTCGTATTTGATTTTATACAAGTATCCAAAGAAGGGTTTATTATAAAATATAACTTTTTAATTCTATACATTCTACTAAAAATTCAACCTTCTTGTTCCTACTTCTCAGAGGTCTGTTAAAAATGTAAAAAGTCATTCTGTTGTGATAAGTTACAAAAATGTAATATTGCAATGGAAAAGCACCAATATATCATTATATTTAAAATGTGATTAGTTTCCAGGACTGCCATAAAGAAATAACTAGATGGATTAAAAAACAGAAATTATTATTTTTTTCATAGTTCTGGAGGCTAACAATCTGAGATCAAGGCGTCAGCAGGGTTGATTTATTCTAAAGCCTCTCTCCTTGACTTACAGATGGCTGCCTCCATGTTCACGCTGTACACATATGTGTCTTTTCCTAAATTCCTCATATTAAAATAGTGTCCACACTAATGACCTCATTTTAAGTTAATTATCTATTTAAAAGCTGTATTCCCAAATACATATTCTGAGGTGCTGGGAGTTAGAGCTTCAATATACGAAACTTCAGAGGAACAAAATTCAGCCCATAACAGAGTCAAGAAGAAGTTATGCCTTATGAGGGAATGTGTACTATCTAGAGTATACAATTGCCTTTTCCAGCTTCTAGTGGTAGCTTGCATTTCTTTGCTTGTGGCTGCTACCTTAATTCCATTTATTATGTAATATAACCTAGTCACAGGTGTCTGGGAATAGAACATAGACATCTTTAGGAGAAGAAAAAATACTATTCTAACACACTTACTAACTGAAATAATAAGAATCAGTCTTCTGTGCTGAGATCTAGAGCCATTCAAGTTCCCAGTTTCTGAAAAATATTTTAGCTTTGGGACTTGAAATAAGAATGTTAATGACAAAAGCTTCTATAAAATCTACTCTTTAAGGATTATCTTAAAATTACTCCATCAAAATGATAAATCAAATTTTATAAAGAATTTCAAACTGATAGAGAGTTTGCATTTAAATTCCGATCATAAAGCAGGCACTGAAGTAACCCTTGATCAGGTAGTTTATGTGGTATATATTGTTAGGAAGTACAAGTGAGGCACAACGAGATTGTGATATCTGAAAAAAAGGGAAGTAATAAGAGATTCATCAACTAATAGCAATGTTAAAAGCAACTTGGGCTCACTCATGCTGTGAGCCTTTTGCAAACTATGTGACCCACATTGGAATGTTTTCTTAAGAAGCTGGGGAAGCTGGATGTTTCCTTCCGACTCTTGTATTTTATTGTTTAACTATTAACCTCAGGAGATTGAACAAATCACAATTTCAGCTTGCACTTGAGTGTGGCAAAGTGTGGTTTTGTCATGCTTGAGAAAGTCCTCAGGCAGAGGAGCAGAGAGATACACGGTAATTAATGTAGGAAGCTATTGGTATGCGGGAAACTGCATACAAAAGTTACAAGTAAATCCAGAAGTGTTCTCAGCAGATATGGGTGAGCAACTTTACAACTCAATCCTTGTTCATTTTAATCTATATATGTCCTACACCAAGCACACTGTTACTTCAGAGTGACTGCCACAATTTCTACGAAAGCCATAAAATGAAAGCTTAGTGAAACCTGCTACAATCTGTGTTGTTTTGGCTGATTCTGATGCCATAATGAATATATATCATTATCCTTCTTTACCATCCATTCTACATTTCCCAGATCCTTGACCAGCAGTTCTGAACACATTGCGTGTACCTAAGCCTGCTTGTAATACCTGGGATTGCATTTGCTCTTTGCTGCTATCACCAGGCGTGGACACACTATGAAGCATTGCAGTGAGGGTCTCATGTTCAGATCTGCTGCTTCTAGCCCCTCAGCATGTTGCAACTATCTTGGCTCTATGTAATAATTACTACTGAGAACCTAGTCGCTCCTTTTCTTGGTTTGATATTTTTGGTATACATGAGGCCCAAAATTGCTAGATTGCAGTTATAGTTTTAGAACAAGAAATATTCTGATTTTATGGATGGTCAGTCATAGCATCTCTCACATACAATTCACTTCCCACAGGGACCGTGACTTTTAACCCTTCAGACAATAAAATTGCAAGATTAGGAGGCCTGCACTTCTTTAAAGGGTCAAGAATGACAATGAGTGCTGTTGATCCTACTTTCACCCTTTCTTTTGTTTTGCATTTTCTCTATTAGGGATTCAACATCATTTATACTGCATTCCAGAGGACAGATTGGCAGCCCTACAGAGTGCCATCTCCAGGCTGACATTCTAGGCAAAAAGTAATTTCACATTCCATCAGTCAGCCCACTAACTTTTGGGTGATATGTAAAGATACAGATATATCGGTTACAACTTTTTCATTTTTTATGCATCCAATGTCAAAATTATTAGCTACAAAAGGATCCTTTGGTCCAGAAAGAGGTTTTACAGAATTCTAGCCACCCAGAAAGCCCTGGCAAAGGCATCATGGGCAGAACAGGCAAAGCTACGTGCAATATGTGTATGAGTCACAAAAAGATGAATTATTGCCTTTTCTAGGATGAAAGGGGTCTTATGTAATCAACTAGACATCAAGTGGATGGTCTCTCCAAAGAACGACACCATATTGAGAGCTGGGGCAGTCTCTGATGCTGGATAGGTCGGATATTCAGCAGTGAAAATAATTTTATCAATCTTGATGTAAGAATATGCACAAGAGAGGAAGCACATGCTAATAAGGTCTCTCATAGCCTCCCAACCAGCCACCAAGGGCTTATTATAGGAAAATAGGGTGGTCGAGGACAAATGCTGAGTGGTGTACTTTTAATGTGCCATTATTTCTATTTGGTTTTTGGTGTCTTCATGCAGTAGATACTCTTTGGGGGGCGATGAGAGGATACACTAAGATCTGCCTGCTTTTGGTGCATTCCCCTAGTCCATTCTCCTTCCACTTTCCCAGACATTATTGTATTCAAACTTGCTCCTCTCAGGTGCCTGGCTATTCAGCCATGTCATGGCCAGTACCCGTCCTTAACTGAGAAAAACAACTAGGAACTGATAGGTTGCGTCTAGGAAGATTCATGTGAATTTATGGTCTTTAGTTAGTAGAGAACAATGAGTAATTTTATTTTTTAAATTTTTTGAATGCAGATAATGACTTCAAAGCATCTATTTTTCCCCATTGACTATTAAAGAGATATTTACTAGAATAGTTTAAACCCAAAGCCTCATACTAGAAAACTATTAAAATAAAATACATGAATTTATGTAATATGAATTATACAAATAATATTAACTCTATTTTAAGAAAAGTACAAGAGAATAGAATTGGAAAGTCCTGTTGCACAAATATCAAATATGAGCAACCTAAGCACAAAGCATTGATTCCCATTAAATTGAAACGACTGTCTAAAGATATAATGTAATTCCTATTCAGATAAAATGTACAGAAGCAACTCCTAGAATATTTAAAATAGTATTTTTGAGTCATTTTGGGTCGTTGATCAATACTACTTGGTTCGCAATTTTTCACTGAAAGGCAGGTATTTTATTTTATTTATAGCTTATGCCAAGTAACCTAACATATTTGTTATGCATTTACTATTTTTGAGTGTCATAAATAATTTCAAAAAAGAAGGCTAAATTTCAGTAGAAAGTATGTATGTGCAAATATGCCACATAAAAGACATAAAAAATGCTACTTATATGTAGAGGTAGATGTGTTAAATTCTAATAATTTTGGAGAAATCCAAGAAGACTTCATTAAAGATATAGAATCATATTATCCCTTTGATGTAAGCAGCATTCCAACTGTTAGAATTGTGATGAGCAAAATCATATGGGCAAAAATACTCGGAGAATGATGACTACTTCCATTGAACGGGTAATCTGACTTCAGGTTAAATATATGCATGTTGAGATTAGTTTGTAGAGTTTTTTAACCTCAGTTTGTAGGAATCCTCATGCAAAACTGCTCAAAATGTAAAATCTTTGATTGCGAACACTCCTTCAGTCTGGCTCTCTTTTTCAGAACCACACCGCAATCTGAGGCTCTTCCTGTTCAATCTTCCTCCTTTTCTTCTCTCCTTTTGAAGGTGGCTGAAGGCTCACCACACCTGTTCCTGTTTCTTAACTCTTTCATCCTTCACATGTATTTGCTGTAATAAACCTGGTACATGTCGAATTCAATCTTCATGATGGCTTCCAAGAGTGACCAAGCTGACATAGAACACCACTAGTCTTCCTTTCCAGCTTCCCTTAATGCTGACCTTCTCTCAATCATCTCAGGCAGCTGAATGCCTCTGTGTCTTGTTAAGCACCATTTCTTCTGCCTGAGATTCCATTTTTAAATTTTATTAGTTTTACTCAAAGAATATTCATCTTGATTGTGATTTTTGTGATATCACAATTTAACAAGACATTCCCTCACCTTTTTACTAAAATAACTAAACTTCAGAAAGTTATATATAAAAATCTGTATCTCTTAATGATACAAATTTAGAAATAAAAACTTTAAGCCATATCACTTTGGACTTGAAAATTTTTATCTGAATCAGTATACATCATTTTTGGGGGATGAAGACTGTTATTAAAATAACTAGCATGTTAAGGGCATGGACTTAAAATATACTTACCTAAGGCCTTCCTCCCACCCTCTCTCCTTTCCTTCTCCCTTGTTTCCTCCCTCCCTCCCTCCTTTCTTCCCTCCCTTCCTTCCTTCTTTCCTCTCTCCCTCCCTCCCTCCCTCCCTCCCTCCCTCCCTCCCTCCCTTCTTTTCTTCCTTTCACAGTGGTATGGGAGAAAGAATTAGAGAGTAGAAAGACCAGAAAAGACAAAGCCATAATGCCTAAGGTAGAGACTGGCCCGAGTGGGTTATTATTAGAGAGACCTATGAGTAAACAAGGTATACCAGTAACATGCACATCAGCAGGGTATTGATGAAAAAATCAAAAAGACAGAAGGAAAAATCATCATAAGAGATATTCATTGTACTTTCGTATTTTCTAGAGATCTAACACTAACCTTAGAAACTTGATTTGGTCATGGCTGCCCATTCAACAAAAGAGATATTATTTCTACATAATACAACCTTCCTGAGCATGTGCTTTAAAAAGGCCTGAAGAATTCCTGCAGGCATTCTGAAAAGGGGTTTCTGAGTAAAGTGAAAGGAAAGACAAGGTTGCCATCATAATATCTAGACTTCTTGAAGACACAGTATGTGTAATTTGTATTTGGTGAGAGTGTGTGTGTGTGTGTGTGTGTGTGTGTGTGTGTGTATAGTTTCTTTTCTACTAGAAAGTCATTATAGAAGGCATATTGTGTAACTTTATCACTTTAGGGGTAGGTTAGCTAGATCATGTTTTCTCCATTTGCCAAGGGAAGATTAGAACACTAGAAATCAATGAGTGAATAAAAACCTTATTTAATGTGCCATGAGAATACAACATGCTGCAGTATTATTTTGCAGAAAAATTATTTTGCTTCACGTATTTTTTGAAGTAAACTCATATATCATTAATATATTTACTTATATATACATCCTTTTAATAAATATACCTGCAGACTTACATTTCTAACACATTTTATGTCATCTCCCAAGTTGGCAATCGCCATGAAATGCTTGGAAAATCTAAGTTTAACACTCAACATCATGATATGACCTTGATTTCCTGATAAATGGATGCATTAAGACTCTACCCAACAGGGTTGCATTTCCCACCTGCATTTTGACCAGTTTCCTTAATGACCTTGCCAGCTGATATAAATTGCTTTTTGGAAGGAGCCCAGAGGCATGTTAGCAAGCTTGAAGGTTTTGCTACATGTTACAGTAGATGGCTTCTAATGGTGAAAAGAAAAGAGTGGCAAATTCTGACATATTAGATATGCCTCTTTATATTGACAGTAGATAACAGCACCTCTTTTTTTAAGTATCAGGGAAGGAGTATGATTTAAAACGAGATATACTAAATAAAATATATTAACAAAAATTATGTGACACTTTTTCTAGTATTTGTATTGCAACCTCTGAATAGGCTGTTCCATTGTGATCACTGACACTTAACTAATCCAATATATTGTCTATTGTTTTCAATGTAAAAACAATATATATTTCCAAGTCAAGAGGTGTTTCAACCTCTTAAGTAGGTGTGCAATATATTATCTTTGAATCACATGCATGAGGTCCAGGGGAAAGCTGAAGATCATTGTTCCTCTTAGGTTTGTAAAGGAAGATCATTTTGTGGTGTTCCAAAGCGACTACATAATTTTGTTATGTAGTCTCCTATTTTGAATTGAAGAGCTATTGTAAATTAAGTGATAAAGTATAAAAACATCTGTAAGAGGAACAAGATAAAGCTAATTTGGCATTAACAACTAATGTTTATATTAATATAGTTTACTTTTATATTTATCATATCAAATATAATTAAGATGTTCCAGGTCTGCTTAATGTATATGTGCAGACTGAAAGTGACAAATAAATTATTAATGATGTTATTTTGTAGACTCCCATGGACATGCAGCCACACCTACCCCCTCCCCCTACACATACATGTACATACACACTGTTCTTTATCCTACATGACTTTGGAAATTATTCAGGCTTTTCAAATGCTATTCACACAACAAATTTACATAGATTTAACCACATTCTACATATATTATACATTTTTGACATGCACAGTCTGTTTTTTATTTCTGTAATTTTTGGCAGGATCCAAAACTAAATGCCGTCTTTACACATAAATGTATTCATCATTCCGCACCCACTCCACCAACACACAATCCCAAGAGAACAAAAAAAAAAAAATGTGAAAATGAAAGTAACAAAGTGTATTATGTTCATATAAGTAACTGAAATGTCTTAAAAAATAAATTGGACAGTAAAACAAAAAATGTAGATACGGCGCTGTTTTAAAATACAACAATCAAATGTGTGAAGGTATGATTCACTTGGGAAACATCAAATGTAATTTAAATAAAGTTTAATAAAACACTTGAGACAATAAATTGCTTTCTGTTCAAAGAAATTTACCTTTTGCTAGCCTAGCATAATGTCATCTGGCAAAATGTACCCCTTGGTATTTCCTGGAATACTTCTTTCCCCTATAGATTCTATCAGAATATTCTATATTCAAACAAGCATAGAAAATAGAATTACATGGAAACCAAAATACCCTCTTTAAGTTCAGATTATTACTGCAGTGTATCAACACAGAGCTACAGTGTAAAGTTACACTTACTCAAACCCTAATTGATTGATATATTCATTTCACTCACTTTTTCTAAACGGATTGAAACTTTCACATGAAAAATCCAATTTTACCTATCAATCATTGTGGCATAAGCTTTGACCAAAATTATGGATCCAGTAGCCATTTTCAATGTATCCCAAACATTTCGTTTCTGTGACTAAGATATAACATAGCTAGAAAATTATAAACGCTTTTCATTGGTTTGATGCATGAACAGGTAGGCAATATCATAAAACTGTCTTTCACGTGGTTAATATTTTTGGTTTCTGTAAACATTAATTCACACTTCTTTGGAAAGTTTTGCTAACAGAAAAAGAAACTAATGAAACTACTGATAGTGTCATAACTTTTTTCTAGCACCTTTTGTTAGAACATAAATATGAGTTGACATTTCTACATAAACCTGTGAAGGTTATCAAGAAACCCAAAGATGATCGGTTTAAAATTACAGCGAGGATGGGTTAATTAGTTGGAACATCATCTTAATAGGAAACTCATACCCAATAATTTGGAATTCTAGTACAATTTTTGTTATGAAATGAGGCAAAAAGTCAAACTGCCATCCTTGATGCCTGACAAACAGAAGAGTCCTTCTCTACCCTGCTGACCTTTCTTAAAGTTTATACTTTCATTGTATGTGATGATTATAACAAGTGTTACTGTGTTCCAGCTTCTTTGTATTCAAGAATTGCAGTTGAACATTGAGATACATTGTTGTACATCAAAAAGAACTCAAATTTTCAATCAGATACAAAAGGGCATGAGATTGTTAGACATCATTTTATTTTTATAAATATTAAGATTCAGAGAAAAGGAAGCTCAGAAATGGGGTGTAAAAAATTCTAAAGAGATGGTATAAATTATTATCTCAAACTCCAAATCAGCCTCCATGCCTTAGCAATAAATGCCTTCACTTTTCTCAGCTTCACATCAGGATTCAATATTCTTTTCTAAGGCAAACTTGTTTTCAGTTATCCTTAGTCTCAACAGGGGTTGCAAATTAAAAGAGAGGTGCTAGGTTTTGAAGCACAGTTGCTTTCTTGGTCATGAAAGAAAAAGAAGAGAATTGCTAATAAAGAGAAAATTTAAAGTAATGATGATACATCCTAAAATAAAAAGCATTCAAAATGAAAATAAGCATTGCCTGCATTTATATTTTATATTTTTCTTTGGATATGAGCAAAAATTGTCAATATTTTTAATTTTTATGTAAAGAACTCCCCATCTAAACATTGTTATGTATATAAGTCTTGTGTAGCCAATTCTAATTCAAATACATATGTATTTATTCAAACACATATAAAATTATATATATATATTTAAAATATTATTCAGAAGAAATTTTTAGAGTTTCTATTATGTTCAAGCATCATACAAGGTGTATTGATAATAGATGAATAAAATCAGACCTGACCTTGCCTTCAAGTAGGGAAGAAATCATGATACTTATTAATTATAGCAGAAAGCAACATGGTACCATAAGCATATGCAATAAGAGAATATAATCTCAAATGTGGGTGAGGGGCAGGAAGGCAGCAAAACACACTGCCATGTGTGTACCTATGCAACTATTTTGCACGATCTGCACATGTACCCCAAAACCTAAAATGCAATAAAAAAGAAAAAAAAAGAGAATATAATCTAGTTGATTTCCTGAGGAAATGAGATTTGAGATGGAATCCAGTTTGCATGGTAATTAAAGAGCCCAAAGAAAATGACAAAATTGAAGAATCTCTACAAATATTATAAGCCAAATTAGTACATGTGAAAATCTTTTAACAGGATGGTGTAAGACACTAGAATGTGAACAAATTTCAGTATGGAAAGAGAGAAGTAGGTTGTAAAAGCAACTGTTAATTTCTAACCGAAACATGACATTCTTCTTCACACTCATTCTGTCACGTTTCACACACAGCAATTTCCCATCTTACGTTACTATGGTGTGTGGTCATGTGACTGAACTTTAGCCAATGAAAAATAAATGGAATTTGTATGTACTGATTCCAGGTGGGGTCTAGAGAACTTTCCTCTCATGCTTCTCCAGACTGGTTGACTTTCCACCAACTAGTTGAAATGACAATAATGACTTTGACCATCATGTTTTGAAATAGGCAAAGTATCCATCTGCTTCTGTTAGTAAGTGATGACATGGATTAATATTTTTAAATCATTGGTGTGCATCAGAATCATCCACAAAATTAGTAAATCACAGATTATTAAGCTCTGCCTCAGAGCTTCTGGTATATTAGGTCTATGTAAGATCTGAGAATGTGTGTTCATAACAAGTTCCCAGATAATAATGATGCTGTTGGTCTAGGAACCACAGTTTGAGAGCCATTTGCATATAGCAGAGTACTTCCTCTCTCCTAAAAAAATCCTGAAGATTATTGTGTGTGTAAGAGAAACAATTTATCTCTTTTTTGTTTATATATTTGGTTTGCTTGTTAAAATAGAAGATGTTACCTGAATTATCAATATGGAGCTTCATGTAATATAAGCTGGATAGTCTTCTTTGTAAAGATGCCTATTCTCCAATCACTACCACTGCTTTACACAGTAAGCATATAACACAGTTATGATTAATGTGCAGAAAGAGGGAGTTTGTTGTGAATTATTAGAAACTTTTTTTAATTGTCCATCCACATAACAGGTATTGTGGAGATGGCCAGTTTCTGCCTTGTCTGAAGGTGATGCCTAGAACTTTCGCGGCCACCTTGTGATAATGAGAAAAGACAAAATGAGGGCAAAGCTATATTAATAAGCATGGCAAAGCTGCTGTTCAGAATGGAAATATTTTGCAGAATAATGGAATGGAGACCAGAGGTGCTGATATTAGAAACCAAATCAATTCAAGGGTTGTGCTAGATGACACTATCTCAGTGCTTCTTATCCTATTAGTTAGAAACTTTATGCTTATTATATATGTGTGAATATGTGTGTATATACATACATATATATCTATATATAATGTTACTTTTAAGTTATTTCTATAAAATAAAATAGAACAAAGAAGACATTTTCTGAAATAATGCATCATTATCTAGTTTATTCAGATGAGTATTCAATTTTTTCTTCCTTGAGTAGTTACCTAAAATTTTTTCAGCGCTGCTAGAGTTGAGAAATTAATCACTCCAGCTCTAGTTAGCTAAGAATAACTCATATTACGAATATCTTATAACTTATCTTGCAATATTTACCCTAAAGTATGTAACTTTGATATTGCTACTATTTGAGGCATAAAATGCCATTACTGCTGGTTCAAATCACTAATTTTATAGAGAGTTTCATGAAAGATAGCAAAAACAAATTATTCTTAATATATTAGATAGTTATAAGATTTGCATTATTGGCAGTGAACTTAAATGAAAAATCTTGACTTGAGCTTTAAGAAATTATTCATCAGTTAAATCAGTTTTTCCAGAGTAAGTAACATAATTTATACAAACATGCTTGATACAAAGTACATGGGCAAATTCTCAAGGCATTTCTGAGAGGAAAAAATAAGTAAAAGTGAAAAAATATAAACTCAAGATAATTAAACTTCAATGGTAACGAATCTAAACTGTTCATTATTCAATTTATTTATTATTAAGTTCATTATTCAATTTATTTATTATTAAGATCATGAGTTCCTAATTCTCTTTTTTCTTACAATAGATGGCATTTTTTTCTACCGAGAAACAGTTCTGTCAGGAGACTCCCATCCAATCAGGCTGAAGGTCTTGAGAGGCAGATACCTATATAGCCAGTCGAGTGGATCCATCCTGGGGACCAACAGCCTGAGAGCCTGCAGGGCTTACAGCTTTCCAGGACTGAAGGCGCCAAGCAGAGATTCATCCACACATTTATTTGTTCTTTGACAGGTGATTCCTATTAATGCACAGATGTTCTACATATACACATAACTCATGAATATACTAAGTAGGCAGCTGTTACCTGCCTACCACTGATTTCAAACTAAAAGCAACTTCCACAAGGGAGCCATGGGGGCAGGTAAACAGTGTTTCTCAACATCCTTCCTTCTACCAAAAATCAACTCATTCATTTTTTTTTTTTTCTGGATCCCAGTCTTTTTCTTTCTTCAGAATTTGTAAATATGTTTTATTTTTACTAAGTGTTCAATCTCACTCTCTTATCTGTTTTTATTCTATAATCATTTAAAGTTTCTAGTTTTTTTCCATCTAATAAAGAGAAAAGAAAAAATGCATCAACAACAAATCAAACAATTCATTTACTCTCTCTTATTGCCTCATCTTTCCCTTCCTTTATGTAGCCAGACTTACTTGAATTTCAACATTAAAATTTCAAATGACTGTAACAGGCAGCTTATTATGTCAACTTTGATGGCTCCCAATTTTCTATTTTACTTGTATACTTTTTATACAAGCTTAGTTTTGTTTATTAATCATTTATCAATATGCTTTTATTTCTTGAAGTCATATTCTTCCTTCATCTTTCTTAATATAAGTGGACCTTTAAATGTATCTTTAATTTGTCTGTATTTGTTAGTGGCAGTAGGTAAAGCAACACTTTTACCTCTTATCTTAGCAACAAGAGAATATGACCATGAACAATATGCAAAAGAGCAAGTGATATCCAACTTGGTTTCAAGGAGATTGCAAAGAATAGTTATCACAGAGGCAAATTCTAGAGCAGTGCAATTTAAAACCACATTTGTAGACTTTGCTGACGTGAACACACTTTGTTAGTGGTGCTCACAAAAATAAGTATAGGAATTGAGAATAGGCTTTTATCTTACCTCTTTTTTGATTGACAATTTTAAAGGGATATGTGTGATTATCTCATTGTGGACCCATATAAAAACCAGACCCCACTCAGAGAAGCAATTTCCAAAGAACATTGTCTATTGAATGGAGACAGCTGGCATTCAGTTGTAGCCATTCTTATTGTCTATGGTATAATATTAGACAATGCATTATTGAATTATGAGATTTTTCTAGAAAAGCCAAGAATCTGAAAGTTTATATGACATAATTTCATATTTAATATTGTTAGAGAATGCCATTGAATAAAAGACTCATCATAGTGGGTTAAATGCATTCTATAGTTTCTTTCTGCTAAACATTCTTCTCTTAAGTTTTTCACCTCCTATTCTAGTCTCAAAATATTCCAAATTGTATTGTGTTTTCACATTCTACTAAGACTGCTTTCACTAACATCATCATTAATCTTCATGTGGCTACATCCAGTAAATATGTTTTTAAAAGTATCACCAAATTCTATATCTTAGCAGAATAGAAAACTCTTAACCTATACCAACTACTTATTTTTTTTTCTTTTAGGTTTTCTTTCATGTTTTCAGGAGTTCCTTTTCAACAATATTTATTGTGTTTTTTTCCTCCAAGTTTACATTTAAATGTTGGAATAAGTAAACATTAGAATGTTGTTGACTTTTCTTCCTACATTAGAATCTCATCTAAGAAGTCTCATGTGTTACTATGACTTAATTCACCATCTGATGAAGACAGGACAGGTATTTATATCAGAAGCCCAGACTGATATTTCTTGCATAGCCTAAATACCCTTCATAAATATCATCTCCAAAATATTTTACAAGTCATTAACTCTTACTTACTCCAAGTCCTAGATATTGCTAATTTCAATCTGCTTTGATATACCTTTATTGTTATCATCTAAAACAAGCTGTATTCTAAACACCCTTAGTGATTAAATCACCAGTAAGAATTTCAGTGCACATATTGCCCACCTTTAATATACGCAGTGCATCCAGAATAGTTTTGACCTAATCAAACTTCACAGCTTCTGCAAGGCAAAAGAAACAGTCATTAGAGTGAATCGGCAACCAACAGAATGGGAAAAAATTTTTGCAGTTTACCCATCTGACAAAGGGCTGATATCTAGAATTTACAAATAACTCAAACAGATTTACAAGAAAACAACAAACAAGCCCATTCAAAAATGGGCAAAGAATATGAACATACACTTTACAAAAGAAGACATACATGAGGCCAACAAACATACGTAAAAATGCTCATCATCACTGGTCATTAGAGATATGCAAATCAAAACTACATTGAGATACCACCTCACGCCAGTTAGAATGACGATCATTAGAAAAATCTGGAGACAACAGATGCTGGAGAGGATGTGGAGAAATAGGAACACTTTTATACTGTTGGTGGGAGTGTAAATTAATTCAACCATTGTGGAAGACAGTGTGGTGATTCCTCAAGGACCTAGAAATAGAAATTCCATTTGACCCAGCAATCCCATTACTGGGTATATATCCAAAGGACTATAAATCGGTCTACAATAAGGACACATGCACAGGAATGTTCATTTCAGCACCGTTTACAATAGCAAAGACCTGGAACCAACCCAAATGCCCATTGATGATAGACTGGACTAGGAAAATGTGGCACATATACACCATGGAATATTAAGCAGCCATCAAAAAAGATAAGTTCGTGTCCTTTGTAGGGACATGGATGAACCTGGAAACCATCATTCTCAGCAAACTGACACAAGAACAGAAAATCAAATACCGTATGTTCTCACTCATAGGCAGGTGATGAACAATGAGAACACATGGACACAGGGTGGGGAGCACTACACACTGGGGTCTATTGGGGGGAATAGGGGAGGGCCAGTGGCGGGGGGGAGCTGGGGAGGGATAGCATGGGGAGAAATGCCAGATGTTGGTGAAGGGGAGGAAGGCAGCAAATCACACTGCCACGTGTGTACCTATGCAACTATCTTGCATGTTCTGCACATGTACCCCAAAACCTAAAATTCGATTAAAAAAAAGAATAGTTTTGTCAAAAACAGTAATGTGAATTAGGGAATTTGTTCTGAACATAGTTCAGTCTTCCCCTTTTCTATTTAGAGAAATAGGAAGCACTAACCTCCATTTCCTTATAGATTTTTCTTCAGACTTGTTTTGTGCCTTTTTCTCACTTGTAATTTAGAATCAAGCCAATTTTTCAGATGGATTTTTCTATTTCCTACCTCAGTCATTTCACTTTACCGTTTTTTAATTGAAATGTTCTTTTCAATTCTTCTGTTAACTCCAGCTTTTTTTTTCCCCCAAATGAATCTTTCCTTCTCACTCACTCCATTTTCAAGACTTGTTGAAGTCCATGACTTCTGCATTCCAGTAGCTACTTGGGCTTCCTCTTGAGGACACTTCCATTCATATTATTCACATCTATTTTGCTTATTAAACTATAATCTCCATGCAGGCAGGCATTGCACTGGTTTTCTTTTTCACAACTTTAAGTTTCTCTTACATAGTGTATGTTGCACATATATTTTTAAAATAAATGAATTGTTGTTTCCAAATTTGGGTGGAAATGAAGCTAGCTTTCATTTCTATTTTCTTCTTCCTTGTGTTTTAATTCTACAAAATATACAATTACTGATTGCACATTTAAACTATGTTTACATGTTCCAACATATTTAGCCTATTAAATATACTATTGCTATTATATGATTTTATAAACCATATATAATTTACATTTTATTTGTTTTATTTAGATATTTAAGATATACATACATATGTATATCTTGTTTTTAAAAAATATTGAAAGTTATTTTTAAGCATATGTATTTTAATTTTACTATAACAGATTTATTTTATAAAGTTTGTCAAAGGTAACTTTTTATTACTGTATACATAGGTCTATATGTAAAAACGAATATAAAATAAAGAATATAAAGTCATTTTCAGAAAGCCAAGATTCTAATTTTGACTCCAGGTAAACATCATTGATAGTTCATGAAACTGTTCCACTTTTTGATTTCTATGTATGAAAAATGGGAAATAGAAATATGGAGCAGTCACAGCATAATTCTTACATATTTCTAATAAACTAAAAAAGTGAAATTCCTTTATAAATTTTAAAATTTTAGTCACATTCATTCTGCCATTAAATATTTTTAAATTAAACTTGTAAAATGATTCCACATCTTTATTGCATACTAAACTCAGATGTAGCACTTAAATATACAGGAAAATGAGTTATAGATTATTTGTTATGATTTTAAAAATAAGTGTAATATCCAAAGGATTATAAATTGTTCTGCTACAAGGACACATGCACACAAATGTTCATTGCAGCACTGTTTACAATAGCAAAGACCTGGAACCAACCCAAATGCCCATCGATGATATACTGGACAGGGAAAATGTGGCACATATACACCATGGTATACTATGCAGCCATAAAAAATAATGAGTTCATGTCCTTTGTAAGTACATGGATGAACCTGGAAACAAACCATCATTCCCAGCGAACTGACACAGAACAGAAAATGAAATACCACATGTTCTCGCTCATAGGTGGGTGTTGAACAATGAGAACACATGGAAATAGGGATGGGAGCACTACACAATGGGGTCTTTTGGGGGGGATAGAAGAGGGACAGTGGGGGGTGGGGAGTTGGGGAGAGAGAGCATGGGGAGAAATGCTAGATATAGGTGAAGGGGAGAAAGGCAGCAAATCACACTGCCACATGTGTACCTGTGCAACTATCTTGCATGTTCTTCACATGTACCCCAAAACCTAAAATGCAATAAAAAAATAGGTGTAATATTCTAATACTTGGAGTGATATAGGTCTGGTTTTGAATATTTTCTTTCATTTTTTCATATTTAGACTGTTGTCATCACTCAGAAAAATCCACATACAGTCTCACATATTTTCTCCTTAGACCAACCATATAATTGCCATTTTTATTCTCTGTTATATAATAGCTGTCATTGGATAATGAAAGAATCAATCAAACTTTTTTCCTTCATGTCTCTGCAGCAACAGAACTTTATTATTTTTACTTCAGTGACACTCTGAGAAGCTTGAATCAATATTGACAAAACATCAAGTCTTTTTGAAAAACTTTGCTATGATAGCACTCAAAGCTTAACTATTTCACATCTGTTATAGCCATGGAAACTCAAAATTTATTTTTCTCACAAACACATACATCTTAATCCCATGGAAAATCATTCGGCTGCATTTGAAATGCAGTTACCGTAACTGACTTCCAAGGCACAGAACTGGGATTCATCCCCATATCTGAGAATAGAATCAAGCCCTAAACAAAGGGAACTTTATAATCAGGTTTTGAAGATTAATGTTTCTTTAGAAGGGGAAGCTGGTCTTGGAAGCAATCTGATTTTCTTCCTGCTATTGATAGAAACGTTGAGTTTCTAGCTGAACTAATAGAAAAATTTATTTGTAAATAAATGGACAATTTAGCCCGGGAAATAATTTACTCTTAACCCTTATTGTTCATTGATATTGATCACTTGAAAATGCTCTGAACCACAGGCATAACAAAACCTCTTCCTATTGAAATACTATTAATATTATTCAATATGTTTTAATTTTTAAGTAGTAAGATAAATAATATAATACACTGTTACTTAAATAGCTCACATACTTTATTATTCAATTCTATGACTAGTCTAACAATTATCTCAAAATCCATCCTCAGATCCCTGAAGCTGTTTTATGGTTTGGTTTGTTTCATTTGGTTTAGTTTGTTTCTTTGGCTCTGTTTGTGCTTTAGCACTGAAAAAATTGTTATTTAACTGAATCTCCAGCATGCTGTTGAGTAATGCTTTTCAAGCAGGACATATCACTCAGTAGTTGATCTCATACTTAGTTATGAGCTTAAAACGTGAAAAGAGACAGAAAATCTGTAATGCTGTAAACAGAAAATCAGATTATGGAGAGTGAATGCATAAGGATATATATTTTGTGAAATTCATTTACATGAATCTTCTTTAGTCTTCAAATCAACATATGTTTTCACTAAATACACTTGTGCTAATACATAGCCTGTGACTCTGGCATCTTCTTCCTTTCACAAGTATGGAAACTAAGTCAAATCTCATTACACAGTGTCGTGTAAAGAGTTGATAGATTTCTAACTGTGCCTTAGGCTTCTCAATCATTGTCACAGTGTTCTTTGAGTTATAGCATATTGCCTATTTCAATTTAAATATAAGTGTGGAGGTTCTCAGCCTCTGTTCTTTCCTGAGTTTTGATTTTATGAGACATTTTTTCCGACTCCCTATCCCTATTTTCTCTTCTTTGTAATCAGTGTTTTTAATGTCTGAAACCATTGGCTTTTCTGTAAGAAAGATTTACTGTTTTTAAAACTAAATAGGGCCAGGCACAGTGGCTCACGCCTGAAATCCCAGCATTTTGGCAGGCCGAGGCAAGAAGATCACAAGGTCAATAGATCGACACCATCCTGGCCAACATGGTGAAACCGCGTCTCTACTAAAAATACAAAAATTAGCTGGACATGGTGGCACATGCCTGTAGTCCCAGCTACTCTGGAGGCTGAAGCAGGAGAATCACTTGAGCCAGGGAGGCAGAGGTTATATTGAGCTGAGATTGCACCATTGTATTCCAGCCCTCAAAAAATAAGAATAAAAATAAAGAATTAATAGTATTTAGTGATTTTCAAACTGTTGAATATTTAAATTGACATGTTTGTCATCAAAACCTTAAAATTAAAAAAAAATCATGATTCTTTTAATAAACTGTGAGAGGATTTAGTATCCTTTAATTATGCAGCATTATACAAACATACAAACTATGTTTCCATTCAACCAATTTTATTTTTAAAAAATTTTTAATTAAAGTCAATTATAATGTGTTTGATTTCATAGTTAAAATGTTTCTGTTTCTTGATTTTTATATATGACTCATAATACCTAAATTAATTATGGGGCCTGGAAAATTAGTAATAGTAGTTCTAAAAGGGAAAATAAGAGTATGTATGTGTGTGTCTGTGTGTGTGACACACATATACACACATTTAATAAAGAGAGATAAATTCTTATATCTCTATCTATTAATATGTGTAAATTTAAATGGCAAGTCCTTTCAAATTAGCCTCATTTAATATGTCTGCATCTAATTATCATTTAAATTTTCTTTCTTAACACCTATATAGTGAAAAGGAACACACACCTGATTTTCTCACATGGCACAAAGGAACCCCTCATTTTCAGCTTATGTTGGTCTACGGATGCAGTGGCTTGCAGAAGGAATTTTGTGCAAATAAGTTAGAACATAAGTCAAACCTCTTTGTTTCAAAAGAGTAAAGCATGACACAAAGCATGAAATTTATTTAACCTCCATGTTCCATCTAGCAGAATTAAACTTTCCAAAGGGGAAAGACATACATTGATGTTTTAAAAATTACTACACAGTAGAAACTATGCTTCTAGTACTCTACAATAAGCCTAACTTATTGGCAGAAATTGTCCATAAAATTGACATTTTTAAGCAAATTTACATTCCTTCATCACTGTTATGCATGTTACTGCAGACAAAGTAGATGATTTGAATTCATGATTGATTCAAGAGTGTCATAGAAACGAGACAGAATATATTGGATTTGGTGCCAAGGAGTTCATTTTGGGCAACCAATAATTACTGAGAATTAGATTGTACGAAATCAGAAAAGTGTAGAAGAGTTCATGGCATTAGTAATTACAATGAAAATAAAATTATCTCATACAACGTGCTTTCATATATAATTCCTCCTCTGGATATTGTGTTTTCTTCATGCCCATTTTCAGAGCTGGCTCTTATTATTTTATTGATATCTGGTTTAAAGTGAAGAAAAAAGAGCTGAAGTAAAGTTTTCTTCAAACTTTAGACACAAAAATAAAAATAAGTTGAGGATGCAATTTTTTATTAATATTAATGCACTTTCTTAAACACAATCTCTGTTACTAATCTATCTTTCTGTTAATAACTGGCCGGGGGAAAGTTGGCAAATTCATTCATTTTAAATGCTAGAGGCATAAAGGTTCTTGTTGAATACATTATTTTGTTTTATTGGTTAAACACACACATACATAAACACACGTAAGCATTTGTATTCATTCTGTTTTTCAGAAAGTTTTAATAATAAGATATTTAAATCTTGCCATCAGCAACAACTATAAACTAAGTCAATTTTTAAATTAAAAAGCTCTAAAATTTAAAACAGATTTTAGGAATATTAAAATTCCCTTTAAGCTTTACTACATGTCATTCAAATCAGAATACTTAATATCACTTTATTATAATTTTAAGGAAATACCATATATATTTAAAATTATAAATTAATTATAATTTAAGTGCCTGAATAAATTAAGTATTTATATAAGGTTAGTTACATGCTATTTTCTGATTGAAATATTCTTCCAACCATATCAAAATTTTGCCTAATGTCTCCTAAAATGTTTATTTAGTGATGGGAACAAAAACTGTTTTAAATCAACCTCAAATTGTTTTGCTTATGACTAGTAGATTAATCTTAGTGAAACAATGTTTTCAAAATGTCCTTCTCTATTTCAATAATCTACAATCACTCTCAGTTTTTTATAAAATAATGTCCAGAAGGATTAAATGGATTTACCTTCAGGGATACTTGTGCTTTGAACATTTATACTTTGTTTTTTTTTTAATAGAACAAAATAACCTGGAAGATAGTAATAAATTATTTCCCCAACATATGGAAAGTCCAGTATAAAGTAAATAAGAGCAGCGGCACCATAAACAGGAAATATATAGTATCTATTTCAAAAATATGAATATAAGAAACAAAAAGTTTTGATATATTTGAAATTGTGTTTTTATGGCCAGTAAATTTGCATACTTAAACTCTTAAATAAATGGCATCTATCACTTCAAGAGGTGAATGAAAACTACCAACAATAAAAGGGTCATTGTAACTTGAGTTTCAAAACTGGCTTTATTTTTCAAACCATAGTGAAGCGTCATCTTAAAAGATAGCAATTTCCCTGAAAGAAAAGAGAGGTTCAAGTTTATTAAGAGACCATTCCATATCCAAAGTGTAGGTTGACAAACTTCGTATAGAAAAGGGAAAAATTAGAGTATATTACTAATATAAAACGAAATCCATCCCAACAGAGGTGGCGGAAAACCTATTCATTATTATACCATAGATAGAGGAAAGAAAAATAAAAATGATAATACATTTACTCTAAGAGATCAGTGTCTTTGTTTTTTTTTTTCTTTGAAAAGATCCTTAATAGGGGTATGAAAAAAATACACTGATATAGTTTAAGGAAGCCTATGACATCAGAGTTGATAAATTGCTTTGCTTAGGAGAGTCTGGAGGTTTGCATACTCCATGATAAAGCCTCACATCCTCACATTCAGCTTGGGACAATACCCAGTATGTAGTAATAGTGAATCATTGTCCAAGGAAGGTGTTCAGTTGAACGAATCTATGGAAGATCTCATGGCTCTTGAGACACGGAGAGTGATACACAGGTAATCCAGAAGTTCATGCACACTCAGGGTCATATATGAGCTGAGAAGAGCCCTGAACAGCAAATTTAGAGACCAAGAAACAGAGTTCACAACCTTTGGGATCAGAGTCAAACATACTTCATTTGCAGTTTTATGAAGAAAGAACCAGTTAAGACCAATCCCATCTCATAGATACCATTTCAGTGATAAAAAATAGACAAATTAAGAGACAACAATGGATCTGTGGCACCTCTGTTTTACTGCCATCAGACCCCATCCCAAATATAATCTGATACCATCCTAGACATAGGTAGGAGGCAATCAGGAAAGGGTGGACATGAACAACAATCATGAGACAGTTTACATAGACGAAACTGAGAAACCTGGCAACTTGAATTCTTCTCCTTGCCTTAATAGGATGATCATCCACAAGACAAATTAAGCACATTTCAGAAAATAAAGAAACTGAATTTTATTTGAATCTTTAAGTTGTTAACTCTTACTAGTTAAATAGTATATTAGTTTCCTATTGCTTCTATAGCAAATTACCATAAATTTAGTGACTTAAAACAACATAAATTGATGTCCCACAGTGCTATATGTCAGGGGTTCCCAACAGCTGGGCCACAGACTGGTACTGGTCTGTGGTTTGATAGGAACCAGGGTGTGCAGCAGGAGGTGAGCGGCAGGCAAGCAAGCAAAGCTTCCTCTGTATTTTCAGCTGCTCCTCATTGGTCACATTCACTGCCTGAGCTCTGCCTCCTGTCAGATTAGCAGCAGATTAGATTCTCATAGGAGCATGTACCCTATTGTGAACTGCGCATGTGAGGGATCTAGATTGTGCTCTCCTTATGGGAATCTAATGCCTGATGATCTGTCACTGTCTACCATCACTTCCAGATGAGACATCTAGTTGCAGGAATACAAGCTCAGGGCTCCTACTGATTCTACATTATGGTGGTATAATTATTCCATTATGCATTACAATGTCACAGTAGTAGAAATAAAGCACACAATATACACAATGAGCTTGAATCATCCTAAAACCATTCCCCACAACCCCAGTCCATGGAAAAATTGTCTTTCCACAAGACTGGTCCCTGATGCCAAAATGGTTGGGGATGGCTGCTATAGGTCAGAGACCTCAGTTGGCTAAAATAAAAGTGAAAGTGAGGTTTCATTTCTTCTGAAAGTTGTTGGAGAGAATCTGTTCCCTTACCTTCTTCAGCTTCAGAGTCTGCCTGCATTCCCTTGCTCATGACCTTTTGCTACATCTCCAAAGCCAACAATATAGTATCTTCAAATCTCTCTCTGTCTGTCTCTCTCTCTGGTACTCCTGCTTCCCTTTTAAAAGGACCCTTTTGATTACATTAGTCCCAGTGGGATAATCTAAAATAATCTTTTCATCAAAAGATCCTTAATTACATTTCTAAAATTATTTTTGCCATATAAATTGACATATTCATAGCTTTGGGAGATTAAAATGTAGATGTCTTTGAGAGAGACACTTTCTGATTATCACACAGGTGACACATGTATAAAAATCTCCAATCGTTCTTTCCATCCACAGGGATCTTTACTTAAATATTAAGAAAACAATGAGATTTGTTGGATAAAGAATAAACATACCATACATATATAGGGTTAGATAATTTACAACTTATTCATTCCAAGACCACCTTCAAAAATTAAAAGTAAATTCTGTACTTGGGTACACAGTTGTGGTTATTGATTTGGAGTCATTAGTTCATCCCCCACAAGATTAATTTAGATCTCATTTTACTCTTTGATGTGTGTTGAAGAGAAATAATATAGAAACCTGGACAGACAACTAATTTTCTCTTAATATCTATACTACTCATCATCATAGCTAACAAAACATAGATATTTGTTCAGCAATATTTCCCAGTTGAATAAAGCTTATATTTCTCAACTTCAATTTTAAAGAGGCATGGCTATGTTAGTAGGTTCTGAATGAAATTTATGTAAAGTAGTCTGTCAGATGTCTATGGAGTGCTCTTTAAGAAAAAAAAATTAAAAGAATGTCTTTCTCTGTTATTTTCTCCTGGAATTTGCTATAGTTTTGTGTTGTGAGGCACTACCTAAGAATGTAGAACAGTAAGACAAAGGGTCCTGATGTAGTTTACCTCCACAATGTCTATGTTTTCATTTATATTTATAAGAAAAAAAATAAATTTTGTCTATTTTTTCCCACTGTTAGTTTGAACTTATATGTTGTATATAATTGAATTCAAATCTAACTAAATTAGGCCTCATAACAGATCAAAAATCTATTATCTGTCAGTGAAAAACTTAGCCCAGCAAAGGAATATAGCTACACCAAGTAAACAGTCAATCTAAAGACTTATTTAATGAGTGGTTGCTAAGATTATGGAGAAGTGAGTACAGTTAAGAGGGCAAATATGAATAAATGTGTTTCTTCATACAAAGAGATAATATTGTGATTAATGAATTTATATTGCAATAGCTATATATCTTTCTCATACTTTTAGTATCTGTTGGCTAGTCTGTAGGAACCCAATAACAACATAAAAGTGAGTCCTAAAGTCAGCTTTCATTATGACATCTAGGCATTAGCTATAGATTAAAAGATTACAGTGTGTGAGATGATGATGTACCTCCTAATTCACTGGGGTACTTTACATGAAATGCCCATGTCCCAGTTGGCAAGCAAGTGGCAACACCATTGTAGTTGAAGAACCTATGACACACAGGACAAAGGAATACCTGATTAGTAACTAGAGCTGTGTAAAGGGTGCTAAGAGTAGTTTAATTGCCTGTGTCATAGAATTCATAGATTAATATGCATTGCTTTTAGTTATATAGTAGTAGACTCTACATATATTTCTACTATGCAAACCTAAATGTTAATTTTGGGGCACCTTAAAATTAAAGAAGATTAAATATACAACTTTATTTTTGAGTGCTATATATTTTTATCATCTACTCAGGCATAGCAGTGGGCATTTTAATACAAGAATTACTCAAATTACTCATATTTTGAACCTACATTACCCACTTGTAATTTTCTCCTTATGTAATCTGTAGCACGTTCCCTAGAATCAATCTTGTATTGTCCTCAATGTGCTATCACCATTGCTCATGCAGCTAATCCTCCAGTTAATACGCTTCACATTCTTCTTCATTTTATTTCAGAATTTAAGGAGTTAGGAAAATGTTTTATGAACAAATTCAGCTGAGAATATTACAAGGTCTCTGGGATTATACTAAAATTTTATACAGGTTCTTCGAAAGATTTCCATTTTTATTACACACACACAAACACACGCACACACACACACACACACAAAGAGCTGCAACGTCTAAATAGAAATTTCTAAAAGTCCTTGCAGAAGGCATGAAAACAGAAAAAATATGGTGTAATCTCCCAGCCACATTCCAAATTACTAAATTTTACTTCTGAGTAGATGAGCAATACACAAATCAATAATAGATGAACGAATATGCAGACAGGTACATATAAATTAAACATATATTTATTTGTATTTGGCAATTTGATAGAAAATTATTCGTATCTACATCTATATCTATAGCTATATTTACATGCAGTCTAATTTATTTTTACATTTCATTGTCTTACATTTTTTTAAATTAATTTTTCATTAAAATTTCCTGTTAATTTTCCATTAACTTACCAAATCCATTTATTTTTCCTCTTGGCTTCTGGCATTCTTGTCATATTTATCAGGTTCTTTCTTATCCTGTGTTTATATACACAATTAAATATATTGACTTCTATTTACATGTTATAAATACTTTATATTTAATTTTTTAAGAATGCTTAGATAGCAAATGAAGAGCTGCTGTTCCCAATAAAATATATCTTAAAATTTATTTTTTTTGACAAATCCTATAATATCTGTCACCAGCTTCTACTAACTTTTAGAAATGATTCTAATTTTATAAGGAACTGCAATTTCTTTGAGGCAAAATGAGAGGTGATTTTTTTTCAGTTAGTAAATTCATCCATAGGGGAGATGTTTTTTGGCTTCTCAAAATCTTTACTGAAACCACATTTACTCCTTAGCTTTATCTTTTTTTCTAACACATGTATCACCCAATCCTGAAATGTTCATTTTCTCAAAAATTGCAATCCCAAGCTCAGCAATGCCACTGCCATGCCCCTCCAGCATGTGAGTTCTTCTCAAACCTGTCAGCCCGGGTCAGGATGCCTCTTCCACTTTCTCAGTTAATTCCAACGGGCTGACAGTTCTGTTAAAACTGTGCTCTCTGCTAAAGTCCAGGCAGAAACATAGAATTTCAACCAGTACAGGTGAGCACGAAAATCTGAATAACCTCAGAAAATATAGCCAGAAGAAATTCCCAGCCTCATGTGGCCCTATTTCAACATTCAAAAAGAATTATCCATTAATCAAAAGTAATTTAAAATAATTCTAATATTCTTATATCTCTTGAAACTCAAAGTATAGTACTTCAGAAATGCGGTGTCCCTCATCCTCTCATTCTCCACGTCTCTCATCCATGAAGTGGCCTTGAATCTCTCTCTGCCTCTAACACACTTCCCCTCACTCAGCGTCACTCAGAGGAACTGGCCACATTGCCCTCTGCTTTCCTCCCTTTTTCTCTTTCTTTTCATTTTGTTTGATTCTCAGTAACAAATAAGTCTGTGCCTATGAACACCCCATTCCCACTTTTGTTGTATCCTGCTCTAATTAATCTGATTGCATCATAAATTATGTGTGTGTGTGTGTGTGTGTGTGTGAGAGAGAGAGAGAGAGAGAGAGAGAGAGAGAGAGAGAGAAAGAGAGAGAGAGAGGGAGACAGAAAACCAAGTAGTAGTTACCAAAATGTCCTTCATAGGTAGAGGTTAGTAAGTCTATCAATTCAATTCTAATATGAATTTTTGGTCTATTTTTATTATTTGCTGTATTGCATCTTTACATAACAATATGGAAATACAGCTAGAGATGTACTTCCAGCTCCAATTTCTCATTATAAAAAATGATAATTTAATATATGTTTGCTTTTATTTCAAAAAAGAAAATGGACTGTATAGTTATTCCTCAAGTATACCTCAAGAATTCAAATATTCATATTGTATTTCATTTGCATATTTTTAGTTTACAGATTTTGCTGTTTAAAGGAAAGTTTTATTTGCTGTTTCTTCTCAGTTAGAATGACTAATTTAATATTTATTTCCTTGTGTTCATCTATTAATAATTTTATTTAGGCACATCCGTCATAAAATTCAGAGATTAATATTTCCTTTTCTAACCCCAATTGAAGTTTAGGACTTTATTCGGGAGGTTAAAATGCTGATAGTTATTATTTTAGTGTGTTTATTTTGTTCTTGTTACCTTTGTAGCTTTGTGTTTTCCACCTTCTCTTTTCATTGTTAACAGTTTTTTTTTATTTTAGTAAGTTATTTCCTTTTTCAGTACTATAAAAGCAATACATCCTGATTTCAAAATGTAAATACAATTACTTACATTTAATTCTTTAAGCAACATATTATTAATTGCTAAAATACTGAATGATGTTATGTCTTTTGTGTTTTCATAGTATGTTTAACTAGTTCAATGTATTTTTGCCCACAAATTTGCATCATTCAAAGCATTGGCAACTTTCAATAAAATTGAAGTGCTGAATCATAAATAATTTTAGTATTTTTACCATGTATACTTTCTTGTTTTGCATTATATTTGGTTTTAATGTTGCTGAAAACAAGAGTAATCTCAGACCAATATATCTTATTATGGAGATATACATATGAATGTTCATCTCACATTTACCTATTGACCCAATGGAATTAAATGCAGGCTTACAGTCATGTCTCACAGTGGAGGAGGCCAGAAGAGCTAAAACAAAATTAAAAAGCCCTGTTTTCAGCTATATGGGGATGCAAGGCCAGTTTCTCATGCTGCTTCCCTGTATTTCATTGAGATCAATGAATGAGTTGCTTAAGCCAAATATTGTATCAATTTGTCATTTCTTCCTTTAGAATCATATGTAAAAAAGATCTAAACAACACATTCATTGATTTAAACTAGAAATTACATTAATTTAAACTAGAAATATATGTATTTAATGTGCAGAATGTGCAGGTTTGTTACATAGACATACATGTGCCATGGCGGTTTGCTGCACCTGTTGACCTGTCCTGTAAGTTCCCTCCCCTCACCTCCCAGCCCCCAAAAGACCCTGGTGTTGGGGAACAACAGAGAGGGGAACAAAACTGTGTCCATGTGTTCTCATTCTTCAACTCCCACTTTTGAGTGGGAGCATGCAGTGTTTCGTTGTCTGCTCTTGTGTTAGTTGCTGAGAATGATGGCTTCCAGCTTCATCCATGTTCTTGAGAAGGACATGATCTCATTCCTTTTTATGGCTGCACAGATTTCCACGGTGTATATGTACCACATTTTCTTTACCATTGATGGGCATTTGAGTTGGTTCCATGTATTTACTATTGTAAATAGTACTGCAATAAACATGTATGTGTATATGTATTGTTAGTAGAATGATTTATACTCCTTTGGAAATATACTGAGTGCTGGGATTGCTGGGTCAAATGTATATCTGGAATCTCTTTCTGAATTATGTAAAAAGGCAAGGACATTTTTATATGTATTTTATGGATGATATTTGAATCTTAATAAAATTCTTACTTATCTGCCATGTGCTATGTTAATTGATTTATCATTAGTGTTTCACCTGTTCCACCTAATCCTTCCCCAAACTCCATGGGAACAAGTTATTTCTATGAAGAGATACTTGTAATCATCATTTACATCTAAGTGAACTAAGACTTAGGGAGACTAAGAAATGTGCACATTTGCAATTCTAGAAAATGGCAGAATTTCAGTTTGTTACAGGAGGTAGCTAGTCATCAATGACCAAGGCAGGAGAGGGCTCCACCCATACCCCACAAGGAAAGTCAGGTGACCATCAGATGATGGTCAGGCAGTTGCTAACTGTCTCTCTAAAATAATAATTGGTCACAGTCAGCACCAGGGAAAGGCGGTCTCCCTATAGATAAGAAACACCTGGAGCTGGTATCAGCAGCTTCCTGATAAGGATCTCATAAGCTGGCTAAATGGGCTCAAACATGTTCATTAAAAGGAAAAATGGCAGTGTTTTACTGGTATATGACACTCAAGGAACATGCTGCATGTAAAGGGAAGAAGCTTCCAGGTAAAGCTTCAGGTGAGCATGCATAAACTCCAGTAAGCACACTGAGCAGACTCACCTCCAAAATGCCAGTGGGCCATTGCGCATTTGGGAAGGTCACCCCAAGGGAAGAATCAAGGGAAAAGGGACACAAGATGCTGGAAGTAGGCCAACATAAAAAAACCCTATGTCCAAAGTCAAATGCCGTGCTTGTCCTCCAAGACCTCAGGCTGGCCTTCTTCCAAGTGCACCTTTTTTTTTATTCCCACTCTAAAACTTTTTTTTCTTTCTTTTTTTTAATCATACTTTAAGTTCTGGGGTACATGTGCAGATCTTGCAGGATTGTTATATAGGTATACACATGCCATAGTGGTTTGCTGCCTCCATCCCGCTTCACCTACATTAGGCATTTTTCCTCATGTTACCCCTCCCCAAACTCCCTACCCCCTGCTATCACTCCCTTAGCCAAACTTTCACTCTAGATCTAAAACTTACCTTCCTCTTCTTTTTCTGCTGATGCTCCCTCGGTCTAATTCTTTCTACTGAGGAGGCAAGCACTGAGGTTGCTGGAGACATGTACAGATGCATTCCACCAATGACAATTTGAGCCAGTGAATGAGAGATGAAAAAATATGTAGATTCGAGGGCTATTTTAGAAAGTATCCTCTGTTGGTTGCAACAGTGTTCTGTGATGATTCAACATTGAAGAGAAGAAGGACACCAGAGACAAAATAACGCTCATGTTTCTGGCCAAGAATCCAGTTGTGTATTTACATTTATTGAAAATTTTAAATGTTTTATGGCCCCATGTATTTTTAACCTTCACTGGATCCTCTGGTACTGTTATTTTCTTCTCCCTTTTTCTGAAATATTTTACTTTTGCTGTGTCATTCTCCCCTCTTTTCTGGCCTACCTTAAGTATAATATAAAAAGGCTATTCTTTCTGAACATATGTAGGTTGTCACTGTCCCTATCCGTGTATTACTGCATCTGCAGTTCTGGTACACAGCTTATGAGAAAGCAGTAATGAAAACCTCTCATTCAGTGTTCAGTTTCTATTAGATTTCCATTATTTCGTGAATCCGTCTGTCTTATTGACCTTCTCTACCACCTCTCAAACGAGTTATTTTTATTTTTAAGACCGTCTTTCTTTGAAGTGCAGTTGCATGATCATAGTCCTCTATAACCTTGAACTTCTCACCTCAGCCTCCCGAAGAACTAAGACTGCAGGTGTGCACCACCACGCCTGGATAATTAAATAATTTTTTTTTTTTTTTGGTAGAGACAGGATCTTGCACAGGCTGGTCTTGAACTCCTGGCCTCAAGCAATCCTCCTGCCTCAGCATCACAAAGTACTGAAATTACAGGTGTGAGCCACAGAGTGTGTCCAGTTTCTTTAATGCTCTTCATTATTTGAATAATTTAAAAACTATATTTCCTACATTGTCTTGGCAATAACATTTCTTATCCCTACTCCTTCATAGAGTGTGTCCTTGTATGGAGGTGCTGTCCTAGAAAACAGTGCTATTGCCAATCTGTTCAGCCTGGGCTGCTTCCATCCTGATCCCTACACCAAAAAATACGCAGACCTCCTGATGATCTCTTTTGTGGAAGTTGTCATCACTGGTGGAAAACATACAGTGTACCTCCTTGTTTTTATTTAGTTAGACTATATTTTATAAGCTCAATTCTACGTTATATTTTATTTCAATGCAAACCCCTATGTCTTAAGAAAAATGGAGTTTCCTTAAAGTTCTTGACAGTCATGCATTTCTTAGTCTTTTTATTTATTTGTCTTTTTGTATTTTCTTATACATTGAGCTTTTATTTAGTCTGTATCTTCATGAACATTTTAATATTAAGAAACTGACTTGAGAGCTGCTCTATTAGGTATAGTTTATTTTGGAAATTGTCTTGATGGAAGAAATTTAATTTACCAAAATGGGAAAGCAATACACTTTATTTCCTTAAAATAATTAAAGCAGTATTCACATCCTCATTAAAATATTAACAATAATAGCTAGAGTTTTTCAAGGCATTATTGAGATATAATTTGTATACTCTACAACTGACACACAAAACATAAAATTCAATTTCTTTGGCATATTCCCAGAGTTGTAAAACTTACCACACTGTCTAACTTCAGCAGATATTCATTCTTTCAAAAGAAACCTTTTACTCATTACCTTCTCTGTCTATAGATTTGCCTATTTGGAAATAGCAAATAAAGAGAAGTATGCCATCTTCTCTGAGTTACTTTCCTCACTTAATATATTGCTTTCTCAATTCATCCATGCTGTGAGATGTGTCAGTACTTCTTTCCTTTTTGTTGTGAAATACTCTTCCATTGTATAGATATACCACATTTAAACACCCATTCACTGGCTGATGGAAACTTGAATTGTTTCTACTTTTTATTTATTATGAAGGAGGATACTATAAACATTCATGTAGAAGGTTTTGTGTGGATGTGAATTTTCATTTCTCTGGTATGTATACCTAGAAATAGAATTGACAAGCTGTTTTCCAAAGTGGTGGGACTATTTTACACTCCCACTAGCAATGTGGGAGAGTTCACCAATTTCTCTACAATCTTGGCCATACCTGCTTTCTGACATTTTATTATAGCCATCTCTGATGGTTAAATTAGGTGTCAGCTTGACTGGATAGAAGGGTGCATAGATGGCTGGTAAAGTGTTGTTTCTGGCTGTGTCTGTGAGTGTGTTGCAGAGATTATCATTGAGTAGGTGAACTGGGAGAGGAAGACCCACCCTCAGCGTTGGTGGGCACTATCCAGTTAGCTGCCAGCACAGCTAGAACAAGGAAAGTGGAAGAAGGTGGGAAGTAGTTCTCTGATCAGAACTTACACGGTAAGCTGGCTTGCTGAGTGTTTGGGCTTTCATGTTTCTCTTGCATTGGATGTTTCTTGTCCTCGGACATTAGACTGCAGGTTCTTTGGCCTTCGGACTCTTGGGGTTATACCCGTGGTTTGTTGGGGCTCTCGGGCCTTTGGCCACAGACTGAAGCCTGCACTGTTGACTTTCAGACTTGGACTGAGCCACCGCTGGCTTCCTACCTCCTCAGCTTGCAGATGGCCTAATGTGGGACTTCACCTCGTGATTGAGTGAGTCAAATCTCCTTAATAAACTCCCTTTCATGTATACATCTTTCCCATTAGTTCTGTCCCTCTGGAGAACCCTAATACACCCTCTTAGTGGTTTTGCAGTGGTATCCCCTCGTGGTTTTGATTTGCATTTCTTTAATGACAAATTATGTTGAGACTCTCCATGTGCTTATTGGGAATCCACATATCTTCTTTAGATAAATGTTTATTTGGAACCCTTCATTCATTTTTATGTTGGGTTATCTGTCTTCATATTATTAAATTATAAGAGATATTTATAATTCTGAATACAGTCCCTTATCTGATACATGATTTGCAAATATTTCCTTCTATTCTGGAGGTTGTCTTTTCACTTTCTTGATGATTTTGTTGGCAGCACAAAAATTTTACATTCTGATGTACCCCCATTGATCTACTTTTTTGTCACTTGAGTTTTTTAGAGTTTAAACATATGAAACTACTATGTTTTATTCTAAGAGTTTTATAAGTATTATTCTTACATTTAGTTGTATAATTTTGAGCTCAGTTTTGCTTGTTTTTATCTTAAGCCTGTTTACACCTTTATCAGTAAAATTTGCTTACTATTTAAAGATTGTCCTGTATTCCACTTACCTAGTTAGATTTGAACCCCTTCTTGCCAATTATAAATGTAGCTTCGATGCTGCTATTCTTATTTAGGGAATTTACTTTCTTTTGGTCTTAGCCAAGGACTACCACCTTCGAGATCTCCTCACTGATCGCTTCATAAGTGTTGCAGCCTTGAGCAGGTTCATAGTATCCACAGCCATGGATGTGGGTAGTTTTATTTTTGATTTTTTGGGGTTACCTCTGGTTCTGAATAGCCTATTGTTCAATCATCCTTTGGTCAGAAGTTGTGTTTAAGGTCCTTGTGTCAGTGAGCCTCCCCCTTTATTGATGGGTCAGTGTGCAACCTGAAGAATGCTTTAAATCTTTCTCCTATCCCACTCTGATCACTTCTGTGTTGGTGCAAACCAGCGCATGTGCACAGCCTTCTCAATTCCCAGGGTTGTCTCTGATCTCAGGACAGCTCTTCTTAGCTGTCCTTTTGCCTGATTTTCTCTTGTAAACTTCTGGCTGTTCTGCTGTTTTACTAGTATCACCGAAATGCAACTTTACTCTTAATGGCTTTCCACCAAGATATTTATTACTTTTGACGATGCCATTAGATGAGTTCCTTCATTCTTTGTTCTAAATAAAGTCAGTCCCCTCAAACAAAGCTGAGGAGCTCATTATCTTTAAGTCCTGACCTCTCTCTGGTCAGAACTTACATGGTACTACACTGGAGCCGAGGGCAAACACCCTCCTTTTCCAGTCACATCCCTACTCCATTAGAGGGCAGTGTTTGCATTATGACTGAATGTTTGAATGAGAAATGTTCCTCTCCAAAATTCATGTTGAAACTTATTCCCCAATGCAACAGTGTTAAGAGGTAGAATCTTTAGGAGGAGATGAGGCCATGATGGCTCCACCACCATGAATGAATTAGAGCTTTATAAAAGGGCCTGAGGGGACAAGTTTCCCTCTTCCCTCCCTTCTGACACTTGAGGGCACAGTGTGTGTCTCTTGGGAGATTGCAATGTTCAAAGCATCAGCTTGGAAGCAGAGAGCGGCCCTCACCAGACACCAAAACTGCTGGCACACTGATGTGGGACTTCCCAGCCTCAAGACCAATGAAAAATAAATTTCTTTTGTTTATGAATTACTCAGTCTCAGGTACTTTGTTATAGGCAGCAGAAACAAACTAGATAGAAATTGTGTCTGTATTTGTGAGAAGTAGCAAACCCTGGTCTTCTTGGCTTGCCCCTCATGATATGAAATTGGTGTCTTTGAAAAAGATAGGATGGGGTGATCGAGGCCCCAGTATTCTCAGCTTGCCACACCTGGGGCTACCTTCGTCTCCAAGAGTGGGAGCTGAGTGGAAAAAGGGATAGCTGGTCCTCTATACCACACCTGCCTAGAATAGAGCTTCTGCAATGTGTGCTTGGTAACGGAGCATGAGAAAAGCAGGCAACCTGCTCCTCCGGGAATAAAACATGAAGCTGCGGGGAGAGGGCAGTGCAGTAACTCAGCGGGTTATGACTCAAATGCCCCACCTGGCTGCCGCGCTTACTGAGATTTAGTAGATTTTCTTGATTGAATGTTTTGCCATTTGCTATATGCCCTTTGGACAATTTCCAGATTTTAAATTATTGTGTTCTAAAATGTTCACCATTTAAAAGGCTCTAAAAAAAGGGCCACTGTTGTTAACCATTCTGTAAGTCCTGCCTACACTATACTTTCAATATTTTTGAAATATTAATTATTACAAAATATAGCAAAACTTTGTCTTCAATGTTATCTGTATTGATTCAGAAATGTAGCACTCTTGGAAATCAAATTTAAGCCTACAAATATTAATAAAAGGCTAGATCTTAATATTAAAGGATCTAGTATTTTCTTAAATAAGTTATTTGATAATAGTACTTACATGGCAATATTCATTTCTTGCTATTGTCTATTGAAAATGTATTGTCCACCAAGTATTATCTCTTTTACAGAATTGGTTCTTTTTTTCTTTTTTCTTTTTTACATTTCTTGTGCTTCCTCAGGTTTATTTGGTGAAAATTACTCTTGCTATCCATTCTTATCAATTTAATATATGAGTCACATTAATAAGAAAGTAGCCTAGGCAAAATCCTCCAAAACAATTTTATCATCTTCCTCTTTATTGTATATCATATTTCCTAAATCTAACAGTATAATTTTGTTTCAAGATTTGTAGAGAACGGACTTCAATCTCTCACTGAAATAAAATTATTATCTGAAAAGCTCTGGTGAGATAAAAATGAAATGAGTATAGGCAAGCCTAGAAGGAAATATAAAAAGCAGGAGTTGTACAAAAAATTTGAGAACACATTTCTTAGATTTTGATTAGGAGCTTTTTTATCTTCTATCTTTATATTAGAAGCATTGATACAAGTTTTCTATCACATGAAATTTTGCAGATACAGATAGAGACATAATTATATACACACATATAAACATATATGTACATATGAACTATACTCTGAAGGAGTCTCCCGGAGCTATGTAAATTGACATATAATTAATGTCAATTAATGTTAACTCTATTGAAATTCGTTGGGTCACACATTTTTCATATAAATCAAAATCTAGGTTTTGAAACACGGGTCAACAGAATATAAACTTGCCTGTATGAACTACTGCAGTGACTTCAGCTTGTATGAAAGTTCTTGTATGAAAGACCCACTAAAAGGTAATGTTCTGGTAGCTTTCAGTTTTATTTATTTGTGTATGCACACATCTGTACTCACGTGTATCTATATCTAAATCTATATCTTCAGATTTTGCTAGTATATAATTCTGTAGTGAATTCAGCTTATATAAAAGTTTTTGTGAAGACCCACTACAAGATACTATCCTGGTAGTCTTCAGTGATGTGTGTGTATTGTTTTCTGCAAAATGTGCCTATATATAATACCACAGCAGCTTCAGCCATTACAAAATGTCTTATGAGGATGCACTGTAATATATTATCCAAGTAGCTTAAATGTGATTTACTTCAAGCTATTATTTATCTTTAGCCTTTCTGTCAGTTAAATTTCCTACATAGGAACTTCAGAATTTTGTGTCTTTTAACTGCTGCCATTGATTCAGCCCACGATTCTGCAGACTGGTAGTCTGAGTTGGGCTCAGTTGTTGGTTCTTTTGGCTCCTGTGTCTGTGGTAAGCTACATGGTGGGTGGCTGAGGCAATCTGGTTTATGAAGGCCTTGTCTGAGAATGCTATTGACTAGGCCCCTCTCCACATAATGGCTTATCATCTGGCAGCCTAACACACAGCTATTCACATGATTACAGGGTTACAAACACAGTAAGAGAGTGAACATTAGGGTGAAAGCACTTCTCAAGTCTCTAGCTGCGCTCGATTTGCAACTTTTCAATTGTTCAGGATAAATCACATGGTGACACAAAGTCAGTGGGGAAATAGACTGCACCCTTGATGACAGAAGCTGCAAGTCACAATGCAAGGGAAACTAGTAGAGCAGGGAAACTTTGTGGCTGTATTTGCAATCTACTAATCTTTGGATCTGTTGATTATGTTTCATCTGAATAACACAGCAATTGAGTTCTGAGCTTATTGTTTAACTAGCAAGATGGCATCCTAATTGTGTTGTTCTAAGTGTTCATTTTAAAACTAAATTTATTTCTGCAAATGTTAGTTTCTCTAGCTGTGGTGGTTGTTTTCTCTGCTATTCTGAAATTAAGACCTTGAACCTTGAATTCTGACAAATTGAATTTCAGAATAGTACAAAGTACAACTTGGATAAGTGTCTTGTTTTTTTAAAATTTTTTAAAAAATATTTTTCTCTGTATATAAGTACATGTATAGTTTATATGCATTTTATAACATGCAGTCATATATAAATCTAATACATCATGCATTTATAATATATATACACGCATGGGGCAAGGTTAATGTTACTATGTGTTTGAATTATCCTAAAAAATAACAAAAGTTTAAGTTGATTATAAAAATGTGACAGTGTAAAAAAATCAAATCTTCAAAATATTATAAAATGTTACCCCTGGCTTATTTTATTTTTTCCAGATAAAGTAAAAATCTAGATGTCTTTAGATTTTATTTTTGGCACAGCATTTATTACACCAGGAAAAATATATGTTAAGTTGCTTAAAATAATGTTTAATAATTGTTTAAAATGATTATGCTTTATTTTTACTAATAGCACAATTTTCTTTTCTCTATTGAATTTTAGTTTTCAAAAACATAAAACTTTCCAATGTTATATAATTTAAGTCTTAAGGAAATGTAGCACTGAAGAATGTGGCATTACACTACTCACAATAAAAAATGACAGCAGTTGAGTTTGTCCAAGAATATCTCCACATGTATTGCCCTATGTATATTGTGGGACATAGATTTACTGTTGCAAGGATCAGGTGTCTGGAATTATCCTATTATTCAAAGCATCAAAGAAGGTTAGGGAGACATCACTAAGTAATCTTTAAAGAAAGCTTATAACAGCTAATGCTTCTATCCCCCATTTCCACCATGATTAGTCCAATAGTAGCTGAAACTATTCATCAAGCCATAACCTCATCAAAGACAACCTGGGATCCTTTTTACAAGTCCCATCTGCGATACTGTGATAATGCCTTTCCTTTCAAAATGCTTCCACTTGTTCTTTTCCCTGAATCTTCCTTCCTCACATTGTTTTATGTCTATGAATGCTATGAAAAAAAGAAATACAAGCAGCAAAATTTGCTATGGACTTGCAATTCATCCACAAATCTATGCATCCTAACCGCCTACATATTTTAAGGTCAGTTTTCCTCTTTTCAAAATATATAACAGAAAATGTTAAAATGCACATTTCCAAAGAGCAGTATGGATAATATTTGTCTATTTTCAAAAATAAAATTTTAATCCAGCTTCTCATATATAACAACTTCAATCAGAAGTTGTTGCTCTTTTGTTGAGGTTGAAGGGTTTTCTTGATTATTTTCTTTGCTGGTGCTCCTTTTCTTCACTAATTGATAAAAACACCTTTCTATTTCATTTTTTGCCCTATTGCTTTAAAAATTATTATTTTTAATTAATGTATAATAATTTTATGTATTTATAGGACATAGTATATTTCAATACATATAATATATAGTGTATACAATGTGTAATAATCAAATCATAGTAATTAGCATATCCACCTCAAAGTGATTATTTATTTGTGCTGGGAACATTCAAAATCCTTTCTTCTAGCAGTCAAGAAATACGTAACAAATGACTGTTAACTATAGCTACTCTACAGTGATATAGAACACTAGAACTTATTCCTCCTCTCTAGTTAAATTTTGTGTCTGTTAAACAACTTTTCTCTCTCTCCCGACTCCTCTATCCTTCTCAGTCTCTACTTAGTAACCACTATTTTACCTACTACTTGTGTGAAATCAACTATTTTAGCTTTCCTATGTGAATGAGAACATATTTTTATCTTTCTGAGTCTGGTTATTTTACTTAACGTCCTCCAGTTCCATCCATGTTGCTATTAATGACAGGATTTTATCCTGTTGAGGCTGGATAGTATTCCAATGTGTGTATAGCACATTTTCTTTACTCAAGTATCCTCTGATGGACACAGGTTTATTACATGTCTTGCCTATTATGAATAGTGCTGCAATAAACACAGAAATGTAGTAATTTCCTCAACATATTTATGTCCTTTCCTTTGGATATATACTCAGTAGTGGGATTTGCTAGATCATATAGTAGTTCTATTTTTAGTTTTCTGAGGAATAGCCACACATTTTTAATAATGTCTTACTAATTTACATTTCCACCAGCAGTATATAAAAGTGTCCCTTTTTCCACACCCTTGACAGTAATTGTACAATAATTTTTGTCTTTTTATATTTGCCATACTAAATGGGGTTGAATGATATCTCAGTTGGTTTTGGTTTGCATTTCCAATGACACTCTTTACAAAAATATAAAAAGGAATTCTAAAATTTGTATGAAACCACACACATACACATACACACACACTCAGAACCAAAAGAGCAAAGCTGGAGGCATCACACTATATGACTTCAAAATATACTACAAAGCTCTAATAACCAAGACAGCATGGGATTGGCATAAAAACAGGCACATAGACCAATGAAACAGAACAGAGAACCCAGAAATAAATCCATGTGTTTACAGTCAATTGATTTTCATCAAAACCTCCAAGATCACGCATTGGAGAAAGTGCACCCTCTTCAACAAATACTGCTGGGAAACTGAGCATCCATGTGCAGAATGATGAAACTAGACCCCCTACCTCTCACCATATACGAAAAGTGAACTAAAAATAGATTAGAGACCTCAATGTAAAATTGGAAACTATGAAACTACTAGAAGAAAATAAGGGAAAGGTTCCAGACATTGTTTTGGGGGAAATATTTTATAAATAAGATCTCAGAGGACAAGCAACACTAGCAGAAATTTTAAAATGGGATTATTTCAACCTAAAAATCTCCTATATAGAGAAAAAGCAATCAATAGAGTGAAGAGACAACCTGCAAAATGGAATAAAATACTTGAAAACTATTTATTCAACAAGAGATTAATATCCAGAACATACAAGGAACTCAACTCAATGGCCAAAAAGTAATAATCTGATTTAAAAATCAGTAAGGAATTAAAATAGCCATGTTTCAAAAGAAGTCATGCAAATGGTCAAGTATATGAAAAAATGCTTAACATCGCTATTTTAATTTCTGACAAACATGAAGCAAATGCCAATTTTTTAATCTTAAGATTGTTATTAGTATAAAATGTGATAATGTTAATATCAGACACAGACTCTATATCTAAATCATTAGATTTCGGAAAAAGACTCTTCACCATTAAACTGATTATGAGGAGTAAAAACATACTAGGTCAGAGCATTTTATATAAGTTTACATGTAGGAAATCCATGAGCCCCACACATTGGGTGCCAGAATGCAGAGAGCCAGCCCTACATCACCCATGGGTACCCTGAGTTCGGTGGTGACAAAGGAATGAGAAAAAGACAGATTAAGAGAGACAGTGGAACCAAGGAGCCATCACTTATTACTCTGGAGGAGGCAGTGAAGGCCTCAAGTTCTGATCATACACACTGTTTATTGATTACAATTACTTTGATCTATAGGGTAGGGGTGGAGTGATGGTGGAGTGAATCAGTGAGCCACAGCTGGTGTGTCATCCTACGGATTGATAACAGAGGTGGTTTGGGAGTTTCACAAAACAAGAACGTGGTTATCTTTAGTTGATTATCCATGTGCAGCTGATGGAACCCAGGACTTACAAGGAGCCTACAAGTCTGGCTGTATCATAGAGCTACGAAGAGGTTTTACGTCCTTGAACACAATGTTTATGGTAACAGAGCCTAGAGCACCCTGCATCAGAACATGAGGCATGGAGAGGCCTTCCTCCTCAGAGGCCTCCTGCGGCCTTCCGAAGTTTGCTGGTCCTTGTTTATGTGTTACTCATAACCAATTTATGTAGGCACTCTGTAAGTCCTTTCTCCTTTGCTGCTTTTTCCCAACATTTAAGTAGGCTTAATTTCTGCATCTGATCCTTCACAGGATGTGTTAACTTAGATAAGTCAATTAACCTGTCTATATCTGTTTCTTTACACCAAAAAGAAACAAATAATTTACAAAAAGAACTATTTTGATATCTAAATGAGTAAATAAATGAAAAAAGTTGTAACTACATTAGTTTGTGTTCTCTATTAAATAAAATTTAGTGTGCTTATGTGTGTACATAGGTATGTAAGTTCAATGGCATATTATAAACACTTAATTCAGTAAGAAAATACCAAGTACTGACACCTATCTTTGTTTTGTGTTCACCAGAAGAATGCTATTTTGGAAAAGGAGGTATATAGAATATCAATTGAAAGTAGTGATTCTCACATAAAGTTTTTTTTTAAACTTCCACTTTGTTGTAGACCGATACTTTTATAAAGTACAATGAAAGTGTTGTGGCACTGTCAAATTATTAAAATAATTTCTAGAAGCAAAAAAAAAAAAAAAAAATCTTAACTCTTGCTGTGAATCCCAAACCATTGAGAGTCTCACCCTTGATATGCATTTGCCCTAAATATAATCTTTGTCCACACATTTGTATAATAAACTTTTAAAGCCCCCCCCCAAAAAAAGAAAATATCAGCATACACTATTGGATATTTGTATTTTATTTGTTGCATAAAGATGTCATTTAGACTTCATATATAAAAATGTAAATCCAGCATTTTGGCCCCAAAGTAACTCAATATGTATTTTCCATTTCAAATATTCAAATTACAAATTTAGTACATCTAACTCAATACTCTGCTCTCAGGAATTTTTGGGCCACAGAGTCAGACATAAAGAAGACATTTTTTCTTATGTTTATTTCAGAGAAACAAACAGCTCTAGTTACTTCAAGAAAAATGAAATTATTATAGTTGGGACTTAACATTATACAACCAATAAACAAACTGGAGAAGAAATGGTTGAGAAATACCTGTTGGCTTTCAGGAAAGCTGGAAGAAAACTCTGGTAACCCTTGACAACCAACTATGTGCAGACAAAGTGATTGACTCTCTGGTGGACAAGCAGAAGCTTCTGGAAAATGCCCATGACTCTGCTGGTGATTGCTCAGTGTTTGGGCAAGTAAACTTCATACCTAGAGCTCATTAGCTTCAGAACCAGTGTCTCTAAATTTTTATCACAATATTAAGGGATCTGGAGAAGATTTTCCTTAAAAACCTGACCTATAACCCAAAGATTTTATTACTTTGTAATTAAAGATCAAAATGTATGAAAATAGCATGAGTTACAAAGATGCCTCAGTGTGCCTGTTACATTGCTACAGTTACAATTGCCAAAATATTCTATTTCAACTTGAGAGAATCGCCACTGTTTCTTTCTAATACTTGTCAGCAACTGCACATGGCTCATTGATGTAATTGTTTTTGCATTCTGACATCTGAGTTCTACTCACGTTTTGTAAGACATGTCACTGTCAGAAGCTAAAAATAAAAAGGCAAATGTGACAGCCCTGTCATGCCTAGGAGCCACAAATAATTGTGATCAAGAGGTGTATTTCTTAATGTTGAAAAAATTTCAAACTTCTAAAGCTTTCTTATATTTTTTGTGATTTTTATGGATTTCATCTTTTACTATTAGTCAAAAATGTTCTGTGATTGTATCCAGTGAAAAATACACAAGATTATTTTTCTCATGAAAAAAGAGCTGATAAAGTTTTGAAATTTTTTGCTGAGAAAGTTACACTAAATTGAAATCACTTGGCTTAGCTACTTCTCAGGAAAGGCCAGACAGCAATTGTAATGGAGGCTATAAAAATACATAAGAAGCCAAGTAATTCGTAAGTGATTAATGATAATAGTAATACAGAAAAGATCTTTGGTAATAAATACAAAACTGAGTTTAGAAAATACAACAAAGAGCAATTAGATTAAACTGAGTTATAAACAATGAGCATGTAAAAAAGATACCAAAAATAACAGATTTTGATATTATGCTTGCTTTTACTGAAAGCATAAATTGTTGCATAAATGGCAGGACCTGGTATGATTTAAGTACTTTTGAAGCAGAAAACTCATTTAGTTATTTTATGAGATAAAGACACTCATTGTAAATCATCCCTACATTTGTATGAGGACAAAATAAATTGCCTTGATAAAATCAAACTGATTTAAAGTACAATTCTTTAATAGCACTAGATGAATTTAAAATGTCTTATATCTTGGATCAAGGCTAAACCAAATTTCTGTCACACACAAAAGTGCACACTCACTCTCTCATACAGGCACATACACACACACCTTGATATACATATGTATACTCATAAAACTAAACCTGATGATTTCTCCTCAAAGACAAATTCACACCCACTTTCATAAATAATTATTTTGCTTTAGGCAGTTAGAACTTGAATCCAATTTTTAGTTTCACATTAAGGCATAATGTCTTACAATAACAACTAGAAAAAATAGGACTGTTAAAATCGTAATAAAGATCTAAAAGAAGTATAAATTTTACACCTATAATTTGATGAGAATTAAAATAATAAAAACTATGTTTTATATGGAAAGAGATTTTGTAGTTTCTAAAGTGAACTCCAGCTCATATTTGAGCTCTCAATACTTTTGTGAGATATTAAGTGCAGTAACTGTTGTTGTAGGGAAAATAAAGCTCGGAGACATAATTGATTGGCTAAAAGTCACAAAACTAGCAAATGACAAAAACTAGCCACTAAATCTGCTCTGAAGGCTCTAGGTGAGGACAGATAGTCCTTCCCCCATTACAGAATCCTTCTTGAAAAGTTCAAGTTAAAATGGAATAAAAGATAATAAATTAATATACTGTATTATATAAAAAGAAGGATAAATGATATTTTATTATTTTTAAGATAACCCATTTGTCATATTAACCACATACTACAATGCATATGTAGCAGCTAAAGAGTTGATTATTATCATAATGTGCATGTGTTTTGCTATTCTTCTGGAGTCCCACTCCCTAATCAAGGTTAGGACTTTGAGTTGCTGGTCAAATTTTCAAGTGTTTATATTTTTTATATCTAATAACGTACATAGAATGTCTCTCAGAATTCATCTGAGTAGATTGATCTGTAATTTCTTTTAACATGGGGGTCTGTTGTCCTCCATATGTATTCCTTGAGCATAGTGTTCTCTGCTAGGTGTCTCAGGGGCCTGAATGCTAAAGGTTTTCTTTATCTGTCTCCCATGTCACATTGCTTTTCTCTGGGTTATGCCTATGGCAAACACTGGCTGGCTGGGGATTGGTGAGCAGGTGATTCCAAGAAGCCCAGCTACTTCTTTCTTTTCTGTTCTGTCCTAGGAGGCATATCCCGCAAAGTCTCTGACTCTAGCCTCTACCTGGTGATCCTAGGCTCCAGGCCCTAGCATGTCCTTGCAGTTTATGGAAGTGGAGACTTCCAGCAGTTGCTAATTTCTAGGTTGTGTTACCTTCCTTTATTTGTCAGCTCGGCCATCTTTACGTTTAACTAATGCTTTGCATGACATTTCCTTCATGTTAGACACAGATATTCTGTTTGTGCCTAATACTACCCAAAACAGCATATTTGTCATTTTTTAAATGAATATTAATTGAGGCAATTTTGGTCATGAGACAGAGTGGAAAGCTGGTTTGTATATACTGTGTAATCAAAATGATGTAAAAATATAGATCATAATAATATGCTACAATAAGGTGATGGTACATATTGAATAACAGATAACACTCTGCAGCTCCTTTTCAATTGATATACTTTCTACTGTAGAAATAAATGATAAGTTACATTTTAAAATAGCACTATTTACAGAAATTTCTTTTTGACAAATGCACATTGTACTGTGGTCTTCAAAACGTACCTTTTAATAATTTTTTGTTGTAGTTATATAAAGAAAATAAATTCTATCATATAAATTATTAGAAATAAAACACCTCCCATGTTCAATACTATTTTTATGTGATATGAAATCAATAAAAGTGTTCAACTTTTAATTTGTTTAATATTACTGTGCTTTGGAAACGTCTTATAAGCTAAAAAATGTACACATTTGTGTAGCATAGAATAAAATACATGTGTGCTCTCAGGCTGAGTATGTATCACAGAACTTGGTTCACCAGGGATACATTCCATTCTAGTTCTGCTATATTTGGATGGATACATCTCTTCATTTACATCCAATAGGGAAATAAAAGCTCACTGCTGCTACACATGAGGTAATAAACAGCATAAATAGTTCATATAACTTCTAGTTATGCATCATCTACCCAGTAACAATCAACATAAGCCATGAAAAAGTAGTATTACTGTTTTTGAAATAAATGTTTATATAGATACAATTATTTTTTCTTTTCATGTATTATGTGTGGCTTTAATGCCTTTATATCTCAAATTTACTTGTTTTAATATTCAATAGTAATACCCTACCTTGACTTCTGCTTATACAAATATTCTTTCTGAAACGCTATTCCTCCTCTTTGTCAATTACATGTCTTTGTTTAGTTGCTTTTTATTTTACTCTTCTGTTCTCTTATGATTTAGACTAATTATATCATTTTTATGCCTTTTTATTTTTGACATTAATTTTCTAACACTGCAGACTGTACTCATCATGCTATGCCTTAAACAAGCTTGTCTTTAGATTTCTTCCTTGTAAGAAATTACACATTAATTCTACCACAATACTGGTAAAATTCTTAAGTTTTTTTCCTTGATTTTCATTTCTCTCCAAAAGAGGGGCAGCCAAAAGGTATTCCTCCCCATAAAGACTCCTACACCCATCTTTTCTCCCCGCTGTTCGGTTTTTTAAAAGTAAAGATGAGGCCTCACTATGTTGTCCAGGCTGGTCTAGAACTCTTGGGACTAAATGAGCCTCCCATCTTGGCCTCCCAAAATTGCTGGGATCAAGGCCTGAGCCACAGCACCTGGCCCACACATCTTTTTTCTCCTTTCGCTTTGTCACCATCAAGGACCCTTAACTTCTCATTTTTCTCCTAGTGTACATTTGTAACTACATTGTACTGAAATCATGTGATTGTATTTTTTAAATGACAATAATAAGAAAGTCACGCCATGGTTGTGTCTTGTTAATTGTTTACACTGGTTTCCATCTGTCATCCTTTCTTTTGAGGTAATCTTTCTGAAATACCTTATGATTCCATTCCAAATTCCCTTCAACATTCACCTGCAGATACTTTCAATAATTTCTTGTTTCTTAAAGATAAAATTTAATCTCATAATTTTGGCCTCCAAAATGTTTTCATTATCTGGCCTTGGCTATGTATTTATAATTTTTGTTACTTCTCATTATAACTTCACTAAAAAACGTTCAGTTCTGCTAAACCATTTCTATTCATGCTTCCTTGAATGTGATGAGCTTTTTATTATAATTGTTTTGCTCACATATTTTTCTCTGAAAGGAAAAAATTATAATCTTGATGCTTCTGGAATATCAGTGGGTGCTAACATATCTAAGAAACTAACTCAGTGGAGAAAACTATTTTCTCAGAACCATTTTCAAAAAGCATACAGTGCACAGATGGAAAATGTTACAAGTGCTTGGTAAGTATGAAAGCTAAGGTATGTCATCAGTAACCTGCTTTTCCTCTCCTTCTATGCAGCCTTTACCCTTCTCTCTAAGAACTATTGAGCAAATGTTTAAAGAGCACTAATTCCCAGAGACACCAAAATATTAGAGAGCAAAGAAGGCCCATGGATTTTAATTGTTCCCTTGTTGTTATCATATTAAATGTTTAAAACACATTATTTTATGTGATATTTATGAAACCTCCAGAGTTAGTATTCCAATGTTGCATATGGGCTTAGCTAAGCTTGATTATAGTTAGTAGCAGTGTACTGAATACTTACAAGTGTGAAAGCAGCAATGGAGAAAGGGTTTACAGTGTGCCTACATAAACTGGTTATATGTATAAAAGTAAACTGTGGAAGGCTGCAGGAGGCTTCTGGGGAGGAAGGCCTCTCCATGCCCCATATTCCGGTGCAGGGTGACCTAGGCTCTGTTACTATAAACATTGTGCTTAAGGACTTAAAACCCCTTTGTAGCACTGACATGTAACCAGACTGGTAGGCTCCTTGTAAGGCCTGCCTTCCACCAGCTGCACATAGATAATAGGCTAAAGAGAACCACGTGTTCTTATTTTGTGAAACTCCCAAACTGCCACTATTGTCAATCTTTAGAATGACACACTAGTTCCAGCTTAGTGCTTCACTCCACCATCACACCACCCACTCCCCACCATCACTCCACCCCTACCCTATAGATCAAAGTGATTGTAACCAATAAATAGTGTGAGAAATCAGAGCCCAGGTCCTTCACTGCTTCCGGTAACAAGAGATGGGCCCCTGGTCCCACTTTCACTCTTAATCTGTCTTTTTCTCAATCCTTTGTTGCCACTGAACTCGGGGTAACCATGGGTGATGTGGGGCTGGTTCCCTACAACAAGTGTTTAAAATGGTAGATCTTAAATGGTCTCACTACACGCACACACACACACACACACACACACTCAGAAATGGTAACTCCATGAGGTACTGGAAATATTAACTAGTTTGATAATTGTATTCATCAGAGTACTCAAGAGGGACAGAAATAATAGGGTAAGTTTACATATAAAAGGAAGCTTATTAAGGAGTATTGACTCACACAAACAGAAGGTGAAGTCCCACAACAGGCTGTCTGCAAGCTAAGGAGCAAGGAAGCCAGTCCAAGTCCCAGTAACTCAAAACTAGGAAAGCTTTGTTTATAGGGACATGGATGAATCTGGAGAACATCATTCTCAGCAAACTGACACAACAACAGAAAATGAAACACCGCATATTCTCACTCATAGGCGGGTGATGAAGAATGAGAACGCATGGACGCAGAGGGGGGAGTACTAAACAATGGGGTCTATAGGGGGAAGAGGGGAGGGCCAGTGGGAGGGGGAAGTGGGGAGGGATTGCCAGGGGAGAAATGCCAAATGTGGGTGAAGGGGAGAAAGCAAACAAAACACACTGCCCTGTGTGTACCTATGCAACTGTATTGCATGCTCTGTACATGTACCCCAAAACCTAAAATGCAACAAAAAAAAAAAAAAAGAAAAAAAAGGAAAACTCAAAGTGCAGCCTTTAGTCTACAGCTGAAAGGCCCAGAACTTCTGGCAAATCACTGGTATAAATGCAAGAGTCCAAAACCCAAAGAACTTGGAGTCTGATGTTCAAGGGCAAAAAGCATTTGGCACAGGAGAAAGATTAAGTCTGGAAGACTCAACCAGTCTAGTCCTTTCACATTCTTCTTTCTGTTTTATTCTAGCCAGTGTGGCAGCTGATTAGATGGTACCCACCTAGATTAGGGGTGGGTCTGCCTTTCCCAGCCCACTGACTCCAATGTTAATCTTTGGCAACACGTTCACAGACATACCCAGGAACAATACTTTGCATCCTTCAATTCAACCAAGTTGACACTCAATATTAACCATCACAGTTGTGGTATCATTTTATAATATGTAAGTATATCAAAACACATTGTAAACCTTGAGTATGTATAAATTTTATTTGTCAGTTATACCTCAAAGAAGCTGGAGAAATGGAATAAAAATGTTTAAGGCATGGTTTCATGATCAGTAATTTCAGAGTTGCAAGATAACTTGTCCCTTCTTACACTTTATGCTTTTGAAGAATTATTCAACACATGGATTATTATTTATGAACTTAGTGCAACCCATACATGAAACATAATCTTGATTATCTTGGTATAAGTCTTATTTTTTTAATAAAGCTATTATTTCTGGATTTATTCAGGATTTCTCCTTAATGACTCATCTACATGCAATAAAGTACATTTTGTTTTATATATAAATTAAATATTATGTTTATACCTCATTAAATAGTAGACCTTTATTGTATTTTTAAAAATGAAGATTGGTAAGAAAATTGTCTAGAACTACAATATTAGAAAAATTTATGCACCTGAGAAAGCTAGATAAATGCCAAAAGTTAGCTTTTAAAAAACAGCACTGGAATTGTTTTAAAATCAGTAAATATCATTCAGAATTCTGAAATGAAAGAAATAATTGGCAATTTCTGTCAGGTAAACAAGTTTCTCCCTTGAATGAAATCATCTGTTTATAGAACCACTTCTAATCAGGAAGAGGCCATTCTGGGTTACCAGACAGATGCAGTAAAGAAATAAATGCCCCCTTGGTAAAATGAAGGCATTATTGCCATTTCTTCATTACTAGACCAGAACAACCAAGCCAAAGGCAGTAAGAGAATGAAATTGATTATGGACTGTGTTCCCCATGTGGAATAAGGGATTGGATAGCTGTTTATTTTGCCACTGTAACTAAAACTTTTCTAACTTATATTTTCACTTATATTTCAGGCCTAAGTTTTTTTTTTTTCAATATTGTAGGCCTTTCTAGATACATCTGTAGGAAAAAAATTTACCTTGAAACTACATCATTGTCCTAGGATTTTGACATCGGTGGAAAAATGGTAGAGTCTTTTGGATGGGTAAGTTAAGTCTTCTGGGAATGTTGTAAAGAAAGGTAGAGCTAGCAGAGTTTCTCTTAGTTCAATAATAATGCAGAAATCAAGAATCTGTGGATTTCTCCTAATATCTATTCTTAAAGAGTTCTTTAAACAAAACTTTGTTCAAAGTTTTGAACAAAGATTTAAGACATTGCCAGTACAAGTTATTTCCTAGGGGTTGGTTGTGGATTTTGTAGCACACAATGTGGAGAAAAAGTATTGACCTTTATGTCAACAGAGAATATAGCAAATACACTTGTACATTAGCTTACTGAAGACAACGCTGGGATATATGCAGTCCCACTGTTACCACATGGCTTTAGAGAACATCAGTGGGGGATGGAGACAATGACTGCAGCCACGGACAGGACACCTGGAAACAGGAAAAAAGAGGAAGTGTGAAGATTCCAAAGAGATGTTTAATGCCTTTGTCTCTCAAGTTTTCCAAAAATAACTTTGAGAATTCCAGCATAATCTCTACTTATAAATAAAAAAGATCTAACTTTTAAAGGGGTACTTGGAATAGATGGATTCAGAGCCCAATTTTATTATCTATATTGTTATTTCATATGTATATCTATGGATATCTGTATTTGTATATATCTATACTCCAGAGAGAAAATATGGAAACCATCTAAACTCATCTTTTCAGTTCACACCATAGCATTTTAAACATATCTTTAAATACTGTGAAATAATCTCATTTATAAAATTAGAAAAAAAATTATTCATAATTTGTCAAAAATAGAAACCAATAGGCTTTCAAAAGAACAATACTCAGAAACACTCGAATTATTTATTCTAGTATTGCCAATTTGGCTCAAAAGGAGAAAATATTTAGTGTAACTGATAATATAACTGAATTACAGAAAAAAATCTTAAAATATTGCCAACAGATGTGAAGCAAGTTTATGTAATATAGCAGCCATTTTAACTAAAACACTAAATATCATAGAGATAAAATCTACTTAAACATAATGAACATAATTTTCCAAAAGATGAAGTAAATATCTTAAATTTTAAAAAATATTTAAGGAATAATAGATTTATAGTCAGCATTATTATGCTGACAGGTGTTTCTAATAATATAATAAGAAAAATTGGAATACAGTCATGTATCGCTAGATAAAAAATAAACTTTTATTTCTAATAATACAAATATATATATGGAAAATCCAAGAAACTATAAAATTGTAGATGTATCAATAAGACATATGATAATAAAAACCAATATAAAGTGACTAATTTATAATTATATTTACATTGTACACAGATCAATAGCTTTACTGTATTTAACAATAAGATTTTCTAAGTGATACAGCTAATCCCTTGACAATAAAAAGGGAAAATCTACAATCTGCTAGAATAAATAGTGTATTTTTTTTCAATGAAGAGAATCATAAAGTCTTATTTAAAGAAATAATAAATAAACAAATAGTCTTAACAAGAAATTAAAATATTAACAGGGTTTTTTTCGTGGAAGTGAATAAAGTTGATTTTAATTGTATTTTTCCAAAAGCAATAACTGTATGCTGTTTAGTTTGAACTTTTGTCTGTGTCTATGAGTGAAGTCAGCCTATAATTTTTCTTCCCTAAGTTATCCTATAATGTCATTTACAATTGTGAATCAGCATAAATTTAATTTTTTCAAAGAAATAATTTTATGGTTTTTACTGACATATATTTTAAAAGAACATTTAGTTAATTTATAAATTATGCTTTCCCCTAATTATGACCCTGTTTCTATTCTTAATATTACTGCTGACTACTTTCTTATCTCTTTATTAATCTTGCAATAGTTTTTGTTTTGTTTTTTAGGTATTTTTATTGTTTTTATTTTGTATTATTTATTTTGTTTTTTTGGAAGGAGGAAAGTAATAGGTAAACCAGTGTTGTATTTACATCTTGTTTTAAATCTCCATTTTCTATTTCAATTATTTCTGGTCTTTATTTTATCATTTACTTTTTTCTATTTTTCTTCTGCAAATTCTGGTGCTCTAATTTTGAAGTTATATTTAGTTTATTAATATTAGATTTCATTCCAATTTTTATGAAAATGTCATGTTTTAAAATGTAGCATTACATATATTTACCTTTAATTTATATTTTTCCTCTAGCACATATCCAGAAACAATCAGTAGTTTAATGGCTATCTGTGAATGTGTGAACAAGACCTTGACAGTGTAATAAAAATGGATTTAGATTGTAAAAATTGTGTAGACTTATAGGTGAAATTGAAGGAATATCATTTCATGAATAAGGTAACTTTAGCATACATTCTACTTCATTATTTTGAAACTGTTGACATTAAATCAATATTTAAAAGTTCTTACTGTTTGACAGTTATTTAGAAAAAAGTTTCAATTATTTTGCTATATAACCAAACATCCAGATGAATATCCCAAAAGAGCTAAAAAAAGTTGCTCAGTTGTCAAAAAGTAATCAAAATATATCAAATAAATTAATTCCTTGGTTTCAGAATGGAAATTAACATGAAAACCACCTTGCAAATGTGATAAAATCTGTTTTCTGACAACATATCTAAGCACAAGTTCTATCTGTTACTTAGCAATCAGGGCTAAAAATAACAGAAGCTGGTGAAAATAAATCCAAAAACATGTCTATCAAAGAGAAGCTTTCATATCAGGATTGGATCATCAAGCATCCATCACTTTGGGAAGTTAGTTGCAATAACCCATTATTCAGACCTGAGTCATTTATTAAATAACTCCATAACTAAAACACCTTGTCATCTATAATTTATTATTTTTCTATTTAAAAAAATATATTTTTATAAACAATATATTTTTGTGTATACTTTTTCTATTTTATATAGGTATTGATTGAGACAGAGTCTTTCTCTGTCATCCAGGCTGGCATATAGTAGTGCAACCTCAGCTCACCGCAACCTCCGCCTCCTGGGTTCAAGTGATTCTTCTGCCGCAGCTTGCTGAGTAGCTGGGATTACAGGCACCCACCAACATGCCCAGCTAATTTCCGTATTTTCAGTAGAGACAGGGTTTCATCATCTTGGCCAGGTTGGTCTCAAACACCTGACCTCATAATCCACCAGCCTTGGCCTCCAAAAGTGCTGGAATTACAGGTGTGAGCCACTGTGCCCAGCCAGGTATTTATTTTTTAAATTCTATGCATGGTATCTGGAAAACTGTTAACTCTCTCTCTCTCTCTCTCTCTCTCTCTCTCTCTCTCTCAACATTTAACACCATTTACAAAGACATTTCATGTAAGAAGATTTAACTTAAGCCACAAGATTTTTGTTTTATTTTAAAATAATTGACCTTCATGTGCACCACTGTTGATTATACTCTAGTTAGTATCAGAAAACGTTGACAAGTTGAAGATACCTACATGATGTTTATCTGATACATGGTTTGAAATACAAAATGAATGTTCCCTAGAATACTGAAAAGGAGACTAGAATATTCTGCAGGTTATAACTTTAAGAATTAAAAATGAAAAATTAAAGATGGTAGTACAACAGAGCTAAATAGTTAAAGCAGAAATTAATTTAAGCCAATTAGATGTTGTGAGGTACACAATTGTTATAATGTCAGAAGAAACAGCCTCCAAAATAAACTTTGAGAATTCCCAAAACACAAAACTCACAGACCCAGTCTGCCGTGGGTCTTCAACATCTGCCATGACCAGGAAGCGGCAATCACCAACTATGGCCTCACAGACCATCCTTAGTAGTCACATCAGCAAAACAGATGCAGAAACTCTAGCACTTAGCACCTTTGAAGATAAAATCTAGTCTTTGAAGGTAAAATTTGATGAGACCTAAGTTAAAGCTCACACTGACAAACACAAATGTCACCAGCACCAATGATTTCAAAAGAAAAAGCAGAAAGGGCTGGCCAAGGGCTGCCTGCCAGCCTGGCTCCATCAACCCTGCATGACCAAATGATAGCTGTCAGGCTCTGCAGGCTACCCTGGCCCTATGCTCATTTCTACCTTTCAATTCTCAGGCATACATACATGCTTAGCAGAAGTTATGTCACAGGAAAGTTTTGAGAGACTCTGAAAAATATGTTTGGCCTTCTAAATAAATTTGCATTTAGAGCATGCTACAGGAGCTTTGGAAACAGTAAGGTAACATAGTCTTTATTTCCACAATACTTTGCAACCATAGGCCAATTGGAGTCCCTCCACACACACAAGTTTTTTTCTAAACTGTCAACTATAAACAAACAATAGCTGTATTCTCCAATCTAAGATAATGTGACCATGTTTAATATGATAAGAGTGCTTACCTCCTTCTCTAAATAAAGGAATAAGTTGCCATTAAAACCAGTTTGAGAAGTGTTTATTTCTCCACTATCTCAGTCTATCTTGTAACTAAAGAATGGAATATTAAGTTACATATTGTACTACCAACATGCGTCATATAAAATTGCAGAAGAATTTATACACACACACACACACACACACACACACATCTATCTATCATCTATCTATCTATCTATCATCTATCTATCTATCTATCTATCTATCTATCTATCTATCTATCTATCTAGAGAGAGAAAGAGAACATGTAATTGAAAGGGTATGAGTTAATTCTGTAGCTTTCATTTATTGACCTTGTCATGAAACTAACTATAGTTGGTATTTGTAGTTTGTTTATTGCTCATTTTATGTTTTCCTGTCCTTCACTAATCCCTTAGTTTTCCACTATGCTTTTACTGATGGTGTAACCTGAAAAATTTTCAAAGAACTAGAACACTTTCAGATCTTGCCTGCATGAGGTTCATATAATCAGCTACTATATTTTATACCTGAACATACTTATACTGTACTAGAAAGTTCCCAATGAATTCCCTGAGTTTCAGAGATATATTTCCATACCAACATTGTATAATACCAATTGTATTTTTCATTGGAAATCTGGGGATCCTACAAATGTATCCTTTCCAGAAAATTGTCTTTGCCATTACCCAAAAATGGCTACACATTTCTCAAAACTATTTACTTATAGCTGTAAAAGGACAATATGACCATGTGGCTATACTATGGTCAACAGCAGAGAGATAGAATATGTTAGTGCAATTTCTTCACTTTCTCACAGGCTGGAACAAGAACACAGACATGTGATCCAGACTCGATCATCTGAATGAAGACAACAGCAAGGAAATGATAGGATATCACATAAGGAGAAATCTAGATTTATGTACAACTTCACAAAGCTCACTCTGGAACACTGACTACCTCTGAACTTACATGAGACAGAGAAATGTTTATCTTTTATAAGCCTATTATTATTATTATTATTTTGTTTTTACATTAAAGAAGCTTAGCCTATCTTAAAGCAAGAAATATTCTGTATATCACTTGGGAGAAGAATTTCTCAGTGCTATTGGAGGCTGAAAGGCAGATAGATCACTTGAGCCCAAGAGTTCTAAACCAGCCTGGGAAACATAGTTCCTACAAAAAATATAAAAATCAGCTGGGTGTGGTGGCATATGCTGTAGTCCCAGCTACTTGGAAGGTAAAAGTAGGAGGATGCTTCAGCCCAGGAACTCAAGGCTGCTGTGAGCTGTGATCACACCACTGCACTCTAGCCTGAGTGACAGAGGGAAACCCTCTCAAAAAAAAAAAAAAAAAGAAAAAAAAAGAAAAACCAGCTCAGCTTTAAACTCCAGTAGATGTGGCATTTAATCCATTTAATCCCCTGTCACTTAATAATTCTATGATACTGGTAAAAACACTTCCATGTCAACATGTGTAAAGTGCCAGTTACAAGAGTGAAATCATATCATTGTAATAAGCTCAGTAATTAATAACAAAATTAAATAATGTATTCAGTTATTCACATTTGAATAATATCTATAACTGGCAATATGTGATCAATTAACAAAGTACTTGGTCTTTGATAATTTCTAAAGTTATGTTTATAATCACAGTCATAGTTATAAACAACATAATCATCATGAGAATGACAGACATGCATGTTTAAAAGTGTTACAAGTAAGAATTTTGGGTGAGACTACAAATACGTTACTAGCTGCTGTTTACTCAGTATTTTACCTTTCGTGCGATAATAGATCCTAAAAATTAGAGGGTCAATCCTATATTTCAGTATTATTGAAGATTTCTCCCATTACTATTCAAACTTAGATAACATTATGTAGGACAGATGTAAACATATTTGTGAAACAGTTTTGTCTAAATCTATTTTTTTGTTTATTCAACATTAAAATAGTTTGAGGAGCTATTTTACTGCACCAGTGTGATTTTATTGTTCTATAATCAAAGCTATAATTGTAGATTTACAGAATTCTAAATGGTTCACAATGTATTTCACATGAATGAATTGTGAAAGTCTGTTTCTCAAGGCGTTGGGATGTGATTTGTTTTGGATTGTGTTTGTTTACTGTAGTGACCATGTGTTAACTGTCATTTGGCAGGCACAGATCTAAGCTCCATGTATTATTTTATTTTATTTTCATGACAAACCTATTAAAACACATTTTTTTTACATTAGAAAACTTAGAATGTTGAGGTTATTCTCAGACTTCAACGAGTTCAGTGTTGAGGTTATTCTAAGATTTCAATGAGTTCAGTGTTAATCTAGGGCATGTACTCTTGCCTCTTATGTTTTGTTACCTCTCTGAATAGTTTTGCCTTAACTGATGCAGAAATGAAAAAGTCATTGACCATTTACATGAATCCCATGACTCAATGAGCAGAATGAAAAAAGACTAGAAAAATCAACTCATTATTTCTTTTAAGAAATTAGTTAAATGTTTTACTTACTTTTGTTAAACTCCTGTGGTTGAACAGTACAATTACTTAATATTTTTATTTCTCCTCTGCAAAATTAATCTTAAAACCTAACCTTCTTTTGACTAGTTACTTCTATTCCCAAAACAAAATGTATTAAGTCAGTTCCTATGTTCTTGTCAAAGAAGCTGTTAGAAATTTCTGAAGAAGTGATTAGGGAATGAGGATGGGAGGAAAAAAATATTCCTGACAGTATAAGAAATATGTTTGCATGCTAGTAAATTATTTTTAGCTATATTTTGATATCACTTTGTTCCATAGCCTACTTGTATCTTTTTCTTGCCAAGAACACACTGATGCCAAAATATTATTTTAAGTTGAACGACATTCTCATTTAACTTAAAAAAATGAAAATATATGCAAAATGAAAGACTTAGACATCTTAATATCACCAATTTTTGGAATTCTAATAGACATGAAGAAGAGACATTCATGTCATTTTAGATAAAATAAAGTGTAAGTTTAAGGTATAACAATTATAGTATAAATTTAAGCCAGTGTTATATTCCATAATCCTGAAAAAATATTGGTTACCTTATAATAACATGTTTATTTCCAGGGGTGGCCAGAAAAAGGCTATTCATTGACCAAAACTAAATGCTTAAACAGAAAACATCCATTTGCTAAAGACTTTTTAGTACTAATTGTTATAATAAGTTGTATTATACATTTCCTCCTAAACATTAGTCATCATTCATAGAAACAATTTACAAGAACAAATAATAAAGGGGCAAAGAAATATTACTCTTTTATAGAAGAAACATATCCATTTAAATCCATATATTTATACTGTATAGTGTAAATTTTCTCAGTGAAAATTATATATCTATGTATATTTTTTGTATGTTTTATTCAATGTAATGTTAAAATTATTCCCCCCCAAAATCCTTCAAATTGATTAGGTAGGGAATCCTTCAAAGGTAGGGAACAAGTAATAAAAACATTATTTTCATTGTTACAATACTGTCATTGTTATTAATAAAAATAGCATCTATAAAATAAAATATATGGTGTTCCTGTAGGCCTGCAATGTTTCAAGCTTTCTCTTTTTCTGCACTCAGATAGGGCCCCAAATTCTCTGGAACCATAGTATACATTACTGGTCTGCAGAGGTTTGAAAGTTTTTAGGAGCTTCAGAGAAAGCCGCTTGGGAAAAAAGAGGCTTTTCAAATAAGTGGGGTTCCAGCTTTCCTGTTCTTATAGTTATGTACTCAGCTGGACTGGAACTAAAGTGTGCTCCAAAATATTGTAGAAGATGATGCTTGCTAAAGGTATCTTACTGCCAAAGAAAAAGTAGTGCAGAAAGCTAAAGTTCAGGTTTTAACAAGATAAAAATTGCAGGGCATATGTTACTAGATGGTAAAGCTATTTTTCTATACTCATTGTCTAATTATTTTTCATCTAAGGATTTCAGATGATAAATATATCTATGCTATTCTATTTTATGAATATAAAATAATTTTATAAAACTAGAAAAATCCAAAATTTGACCTGAGAGTTAAACTGTTTCTTAATTATAATATGTAATTTTAAATACAAATAATTTTTAATTAAAAATTTTCCATTTATTTTCAGTAGAAATGAGCAAAATAGTAGAGCCATGTGTGGCTAATTAACTTTCTTTTTATTCTTTTGGCATTTTCTTTTTTCTGTGTATCCCAAAGTCAGATGATTTTTAGGTTAGATGGTATTATGTGTCAAACAATTTTCTTCTGTATTCTCAACATATATTTTAACTATATTTTCCAGTCTTCCATGCAATTAAGTGTGGCTGACTTTATGTTTGAGTTCTAGTTCAGTGAATAAAAAGGACATTTTTACTAGGACTATATCTTTGAAATACTTCTCATTTGATTGCTAGTATCTTTTTTATTTTACCATGTTAATGAATTAATAATAATTAATTTGAAAGATGAATGGTAACCCAAATGGCCTTGAATCATCACTTGCAGAAGACTTGTCTAAATCAGCATAAAACCACTAAGTGGCAGCTAGTGTATGTTAATCCTTAACTGAGTTAAAACTATGTTCCTTGAAGTAAGATCCTGACGTTGAAAATGTGCAGATACAACCCTAAATGATAAGAACAGGAGAAACCCATCCAACTGGTGAGTGACTGAAAACTAATATTAGGTACCAAATGTGAAAAAACTCTTATGCCACAGCAAACTGCCATATAACTACTGAGCCTGTAACTTTGGAGCAAGTGGATGAAAGAGGTTGATGTACAATGTGTGTGTTGTTGCTGTTTTTGTTTTGTTTTGTTTTGTTTTTTTTTGTTTTGAGATGGAGTCTTGCTCTGTTGCCAGGCTGGAGTGCAGTGGCACAGTCTCGGCTTACTGCAACCTCCATCTCCCAGGTTCAAGCGATTCTTCCACCTCAGCCCCCTGAGTAGCTGCGACTACAGGGGTGTGCCAAAAGCCCGGCAAATTTTTGTATTTTTAGTAGAGACAGGGTTTCACCATGTGGGCCAGGATGGTATCCTGTCCTCAAATTAGTTTTGTACATTTATTGAGAGAATATAAAACTTGACATAGAGTTCAAAGGACAATGGTTCATTAATATTATATGTTAATGGAGAGAACTGAGGATTACCTAGAATAAGACTCCATTTGATAAGATGTGTTGGTGATAATTGCTGAAGTCCTCTATGTATGAGAAGAAGGTTAGCATAACCTGGAAAAAAGGGAATGTGGCAGAGGTTTCTTTGAGTTCACACAACATCTTTTTCTTGTGCACAGATCTGAACTACATCTTTAAGTTACTTTGTAATTGGCTGTGTCACTGAGTTTTTGCCAGTGGGGATATGTGCAGAGGGTGTATTTCTGCTCTAGGCCTAGACCATTAAAATTTCTGTGAATCATTCTCCGTGTTTTCTCCTTTCTATACAATTCATGCAGAAAAACATGCGAATTTGGAGGGTATCTATAGAAATTGGCAAAATCATAAGTTCAAAGTTTCTTCATTTTTTTACAGCATAGCTTACAAGAAAGTTACACATCGATCAGAGGCACTCATTTTATATTAAAAAAAAACAAATCCTACTAAGTAAAGCCAATGAGATTGATTTTTTTTTCTCTTATGGCAATGTTTGATACTAACAAATTTTGTCTTATTATAATAATCCAGAATATCTATTCTTTGAGGCAGAGACAAAATCCCTGATGGCAAACAGACTTATGTCCCCTTTGTCTATGATCAGAAAGAAATCCAATTAGAAATCAAACAAAGGATTTAAACACTTCATCAAAATAGATATAGGGATAGTTCTATTATTCAAATAATAGTGTTCCCCCCAAAATTCCTGGTGAAACTTTAAGACTGATATAACATTATTAAAAATGTGGCCCTTGGGAAGTGATTAAGGCATAATAATTCTGCCTTCATGAATGAGATTAGCATTCATATAAAAGGGCTCAGTTACCTTCCTTCCTTTCTGCCATGACTTTAAAGTTTATGCTAGAACAGATTAAGACTTCTTGAGGCTGTTGGGTTGAAAGGAATGTATTTTTCATGTGAGAAGGGCATACATTTTGAGAAAAGAGAGGAGAGGAGAAATGCTATGACTTGAATAATGCTGTCGCCTTCAAAATTGATGTTGAAACTCAGTATCCAGTACAAGAGCATTAAAAGATCGTTACCTTTGGGAGGTGATTATGTCATTAAAACATTGCCCTCATAAATGGAATTAGAACCCTTATAAAAGGGCTCAAAATTGAAGGGAGCACCCTCTTGTCCTCCCATTCTTTCCACCATGTGAGGACACAGCTAGCAAGTACCATCTTGGAAGCAGAGAGCAGCCTTCATCAAACACCAATGCCAGTGTCTTTATCTTGGACTTCCAGCCTCCAGAACTATATTAAATAATGTCTGATATGTATAAATTACCAATTTGAAGCATTTTTCTCATAGAAGCACAAATGGACTAAGACATAGAAGAAATCAACAGCACATGAAGGGTTATTCGACATCACTACCTATTAGGGAATTCAAATTAAATGAAGTAATAACACTACCTACCAATTAAGATGATTGAAATAAAGAAACAAAGATAAATAGATAGATGGTAGGTAGATAGATAGATAGATAGATAGATAGATAGATAGATAGATAGATAGACAGAGAGACAGATAGGTAAATAGATAGTAGCAAACGTTGTGGATATGGAAAAACTGCATGCTTCATACATGGCTGGCCAGATTGTAAAATGGTTCAACCACTCTGGAAATTAGTCTTACACTTTCTTAAACTATTACACTTACTCAGCAATTGCAACTGCCTTTGCAAATTCATTACAGTACAAAATATGACATAGTTGTGAACCCCAAATATCTGAGACAGTTTTCTGTTAATTTAGAAAGAAGGTTGCCAAGGTTGAGGACACACACCTGAGGCACAGCCTCGGGAGTTCCTGATGCCATGTGCCCAAGGTAGTCAGAGGGAGGTTTGGTTTTATACATTTTAGGGAGACTTGAGACGTCAATCAACATATGTAAGATGAACACTGGTTAGGTCCGTAAAGGTGGGACAACCAAAACAAAGTCGAGCACCTCAAAGTGAGGAGGGGCTCCTAGGTCATAGGTTATCAGAGACAAGCTTGCATTCTTTTGCGTTTCAGAGGAGCCTCTCCAAAGAGGGCAATCAGATACCCTTCATCTCAGTGAGCAGAACGGAGAGTCGGAATAGAATGGGAGGCAGGTTTGCCCTAAACAGTTGCCAGTTTGACTTTCCTTTAGCTTAGTGATTTGGGGGCCCCAATATTTATTTTCCTTTTATATAGTCAAGTCCATCTTGCTTCCAACTTCAAGCTATTGTTGGCCATTCTTGGGCATAGGCAAATCTACCTTTGAGAGGAATTTTTTTGTAGTTTAATTTAAAAGCAAGGATAATAGTAATCCATCACTGTAGCTGATCCTTTCCTTGTCTGAGGACTGAAACTGCCTTTGTAAGATTAATGAAAGGTCACGAATAGGATTATGGGAGTAGTCTAAACTCTACCAAGAGTAGGCATAGTTTCTACAGTCTTTTTCTGCTCAGGAATTATATGGCCAGAGGTCAGAGATGGGCATAGTTTTTGTAATTTCTTACTGCTCGTGAGGTATGTGGCTAGAGGTCATAAGATGTACGACTTTCCCAATTGCTCCTGTAGATAACATCACTATTATGGAACCTAACATGAGTTTTTTGAGGCTAACCTCAGCATGACTTGTGACCCATGACTCAGCTGATCCTGTGGTCCAACTCAGAAGTGGATCTAGCACACAAGGATCATTTTCCACACCCCTATGATTTCATCCCCAATCGATCAGCAGCACCCAATCTGAGCCCCATGCCCACCAAATTGTCTATTAAACCCTAACTTCCAAGCATTCCAAGAGAAAAATTTGAGTGATAACTCCGGTTCTTGGACATAGACCAGAACTGAAGGGAATTAAACTCTTTCTCTACTGCAATGCCATGGTGAGGTAATATGCAAAAGAAAGAAACAAAGTACAATCATTATATCCTCATACTCTTCCTTTGACAGGAATTGCATAGTTATAGCAGCATTCTTCCTTATTCTTCCCTACTTCCTCTTCTCCTTATCAACTCATGGTGAGTCTGCATATGCACTTGTGAAGGTGTGTAAGCCAGCCCTTTATGCCTTTACAACCCCTTGTTTTAGACAACCAATGTTCTAATTGCTCATTTTATTTCTCTATCAAACTATTGCTCTGAGACGAATATTACTTTGTCTATTGCTAACATTATTGGCTGACCCGTATGTTGCTTAGTCTGAAGAAATGATCATTGGCCACTGGCTACCCAAATTCCTGTAATGTTTTCTATTCTCTCTCTCTCTTATTTTTTTTAAATTGCACTCTGAGCATTTTCATCATCCAATAGGTAAGCAAAGTCCAGTGTGGAATCAATGTCTATTCCTGTCAAGACCCATATGTAACCACCCAGGGACACCAGCTGTAGTCTTACTTGCCAGCTATGTTACTTCAGGGCATCCCTGCTAGGAAATCTATTCCACAGTTATCTGCAGTCTCTGACTCTCCTGCTGATGAACGTAACAGTTCTTATTGACATTTGGTGCTTTAGAGGGTGCAAGAAGAGCACATATAGATTCAGACCATCTCAGCATTGCTGCAATACCCCCGTATGCACTCATTTCATGGATCTAGGTAGTCACCTCAAAGAAGCACATGAAGATATCTGCTTATCAATTTGAACTACCTTCCAAACCTGGAAGAAGCCTGTTCTGATGGCATGGAAATGTCCCACTCTAATGTGCCACTCCTAGTTCAATAAAGCCATGCCCCATATGTTTAAAAGGCCAGGTTTCCATTGCCTTCCCATCTAGCTGTATTGTTAAGCCATTGACCACCACTTACAGGTCAGTAAAAACCCAAACACAGGGGCATTTGTCACTCTTCAATTCTTTAGCATGCTATTCAGTCCATTGAGCCAATTTGTTTTTACTATTGTTTTTTTTTCCTATCAATGTGGAATAATTTGAAACAGAACGTTGTTTATTTACTTACTTTGGAACTGCCTTCCACACACCAAGCAGCTCTTTGCCAGTCAGGTGAGAGGTGTTTGTAGAACATCAGGCAAGCGATGATAGAATCCAGCAACTCCTCATGAAGCTCCAAAACTCACTCTGGAAGAAAAAGAGGCTTTCTGTCCTTAATATCTTCTCTTGCATCCCCCAGGTTCCATGCTCCCGTGAAAACCATTTTTTAAATTTTACCCTAAAACTCCTGGCATTTCTATCCTCATTACAGCATTTCTCTGACATTACCCAAGACATCACAAATTTCAGGTTTTTGGGTAATTTTAGACAACCAATGTTCTAATTGCTCATTTTATTTCTCTATCAAACTATTACTCTAAGGAAACTATTACTTTGCCTATGGTTGAACATTATTGGCTGAGCCGTATGTTGCTTAGTCTGAAGAAATGATCATTGGCCCCTGGCTACCCAAATTCCTGTAATGTTTTCTATTCTCTCTCTCTTCTAATATATATTATTTATATTTATATATATATTTTTTTCTTTTTTTTGAGACAGTCTCACTCTGTCACCAGGCACAGGCTGGAGTGCAGTGGCACAACCTCGGCTCACTGCAACCTCTGCCTCCCGGGTTCAAGCAATTCTCCTGCCTCAGCCTCCCCAGTAGCTGGGACTATAGGTGTGTGCCACTATGACCAGCTAATATTTTTGCATTTTTAGTAGAGACGGGGTTTCACCATGCTGGCCAGGATGGTCTTGATCTCTTGAACTAGTGCTCCGTCTGTCTTGGCCTCCCAAAGTACTGGGATTACAGCTGTGAGCCATTGCGCCTGGCCCTTCTACTTTTTGCTTAAATATTATCTATCATCACTTGCATAGTGTCCTATAAACACCTATTATTTTGAAATAAAGATGCTGTGTTTAAAAAGAAGTTCATTGAAAATGAAAATAAGAAGTACACATTAAAGAAAAAACTTAGTTATAGCGCACCCTTGCTGATGTCTAAGGGTGTTATCTGTTTTTTTTCTCCTGTTTGGTTTTTTCTGAATTAGAAATGACTAGGAGATTAGCTAGTAGAAACAATTAATTACCCTTTTGTGGTATTTTTATACTTTAAAAAGCAAGAACTAGTAATTATTTTGCTACGGGAAATACTGATTATTCTTTTATTTATAGAATATTGAGTCTCTTATTCCTAATAAAATGATCAAGAAAGCTGTACCTTGGCTTTGCTAAAACTTTCTTTTTTATCCATCATTATTTTAAGCCTGCCTCTTCTGATATCCATGCTCTGTTATGATTAAGCTTTTAGAAAAAAAATATTCCTCAAAAGTTTAGATAACATTTTTTACTAATGACATTGAAGACTTGTTTTTCTAGTTCATTACTGAGTGGGGTTTGTTTGTTGGCTTGTTTATTTGCAATGGTAGAGAATTCTGAAGAAAAATTGCGTGGTGAAAATGAAAAGAAAATGTAACAATCTTTGAATTGTAATGAATATATTACGACATGCAGTTTAAAATCTGTTCAGTGGCACTAGTACACATAATTTATCATAGTGTATGAAGAAAAGTCACCTCTGGCTAGGCATAATGGCTCATGCCTTTAATCCCAGCACTTTGGGAGGCCAAGGCATGTGGATCACAAGGTCAGGAGTTCGAGTCCAGCCTGGCCAACATGGTGAAACCCTGTTTCTACTAAAAATACAAAAAAAAAAAAAAAAAAAGAAAGACGGGCATGATGGTGGGCATGTATCGACAGCTACTCAGGAGACTGAGGCAGAAAAATCACTTGAACCTGGGAGGCAGAGCTTGCAGTGAGCTGAGATCATGCCTTTGCACACCAGCCTGGGAGACAAAAAAAGAAAAAGAAAAATCACTTATATTTGACTTTAGATAGCAATGTTATTTCAACCCATTTCTGCATTTCTAATAGTTTCCCTATCATTAAATGGACAATGAGGTTTAATATGGACAATGGGTGGCAGAATGAAGTCAACCTCAGGTTTCATAAAAATCAGAATGAATGATGGATAGAACAGAGACGTATAGAGACAGAAATACACTAGCACCAAAAGCGAAAATTAAGATTCACTAAAAAGGCCATTTGGGAAGTAATATTTTCTTTTCTATTATATATAATTTTTAAATTTATGCCTTAGAAGCCAATATTATATGTAATTTTATCATTGTAGTTATATAACATTAACATCATCTCTTTCACTAAATTAAAATGAAACTATGCTTGTTTAAAAAATATAAATATGGATATTTTGCATTAACAAATTAAATTTCCCAAATGGGCTTTTCTCTAATAATGGAATTAAGAATATTTTTCTTTCTTAAATAAATGCCAAATTGTATAAATGCAATGATACAATAAAATCAAAAGTGCTTTTTATTCTTTTTTCTTCAATTTTTTAAATAAAAAATGTTCACAATAACGTTGGAAGAAAAGTTTTAATAAAGTAATGCTTATTTATACTGTTAAAGTATAAAATCATTATAAAGAAACTGGAAAACAAAAAGTTTATGTCATTTGCAGATAAGAACTGTGAACTTTTTCTTTTTGTCTTTCAGACCATTTTTAAAATTTTAATTTGATCTTTTTAGAGATCAGGTTTCCCTATGTTGCCCATGCTGATCTCAAACTCCTGGGTTCAAGTGATCCTCCTGCTTCAGCCTGCTAAGTAGCTGGGACTACAGACATACTGTGATCTTTTTGATGTGATTATTTTCAGTGATTGTGTGTGTGTGTTCATAATATGATTTTTAGTGTAATATTTTAGTATAATCATTGTGATTTTATTTGTGACATAACTCTATGATTGCCTCAAAGATTCACACTTCCTTATGGGAATCTTCCTGATCTTAATCCCTGTGTCATTACTGGAATTTGATGAAACAATTGGTTGGTCACACCAGTGATTAGGTTATGTTGTATAGTATAGGCACTTTAAGAAAGGGAGGTTATTTTGTTATTTTTTTATACCTTAACTCTTAGGTGAGCCTTCAAAAGGCTCTTTCTAGAGAAGAACCTCAAAGCACAAGAGAGATTCCACATGAAGAAGATTCTCTATGGTGGCTTTGAAGATGGAGGAAGGAATGGGACCCGTCTATAGAATTCAATAATGACCCTCAGCTGCTAGCCGGTAAGTAACTGGAAACCACATCAATCCTATGAATTCAAGGAACTGATTTTGGCCTGGGATCTGAATGGGCTAGGGAAAAATTATTACGTTGAATCTTCAACAATAAATAATATCTAACAAACAACTTGATTCTAGCCCTGAAGATTGCCAGCAGAGAACTCAACTGTGCTCTTTTTTAGAAGTCTGGTTGACAAAACAGGGTCCTAATAAATGGAGGTTGCTTTAAGCCATTTAAGCCACATTGTTTGTGAAAATTCATTAGAAAGCAATGGAAAACTAATACAACTAGTATTTTTATGCTGGATCTTCTTAACCTGGAATTAATTTCCAATTTCATTATATGCTTATTGGGCATGCTAAGAAGATGATCATGCTGTTTAATATTGTAGTGAATAGATGTCACTCTTTCCTGTTTTCCACAATCACATTTTTAAACTATCATAATCACGTTAATGAGAATTTTACATAGACAATTTAGACATACTCCCTCATATAGCTGCATTAGGCAAAAGTGAACAACTGTTATTTTGCTTTCATGCCTATATATTAGTGTCTTACATAAAAAATTCATATCTTGTATTTTAAAGCTCCACAGAGAACATATGTCACCATTTTTAGGTGACTTAAATATGGTTCTGACATTTTATAAGAAAGGGTTCATAAAGTAAGGACTGTGAAAACTGCTGCATATATATTTATAAGCTACACTAAAGACATCTTGGCAATGGATATGTGGTTATTAGTCTAACATATGGAATCACAGACATTTTCAGAATTTTACTTTATAAAAATACATTTACTTACGTTTTTTAAAAAAATTATTTATTGTAGTTTAAGTTCTGGGGTACATGTGCCATGGTGGTGGTTTACTGCAATCGTCGCCTGTCATCTACATTAGGTATTTCTCCTAATGCTGTCCCTCCCCAATCTCCCTACCCTCTGCTATTCCTCCCCTAGCCTCTCACTCCCCAAACTCAGGTGTGTGATGTTCCCCTCCCTGTGTCCATGTGTTCTCATTGTTCAACTCCCACTAATGAGTGAGGACATTCGGTGTTTCGTTTTCTGTTCTTGTGTCAGTTTGCTGAAAATGGTGGTTTCCAGTTATTTAAAGCTATTAGAGCAGCATATATTTGGCTGAATAAATAACCCTGTTAACCATTTATATGCATCAACAATTTTATTCTGGAGCAGATTTTTTTTAATGTTTATACTTTTAGTATTGCACATTTGTTTTATTTGTGTTTCTTATTTTAACTTTTATTTTAGGTTCATGGGTACATATTCCAAGTTTATTATATAGGTGAACTTGTGTCATGTGGGTTGTTTGTACAGCTGATGCTGTTACCCAGGTACTAAGCCTAGTACCCATTAGCTTGTTTCCTGAGCCTCTTACTCTTTCCACCCTTCACCTTCCCATAGACTCCAGTGTTTTTCCTCTCTGTGTGCCCATATGTTCTCATCATTTAGCCTGGAGCAGATTTAGATGACACTCTAAATGCCCTTGTAAAAATAAAAAGATTAGTCATTTTAAACTCTCATTATATTTTAATGTTTGGTCTGTCAGGAATCTCTTCAGTGAGCTCTCATCAGTGTTTTCTTCATTTATTCTTTTAATTTCCTGTTGTAATTTAAACAGTTATGTGGTACAAGATTCTCTGAGATTCTTTATAGGAAAATATAGAAAACTTATTTTAAACAGAGGCTTTTCAATAATTTTTAATTAAATTACTTTCTAAAACTTTGGAGAAAAACTTTTAAAAAAATAGGAATTTCAACTTTATAGTTTTAATCTAGACAAAAATAATTTATTGGCTGACATGCCTTTACAAGAATAATATTCTTTTTTTATAAGTTTGTGAAAAACAAGGGCAATACAAAATTTATTTAGAAACAACTATAATTTTCTCATCATAGATAATAGCCTATGTATTTTTTTCACTGTGAATACCTATAAATGGACTTCAGACCCTAAAATCATGAATATAATTAAGAAGAAAGGGTAAGCAAATAAGCATTTAGTCAAATTCTAATTATAACCTTTTATAGATTAAAATATTTAGATTGCTTTAGTCTGCATTTTATTTGTTAAATATCATTTAAAGTAATTTGTATATTCATTTATACTTACTGAAATATGTCCTATCATATTTCTGGTTGTTACTAAAATTCAGTAATACTATTAGAATTCAATTCTGGAAAGCAGTGAGTAATTATATAACTGTTTTTTAAATAAAATGGCATATATAGAATCCATGCTGAGCAATGCACCTACTCTTATAGCATTTTATGTTACTAAAAAACACTTTAATAACATATATTTTCTTTTCAGTATGTGTATATATTAACAAATGTTTGTAAAGTATAGTGATTTGAAATATTTGGAATGTCAGTAAACAAATCTTAATTCCATCACAAGCAAAAAAGTGATTTTCCATGAAATAGTGTAGAAAACTATATTTCCTACCTATGAGTAGATAAAGTGGCAGACATTATAATGAGTTTAATTAGTGCTTCATATAGATTGTTATGGGAAAGAAGGAAGGAGAAATTTGTTTTATAAAACATAAGTGAGCACAAAAAATAATTTTAACCTTAACTTCTGGTTTCCAGTCTGGCATGTAAAGAGCTTAAAAGTTTCCAATCTGCCCTAATAAGTAAAAAGCTGAACACATTAAAAAATCAACAGCTCTTCTTGCACCTGTCAAGGAAGTGAGGTAATATAGCAAACCACGGCCACCAAAATTGGAGAGACAAACAGGTGAATACAGAGAATCACAACTTACTGAAGCAGAAACTTCCATGTGAAACAGTACCAGGGTAGAAAATCCTAAACTGTAATTGACAAATTGCTGGAGGCTCAGTATGAACAGGTTTGAGACTTTAAACACTCCAGGGGGACCCATTCACATGGGGACCTGCAAACTTGTGTGAATTTTACCTCAAGGTACTCATGTTGTTGCAGTAAATATCAGAGAAAACTCCCTTCCTGCAGGAAGAAGGGTAATAAAAGCACTAAAATATGCCAGAGCACTATTTTCTTCCTAACAAGAGCTACCCTCAAGACACTGTTTTACCTCAGCCTAAATTATTGGATTTTTTAAAAAAGCCTAACTGACCTGAAGGAAGAGAAATATCCAATTCTAGCTCTCTGCAGTCATCCTGCCTCACTAACAGTGGGTGAGGAGAATGCTGAAAATCACATGTAAAGTTCATAGTCCAAAGACACAGGCTTATTAAAAAGTTGAAACCAAATCATAGGACTATAGAATGCTTCCCATTCCCCCCTTAAAATTACTAAAGGCCTATTTATTGCAGTTTCTTTTCCCCAATGCATCATATAGGCTATCAATAGAAACATTGCAAGGTATATTAAAAGATGAGAACCATAGTTTAAGGAGTTAGAGTAAACATCAGAACTAGATTCAGATTTGGGAAGAATGCTAAATCTAGGAATTATCAGTCTAGGAATTTAAAGCAATTATTTTTAAGATAATCAGGACTTTACTGGACACAATAGACCACATACAAAAGTAGATGTACAATGTCAGCTGAGAGATGGGAATTCTAAAAAAGAATTTGAAATAAATGCTAGAAACCAAAACATTGTAACAAAAAGAAAGAATGGCTTTAATAGGCTTATTAGTAGACTGAAATCTCTGAGTTTGAGATGTCAATGGAAACTTTAAAAATGAAAAAGCAAAGAGAAAAAAAGGCTGGGTAAATAATAAAGAATATCTAAGAACTGTGGGACAAGTATGTGGGACATACGTAACATATGTGTAAAGTGAATACCAGAAGGAAAGGAGAGAAACTGAAGCAATATTGGAAGTAACAATGACTAAGAATTTTCCTAAATTAGTGTCAGACATCAAACCACAGATCCTAGAAACTCAGAGAACACCAAGTAGAACAACGCAAAAATTAAAAAGGAAAATGTGACTACATGTATTTTATTCAAATTGTAGAAAATCAAAGATAGAAAGAATATTTAAGGAAGTCTGGGGAGGGGATTGGGAGTTACACCAAAAGAGTAGCAAAATTATAAATTGTATCTGACATTTCCTCAGAATCTAGGCAAACAAAAGGATAATTGATTGAAATATTAAAAGTATTGAGAGTAGAAAACCACCAATCTCAAGATCTGTATCCTGCAAAATTATTGTTTGAAAATAAAAACTTTCTCAGACAAACAAAATTGAGGGAATCTGTGACCAATAGACATGCCTTGCAAGAAATCTTGAAGGAAGTTCTTCAAATAGGAGGATAAAATATAAAGCAGTAAAGTAGATCTATGTAAAGAAAAGAAGTTCCTCAGAGAAGGAGTAAGTGAAGGTAAAATCAGTATCTTTATTTTCTTATTCTTAATTGATCCAACAGATAACAGTATGTTCAAAATAATAATAACAGTGTGATCAATTATGCATGCTTATGTATAAGTAAAATGAAAGACAGTAAAAAATGAGTGATCTGGGCTGGGTGTGGTGGCTCAAGCCTGCAATCCCAGCACTTTGGAGGGCCGAGGCGGGTGGATCACGAGGTCAAGAGATCGAGACCATCCTGGTCAACACGGTGAAACCCCCGTCTCTACTAAAAATACAAAAAATTAGCTGGGCATGGTGGTGTGTGCCTGTAATCCCAGCCACTCGGGAGGCTGAGGCAGGAGAATTGCCTGAACCCAGGAGGCAGAGGTTGCAGTGAGCCGAGATTGTGCCATTGCACTCCAGCCTGGGTAACAAGAGCAAAACTCCGTCTCAAAAAAGAAAAAAAAAAAAAATGAGTGGTCTTAGAAATAGTTAAGAATTGCTAAGTTATGACACAAGGAATGGTGCACTTAGGAATATTTTTTACTAAAAACGACTCATATTACTTATGAAGAGGTACGGTGTTATGTCAAAATAGACTTAGATTAGTTGTAAATATATTCTTAAGTATAATTCTAATAAATTTATGTAATTACAAAACTGATGGAAAAAATCAAGGAAGAAGTCAATGAAAAGCTATTCCCTGTTCAAGAACAGGAGGATTCAACAGTGTCAAGATGTCAGTTCTTCCGAACCTCATCTACAGATTCTATGTAATCTCAATCAAAATCCCAGTAAGTTTTGTTTTGTGAATATCAACAAACTATTTTAAAGCTTATCTTAAGAGGCAAGAAATTCCAAGTAGCCAGCACAATATGAAGGAGAATAAATACTACCCCACTTTACGACTTACTATAAAGCTATAGTAATCAAGACAATATGGCATTAGTGAAAGAACAAATAGTTCAATCAAAAAGAATGGAAAACCTGCAAATAGACCCATGTAAATATAGTCTATTTATGTTTGATCAAAGACCAAAGACAAGACAATGCAGCAAAGATAGTCTTTTCAACAAATAGTGCTGGAACAACCACACCAAAAAAAAAATCTAGACACAAGCCTTACACCCTCCACAAAAATTAAGTCAAATGAATCACAGATCTCAAAGTCAAAGACAAAAATACAAAACTCCTAGAAGATCATATAAGAGGAAGCCAAGATATACTTGAGTTATACTGATGACTTTTCAATACAACACCAAAGATATAAGTCATGCAGGAAAGAATTGAGAAGCTGGACTTCATTAAAATTGAAAACCTCCTCTGCTAAAGACACTGTCAAGAAAATAAGAAGACAAGCCACAAACTAAGGGAAAATATTTGCAAGAAAGTATTTGGTAAACTATTGGTATCCAAAATATACAAAGAACTCATAAACTCATAAGGAAATGAACAACGCAACTAAAAAGGGGACAACAGATTTGAATAGACACCTGCCAAAGAAGATGTACAAAAGGCAAATAAGCACATGAAAAGATACTACACATCATATGTCATTAGGGAGTTTCACTTTGAAAATAACAATAAGATAACCCTGTAAAGCTGTTAAAATGTTGAAAATACAAAACATGAGCAATACCAAATGTTGGTAAGAATGTGGAGCAACAGAAGCTCTTCATTCCTGGTACAAGCACAAAATGGTACAGACACTTTGAAAGGCAGATTCGTAATTTATTATAGAATTAAACATACTCTTACCATATGTTCCAGCAATTACACCGCTTGTTATTTACCCAAACGAGTTGAAAGCATGTCCATACAAAAACCTCACAAATGTTTATAGCATCTTCATTCATAATTGTAAAACTTGGAAGCAACTAAGGTGTCCTTCATCAGTGAGCAGATACATTGGAGTTCAGCTATTCAATGAAACTTTATTTAGTGCTAAAAAGAATTGAGCTGTCAAATTATGAGAAGACATGGAGGAAACTCAAATACATATTATTAAGTAAAAGGAGTCAAGTCGAAAAGGGAACATACTGTATGATTCCAACTACATTACATCCTAGAAAAGAAAAACTTATGGAGATAGTAAAAGGATCAGTAGTTTCCAAGGGTTTAGGGGAAGGAAGAGATAAATAGGGGGAACACAAAAGTATTGTTAGCGAAGTGAAACTATGTATTATACCATATTGATGGACACTGTCATTAATCATTTGTTAAAATCCATAGAATTATACAACACTAAGTGTGAACCCTAATGTAAACCTTGGACTTTGCTCAGGTGATAAAGTCAATGTAGGCTCATCAACTATAACAATGTATGAGATACCTCTCCAGTGATAGCAAGAAATCTCTATAACTTCAGCTCAACTTTGTTGTGAACCTAAAACTTATCTAAAAAATAAAGTATATTAAAAAGTTTTAAATAAAATAAATAATTTTATTTTGCTCGTTTTCGAGACCAGAGATTATTAACCTGGGACAATTTTGTTCCACACTGTCGGGGACATTTAGCAATGACGGGATATTTTTGGTTGTCACACTTGCATGAGACCTTTGGAGTGTTGCTGCTGGCACTAGTGGGTAGAAACCAGAGATATTGCTAAACATCCTATGATGTACAGGACAAGCTATAACAAGTGTTAACCAGCCTCAAATGTCAACAGTGCCAGAATGAGAAACACTGCCTTAGAGTATGTGAAATAGATTTCTTTGACCAGTGCATATCCCTAAGTAAGCAAACATTTGTTTGATAACCTTTAAAACCCTGGAATCTCTAATTACAATTCTGTTAATTATCTGTGGATAATACTTTCACTTGAGGTGTCATGTGAATACATCATTACAAATGCCAAATTGTATGTAATGCATTAGAATTTGAATCTATATGAAATTCATGAAAAATCATATTCCCAGGTTAATCATGCATATGTAAAGATTCAACCTCAATGTAACCCAACTACTAACCAAGTTTTTAGGCTTATCAGGTTTGATTCATATGTCTGCACATATCATCACTGCAGAATGTTCTATATGCCTAACTGGCTGCTTACCCGTGCATCTTCGTTCTTGTTTGTTCTGGCAGCCCACTTCCAAATGTTAACACTGAGGCACTTGGGCCTTCAGGGTAACAAACTTACATGCTAGAGATAATCATAGACAGTGCAGTGCCAGGAATTGGTGAGCAGATTTTGTGTTGTGTTTAGACTTGCCATTGAAATCCTGCAAAATAAAACATCAGAACTGAAAAAAAAATACAAATCAAAATATTTTCAGGTTTGGGCTTTATAAACTATATACAGTCTAGTATTTAAAAATTTTGCTATGGACTTTCCATTACCACTCCATTGAAAATACAATCATGTGAAAATTTCCTGAAGATCACGTTTCTTTTTTAACTATTTTATAATCACAAAAAGAGCACTTCTTTTTCTTCCTCCCATTTCTCATATTCCTCTTCCTCTCACTTCCATAAGAGGGAAAAACAGCAAAAGGTATTTTTTTTAAACCATGAGTTAATGGAGTCTCAGAAATCATGAATAAATGTTTTGCATTATTTTCTCACACATCACTTGAGTGAAAACTTTGTACATCGAATTTAGAAAACTATTGATTGCTTTTCCTCCTGGAGAATAATTACAGATAAAGTTTTATTAAAATAATCCAATAATTACTGAAGGAAACATAGGGCAAGAAGAATAAACCAGTCCAGTTAAAACAAAAGAACAAGCAACAACAACAAAAAATGAAAAAACATCAGAGTGGTAATGGGATAGCACCTGTTGAAAAGAAATTCAGTACTAGACCAGAAGTGAGCAGGCTGCCTGGTCAAACATTATGCATTGTGTAGTGTCTTGGATCCATCGTGACACTATGCATTCTCAGTTAAATTTATAAAATTTATGATATCCATTGCTCAAATAATTTTTCTTGTAAAAACAATGTGAGATGGAACTAAAATAGGTAAATTGTTTAAAAGGCCTGAAGTACAAACGCAAAAGTCTGGGAATATCCAGAGGATTTTGGGAGAGTCTTTTATCATCCCAGTTTACACTGGGATAACTTATGGATTTATAGACAGAAAGCCCATGGTATACAGGAGACATGTGGATTTCAAAATAAAATTAATCTCCTAGTTGCTTTATTTCTCAATCTTATAATGTTGCAGATGTGAACAAAAATTACTCTGGTAAAATGAATTATTTCTAATATTATAAATCCAAGAATAAGAGGCTGGCAAATTAAAAGAACATATAAGGTTTCCTTCAGGTTCCACCTTGAAGGAAACCTGACCTTAGGAATTCTACTGTAAATAATCTTTCAGTTTACTGCTACATACAGCCAAAAAATTTAACAATTAAGGCTAGGTGTGGTGGCTCACTCCTGTAATAGCTTTGGAAGGCTGAGGCAGGCAGATTACCTGAGGTCAGAAGTTCAAGACCAGCCTGGTCAATATGGTGAAACCCTGTCTCTACTAAAAATACAAAATTAGTTGGATGTGGTGGCGGGCACCTGTAATCCCAGCTATTCAGGAGGCTGAGGCAAGAGAATAGCTTGAATCCAGAAGGTGGAGGTTGCAGTGGGCGGAGATTACAACACTGCTCTTCAGCTTGGGCAACAAGAGTGAAACGCCACCTCAAAAAAAAAAAAAAAAAAAAAAAAAAAAAAAAGAGCAAATAGAAATACACAATACTCAGTTAAATTTGAATTTTTGAATTTCTGATGAAAAAATATTGTTAGCATATGTACATCCTATGCAAAATTTGGAACATAATTATACCAGTGTATGTTTTGTCATTATCTGAAATTCAAACTTAATTGGTCATCCTATGTTTTATCTGGCAACCCTATCTTTTTTGTCATCTTTGTATCCATTCCTGCAAACACACTTTATTTATTCTCTCCCATATCCGTCTACTGAAAAAAAAAATCACATTTTTGCTTTTCAGTTAATATTCAAGATCTAGAATGAATATAGAGCCTGAAGAAAAACAGCAGACAGGAACAATATTTAATAGCACTTTCAAGTGAAGCCACTGGCTGAGAGTGGAAATAAATATATCATTCTCTGTGCTTAAGGATTTACTTGATAATGTTTAGATTGTTCTTTTTCCCCTAGATTCAAGTAATAATGCATTAAAGTAATTTTATCGTTTTTTATTGGAAATGAATGAATGAATGATTAAAATAATTTTGCAATATTTAACTGAAAAAAAGACCTGTTTGGAGTAAAGAAGACTAACTTGAATGTTATTTAGTTTTTAAAATTCGTGCTATTTAATTCCTAACATTTCTTTCATCTTTTGGAGAAAAGAGTGAAAACCCTTCATTAATCATCTACTAGTAAAATTGTTTCTAAAAAGTATATTTGTCCACTAGCAAATATTGAATTGCTTGATTTAGTGATTCAATTTGACTTTAGAACCATCACAACAATTACAAAATCATATTAAGGTGACTTAACTGAGTGCTAATTGGTTTCTATGAGTGTTATAATGGTACTAATTACTCTCCCTTTCCTTGGGTTCTAACCAGTTGAGAACGACTCCACTGGGATACAAGTATTAGGTTTGTAAATTACCTATGTGCATTTATTTCCTATGGAGTGATTTGCTAAACTGAATCAGCTGTTGGATAGTCCTAAGGTCAAATGAGGTTTTCCAGTTTCCTCTCTGTTGTACTGAAGACAGCTGCATCCATGCAGCTGACTTAGCACTCCACAGCAGGCTGAGCAGGTAGCCTCCCTATTACCCTTGCCAGTGGCAGTTGTGAATAACAGCAGAAAGTCTGGCAGCTCTGAAAATTCCCTTCAGAGGTGAGGGTGCTAGCAGAATTATACATCAGATGAATAATCAGAGGCCAAGTTGACATACATAATTCTTGATGCTTTTATATTCACAGAACTCAACAAACATTTCTCTGCAGGATGTGAAACCGCCTCCGGTCTTCCAAATATTGTCCCGCTTGATGCCTACACCAGTGGTTCGAGGACACATCTGTTAAAGTGAGGCTTTGCAAAGAAGCTAGCAAAAACCTTTTTACAATGTCCTTATGAATACAATGCATACTGGAAGAATTCTAGTTACATTAGTGCACAGAGGCAAATGGAAATTTAATGGGCTAGACTAGTTTAGGACAGGGACTTCTTGATAGGTTCCTTGCTCCTTTCTTGTAATGGCCCAGGCTGATGGGACCCATCTGTTGACAAATAGTTTTATTTTATATTTTCTATGTTTGGCTCACTGACTACTGTATTAAGGCTGAGTTCAATTTAAAGCATCAGCTGGGATCTAATGTTAGGTAATCATATGTAGGCATTACAAATTTTAAAAAGTATTCTTATTTGAGTTTCTTTTCCAGTGCCTTTTATCATGCCAAAGTAGCTTTCCTCTCTTCTAGTTGTGGGGTGGTAATAAATGATTGGTTTTTGTTCTTCATATGTTCACATATTACCATACTTCATTAGTTTGAAGCCACATGTATTTTCATATACTACCATGCTTGAATTTGGATTAGATCTTACAATCAAAGCACTAATTTTATTGATTTAAACAGCAAATATCTTTTCTTTCTTGATGATCATAAAATCAAGAAATCAAATGATAAACAATAGAACATTTTGCAGTTAATAACATCTTAGACCTAAAGAAATATGGTAGTTTATGTGGATCAGCTCTCATTAGCCAGACATATGTTTCTTTTACTAGTCTTACTGATATTCTGGTTTTTACAAACTCCTTCCAAATTTAGTGATTCTTTCAATTCTAATACTTGCTTTCTAGTGCCATTTGTGTGTTTGTGCATATTTTTCTATTTGTATGTGCACATTGATGGGCATTTAAAGATAGAAATTTTGAGCAGTTAATTATTTCTTTAATTATATCCAGTTAACATAAAGCAATCTTTAGTTTATGTTTCTTCCACTTTAATAGCCTATCATGTGAAAAATATCAGAGGCTCCTGTTAGTCTTAGTATGGAAGAGGAGACAGAAAACAACCCAGGAAATATATTTATGTAGAATGTTTTTTCAAAGGAAGTTAGGTTTTAAAATACTATAAGTAGAGGAAAAACTTTTCTGGACATTTCCAATTATTTCTCACACTCCAAGTGCCAATTACTTGTTCTAAACTTTAAAAGATTGTCTAAATGTTGGCTTCAGTGATATAAAACTATCGATATACATAAAGATGTTTTGTCAGAATTTTACTCTCCCTTTGAAAAACCTTCCCAGTATATAACAACTAATAACAAACTCTAACAAAAATTATGCTATTGATTTATAAATGAAACTCATTTTTTAAAAATCATAAATGTTTAAGAATCACATTCATTTTTTCTAAAATCCAAAGAAGGAAGATTCCAAAATCTTTTTGATGAGTGCTTGCTGTAAGGAAATTTGTAATATTTATTGCTACATTCTGGTGGTTTAGTTGAGAAAATTGTACTTTTCATTAATTACCTCTGCTACCTTTGACTTTTCTTGATTGTGTATTATCAATGTTAATTACTAGTGTTTCATCTTCTCCTCTGGTGAATGAGTTATATAGTATTATATAGAGCACAGAGCATGGAAATTTTGGTGTAGCATATTATATATTCATGTCTTTGCTAATAAAAGTCAACTGTCCTTTTACTTACAATTTGCATTAACAGCTCATCAATATAAATGAAAATGATTTATTAAAATATTACTGAGTAGAGACTGAATGGCTCAGGGGATTGATTGGTAATGGGGTATATAGTCTTTTATTTCTAGGTCACTGATTTGAATTACATCTTGGCAGAGAGGAGAAGTTATTCAGGACATATGGTGTGTGGAATGGGGTGGTACTGTCAGTCTCATTTTCATTAAGTGCTGTCCATTTAGGTTTCACTATTTCAAGAAAACTGAACTTGACTCTAAAGCCTGTATCCATGGATTCAAAACATCATTATACATACATGTGTAAAAAAATTTATGAGAAGTTAATATTACTAAGAATAGAAAAATATTATCCACTGAAACATTCATAATATAAAAATGTTTTGCCTGACCTATGTGAGTAGGTTTAACTTGCATACAAATAAATATTTCAGGACAATTTAGTTTAATATGCCCTTTTCAGCTTACTTTCTTCCTCATGTCTTCAGGAGATATACAGCCCTTTGAAGTTAGATTTTCAGTTTATATTTCTTCTAATGTAACATTAAGATATTTTATAGAAGTAAAATTTAAAATCCCATAAGGACCAGTTGTAGTTTAAAAGAATAGAATACTATTGCTAAGAAAAACAGAGGACTCTTTTTAAATTTTGTTTTACATGTAAAAGAAAGGTGACAAGTATGAAGCTGAAATCACTTCCCCAATATGGTACAGCTGCCCTGTGATGTCATACAGTTGTTTTGGGCTATAGCTGAACCATAATTTCCAGGCCAAAGCTCTTCTCACTACTTCTACTATCCTTTTTAAAGATGGACTCCTGATTTAAAGGGATAGCACTATTTTTCATTCTCCTCAGGCCAAAAAGAAACAAGGAGAAAACAAGTAAAAAAGATTTACAAGAAAAAGTTGAAGATCTCATGATTATAACATGGTATAAATCTAAAATCTAAAACTCATAGTTATACTGTTTGTTAGAATTAATAAGTGAATTTATCAAGGTTCTTAAGTACAGGCTCAATAACAATTTTGTTTTTATATATGAGCAACAGAAATTGAGAAAATGCTTTTAAAAACAATGATTCAATAGCAACAAATTTACTCAGTAATGAATCTACCAAAGTATACATAAGATCATACAGAAAATGTGTAAATCATTATATAAGGTACATTATAAGATACCTAGATAAATGATGTAATGCACCTGGATTGAAAGTTTAAGTATCATACAGTTGACATTTATCCTCAAATGAATTTTTTTTTGTTCCGTGCAATTTCAATCAAACCACAGTGCATTTAGAGGAGGAGGAAGAAACTAAAATTTATTTTAGTATTTTATGGCAATAAAGCCAAGTTTAGGAAGCCCAAAAAACATCAAATACTGAGTTTTTAAAGCATCTACTTTAAAGTGAGTCCCGACTTGGAAATTTGGTTAAACTAATAAAATGTGAGCAGAAGTATATTCTCTGTTTGCCTTGAAAAGTAGCAATTAAAGAGTAGCAATGTCTGCCACAAACTATTGTAGGATTAATTTGGATGACTGGGAGAGGAATGAAAGTATATTCATATCATTATCATTTGTATAGATGGACACAATAATATACGATTTTTCTATTCTTTTAGCAGAGCAAATGTTTTAAGACACCCATTGAGACATAGCAGATTAGCAAGTAGATTAGGACAAATGCCCGTTTAACATAGACACAAAATAATCTTTAGGAAGAAAACATAAGTCTTCATGATGAAAAATGAAAAGCTTAAAATACAATAAACGTTATGAAAGAGACTTTTATATTATTACTGTATTATTCTAAAGAATTTGTTAATAATTTGATAAAGAATTCCTTTAAAGTCAGTTACTAACTATATTTTAAATATAAAAACCAGAAACTCTGTGATTTCGTTTATTCTAAATGCTAGTGTTTCATTTTTTTCTACAAAAGGTTACATTAAACTTACTTTTCTTTTAATATCTCTATAAGAAAGACTAATCCTTTTTATTATAGTACAAAAATACCTAATGAATACACCCTTCAATCTTTGTATTAATTATATGCTCTGTGTGTGCTTACAGTGTCCAATTTGCAGAAAGCAATTTTCTTCTTTATTTAAGTTTCTGAAGGGTATACATATTAGTATAATAGGCAACATACTGAGATGCTAATAGCCTATATTCAGGGCATTCTACATCCCCCACTTCATGGCTAAACTATTTTTTGACATATTTTGAAGCATTCAAATTCTGTTAAAACAAGTTCTAACCTTTGAAGATAATATTTACATTGAGAAAAAGCTTTTATATATATCATCATTATAATATATGCAAATGTACTTTATGTACACTGATGAATATATCTTTTTCTGTATTTTGTTATCTAATGGAAAAGACTTGGATAATATGTCATCTTTAAAGGGATAATCACTGTTGTATATTAATGCCATTCTATCTGTAATTATATGGATTTTTGTCTAACCATTCTAATATAAGCTATAGCATGACAATTTAAATGTATTTTGTACAAGACAACATAATTTATAATTTTAGGAAATAAAGAGATATTAATTTTTTAATTCACAAATTTGAAAGAGTAACTTATTTTATTCATTATTTCTGCTATCCAATCTGATCTTCTGCATACAATTGCATCTTCTACATACGCTGAATTCCAAATTTTTGTTGTTATTAAATAAAAATAACATAGTTTTTATTTTCTACTCAGACATATTTTAATAAATTATTTTCATTTATATTGATGAGCTGTTAATGCAAGTTGTAAGTAAAAGGACAGTTGATTTTATTAGCAAAGACATGAATATATTATATGCTACACCAAAAATTCCATGCTCTATTCTCTATATGATACTATATAACTTATTCATCAGAGGAAAAGATGAAATACTAGTAATTTTATGTAACTTCATAAAATTATATTATATTTAATATCATATTATTTCTAAATAATTGTAGATAAAATGTTTGAAATTTGGGTTCCATTGTATGCTATGTTTTTGTTTTATGCATGTTAATTAATAAAAAGTGGTTCTAGTGATAGAAAGAGCTTGACAACTCCTAGACACTCCTTTAAATGCCAATGTATTGAACTGTGTTTGTGTAAGTCTAAAGCTTTACTTGTGTAATTCCATAGCCATGTGCTAATTCCACCTTCCTGCTTCCCCCCAGTATAAGCTTTACTTACACTGGTAGTATCACTCACAGATTAACAATGAGCGTTTTAGAGATTTTGAAGTTACAAGTTGCTGCCAGATTAATTACCTCGTTAACTGGCCTTCAAAACTTGCAATTCATATATATAGTGATTTAATCATTCACTTTACATTATTTTAGCTACTTTGTGGAATTGTAATAAATGCCGGGAATATAAAAATAAAGATAAAAAGCCCAAGCCCTAATGAGTATATTGGTAAAGGTTATTATCCCTTGAAAGTTATACTATTCTTTCTTTCTCAGTGCTATCAATAATCAAAACTAATCATCTTTAAATGTGCAGAAAAGAAAATAAAAACACACCTTTCTGCTTAGTCATAGAAACCTGCTCTGCATGAGTCAGTCGGGTAAAAACACTACAGTAATGTTTCTCAAATCGGTTTCCATGTAATTTAGAGTCTGGTTCAGTATTAGTAAGAGTTTTAGTCAAAACATTTTCTAGATCAAAAAAGTTTTACAACTTTTCATATTACATTTTCTAATACGGTTTTTGCAATATGCATTAAAACTTCTGAGAAATATTGCAGCAAATAATGTAGTTTGACTTTATTATTCTTAAACTTTCTCAAACACAAAAATCACTTTCTTTTTTGAAGTCTTACACTAATATAGTGCTGGTATTCTTCTTCTATAGACTAATAGAAGCATTCAGCTTTAAAAATGGTTTCTAGTATTCTTTTACCTTTGGCTTTTAGTGATGTTGTATCTACTTCAATGTTTATTAAAATAGACCATTAACATTCATATAAGCTATTTAACTCGACTGAATTTGTTGAAAATGCAAAATATTAGTTCTCAGCCCAAATTTATGGCTTAAAATTTGCATATTAAAAAGATCCCAGGTGATTTGTAGTCATATTAGAATTTGAAGCACTAATTTAGATCAGTACTTCTCAAAATATGATCTCTAGACTAACAGCATTAACATATCCTAGAAATTTGCCAGAAATGCATATTCTTAGGCCCTACCCTAGACATACTAAGTCAGAAATTCCGGAAGTGGGACCTAAAGATCTGTGTTTATAAAGCTCTTCCAAATGATAACAATGCAAGCTAAAATTTGAGGATCACTATTTAACAGTGGGTTTACATTAAGTCATTTGGAAGATTTTGTTTTGTTTTATTTTAACATTAATGTCTAGGTCTTGTGCTCCAATGAAGAAAATGTGAATGTGGGTATGAGCGTGGAAAGGTGCTAGTTATAATGCGTTTTATAACCTTCCAAAGTGATAGTCCTTCACTGTCAAGATTGAGAATCACTCATCTTCATAATAACTCCATGTGCTGTGAAGATTGAACCATTTTATAATGATAAGGACTCCTTTAATGATCAGGGCAATGGGGACAGGACAGATGTGTATGTCATGTTAGCAGAGTAACTTACAATGCATCTAATAAAGAAATGAAATTAGCTGTTACTATGGTTCAGGTATGGTTTGCTGGTCCCTACCAAGTCGCGTTGAAATTTAATCCCCAGTGTGGTGGTGTTGGGAGGTGGATCCTAGTAGGAAGTGGGTGGGTCATGGAAACAGATCTCTCACGAATGACTCGAGGCTGTTCGTGTGGTAGTGAGTTCTTGCTCTTGTGGGACTGGATTCTCAGGGGGAATGGATTAGCTCCACCAAGAGTGGGTTAATATAAAATGAGCTTATTTCATCCTTTTTCCCAAATGCCTGCTTTCCTTTGAACTTCTCCATCAAGTTTTGATGCAGAACAAATGTCCTCACAAGAAGCCGAGAAAAAGCTGGCACCCTACTTCAGCATCTTCTCTGCAGAAACCTGAACCAAAGAAACCTACTTTCTTTTATGTCTCTTGCTTTATTTTTTTCATAACAGTTAACTGATTTTAATGTATTACATTATGTTCATTGGAGCCTATCTCTCTCAACCAGAAGGTAAGCTCTGTGGCTAACACTTAGAGCAGTGACTGTCATATAATAGATAATAAATATTTGCTGAACACAAAGATGATTTGTTCACATTTGCTCCAAAAACAATTAATAACACTAATTTTGTTTAAGAACGTGACTCCCTGCCGGCTGCAGTGGCACACACCTGCAATCCCAGCACCTTGGGAGGCCGATGCCAATGGATTACCTGAGCTCAGGAGTTCGAGACTGGCTTGGCTAACATGGTGAAACCCGGTCTGTACTAAAAACACAAAATTAGCTGGGCATGGTGGTGTGCGTCTGTAATCCCAGCTACCTGGGAGGCTAAGGCAGGAGAATTGCTTGACCCCAAGAGGAAGAAGTTGCAGTGAGCCAGGATCATACCATTAGCTCCTAAAGGGAGTAAACTGAATGAAGAAATGAAGCCAGGCTTGCATATAATTTCAGAGGTTTTATAAATGTCTTTGCTTTACTCATGAAAGTAGTAAAAGTCATTTTCCCCCCATGTTCTTGAGGCATGTTTCTCACAGGATTTACTTTACTCATTCTAGAGTGAAGGGAAATTCATGTGCATTTAGTATTTTCTAGGGAATGTGGTATATCCACCTTCTGCCAACTCAGGGTTGTGTGGATCTCTTCCTAACTGTGGTTCAGTGACATTAATAGCTGAGGTCCACCATGGTGGTAGTATTTACACATGGAAATTGGCAAATACCACAAACAACACAGCCTTCCTTTCCTCTCCTTTTTTTTTTTTTTTTTTTGGTCAAAGTCAGTTTACCAGCACATCACTGCACCTTGGATTTCTGTTTAGGAGCTTCCTTCTGAGATCTGTAACTAGACAGCAGGCTTATGTGCAGCTCTAGCCCAATTCCCAGCCTCTATTTTCTTTATAAACTACCCAGCCTCAAATATTCCTTAATAGCAATTCAAAATGGGCTAAGAGAGCTGTATTCTTTTGCCAAAGCAAGAAGTTCTTTTGGAATTAGTTATGTCCCACTATTGCTTTCGGAAGCTGAAAAGTAGACTCTCACCAATATGCTCAGATTACCTTTTAACCAGGAAGCCTGTTTATGTCCTTCCTATCCCTGTCCCCACTTTGCTTTTCTAAAGCCTCACAGCTGGTACTTATGTACTTTAATCATTGTGGAACCCAACTCACAAGAGCTGTCCCTTAAGTGATCTATCATTCTTTATTCCTATGGCCTCTTCTGCACCCTAGACCTCTGTAACAACAGTGGCAATATTGCTCTGTGTGTCCTACATGAAACTCAAGACCATTCTGGTTTCGCAAAAGATAAGCACACATAACATGGAAGAAATGACCTCATAAAACTTTCTGTAAAGTGGGAAAATTACCAGTTTTGTGTTGAGGGGCCTACTGAAAGTGAAATTGTATGGTATGGTAATACAACCATCTTAGAAATATATTTAAGAAGTTTTTGTTCTTTAGTATTGATCTCTGGCCAGCAAGACATCATGGATTTGACCACACCTCTTTCCAGACACACCAAGAGTGTTGGTCCTCCCTCATTTCTCTCCTTTACCTGCTCTTTACCCTGACTTTATTCTCTTTATTCAACTTTGTACGTTTGTGCTAAGAAAAAAACTCTTCTAGAAAGTGAGCAGCCTAACCCACCAAGGTGATGAGGAGATAAAAGTGACTTCACTTTGTTGTAACTACTTTCCTTAGAAAGCCATTGTATTTATATAAGGTGTCCAGACATGTACATTTTTTAATGTGATAATTGCATGTATACTCATTGTCCAGGGAGTCCATCACTTGGTATTTATTCTTATGTGTGTGTGTATGTTTTAAATTTCTAACAAATTATTGTTAGTCATTGTATAAAAAGGTATCAGTTTGGGACTGACACCCTTTACTTGGTGCTTTCAGTTTCTGCATTGGGTTTGGTAACATTTACTTAGCGCTTCAAGCTTCTGCCATGATATCATTTAATTGCACATGAGTAACGTGCAGTGAATAGAGTTCTTACTTTAACTTGGATAAATCTGAAAGACAATCACTCTTGACAACTTTATTATTACTGAGTAACTACATCTCATTTTCAAGGATGGCATGGAGGTGCCTATTGATAAAAAGAATTGCACTCAGAATCCAACTGTCAGGGTCAGTTGACTTCTTACTATCTCAGATGATGGTAGAAACAAATATTTCTACCATCACCTGCTGCCTCTGCCAGTCACCTGATATACCATCTACAGGTCCACAGTTCATGCTGTTGACAGCATGACACAGAGAAGAAGGGAACCACCAGGCCAGCAGTCCAAGGACGATCAGCAGGAAAAAACAGAAAATCATAGACAAGATATACAAAACAAAAACAATAAAATACAAAAAAACTCTCCTAGAAAAGAGAGTCTGAGCAGCCTACTGTTCAGTCTGAAAGTTGTGGGAATGTGTTTCCTGTAGTAGGATTGTCACTCTGTGGTGTAGATCTGTATTTAATACATTTCACTCTTCTGTGGCAGTTTCTCACATTAAATACTGTTTCTTGACATTCAGAACATAAAATCAACATATAGACAAAATGCAGAAGAAAATTTCAATTATGGAAAGGAAAGTAAACATTTTCAAGTTTGGCCTTTTTAAGTACACATTGTCAAGTGTCAGTGTTCTGGACAAAATTAGTAGTTTCTTATTCTTTGTTGGTTTTAAATAAAACTGCTATACATATTTGTGTTGAGATTTTGTGTGTGTACATATAAGCATTCAAATAAGCTGTGCAAATACTTAGGAGCATACTTCCTGGATAGTATGCTAAGACCGTTTATATTTGTACAAAAAAATCCCCACCAAATCGTCTTCTAAAATGTATCATTTTGACAAAATATTCTTACTCTATTAAGAAAGCATAAAGTATAATTTTATTAAAGATTAGGGAAAAGATACTGACTTAAGTAATTTGGAAATGAATGGCGTCTGTAAAACTAAATGCAAAAGAACTGCACATGAGCATTAAACTCTATTAGGAAACATTGCTCCCCACATGGGTACAGGCTAACGATTATGAAACCACTTCACATGTACACTGAAATTGAACAATTACGTAAACGCAGGCAATCAAAGGAATCATGCCTCTCACACTTGAAGTGTGAAGTTACAAGCAAGCAAGGGAATATGATAGAATGACTTATGAGGTGACAGATTAGAGTTGAGATTATTACTGGGAACTCATGTTTAGCTGAATATAGATACTAATAATTACACTCATAAGAATGTGTAAATGTAAGGGTTGGAATCAACACAATGTCTTGCTCTGTTGGCTGAGAGGACCTTGGAGCAATGCCACACCAGAACAGCGTATCTAGTACTTGGATCTTAGTTTCTAATGTCACGCTCCAATTAAAGGACACAGAGACTTTTGGAGAAATGACTGATTCTAGGACAGGGCAAAGGATATACTAGATGAGACTGAAAAATATTTCAGTGCCAGAAAAAAAAAGTGGAAGTCTTGGCAAAAAAAAAAGAAGAAGAAGAAAATGCACAATAAGGAGGGAAAGACAAAAGGAAACAGGGCAAACTGAAAGAGTTGTCAATGGCCAAAGCTGGAATGAGGTAAGAAATGAAATAAATCAGTATTGCATTGTAACACAAAGGATAAAATAAATACTTATGAGTTCATGATAATATAAATTACTGAATAAATTAGATAAAATACACTAATCTGTCTTGTAAAACATGAAAAACAATTCATGGGATTACTCAGCCCTTAAAGAAATGGAGCATAACTCCCGTTCCTTAAGTGTGGGTTGCATATAGTGACCTCTTTCCAAGGGTTACCGCTTGGAAAGGCAGGGGCAGGGCTGAGGGAGAGTAAGTTTATATTGAAAATATCCGGGGCCGGACGCGGTAGCTCACGCCTGTAATCCCAGCACTTTGGGAGGCCGAGGCGGGTCGATCACAAAGTCAAGAGATCAAGACCATCCTGGCCAACATGGTGAGACCCTGTCTCTACTAAAAAAAAACAAAAAATTAGCTGGGCATGGTGGTGCATGCCTGATATCCCAGCTACTCAGGAGGCTGAGGCAGGAGAATTGCCTGAACCCAGGAGGCGGAGGTTGCGGTGAGCCGAGATCGCCCAACTGCATTCCAGCCTGGGTAACAAGAGCAAAACTCCATCTCAAAAAAAAAAAAAAAAACAAAAACAAAAAAAAAACCACAAAACCTGTCTTTGCCAGGTTAGCAAAGATAATATCAACAGTAATAATTTAATTAACATTGACTATTTATATTTACTATGATACAATGGGAATAGCACTTCATTTCTGTGGTCTTCCTCCCAAAAATTCATAATAAAAATTAACTGAATTTACATTTTCCAAGAAAGTTGATAAGGAAAATATAACTTGCAAAAAATATTTATTGCCATTTATATTCCCCCATAAAGGCCATAATGAGACACAACAGTCATAAGATACAGATCTAGTGAGGAAGAATCAGAAGCTTTTTTAGAGTTTGTAGTTATATTGAACAAACTACAGGCAAAGTGGATAGTGTAATTTACCTGCCACTGCTAGCTTTATGGTTACATAACTCTGTGAAGCTGAAGTTTTTTGTAGAGAAAACTCAATATTTAAAGATTAATTTGGCTTATTTTAAATTCCAAGGTTTCTTGTTGTTGAAGGTACATTACTTCATCAATGTTGAAGGTACATTACTAATATTTTAAAATATGTTAACTCAAATAACAAAATAAATTTGCAAAGGATAGGATATGCAGTTTACATCAGTGCCTTTGAAGAATTCAAGGAGAATATAAGTTAAGTTAGTGCCAAAAGTAATTTGATTTTAAGTACAATTTATGACATTAGTAAAATCTGTCAAAGTATTAGTATATGTTTCTGTGAGAAAATACCTGATATTATTTTGAATGGTATTCTTAATATAGTTAAGAAGTTCATTGTTGGAAGATAATATTGCTTTTCTTTTGGTAATACTAATACAAGTTTTGATGGAAAACAACCCGTGGTAAAAAGTATCCTTGCTAATACCTTCAAGAAGACAGTATGAAACACTGTAATTCATGGTTCCATCTAAAGAAGCGGCGATAATCTGCTAAATAATATAGGGACCGTGGAAACAAAAGCTTCAAAGGTAACATATTTTTCTATGTAGAGACTTTATATATTATGCATATATATTTTAAAAATATACATGCTTTTATAAATTTAAAATACATATCATTTAAAAATGTTTGTATATACATATGTTTATATATTTTTTAAATATCTTGCAGTTAAGCAGATGATAAACATAAAAATAAATTCTTCATTATGACACCTCTGATTTGGATGATAAATAATATGGAAACTCATTTTAGAGAGTCAAAGATTATTATCAACCTTAGTTTTGTTATGATTTATTTATTTGTTCGTTTGTTTGTTCATTTGTTTAGTGCTGATTGCCAGATTGGAAGTTGATTGAATTTAACACTTTATCCCTGTAATTTAAATTCCAAATATCTATACATCTGAGGTTTCAATCTTTCTGGCGATTTGTCTGTTCTAAACTCCTGATATTTGAATTAAAATATCTTAACTGCTCTCCATAGCCTGATCTTTGACAGACTAACCAGTGCCGCATTCTTAAATTATTTCTGGAACACAGCTCCCATGACCTCCTTCATGCTCAACTCCATCTTCACTTCAGGTCACCCTCACAAAGTTTACCACCAAATTAGGATAGACGTCTACTTGAAAAAATTGAACATCTCATAGATGTGCAAGATGAATAAGGATGCCAGGTAACAAATAGCATGTATTTAACACAGTGATGTGCAAATAGCAGGTGTTCAGCAAATGCTCACTGAATAAATGAAAGGCTGAATTGAAGCACTAAATGGAAATTGAGAAATTATTATTCTAAATAATAGGGATGTCAGTGTGTTTAAAGACATACGTAATATCACCAAAAGCAAATGTGTTCCACATAGACACGTTCTTATTTTGATCTTCATAAAGTGCTCTACAGCATCTTATGTGATTCTCTAATACATTTATTACCTTGTCTGGTTATTTACATGGCTTACTTTCTTGTTATTTTCCTGATTAAAATACATTTAAACCTTAAAATATAGCATTTCTGGTGATCATTGGATGATCACCTCTGTTTTATTACACTACATTTTCAAGCAGCTCTTAACATGTACTATAAAAATACTCTTATTTCAAGTATTTCTAATGGAGTTTATCTCCATTAGTATAGCAGTTCCCCTCTTGAGGATTATAACACTATTTGATTTGATTAAACTGATCAAATTAAAACAAATGCTGGCATAAGCCCTAGAGTAATGTATATTTCAGTTATAGAAACTGCCACTGGAGTGCTTACACTCTACATATGACATACTTTCAGATCTTACTTTTTAATAGATGATTCAGTTACACCAAATAAAAGGAATCTGATAATTTGAGTTCTTTTTGTTAATTTAATATGTATTTCTTTATTACTTAATGAAATTACTTATAATTATTTTACTGCCCTAAATTATATTACATGTTGAATACATAAATGCATGTGTGAGTTTAAAAAGTTGAGGAAAAATTTCCAAGTGTTGAAGATGATGTATTTTGTTTAGATTCGAGTAGACTGTGAAGGAATATGTCTCCTTAAGGGCTAACAGACCATTGGATGCTTTGGGAGAGAATGCCTACATCTTGCTATATAGCATATTAAATGATGATAAAATAATTGGTCACCTTCCAAATCTTATCAAAAGCAGTTGAGCTATGACTTTATTCTTTTCCCAGTGTTTTGAGATTGAAATTAGTGCAGATACTGTTATCTTGCCCGTGTTTAATATTTAATTTAGTTTTTTTCCCTTAAAGTTTGAATATTTGAGAAAACACATAATCCATACAAAGGTGAAATAATTCTATCTTTTATAGTAAGTATTTAAACAAGCTGCAGTATTAACTTGTCCATAAATGTGAACCGTGTTAATTCCACTGAATCTTCATATTACAGTCATCTACCTATATGGTAAGAACTGAGTATATAAATTATAAGCAGTTTAAATATAATTTCTAATATCTGTATCACTTTCATAGAAATTGTACTGGGTTGCAGACATAAAGACTGTTTTTTATTTGCTGGCTTAGCTTCAAGAACTAACTGCTTGTATAACTAGGAAAAGTCATTTTGCTTTCATTTCTCAATTTCTTCATATATTGAAGTAGGAGAGTAGGGTCAGGGACTATGCATTAAAAAAATGCCAACGGGAGGACAATGACTACCAAGCACCCTAGAAATTGACAGAGGAGGAAATGAAGTAACAAATAATAATTAAATATCAGAATTATGATATAGTATTACAATGAATGCCTATACTGATGAAAGTATAGTTATGAATTTTGTAGATTATTTACAAAACATTCACATTCATTTTCTACTAATTTTTCACAGATGTCTACAACATAATCAAGGAATAAATGTATTTTAGAAAGGGGGTTCATTTTAAAAAGGGGTTAATATTAGTTTAAAAAGTGAAACCACATATTAAGTTCTAAGCTAGAGATTGGAAAACAGATTTTTACAGTGCAAAGTTGTTTGAATTGCTCATTCTCATTATTTGAATAATTTCCTATAATTGAAGATCTGTCTGGTTCATTCATACAAGCAGAGGACAATCTTTTCCTGTGTGCATGGTTGAAGAACTTAAACCTGCTTGTTACGTAAGTTCAAGATGAGTTTTTGTAGATGTTGGGGTGATAAGCATGCGAGGTACCCTACTTACAGCAGAAGTAAAAACAAGCAAACAAAAACCAAAAACTTCTGAGATAACAAAGTAACTGTCATTCCAGCACCTTAAAGACAGGAGCAATGTGTGAAATGATGGGCCACATATTAGGTTAGATAAGAAAAAAATTGGTATAAGGAATTTGTAAATAGACCAAAAGTGAAGGAAGGATAGAAGACTTGGAAATTCCAATGAGATTATAAAGCAGTCATAGTGAAAATAGCAGAAAGAAAAAAATGGAAATATATATGACTGCTGGAAAATAATGGGATATTGATCTTTAAGGATTAGGAATGATCACTATAAGGGCACACCCATCCACTAAACAAAGTAATTGCTTCACTTCACTATCTGAAAAAAAATTGCAGTTGGTATTTTCTTTTTCTTTTTTTACTTTGTGTGTGTATGCGTGTGTCTTGATTGCAGGTGGTGAATTTTATGTTATTTGTAAAAGCTATGCGAAAGCAGCATTTATGTGAAATTGGTAAATATACATAATGTGAGATAGGTTGGTAAGAAACTGAAATCGTTATATTGCAACACTCTCTTCCATCTGGTTAGTTAGCCAAGGTAGAAATGTCTACTTCCATGCACTCATTTGACATGTATTCCAGAATTTGATTTGTAAACATTCCCAGAATCTGTTCACCTTTCTCAATTCCAGAGCAAACTAACATCATCACTTACTGAGATAAGCACCTTTCTATCTGGCTTAACTGCTTGTAATCTTGCCCTATTCATTAACTTATTCCATAGGCAGGAAAGGTCTTTATCCAAAAATGAGGGAGTAATATATCATTATACTCTTTAAAATTTCGTTTACCCATTTCCTTTAATATAAAAGAACACACTCTTCATGTGGATTTACAAGGCCCTCCATATTCACCTGTATCATCACCCTCTTCCAATCATTGCCCTCCTTACATTCTTTATTAGACTGTTAACCTTCAGTTTCTTCAATATGTCATACTCTCACTTTACCTTGCAATTTGCTCATATACTATATCCCGTGCATGGAACTTTTTTTTAATGATACGCTCCTTGTGAACCTTAAAATACCTAAGCTTCCTCACTGAACTCTTCCCTGGATGCTGGACTAACTTGAGTATAGCATTTTATTTTCCCACAAAGTGCTGTATATTTCCTTTCATAAATCCCATCAGAAATTTTTGACTTAACAGTTTTATCAAATATATTGTTTTTTTGTATATTTAAACTATTTTGTCTTCTTTGATATTATTGTCAAGTTGTCATACAAGAATTTCAGTATCTTCATAGACTTGATGTTTTAAACTCCAGAGAAAGCACAAAACTATATTCACTGGATATATTACTCTAATCTCGAGACACTAGGAAACCATGGAGCTGAGATTCATGCTAATGTTAATGTGTCTACATGAACCATGTTCTTTCCATAACAGTATGTTGATTCCCAACCCAAAACACTTAAAGATAGATAAAAAGAAAACAAATAAGCAGGATCTCCTTCTCAACGCAGAAATTATAGGGGGCAATGAAGACTTATTCTTGTATAACTACATATCTTGCTTCCAAAGTTCTTATGATGATGCAGCTGTCCACTCAGTGACAAAATATGCAATCTTTCATCTTCACTTTTAGGTTTTGCTATCTTTTTTATGCTCTTTTTTTTCATTTCAGATATTTTTAGCATGTTTAAAGAAAAGAGAAATGTATCTGAAAAGTCTTGAATGACAAATTAATTAATGAAGTCCTTAATGAGTTAAGTTTATACAACTGTACATTCCTGCAACACCCTATTGAAATACCCCGTTAAAAGATATAATTAGGATAAATTTTGGTGAAAAACGTGATAACCTTACATCTCCAAGTAAAGAGCTTCTTGCTTCACATAAAACTTTCGAGATGACTCTTACTGCTTCTTCCATAAAACAGGAATTAAGTACAAAGATGAGATACATATTAATATTAAGACATTTAATTTAAAATCTAACATTTTTAAACGAATGTGGTTAAAAATACATTTTACAAGGTTATATGTTAATAAAGTTTCTTGACATGAAGTAGAAGATATCTGTCAGTTGTTTTCTCAGTATTCACATGACCAGTTTCTTACAATTTTATAGTAGTCATAGCTCATTCATTCATTCATTCATTCATTTATTCATTTATACATTGAGTGTCAACTGTGAACCATGGCAGGATCCAGACCTCTGTACACAATATAAATTTAAATTTGGCCTTTTAAAAAAATATGTATTAAAATTTTTCTCACATTTTTAAACAGTAACAAGACCACACTGCAGGAATACATTACCTAAACATAATTAGACATGAGAGACATAAATTATTTGGAATTGTTTTAGATATAATTTTAAAAATCCTTAATTGCCTCAACTTCTAAGTAAAACTTGAATATGAATTTTACTTGCTGAAATTATTACTAGCACATTTCTAAATCATTAAAAACAAGAAATGTATCTTCGTATGATATATTTGTGCTTACAAATATATGATACACCTTATATTCACTCATAAATAAATAATCAGGCAAATAAAATAAGTTTAGGCATGAGTATATTCATAGTGAATATATATGCATGTGCGTTTACATGTATATGTGTATATAAGTGTGTTTTTTGTGAATATATGCATTTATATTCAGTATATAATAATAGAACTACTATTATAGATCCAGATGTCTTTGATTCAAATCCTGGCTTGTTTACTTTGTGTCTTTACCCAAGTTACTGACAATCTATGGTCTCATTTCTCTTCAAAATGAAAATAATACTAATTTTTACCTGGCAGAGTTGTTGTAACAATTAAAGGAATAGATATATTAAAGTAATTAGAACAATGTCTGGTACTCAGCGAGAATTAGAAATATTGTCAATTATATTGTGTGTATTTTACTATGGCTGGAAATGTGTTCCCACCCAGTGGTGATAGGGAGATGGTGAAGGGATGCTTTTCTTACATCTGAAATTCTCAAGTCTTTATGACATTGAGAAAAAATATCCCAAGGTACAATCCAAAGTTCTGTCTTAAGTTGTTTAATAAACTGGTTGTTCTAAGTAGAATTTGTATCCAAAGTCAATCATCATCAAAATAAGGAATTTTAGGAAACTTGATTATGTTTTGCAAAACATATTCTATATATGTTTATATATAAGATGGTGTACCTACTTGCTTTTTCTCCCCCCACTTTTATGTTCTCTTCTACTGACTGAGATACTTTTTCTTGTAACAGAAATTTTACAATCACCTTTAGATTATTATAATCCTCAATCTATCCATTTTTCTCTGAAATTCTGTTTGAAAGTCTTATTTGCTCTCTGATAGCCGTACTCATTTTCTTCCATTGTTATCACAGTTTTAGTTAGGTATATGGTCATCCGTAATAAATATTATTTTTCCCAATCTTCCTTGCATCCAGGCATAACCATATTACTAGCTCAAGCCAATGATATGTAAATGGTCATCTGGCATCTGGCCATCTGGCAGCACTTGAGAGATGCTCTAATGAGTGAGTGCAGACATACTTTTCACAGTCCTTTTCATCTCCTCCTCTTTCTTGCTTCTAGAAGTATATATATAAGAGCTGTCAACACAGGCTAGAAGGCTGAGAGCCACAGAGTAATTAAGTGTGTGAAGTTTCTTACTGTAGACAAAGTGCTAGATAAACTTTTAAAAAATAGCAAATCATATTTTACCTGGTCTAGGAGATGGTTGATCTCTTAGCCAAGGAAATTATTTTAGCTAAGGAAAGAAGAATCAATATTCACCTTATGGTGTTTGCTCTGCCTGTTTTATCTGCTGGAATGTTTTTTTCCAAATATTCTCATTGCTAACTCCTTCACCTATTTTTAAATTATAACCTAAGACCCCCTAGTACTCTTGCTTCCTTTAACTTATCCTACACCTCTCTTTTCTTATTGTACTTATTACCTTCTAAAACATGAAGTAATTGATTAGTATCATAATTATTGTACTTACGCGACTGAGATATAAGTTCTGTGAGGTAAGAGTTTTGTATTTTTTGTTCGTTGATGTGCTCCACATGCCTATCACAGGATATAAGACATAAACTTTGATTAATAGTTTTTAAGAGGGAGGGAAAGTAGTCAATCTAGATTGAGATATATATATGTAAAGACAATGAGTTAAGAATATTTTACAAGGACATATAATTAATCTTAGAATGGTTGCAATATAGAAAGAAAACAGAAAAGCAATATGAGTTGCAGCATGAGATATTGGGAAATTCAAATGATGGAGAAATTTCTAGGTTTTCACAAGATTCAGAGCCTTTGAGTAACATTAAATGCCAATGGGGGAAGGATAATGTCTGGACTATTGGCATGAAAGCAACTGAATTAGTAAATAGGATTTACTTAATAAGGAGAGATAGAAAATGGATAAGTATGCAGTGGTAAAGAAGAGTTCATTTCAGCAGTGGACTGGATCATTTACAGTGTCCAACTATAGCTGTCAAGGGAGTAAGTGTGCAAACAAGCCAGAAGTAGAGGTAGTTGTCAGAGAATCAAATGTATAAACTAATGATTTCAGTAGCTTCTAATTTCAAGTGATGGCATTATCCAGGGTTTGGCTCTGAAATGCGGAAGGTGGTTCAAGTGGAAAGAAGGAATTTGTAGGACGGAAATGCCAGTGGAAAGTCAAAGGAATGGGAGATGACTGTGTAAGCTGAATCTTTGGCATTACAGTAACTTACACTATTTTAAGGAAATGCCTGGTATAGACAATAAAGACTCAATACATTAAATAAATGGGGAGGGGAAGTGGCCTTATTTAAAATCTCTGAGTGTGATATGAAAATAAAATGCATAAGATATTTGAAAAGAGCAGTTTCCAGGAACTAAAACAGAAAATGGAAAGAAACCCTGATAACAATTTCACATTTTGAAGAAAATTACAAATCATTGAGGTTTATGAAATGAGATGTCAATAGCAAGTTACTAGAACAATAGAGTAAGATGGGAAAAAAACCTCATAAATACCACTAAAGTACATTTAGGAAAGAAAATGCTGTACTAAACAAGAACAGGCAGAATCATCAGGAGAGCAAAGTAATCAGTGACATCAAGAAGATGAATAATTTTTACAACAGAATTTCAGCATAGCCATTGTCTCCACTTTCCAGAGGAAGAAACCAAGGCCCAGACAAGGAAAGAATTGAACAGCAAGTAAACCGCAGAACTCTTCTTCTTACCTGGCAAAGTATCCATTTTTAATTTAAGCAAAGTAGCTATGAGCTTCAATGTTGAAGCAGGAGATTTGATGCTCAGGCTTCTCTATTAATTAGTAACATTGTCTGGGGATTATGGTGAGAATGCAATAACCTAAAATATGTGCAGCACTTAGCGACTCAAGTAGCATTCAGTGATAAATAATAGCAGGTATTATTACTATTGTCATTAATTTACTACTATTGTTATTAACGAGTCTCTCATAAAATTATCTCATCTCTTTAAAACCCAGTTTTATAATCAGCAAAATCAGAAAAGAATGCATATTTTTGGTAAATGAGGGAATAAAGCCCACCTTGAAAAATCATAGTTAAGATTGTGATAACAGATGAGAACACTCTGAAAAGCACTTGGGAGGTTAAACTTTGATTCTCATGCAGTTGAATATACACTCTCCTTCTGCATAACGTTTTTGGATCCTTCACTACATAGTTTACATGTCTCTATTTTGCTGTGAAATACAATTCCAAGCCTTGGATACAATATTTCAGAAGCCACTGACATGGTCATTTCTTGGGCTTGATCTCGTTTCTATTTCCTACTGCAGTTCCATACCACAGCAGCTAAATTACGCTGCCATTTCATGCTGAAGTTGTACTCAATTAAAACTACCTGGTCTCTTAGGTTTTTTTCCCATGAACTTTTTGTCTCTCATTTCCTCTGCCCGATGTTTTCTAAGACTGTTACAAAGAAAGTCTTACAGAAGCTTGTGTTGAAACATATTAGACAAATTATTTTCACTACACGAAGCAAATTGATGATATGTGAGGTGTGTAGGTGTTTGACCAGAGTTAACACCCGGTTGAAATGTTGACTCTGCTTATCTTGGGGATTCCTATGCTGCGTTCATTCTTCATACTCCATCAACAGAGTTAAGTTATTTCTCACTTGTAGCTGTTAAGGCCATGTGGCTATCTGATCCTTTTTCATGGACTCACCTTTACCAACACTGGATGAAAACAACTTTAAAAACTGTACACCTAAAAGCATCTTATGAATGGAAAAAATATGTTTTTCTTAAAATGACTTCACAGAAGGATATAGATTATTAGTAAATTAACTCTTTTTATTATTAGAAAATGAAAATATACACTGCAGAAGAATTATGGTGAACCTTGCAGTATCCATAGTCAGACATCTAGGTTTTAATATGGATTCCACAGTTTACTAGTCTCTCTGCCTCAGTTTCCTCATTTGCAATATAAAGATAATAGCACCTCCCATTTAAAATTCTTATGATAAATAAATGATACAAACATTTTCAAGTGTTTATGAGAACACTAAATTATATTGGTTGTAATTATAAAATTTATATAATTATTAATGTCTGAAATATACATGCCACAGTTTTATATGACTCAAGTATTTCTTTGTCTTCTTGATATCACTTATTTAACATTGAAGGGCAAGTTTTAGTAATATTTTCACTGGCAATTATTAAAAATAAGTAAGTTCTTTTGAACGCTCTGTAGAGTTATGGAAAGTAGCCCTGCACACTCTAAGGAATATTTATAATTTCTGGGTCAAAAAGAAATTAAACGAGGGCTTATTGCCCACAGTTATTCTTACATAACTTCTCTGTCTTCTCAACAACTTTGATCAGTCATGCATCAATTTGCCTTTGAAGGAAGAGGAAAGAGTTTGCATTTTACAATGAGAACATATCAGCACTTATATTTAATTTACAAAGTGAAACTTTAAACATTTTTAAAGGAAATAAGGTAATTTGATTGAAAAAGCATCTTCTGACATTTCACTTTCTGCAAATGCACATTCATCATAGTGATGGTTGGCTTGCTTGAAATTATAACTAATTTGGATTTCAATTGGAGAAAATACGTGCTAACTCCACTAAAAGTATTACTTATATGTTTTCTACTCTTCTTCCCTCATTTCTTTATACATACCAAATACATAACATTTTCTGACCAGAAACTGGATATTGTGTAGACAAACAAACAAAAACTATCAATTATAACATAAAGTAGCGGTGGTGTAGGGTTGTTCTCTGAAGTTTTCTTTTCTTTTTCTTGAAACAGAGTTTTGCTCTGTTGACGCGGCTGGAGTACAATAGCATGATCCCCGCTCACTGTAACCTCTGCCTCCCAGGTTCAAGCGATTCTCCTGCCTCAGCCTCTGCCGTAGCTGGGATTACAGGCGCCTACCACCAAACCCAGCTATTTTTGGTAATTTTAGTAAAGATGGGGTTTCACTCTGTTGGCCAGGCTGGTCTTAATCTCCTGATCTCATGATCTGCCTGCCTCAGCCTCCCAAAGTGTTGGGATTACAGGCATGAGCCACCACACCCAGCCTGGTTTTCTTGATTGTTACTTGAGTGCAGGCTGGAACTCAAATGAGTAAAACACAATTTCAATTTAAAATTGGTAATAGGCAAATTTAAATTCCAGTCATTTTGTGAGGAAATTTCAAAGCTTCCCTGTTATTTTCAGCTTTGAAGTTTGTTCCTCACATCTAAAGTAAGAAGAATAAAAAATATATTTTCCCTACTGAAAACTTTCCCCATTCTGAGTTTGAATGAACATTGGTGTCCTCAGTAGAGGCTCAATAAATACAATTAGAACTAAAGAAATCTGAATGTAATAGACTACCTGTAACAAGCCATGTGAATTTGTTCTCATACTAATTTCCTAGTGACAATCTCAAAAGATATTCCCTTTTTTTCCTTTCCTTTTCTTTTTTAAACAAGGCCTATTGCCTTTTCTCCTAGTGTTTTGATTTTATTTAGAAGTTATTAGGGATATAAGTGTAATTCTACAGTCTCTAGAATGTATATGATATATAATATTTGAATAGTTAATGTCTAGAGTTTACTTTCTGACAGTGGTTTCAGCCCAGTGAATATAGTTTACTTTCATTACAGACTCATGGCATTTATGTTAAGATGCAGAAGGTGTAACATAGATCCATTACTACACGGCAAGTTTTATGTATGATATTGGTACCTGTCCCACTCCCCATCTCCCAGCTGCTGTAAGAGTTGGCTGCTAACAACTCACAGATTCTCCCTTCTGTAAAGAATTGCCCTTGGCTATATGGGAGACACTTGTCCAGAAAACTACAGCTTCCCCATAACCCTCCCTCCGGTAGACCTGCTTTTCATTGGAATACAAGACTGTCCTCTTGCCTCCAGGTGGGACTGCCTTATCTCCCAGGTGCTGGTGAGCTCCTAAAACTACACGGTTGTTTAGCATTCTTATATTCTCCACAGATGTGTCCCTCACATCTCTTCTGCTGAGGGCATTCTATCAGTAAGACATTGAACAAAATTCCTTATCTCAAGTGTGCCTCTACAAAACCCAACCTGAGCTAGCAAGGGAAACTTCCTCATGTGTGATCATGAAAATATATTCTAATTAGGTTCAACATCATTCTAATCTTTTTACATTTTATTTTTATTTACAATCACTTATTTATGCAGAATGTTATAGTAAATTCATACTCATATTTATATTCTTATTGAATGTTAAAATCACTTCATATTTTTAAAAGATAATTTTTAAATTTGTTTACGTTCACAATTTATTTCCTCTGTCTCTAGACACCACTCTAACACTCTAAAACAAACAAAATATCCTGGAATATTCTAAAAAAATAATTTTTGAAGCATTAATATAAATAACTTAATTAAAAAGAAATGTTTCTAAAAGCTTAGAATCATTTTTTTAATGATACAAAGTGGGAGTAAAATAATCATGAATGTAGAGCTCTAGTATTTATCTACCATAAAGGCATAGGCTTACAACACATTCTCCATATGTGGATTTTCTCCTTTCCAAGTTCCACACTAGAACTGTAAATCCTAGAATTAAACTTGCAAACACACTATTGAGATGATTTTCAAAGTGGGTTTTGAGTAGATTTGAATTAAGGATAATGGAGAAAGAAGCAATCATTTTTAATAGTGCTATATCAGGAATTTAAAATTATGATTGTTTTCTGACTTTGATTTTAAGTTCAGGGGTACATGTGCAGGTTTTTATACAGGTAAACTTGTTTCATGGGGGTTTCTTGTACAGATTAATTCATCGCTCAGGTATTAAGCCTCATACTGATTATTTTGCCTGATCTTCTTCCTCCTCCCACCCTCCACCCCCCGAAAAACCCCAGTGTGTGTTATTTTCCTCTATATGTCCATGGGATCTCATTGTTTAGCTCACCACTTACATATGAGAATATGAAGTATTGGTTTTCTGTCCCCACATCAGTTTGCTAAGGATAAGGGCCTCTAGCTCCATCTATGTTCCTGCAAAGGGCATGATATCATTCTTTTATTAAGGCTGCATAGTACACCATGGTTTTTTACCACGTTTTCTTTATTCAGTCTATCATTGATGGGTATTTAGGTTGATTCCATGTCTTTGCTATTGTGAATAGATCTTAAGCATTAAGAGCGGACCCATTGGTTTCAGTATGACTTTACATTTCTATGGTTATATATAAATCATGGCTGTCATATTGTACTACTTTAAGATACTTAATTTAGAAAGAATATAACATGCAACTTAGTGGAGCTCTTACATTACTAGTCATCATAGCCTGAGCTTTTCAAGTTCTACAGGTTTGCAGGAAAAGGAGACTGGGAGGTTTTAGCAATATCACTTATGCACCACAAATTTTTAAAAAATTATATAGTTTGAATAAATTAATCTTTTTTTTTTAAACGGAGTCTCACTCTGTTGCCCAGGCTGGAGTACAGTGGCACAATCTCAGTTCACTGCAACCTCTGCCACCCAGGTTCAAATGATCCTTCCACCTCAGCCTCCAGAGTAGCTGGGATTTTAGATGCTCATCATTGTGCCTTTAAATTTTTAGTAGAGACTCAGTTTCACCATGCTGGACAGACTGGTCTTGAACTCCTGACCTCATGATGCATCCACCTCATCCTCCCAAAGTGCTGGGATTACAGGCGTGAGCCGCAGCACCCAACCACAAATCATGTTTTTATATTTGAAAGAATACAGAGTAAACAAAATGACAGTTGCAAGATTGGGTGTTTTTACCTGTAGACTCAGACATTTTCAGAAAGATGGCATCCAATATCTTAGATTGCTCTCAAGAGAAGCCACCATAGCAGTATAAAAAGTGATATCTAGAATTTGTATCCTCAGAGCATAAAGAACCATAAATTAATCTTAAATTTCCACGATGATCTTTTTTGACTCCATGTCTCACATTTAGGTAACACTAATGCAAGAGGCGGGTTCCCATGGTCTTGGGCAGCTCCACCCCTGTAGCTTTACAGGGTACAACCCCACTTCTGGCTACTTTCATGGGCTACAATTGAGTATCTGTGGCTTTTTCAGGTGCATCGTGCAAGTTGTTGGTGGATCTGCCATTCTGGGGTCTGGAGGACCATTACCCTCTTCCACTAGACAGTGTCCAGCAGAGACTTTGTTTGGGGGATTAAACCCCACATTTCCTTCCCTTCCACACTGCCCTAGGAGAGGTTCTCTATGAGGGGCCCTGCCCCTGCAGCAAACTTGTGCCTGGAGATCCAGACGTTTCCATACATCCTCTGAAATCTAGGCCGAGGTTTCCAAACCTCAATTCTTGACCTCTGTGCACCTTCAGGCTCGACACCACATATAAGCTGCCAAGGGTTAGACTTGCACCCTCCAAAACCACTGCCCAAGTTGATTCCTTGGCCCCTTTTAGCAATGGCTAGAGCAGCTGGGATGCAGGGCACCAAGTCCCTAGACAGCACATGAAACCATATTTTTCTCCTTGGCCTCCAGGCCTGTGATGCCAGTGATGGCCACAAAGCTCTCTGACATTCCTTAGAGACGTTTTCCCCCATTGCCTTGGCAAATCACATTTGGCTCCTCATTCCTTATGCAAATTCCTATAGCAGGCTTGAATTTCTTCTCAGAAAATGGGTTTTTCTTTTCTATTGCATCATTGGACTGCAAATTTTTTGAACTTTTATGCTTTTTTCTCTTTTAAAAGTGAATGTTTTTAACAGCATCCAAGTCACCTAAAATTTCTTCTGCCAGATATTCTAAGTCATCTCCCTTAAGTCCAAAGCTTCACAAGTCTCTAGGACAGGGGTAAAATGCCACCAGTCTCTTTGCTAAGACATAACAAGAGTCCCCTTTGCTCCAGTTCCCAACAAGTTCCTCATCTCCATCTGAGACCACCTCAGCTTGGATTTCATTGTCTATGTCATCATCAGCATTTTGGTCAAAAACATTCAACAAGTCTCTAGGACGTTCCAAACTTTCCACATTTCCCTGTCTTCTTCTTAGCCCCCCAAACTGTTCCAACTTCTGCCTGCTAGCCAGTTCCAAAGTTATTTCCACATTTGGGGTATTTTCATTAAAGCACCCCACTCTACCAGTATGTATTTACTGTATTTCTTGCTACTGATAAAGACATACCTGAAAAGAAAAAGAGGTTTAGTGGACTCAGTTCCACATGGCTCCAGAGGCCTTGCAACCATGGTGGAAAGCAAAAGGCATGTCTTACATGGCAGCAGACAAGAGAGAATGAGAGAACTAGGTGAAAGGGGTTTCCCCTCATAAAACCATCAGATCTCATGAGACTTACTCACTACAATAGCAGTGTGGGGAAAACTGCCCCCATGATTCACTTATCTCCCACCAGGTCCCTCCCACAACATGTTGGGATTATGGAAGCTACAACTCAAGATGAGATTTGGGTGGGACACAGCCAAACAACTCTGATGAGTTTTCTCTCCTCAGAAAACTCTAGAGGTTAAATGTTACTTGAAACAACGTAATAAGCCTCTTTCCTCCTTCCTCTCACTCTAAGAGTTGTAGCATCACCTGGCAGGTAGGTCATGAAATCCATTCTGCCTAGGGCCTACATTTGGTGACCACATCAACTTAAGGTCTGTAAGGCAGTTCTTAGCAGGCGACTCCATGTAAAGAAAAGGAAGGATTTCTAGTTACTATCATCATAAACTAAAATGAGGAAATTTCAAGAGAAGACTATAGAAATTACTATACTCATGCAATAATATTGTATAAATCCCACATTTAAGGAAAATAAAGAAAGGCCTGTCTTTGATTGATATAAGAGGACCATGACAATAATAATTCAAGTCTATTATTTAATTAGTCTCTAGATATATTTTAACAATAGATTTTAAATAAAAACAGGGACAGGACCTGGATCCATATATACCCTGGGCCCCACTGTGATGCTTTTTGATCCTCTTCCCAATCCCTAGACTTCCCCTGTACATGGGGTTCATAGGATGCCCCAAGGATACCTGATACTCATGTTTACAATGCTGTCCCTGGGCTCGATGTCCAGGCTAGGTCCAGAGTGGTGGTTTGGAATATAATTTATTTTCCTGGCTAGTGGGGCCACTGTGTCTGGCAAAGAATTTCTTCCTGGGGTCACATGAGATTAATCGCGGGGATGATGCTGACATGCTGATTTGGGGTGACTCTCACCTAAATCAGAATCAGGAAATGTTCAGGATTCTGATCTACTGATGGTTCAATTCTGAGCCTTGAACATGAGTCACGTGTGTGAGCTGCGATTTAACTCTGATCCATCAGTGTTCCAACCATACTCTGTCTGTAGTTTACAGCATAAGAGGGCTGCAAGGGTAGCTGCAGGCATCCTTTACCCTGTGCCTCTCCCCATCTGCCACTGCAACCCCAAGAGATTACCTCAACTCTTACTGCAAATGCCTTTTCAGTGTCATTCTTCCCTCGGGGGATGGCTGTGCTTGTTTCTTCTGAAGGCTTTGAGACCATGTCTTGCTCTTCAACACTCCAGTCCTTCCAACTGATGTCCTTTCTTGCCTCTAATTTATGGGGTTGTGTGGTGATGTCATGATCTACTGGGTAGATACTCAAGTATGCTGGACAAAGGATATGCATTCATTATGCAAATGCAATTGCTTTCCTGTATTTATCAATGGGCCCCCACCTACCTTTTCTAAGGATAGCTCAACACTGAAAGAGATTATACTCTAAAAATAAAGTAATTTTGGGCTAAACAACTCAAGGACAGATATGGCTGGGAGATGAGTTGCGCAGATTTGTGTTGTCAAATCTAACTAGTAAATTTAACATAACCAGGGATAAACCATCTTCTACATTTTCCTGCACACTCTTGGTGATACTTGAATTGGTGATCATCATCAACAAAGCATAGTAATGATCTGTGATAGAGTCATTTGATGCCAGCTTTAATGACTAGTATAGACGATGCAGTATTATGAGTAACGATGTAATCAGCATTAAATAAATGGCCTCAGGCCAAAAAAATCATATTGTTTGGAGGAAAGGGATTTATCTTGAATAAAATTAATATAGCATAAGTACCACAAATGAGTGAGAACCTTAAAGAAGGCAGCAGAAAAAAAAATGAGGTACACCGTCAAAGAAGACAAAATGATCCTCAGGGGGAGAATGGAGATTTCACCACTGTGTTAAGAGAGAAAGCAAAGAATGATAATAAGCATTTATTCAATTGGCGGTACCACTGAAGTAAGTTAAAGGACATCTTTTTTCATGGCGTGTAGTTTTTCTCTGTGAATTAGAGATATAAGCATCTACTTCTAGGTTGTAGAAAATGTTAAGTTTGGAGGCATATGGTCTCCAAGGAGAATTTCAGATGTAAAATTGTGCTTTATGACTTAAGTGTTATCTAATACAATGAATAATGCATTTATAAAATATATTCACTAGAAACTTTGGCTGTCAGGGAGTGTGTATGAATAAAAATTAATCTGAGGATATAAGCAAATGGCTGTGTTGTATTTGCCTGTTATAATAAAACTCTAGGAAAAATAACAATAGTATCCTCAGTTAAGTTTATCAAATGCTTAGATTCCATTATGAGCAGGGAACTTTGTAGATAAAAGGACTAATCATATTAATAACAGTTTCTGTCCTTAGGAAACACCATCTGGAGGAATACAGACTATAAACATACTTTTATTTTGATGGCATAACTGTATATAATAGTATGAATGGGTATACTGAGCCCAGAATGGTGTGGCCACATCAGATCTTTCTAGTGAACGTTTTCCTAATTGAGTCTTAGAAAGAGTTTGTTACATGCAAAAGTGTGGAGTAAATGTGGCAGTCAAAGGGAAGTACACAGGAATATTGTTTAGCGATTTCCATGTAACAGACCACCCAACTTAGTACTTAGAAGGTAGCCCTTTGTTGTTGCTCTAATTTTGTAGACCTCAATTCATTTTATTGACAATTTCCATTTGACAGATTAGAATTGGCTTAGCTTTCTGATTCTTCTGCTCTTAACTGAACTACCACATGCATTTACAGGGTTCTGGGCAGCTCTGCCTCTGAGGAGTTGGCTAGCCCCTTGAGGCAAGGGAATGGTAGAGGAGACTCGGCCTCATGACTGTCAACATTAGGGGACTATCCCGTTTGTTCACATAAAGGCTTGGCAAGTATTTAAGAGGGATAATAAAATCAAAACCCAATCAAGTCTGGGCTTGATATAATGCCACTTACACATGCTGACCAAAGCACTGGCTACAGGCAGTTCATAAGGCCAGCCTAGACTCAGGGATAACAAATAGAGATACCTCTTAATCAAAGGAACTGCAAAGTCTCATTAAAAGGGGGCATGCATTCAGGGAATGGGAAAACACGTGGCATGTATTTATTTATTTATCCATTTATTTATTTAGTGCATTTAACCACAAAGCACAAAGTTTCTAAGCACAAGATAATTTCATGTAAAATGAATTAACTTTATGAATCTAACTGAACTTCTATTAGAAACTAAAACTTTAAGTACAATATAAAGTAGAAAATTAGAAAAGATAAAGCTGGAGGGGTGACAATCCTGAAAAAGAAGGGTGAGCTTAACAAGATAGGACTTTTTGTAGATTACAGTATTTCCCCCCAAATTCAGACATGGAGAAATCTGCAGAATAAGCTAGACACACACACACACACACACACACACACACACACACACACACACACAGAGAGATAATTACGTACTCAAAGATGAATGGGAAAAAAAATGTCATTCTTTACCCTTTACCCTGGAGATTTAATTTTTTTTTCTTTCCCACCAAATACTAAAATATTGAAAGCTGAATAACAATTTTGGGGAATAAAGTAAAATATTTTAATCAGGTTGTTACAGGTAAGATTTTTACTTTAGACAGATTACCCTGGCAGTCATCTGGATAAAATATAAAAAATTATTAAAGCCAGCAAGATGAAAAATAGATTACTATTGTGATAATCTGAAAGAGAAAAAAAATTAATTTCCAATCTCTGACATTGATTTAAGAATAAAGAAAGGACAAACATGTTTAAACAAAACATAACTTAGTCATGGAATGGATGTGGGGAGGGAGAAAGAGTAGAATTTTGAATGACAATCAAGTTTCTAGATTGGAAGAGTAATGTTTTCACTAAGATAAAGAGCAGGAATACCTTTGATTTACTTTTGTCCACTACACACATGCTTTTACTCATGTTCAGACTCAAGATGAAACATGAAATGAGATTAAGATGCAGACCAACTAGTCCTCGTAATTGAACTAGAAATAGAAACTACCAAAGAGTTTGTCATTTGGGAGCAAGATTAAGAAAGGTAGGTATGGGGAGGACTCAAGATGGCTCTGTGAGAACAACCCAGGATTGAAGCTCTTGCTGGATGCATGGAGAGGGTGAGTCAGGGACGCATTTCCAGATGGATCTTAGTTGCCCACAGAACGGGGAATTTCCCAGGTATAAAAGAGACACAGGACGCCAGGCAGAGGCCTTGGCTGGTGTAGCCGGCAGCCGGTGAGGTTGTGACCTGCGCCGGAGCACAGAGGCGCTCCACAGCACTCCATACAAAAGCGCACTGTTACAAGTGCCCTGTTGAACTGGCAAACTGAGACCTGAGAGGGCTGAACTTGAGACTGAATGGTACTTGGACAGTGAGCCAGCCCAGGAAATCCCAGGGACACAGTGTTTGGGGTAGCGCAGTGTGACAAACAAAATGGCGATTCCAAACGCTCCCGGAGAGGAGGTTTTCTCAAAGCACAGCTCCGTGGGGGGGGCCGTCCACCATAACCGAGGCAATGAGCCCCTACTGAGGTACACGCCCACTGCTAATGCAGCCTGCTGTTGCCGAGGCAACCCGGTACAACAGAGAGACTCCGCCACAGGGTGTAGCCCATGGCAACAGGGCGGAGACCGCAGCAGAAGGGCAGACCCTGCAGCAACAGAGCAAACCTCACACCAGCAGGGCGGGAGGCAAATAGTGACTAGACTGCCTCCTAGCTGGGCAGGACAGCGAGGCAGACACTCACAAGGAAAGCCCCAACCACCCCCCAGACAGATCATCTGAGAAAAAAAGGGTTTTTGTATGAGTTATGTTGCAGCAGAATTAAACATAGCAGCCTAACAGCCCTGAATGAACAACAGAGCTCACAGCTCAGCACTTGAGCTCCTACAAAATACAGACTGTCTCCTCAAGCAGCTCCCTGACCCCTCTATATCCAAAAGACTGACATTTGGCAGACATCATTCTGGGACAAAGATAGCAGAAAAAGAAACTGGTAGCATCCCTTGCTGTTCTGCAGCTGCTATAGGTGCACCCCAGACAGGCAGGGCCTGGAGTGGACCTCAGTAGTCATACAGTGAAGGGGCTAGACTGGTAGAAGGAAAAACAAGTAACAGAAATACTTCATCATCAACAATCTAGGTGTCCACTCAGAGACCCAATCGAAAAGTCAGCAACTACACAGACGACAGGTGGATAAATCCACAAAGATGGGAAGAAACCAGCGCAAAAAGGAGGCAAACACCCGAAACCAGAACACCTTGCTGCCTAGAAAGGACCAAAACTCCTCACCAGCAAGGGAACAAAGCAGGACAGAGAATGACTGTGAGGAAATAACGAAATTAGACTTCAGAAGATGGATAATGAGAAACTTTTGTGAGCTAAAAGAACATGTTTTAAATCAATGCAAATAAACTAAGAACCTTGAAAAAAGATTTGAGGAAATGATAACAAGAATGGATAACTTAGAGAGGAATATGAATGAATTAAAGGAGCTGAAAAGGACTTTCAACCCAGATTTTCATATCCAGCCAAACTGAGCTTCAGAAGTGAAGGAAAAATAAAATCCTTTCTGAACAAGCAAGTACTCAGAGATTTTGTCACCACCAGGCCTGCTTTACAAGAGCTCCTGAAAGAGGCACTACACATAGAAAGGAACAACCAGTACCAGCCATTCCAAAATTACACTAAATGCTAAAGAGCATCAACATAATGAAGAATCTACAACAACTAACGGGCAAAACAGCCAGCTAGCATCAAAATGGCAGTATCAAATTCACACATAACAATATTAACCCTAAATGTAAATGGACTAAATGCACCAATCAAAAGACACAGACTGGCAAATTGGATAAAAAGTGAAAACCCATCAGTGTGCTGTATCCAGGAAACCCATCTCACATGCAAGGATACACAAAGGCTCAAAATAAAGGGATGGAGGAAGATTTACCATGCAAATGTAGAGCAAAAGAAAGCAGGAGTTGCAATTCTCATCTCTGATAAAACAGACTTTAAAGCAACAAAGATCAAAAGAGACAAAGAAGGCCATTACATAATGGTAAAAGGATAGATACAACAAGAGCAGCTAATGATCCTAAACATATATGGACCCAATGCAGGAGCACCCAGATACATAAGGCAAGTTCTTAAAGAGTTACAAGGAGACTTAGACTCCCACACAATAATAGTGGGAGACTTTAACACTCCACTGTCAATATTAGACAGAAAAATCAACAGACAGAAAATCAAAAAGGATATCCAGGGCTTGAACTCAGACCTGGAACAAGCAAACCTGATAGACATTTGCAGAACTCTCCACCCCAAATCCACAGAATATTCATTCTTCTCAGCACCACATCACACCTACTCTAAAATTGACCACATAATGGGAAGTAAAGCACTGCTCAGCAAATGCAAAACAACTGAAATAATAACAGAGAGCCTCTCAGACCAGATTGCAATCAAGTTAGAACTCAGAATCCAGAAACCATCCCAGAACCACACAGCTTCATGGAAACTGAACAACTGGCTCTTGAATGTTGACTGGATAAAGAACAAAATAAAGGAAGAAATAAAGAAGTTCTTCGAAACCAATGAGAACGAAGACACAACATGCCAGAATCTCTGGGACACATTTAAAGCAGTCTCTAGAGGAAAGTATATAGCAAAAAGTGCCCATATGAGAAGAATGGAGAGATCCAAAATTGACACCCTGTTGTCAAAATTGAAAGAGTTAGAGGAGCAAGGTCAAAAAAACTCAAAACCCGGCAGAAGACAAGAAATAACTAAGATCAGAGCTGAACTGAAGGAGACTGAGACACGGAAAACCCTTCAAAAAATCAATAAATCCAAGAGCTGGTTTTTTGAAAAGATCAACAAAATAGACAGACCACTAGCCAGACTGATTAAAAAGAAAAGAGAGAACAACCAAATAGATGCAATAAAAAATGGTAAAGGGGAAATCGCCGCAGATTCTACAGAAATTCAAACCATCATCAGAGAATATTACAAACAACTCTATGCACATCAACTAGTAAACCTGGAAGAAATGGATAAATTCCTGGACTCCTGTGTCCTCCCAAGCCTAAACCAGGAGGAAGCTGAAACTATGAATAGACCAATAACAAGCTCAGAAGTCGAGGCAGCAATTAAGAGCCTGCCACACAACAAAAGCCCAGGTCCAGACGGGTTCATAGCCAAATTCTAACAGACACACAAAGAGGAGCTGGTACCATTTCTTCTGAAACTATTCCAAATAATCCAAAAAGAATGAATCCTTCCCAAATATTCTATGAGACCAACATCATCCTGATACCAAAACCCGGCAGAGACCCAGCAAGAAAAGAAAACTTCAGGCCAATATCCATGAAGAACATAGATGCAAAAATCTTCAATAAAATATTGGCAAGTCGATTGCAGCAGCAAATCAAAAAACTTACTCATCATGATCAAGTAGGATTCATCCCGGGGATGCAAGGCTGGTTCAACATACGCAAGTCTATCAACGTAATTCACCACATAAACAGAACCAAAAACAAAAACCACGTGATTATCTCAATTGATGCAGAGAAGACATTTGACAAAATTCAACACCCTTTATGCTAAAAACCCTCAATAAACTCGGTATCGATGGAACGTATCTCAAAGTAATAAAAGCTATTTATGACAAACCAACAGCCAATATCATACTTAATGGGCAAAAACTGGAAGCATTCCCTTTGAAATCCGGCACTAGACAAGGATGTCCTCTTTCACCACTCCTATTCAATATAGTACTGGAAGTTCTAGCCACAGCAATCAGGCAAGAAAAAGAAATAAAGGGTATTCAAATAGGAAAGGTGGAAGCCAAATTGTCTCTATTTGCAGATGACATGATAGCATACCTAGAAGACCCCATCACCTCAGCCCAAAAACTCCTGAAACTAATAAACAACTTCAGCAAAGTCTCAGGATATAAAATCAATGTGCAAAAATCACAAGCATTCCTATACACCAATACTGGGCTGAAAGAGAGCCAAATCAAGAACGAAATGCCATTCACAATTGCTACAAAAAGAATAAAATACCTTGGAATACATACAACTCACAAGGAACGTAAGGGACCTCTTCAAGGAAAACTGCAAACTACTGCTCAACGAAATCAGAGAGGACAGAAACAGATGGAGAAACATTCCATGTTCATGGCTAGGAAGAATCAATATTATGAAAATGGCTATACTGCCCAAAGTAATTTACAGAATCAATGCTATACCCATCAAGCTACCATTGACTTTCTTCACAGAACTGGAAAAAACCATCATGAACTTCATATGGAACCAAAAGAGAGCCCGCATAGCCAAGTCAATTCTAAGCCAAAAGAACACAACGGGGGGCATCACACTACCGGATTTCAAACTATACTACAAGGCTACAGTAATCAAAACAGCATGGTACTGGTACCAAAACAGAGATATAGACCAATGGAACAGAACAGAGGCATCGAAGGCAACACAACATAGCTACAACCATACAATCTTTGATAAACCCGACAAAAAAAAGCAATGAGGAAAGGATTCCCTGTTCAACAAATGGTGCTGGGAAAACTGGCTAGCCATGTGCAGAAAGCAGAAACTGGACCCCTTCCTGACTACTTACACCAAAATTAACTCCAGATGGATTAAAGACTTAAACATAAGACCTGGCACGATAAAAACCCTAGAAGGAAATCTAGGCAAAACCATCCAAGACATAGGAGTAGGCAAGGACTTCATGAACAAAAGACCAATAGCATTGGCAACAAAAGCCAAAATAGACAAATGGGACCTAATGAAACTCCACAGCGTCTGCACAGCAAAAGAAACAGTCTCTAGTGTGAATCGGCAACCAACAGAATGGGAAAAAATTTTTGCAGTTTACCCATCTGACAAACGGCTGATATCCAGAATTTACAAAGAACTCAAACAGATTTACAGGAAAAAAACAAACAAGCCCATTCAAAAGTGGGCAAAGGATATGAACAGACACTTGACGAAAGAAGACATATATGAGGCTAACAATCATATGAAAAAATGCTCATCGTCACTGGTCATTAAAGAGATGCAAATCAAAACCACATTGAGATACCATCTCACGCCAGTTAGAATGGCCATCATTAAAAAATCTGGAGACAACAGATGCTGGAGAGGATGTGGAGAAAAAGGAACACTTTTACACTGTTGGTGGGAGTGTAAATTAGTCCAACCATTGTGGAAGACAGTGTGGCGATTCCTCAAGGCCTTAGAAATAGAAATTCCATTTGACCCAGCAATCCCATTACTGGGTATATACCCAAAGGACTATAAACTGTTCTACTATAAGGACACATGCACACGAATGTTCATTGCAGCACTGTTTACAATAGCAAAGACCTGGAAGCAACTCAAATGCCCATTGATGATAGACTGGATTGGAAAAATGTGGCACATATACACCATAAAATATTATGCAGCAATCAGAAATGATGAGTTCGTGTTGTTTATAGGGACATGGATGAATCTGGAGAACATCATTCTCAGCAAACTGACACAACAACAGAAAATGAAACACCGCATATTCTCACTCATAGGCGGGTGATGAAAAATGAGAACACATGGACACAGAGAGGGGAGTACTAAACACTGGGGTCTATTGGGGGAAAAGGGGAGGGCCAGTGGGAGGGGGAGGTGGGGAGGAATAGCCTGAGGAGAAATGCCAAATGTGGGTGAAGGGGAGAAAGCAAACAAAACAGTGCCATGTGTGTACCTATGCAACTGTATTGCATGCTCTGCACATGTACCCCAAAACCTAAAATGCAATAAAAAAGAAAAAAAAAAAGAAAGGTAGGTATGGTGAGAAAGAGAATTTCTTAAAGTAGTCTTATAATATTTAGTTTCTTTCCTCCACAAGTATTAATATGAAAATTTTAAAATAAAATAAAAGAGCAAAAGCAAAGACTTCCTATTTCATTCCTCCTTGAGTTTGCTTAACATCATTGTAATTAAATACGTATTAAATTTGTAAACAATAAATAAGAAATATATTAACTAGAAGCAAGTTTGCTTGTGTCTGGAAATTATTTTTAAACATGTCCAGATTTACATAAGAATATACAGCCAAAGCAGTTTTTTTGTGGCACATACTTAAGGATAGATTTGAAGATGTGTGACCAAGGAAAAAGAAAAAGTATATGGGAGTAAGTGGATGTACATTTTATGTCCTGAAGCTGAGAAAAAATTTATGGAATGGAGAAAAAACACTTTCAAATTTATTGATGAAATCAATATTTTCCAAGAGACTGCATTATTTATATTCCACATTTCAAAGACTAAATGCAAAATGTTTTCTAATGTATACAATTTATTTAACTGATACAATTTTTTTTCTGATTATTATCTGTGTTAAAATACAATACACACAATCTTATTTGTAGGGAGATCCTCTCTGTTCATTTTCAGGTAATAATATCAATGATGACCTAATAGCAAGGCTTAGTATTGTTTTATATTGGTGTTCAAGGATGTTGGTATTATTGACTCATTGGCTTAATAGTTTTCTAAAAGTACATATTTCCAGAAATGCACCTTATCGCATACACTATACACATCCACGTGCAGGTCCACATATATGCAAATTAGATACAATAACCAGAAACCATTTGCTTTAAGACAAAGACTTCCATGTCATCTCTTTCTTAAAACAGTTTTCTGATACAACATTGGGCTTCATTGTCAACCCAGAGCTTTTCTTTTTCACACAACTGACCAACAAAATGAATTTAGTTTATTCAATATACAAGTGATAGTTTATTCAATATATAAGAGACTCCTTGGATAAAGCAAGTGGAATTCAATGCAAAAGAATAACATGATAGATCATTAGCTTATCAGTAACAAAAATCAGGATATATGTTCCTGCATTTTAAAAAAATCAGTTCAATGTCTAATCATGAGGAAATGACATTGCTGGTTTCCATAGCAACTGAGTCCTGAGTATTCTTCATTCCCCTCTTTTCTACCAGAATCCAGAATCCACCTCGTTATGGTAAAAAGAAATTCAATGTCACATCAATAAAAACTCTAATATTTATACATCCAAATACATTTTTTCTGTCCAGGGTGACTAAGTAAAGATGCTAAAATCCAGCATTGGCTTGAACAAGAAAAGTTAATTTAAATGTGAGAAGAGCTGAAGCTTTCTTGAATTTTACTTATGTATGCAGCATCTATTATTTGAGCATCCGAGAGAGATGTTTTTCTCATCTACTTTGACAGGCTCAGCTCTTTGGAGAGTTTATTTTATCTCCCCTAGTCAGAAGCTGATTTCAGTGGCACTTCTGCCTCAAACGTAAAAGTCAAAATACAAAAGAACTAGCACACTTACTCTTGTCTAGCAAAGACAAGATTTATTCCATGTGGTGTAAAAACACCTGACAAACTATCTACTTGATATTGAACTTTCAAAATACTTTCATACCACATTTTTTTTGAGTGGGAAAGTATGTTAGCATAATTGACTATAAGTTGTGTTTTCTGTGATTATGTATAAAAATATATACGTTTTAGTCACAGCTATATTGCATAATTTGACAGCACTTCTGTTTTGCTAGATCCATTAATGGATTTTTTTGTTCACAAGTTACAAAGTAATTATTTATCTTAGAAACACAATTCCAATCTCTGTAGCTTTGTCATATACTAGTCACAGTTCAAATTCATGGTTTTGATGCACTTACCTTGCACAGTGTATCACATTCTGTGCCTATTCTATTTCACTGGTGTATTTCCATAGGACTCTACATTTTTCTGAATAATCATTTCGATAATTATTTTCTTTGGTTGTTGATCTAATGTCTGTAATCCTCAGAAGACTCCAGGTTTATGCAGAAACCAAGTCTACTGTTTTATGCTGGATTTCAGTACTTAACATAGAGGCTGGCACACAAGAGAGGTCAATAAATTTTTAATGAATGAAAGAATGAATAATGAGTCTAAATTTACTGTTTCTATTACTTGTTAATTATAACACCATATTCCAGTGACTCTATTATCATTATTGCCTTTAGATTAACACTGCATAAGTGTTGTATTTTGTGTGAAGTCATGGGGAAATGAGTATATATAGCTAAATAAGAGTATCTGTCGTGTCCGTGGCTTGCTACTGTTTATAGAAATAACCCAATACATAATATATCACAGAGCTGACTGACTAAAAGAAAAAATGAAAACTTATCTTAAAATTAACAACATTTTTGGGAAAGACGAGAGCCCCATTTCGGTCAGGGTGGTTGTAGATCAAAGGTGGAAATGTGTTAGATTCCAGACGTATTTTAAAGATAAAATGCAGAGGATTTGCTAATAGATGGGATGTGAGATGCGAGGGAAAAAGTAGAGACAGGAATGAGTCCCGATTCTGGGTCTAAAAAATTGAAAGACGAAGTCTCCATTAACTCATGAGGAAAAAGTAGTAAGTGTGAGGACCATACCACACATCTTACATTTGTTTTTGTTGCTGCTAAATTTGAGATGCTTGTATATCTAAGTTGAAATGCTGAAGGAGTACTGTTCTATGTTTAATCAAACGGTGAGAGGAGCGAGGATAGAAGGATAGAATTCAGAGTTTGAGTTTGGTTTTGGATATTGGATCCTGAATGCTGGGTAGTAAGGAAATGTTAATTTTAAAAAAGTTGAAGCCACGGTGGCAAATGAAAAAGGCAGCCAAATCTATGCTACACTTCTCACCCAACATACACTGATGAAGTCAGTCTAGTATGAAATTGTGCTATCATGTAGTGATTTATCCAGGAACTGATTTACAAATATATCATCCATTGTTTTTACTTTTCTTTCTGTTTTATGTGGGATAGATGTTAATAATTCATGCTCTCTGTAACCTTTG